>NC_138554.1:47461201-48061201 GCF_964273705.1 Natrix helvetica | reverse complement strand
GAGGCCAAAAATGCTGTATTCAGTGTATAAGACGCACCCAGATTTTCACCCTCTTTTTTGGGGGAAAAAGGTACATCTTATACTCCCCAAAAATACGGCAACTTTTTTTTGGGGGGGGGTAAATTTATATTCCACCTTTCCACCTTTGTGTAAAATACCACATTTAATTGAGAAAGAACATGGAAGATTATATGTTTTATTTAGCTAATGTATAAACCTGGCATGCTCAAAGTCAGGGAAAGAAGTCCCAGTTTGTTCTAGGTTTTTCCTTTCTGGGTCATGGTAAAGCCACCCATGGTTTATTAATGCTGCCCATGTTCAAGGGAAGTCAGTGAATACAGTCAGTGATTTGTGCTTAAGTTGGGGTAGGCAATACATTCATCAGCACGATAGTAGATATTTCCCCTAAGTGCTTACCACCCTCCCTATCTTCTCTTTATGTATGTATGTATGTGTGTGTGTGTGTATGTATGTATGTATGTATGTATGTGTATACACATATAGTGTGTATACACATATAGTGTGTGTGTTATTTTTAATATTACACATATATTTAAATACCACAAAGATAACAAACATATAATCTCATTAATTCAACTTTTTTTTCCTGCTGTATTTCTTGTACTGTGTTTTTGTGGGTTTCATAAGCATTTTTAAACAATAGTAACAGGAGATGGCTCCACTCCAGTGTTTTTTTTTAGAAAAGAGAACTAATTATTACACTTATTCAGAAAAGCAGGCAAAAGTAAACTGGGATAATAAAGAAATTTTGAGAGGCTAAAGCGATCTCATGATCTTGGGAATGCTGTAGTACAGGTAATCCTCAATTTACAACAGTTCATTTAGTGACGGTTCTAAATTACAACAAAACTGAAAAAGTAACTTATGACTTGTTTTCATACTGATGACTGTTGCAGCATTCCTACGGTCATGTGATTCAGTTCAGATGCTTAGCAAGGGACTCATATTTATGACAGTTGCAGTGTCCCAGGGTCACATGATCACCTTTTGCAACCTTTGATCAAGCAAAGTCGGTGAAAAAAGCAGATTCACTTAACGACCATCTTATTAGCTTAACAACTCCGGTGCGTCACTTAACAACTGTGGCAAAAAGTATTGTAAAATGAGGTAAAATTTTACTTAACGTAAAAATTTACTTAAGTAAATTTACTTAATTTACTTAGCAACAGAAATTTGGAGCTCAATTGTGGACTACCTGTATGCTATCACTTAGCCAATTGCTAAGCCAATTCAGAGTGGCTTATGGTGCCCTCAAATTTATCTGTTGTTTAGCATGGAGCAAGGCCCAATTTGGGAGGTAGCCCACAGCTTAGATCACACCAGATTCTATTTCAAATGGGACTCCAAGTAAGATGCTTCTGTCAGCCCTAAAACCATTTTGGTAGCATCTTCAGGGCTGCCATAGCAAGGCCAGGTGGAGCTATGGGAATATGTCTGGGATTTTGAAACTGACTATTGATTTGTAGTGTTGCGAAAAGGACCTTTTGTGGTTTAGCCTTTTTTTTGTGTGTGACTGCCACCCATGAAATGTTTATTGAAACTGGACTTGTGCGAGGTCACATAGCTAGTCCTCTTTTAGAGACTGCTTTCTTTTGTGATCATTTGCAGTTACAGTAGTGATGAAAAAGAAGCGTTGTGACCAATGCCCGCACTTACAATATTGCAGGTGTGTCAAGTAAAGTAAGATTATAAGCATAGTTGTGCCAAAGGTGTTTTTTCAGAAGGCAACTGGATTTTCTTGTTGTTCTTTGAAGACGTTTTGCTTCTCATCCAAGAAGCTTCTATAGCTCTGACAGGATAGTGAGGAATGGAAGGAATTATATTCCTTGCAAGCAGCTGGTAATTTGCATCCATTTAGAGGGTTGTTGGAGCACTTGGAGGTTTTTCCTGTGTCCTCAGGGTCACCTGAAGATAGTGCTTTCTTGTAGTCTGCAGTTATTCCCTCTGGAAATCCATTCCTACTCCCACACCATTCAAAGGGTGCTCATCCCAAATTGACTAGCTAAAAGTCTGTAGAGATTCTTAGTCCTCCAGGCCATGGTTGTCCCAAAGATACTTTTCAGGAGGCAGCTGCACTTTCTTGTTTTAAGACGTCTTCAAAGAAAAAACAAGAAAGTCCAGTTGCCTCCTGAAAAAGTACCTTTGGGACAACCATGGCCTGGAGGACTAAGAATCTCTACAGACTTTAAGCATAGTTGTAGTTTCATTTAGCGATTGCTTTGCTTAACAACTGAGTGTGTCCCATTTGTGATTGCTAAATGAAGACTATCTGTAAATAAAAAGGGAGCAAATATGTTTTGTCCTCTTTGCAAACTTGAGAAGCAGTGAGTTTGTTTTAAATTCCTTTCAGATTTTTGTCTTCTATAGGACCGGGCAATCCATAACTGTAGGGTGTACAGCCAACTCTTGGCTTAACTTCACCCAGACCTCAGCTGCCTTCCAAGATGTCAGAGTATACCTCCTGGAATCTGGTGAGGACATGGTGCAGAACAAGGGAGTGAAAGATGTGCAAGCAAAGAGGAAAGTGGTTTTGGTTTCAGCTAGGCCTGCCTGTGGCAGTCAGAAAACCTGTTCCCGACAGAAGAAAATGGCCTGTAACCCTGAAGCAGGGGAATTCACAGCTACCAGTTCAAAAAGCAGATTTCCTGAGATTAGAAAAATAATCATCTTTTCTAAGGAATAGTACCTTTCTTTTTTAAAGGACAAAGGGAACTCTGGGAACCCCCTTTTTTAACATTTCTTGATAAAAAGTTACTTGCCCTGCATACAATATTTGCACAAATACATTTGCCCTCACATAACCTTGGTAAAAGTATCCAGGTTTATCATGCCCTACTTTCACTATTACACCAACAATGTAAACAGACAGAATACAGTTGAGTCTCTAATTATTACCTCTCAGTAAGGTTGATGTGGATGAAGTATCCAACATGGTTTGTTTAAAAAGAGAAAAATGGATTACTGTGCAATCCATTTGAATTTTCTGTGAATTTTGTTTTATTTGGTTCCTACTTCTATCTTTTTTTAAAAATAAACCTAAATAAAACCTTAGGTTGAGGATATTAATTATGATCTGAAAACAACTTCTTCTTCCTCCTCCTCCCTCCTCCCTCCTCCATCATCTTCTTCCTCTTCCTTCTTCCTCCTTCTCGATCAATGCACAACATAATATACTTTTCACTCTGTAGTACCCTTGGGAGTTTTACATCCAAACCTGTAACAGACGTTTGTGAGTACGTATATGCAAATACATTGATTTCTTTCAAGAAATCATTTCAGGAGAGGTGATTGGCTGTTTAGGAAGCAAGTATATGCAGGAGGGATGAAGAATAAGAGGCAGAGGGGGAATAAAGTTTTCTGGAATGAACATAGAATAGTCAACCTGTTCATGGCCAGGAGTTGCACTTAAAGCAGGAGTGGGCAACTATACCCTGTGGATTTAAACTCCCAAAATTCTGGCTGACTGGCTCAGGAATTCTGGGAATTGAAGTCCACAAGTTGTAAAGGAGCCATAGTTGTTTACCCCTGAGATAAAGAGTGGGTGGGCAAAGGTAGATTGAAGCTATAAAATGTGCAGTGTTATTTCACACTCAATGGAGCTATGATATCCCTTCTTCTGCTTCTGAGGATCTTTTAGAATCTGTTTTGTGAACGTTCATTTTAAAAACATGTCAATATTATTTTAAGACTTACAGGGCAGTTTTCATATGTTCAGTGTCTCAAAATGGCAGGAAAGAACATTTTCACCAGTGAGATGGAAGGATCAACCATAGTGGCAGAGAAGGGATTCAAGGTTGCGTGAGTTCCTTGGTTCAGATGGTGTACTCATATCTTGAGATGATTTTGTGTTAACTTTCATGGAAGCTGGCTCTCTAAATATATATGATTATCAGACAGACAGAGGCAGTTTTATATGAATGAATAGACTATACTGCAAGGAACTTACAGCTTAAGTTACTTAAGGTAAAGGAGTAGCCTAAAGCATTGGTTTTTTAAAAACCTTTTACCCTGCTGGAGATTTCTGGGAATTGAACTCCATTTAAAGTTGCTGCAGTTGAGAAACATTGGCCTAAAGCAATCAGACCAAAGTCCTACCTAAAGCTCATGATATATCTCTGTTGTATGTACTTCTTCACTGCCATTTATAGATACATTGCTATAAGTTCTAGAGATTTCTCTTAGCGGTTCTGGTTAATAGCCAGAGATGAGCCTAGCATCCTAAGCAGCTGGCACGAATTACATTGTGTTGTAGCAATGGATTTTGTAATAAGTTAATCATGGTATGTGATAAAATGCTTCTCTTTTATTGGACCAGAATGTAACATTAATTGAGATTAGATGATACTAAGTTGTATTATAACAATAGTGTGTTACACAGTAAAAATGCATAAATTCAATTCTTCTATTGCATAAAATTAGAATTTAATTCTAGAATAAATCACACGATTTAAGCAAAATAATCAAATAGGGGCAAACTGCTTTGTCTCATTTATACATGTTGTTTTAAAGGCAGAAATATTATGAACCAGAATATCAATTATTTGTTAAATAGAAGGCATCCCAAGGGTGAAAATAGATGTACCGTTCAGCAACATGAAGAAATATGTAGTATTGAATACAGATTTCATTTTATAAGAATTTCAACCTCATTAAAAAAGAAGGAAGGCAGTTTCTGTTTATTATACATAGCCAGATGAGAACTACTTCTTAAGATACTGGAGGTTGAATCCTGTTTCTATAGTTGACAGAAGGGTTTCAGTCCCTTTTATTACAAAATTCCATCTCACTTCATCACTAGCAAAATTAAAATATATTTATTCATGTGTGTAAGTGCGCGTGCTCGTATGCACACAAACACAAAGAACAAATGCATGTATAAGTCCCAGATAATGCATTTTTCTTGTGCAGAGCTTGGCTTTTCAGAATCTCCCATTTCTTGACCTAGATCTGTGGTTGTCTATCAGCTCTGTATAAGAAATAGTGAGATTACAGTTCTGTGTTGTGGAAGGATTGGTATGTGCATTTTGATAGCTAGTAAAAAATATGCCACTGTTAGCAAAATATTCCAGATAATCTCTGAATTTTTAATTATCTTTCTTTGGATAAGAAAGCTTGGACATTTAAAAATACTTTACAGAAAAGTCTGCCTTCATTGAAAACTTTTTTCAATCTTCTATATTGGTCCCAGACAAAATGTCAAAATGTTACTCTGTGTGAATATCATCAGTTTGTTTGAATCCATCATCTTTAAGGATTCTAAGATTGTTCTTTGCTTAATGCGGTTAAGAGTTCTGCCAGAACTGAATCCTGATTGGTAATGCTTAGTGGTGGGATTCAAATTATTTACTACCAGTTCTGTGGGCGTGGCATGGTATGGCTTTGTGGGCATGGCAGGGGAAAGATATTGCAAAATCCCCATTCCCTCCCTACTCATGGGGGAAGGTTACTGCAAAATCCCCATTCCCTCCCCACCTCACTAACTTGCTTTCCAGCTCCATACTCCTGTTCAAAGCAACAAAAGAAGATCAGCTGGGAGGCAGCGGGGGCGTGGCCAGTCTATTTGCCAGTTCTCCGAACTACTCAAAATTTCCTCTACTTGTTCTCCAGAACCTGTCAGAACTGGCTGAATACCACCTCTGGCTTAGAGGAGTATGTGCATATCTGAAAGGACAATAGAAGGATGCAGAATGGACTACAGAAGGATGGATGTAAAGATAAACAGGAGCTTTTGTTGAGACTGGTGGATTGGCCTTTTAACTGCAGTATTGCACTGCAACTTTCAATGGTCTGTCTGGAAAAAGGGATAGCTTAAAAAATAAGTGGTTACAGCTAGAACAAAACCTATAGTTGATTTAATGGAGATTTACAGTAACTAAAACTGAACAGTATGGTAATGTGCTAATCATCTATTTAATCATTTCTTACTTGTACATGTTCCTCTTTTGGAGCTCAAAGGGACACACACACACACACACACACACACACACACACACACTTTAATACTTGAGCAATCCTATGCAGTAGGCTGAGCTGAGAGAGTGCTGTTTTCAAACGGAGCTGCCATGACTGGGGATAGTGCAGAACCTGTTCTAGATCTCATCAGTTCCAGTTCAACACCTCAAGCGCTACCCTTTGTTTGTGAATTCAAGATTATTAATGAATAGTTTGTATACAGTGAAACCAATAGGATTGTTCACTTCTTGTGTAAACATTTACATTGACGGCAATAACAATTTTCCTTATTGAGCAGTTATTTCTGCCCCCTGTACCCTGCCTGCTCGGAGATGTTCCTCTTTAGCTGGAATGAAACTATATGATGTGACACCAGGAAACATTGCGTCAGACTTGATGACTGCTTCTTGTCAACTAGTTCTTTTTTCTTTTAAAAAAGGAACTTGGGTTTCCCTGGGAAAATACGCTCTCTCTCTCTCATTCTGTGTGTGTGTGTGTGTGTGTGTGTGTGTGTGTGTGTTAGGCATCTGTAACACAAATTTTGAATCTATTTCTGTGATATGCTTTGTCATGTTGTAGGCAGGTGGAAATTCAGAGTTAAGTAATTTGTAAATCACATGATTGATTTGGCCTATATTAATAAAAATAGTGTTTCCAAGATAAATACAGTTCAGCAGCCTATGGAACTCTTTGCCACAAAAAGCTGAGGTAGTCACTAGCGTTTTAATTCAAGAACTAATCACCCAGGAATTTGAGATTGCACTTCAAATCTCTTCCCAGTTCTCTGCCTGGGGTTGGCAGTGATGGAGTTTGATTTTAACTCCTAATAATAATCTTTTCAATATTGAGAAATATTTTTATGGCAGAGTGAGAGAATAGGTCATTTGGCTGCCTCAGTAATCATCATAAGCAGAAGATTTGTGTGGATAGTGGATGAGAATAAAGGGTTAGAGAAGGTGAGAAGGAGAAAAACTGAACTGGATATGAATATGTATCTGTCTCAATATTGCCAATGTGGTACTGCACTACTTTTTCCATCTTTGAATGGATTATGACTGCTGTTCTATCTTTAATGCCACATTTTCTGTTAGGTTGCCAATTCCTTCATACAAAATCATGGTATTTTAAATACAAAAGCAATAATAAAGAAGTTCATTTGAATAATTTTTGGTGGAATCATTCTCCCAAAGCCATAAATCAAGTGGCTGAGTTCATGCTTTTAACCATAGTTTGTAGAATAAACTAGAGTGGTTTGGATCACACATAGTAAGCAATAAGTAGTGGCTCATAAACCACATTAATTAGTTTTAAGTTTTACATAATGGTTCTGAGCCAAACTCAAATTAATGGCTACTTAAAGCATCTGTATTAACTTGTTCTCGTTGTCCTGGCTGATTTCCCCCCCTCCTACATTTGCTTTTTATTTTTATATTGTATGTATGTATGTGTGCGTGTAAGATAAAATGAATGCAGGAAAGGAATTTTATAAAATTGTGTTTAAAAAGGGGATTATCTGGATTTTTTTTAGTCACGTTTCAGGCCTGAGCATTTAACTGGACCACACTGATCTTGTAGATAATTGTGGATTGAGATGAGAGAGTTTAATACTCTTGATCCTCTTGGACCAAGAGGAGTTACATGGAGGAGTTCATTTATAGATATAAGGTCAGGTATCATTAGTATGCTGATGACAGCCAGTTGTATATCTTGACACAGGACCAATAAGGAGATGAGATAGAGGTTCTGTCCTGGTATCTGGAGGCTGCTAGGATCTGGAATAAGCAGTGTGGAATGTTGGTGAGTTAAGAAGGCAGTCAGTTCCAGTAATTTTCCATATTTCATCCTATAGAGCTTTGCACTGCTGGTACATAGTTGACTAGTAGTCTGGAGGTCTTCTTAGACTCCTGCTTGAGGATAAGATAGTGGTTCTGGCCAGTCAGGCCTTTGCACAGTTCCCTCTGGGGTGCCAGTTATGGCTATTTTTGTATCAAGAGGCTCTGCTCAGGGTTATTGATGCATTGATTTCTTCTGGATTAGATTTTAATAATGCACTATACTTATAGCCTAAAGGATATAAGTAGAATCAGTTTTGGAGAAACTGCTAGTTTGAGAGCTGCATTGACTGCCAGGTAACGTCTGGATTCAATTCAATAATAGTCACCTTTAAAGTTCTACATGGCTGAAGATTTGTATCTTAGAAACCATTTATTCCCAGTGCCATCTGCTCATAAGCAAAATCTGGAGGAAGGGACTTCCTCTGGGACCCAGCCATTTGGGAATATGTCATTGGGGCAGGTGTTCTGTAGTGCAACTCCCTTTCTCTGGAACAGTGTACCTCCAGAGATCAAAACAACTCTAATGCTGCTAAGATTTCATAGGACTATCAAGATCTAGCTCTTCCAGAGAGCTTTTGGGGATGATATGAACTTGGTCTTTACCGGGGAAGAATCTGTATCTGATGGCTTTTCGGGTGTTATTTTGTGTGTGTGTGTGTTCTGGAATATTTGTTGCAATTTGTATACTGTATCTTAGTTGTAATACTTTCAGAGTTGCTTAATTGGGACAGCATGTAAGTATAAGCACACAAATGGAGTTGTGAAAGTTGTTTGTCTTCTGTGACTTGCTTATGAGATTTCGTCAGAATACTAGAAGAAAGGGTTTCATTGCTTTATCATTTCTGTAGTAACTAATGTGACTGAAATGGCAGCTAAGCAATATTCTGTAATCTTAACGTATTTCCTTTAAAAAAAGAACAGGAAAAATTATTTTATATACTGTAGGAATATTTGGCCTGCAAAAATCAGGATGTCCTCTCAATGGCAGCAAAGAGTTACAGAAAATTCTACTACTTTCCTGCCATATTAGTCATCTAAATTTTGCAGTTTAATTATACTATGGACTCCAGAATTTGCTGCCATCAATTCTTCCGGATACATTGGTTGAGCCACAGATTATCCATCAATGCTTTCTAAAGGTTAGAATTTTGCAATTCTAATATTTTTGACTGTTGATGAAAAATTGTGGGGTTTTTTTTGTAGAATGCCTTATATGTTGATTTAACAGAATCAATATACCTTGGCTATATTCTGCTTTGTGGTATGGCATTCTTCCCAACTGCCATAGTTTCCAGTTTTCAAAATCATCTTTAGGGGGATTTTAGAAGAGTACTAGGCAATCCTCTTATGATATTTGGGTAAAGAATGTTCGTAGGACTGTTTTTTTTTTTACTTTCTTGGTTTGTTCTGCTTTGAGAGTCATATATCATTACTCTCTTAAGTAATGAAGATATCTGAGTATATTCTGCCTTTCCTTTTCCTATATGATAGTAGTTGCATGCTCGCATGGGAATATGGCAGGTTGGTTAAAAATCTTGTGTCCAGCATGGCAAAACCAGAACACAGAGAAGCTCAAACATGTATCTTATTTATCACTGTTTTCTGCTCTAGGGAATGTGAGTTGACCATCCTAATACAACTTGCCACAGATCTCTGAAGCTTCTCCTCTTGTCTTCCCTCCTGTCACCTGATCAGTTTGATCTTTAGATAGGATGGAACAGTCCTCATGCGCTTGGGGAAGAAAATGTAAAACAAGTTTTGCACAGAATAAAGAATTCAAGTTGAGGAACTCTGGGAGGGCTTGTGCATTATAATGTCTAGTGTAAGTAGCCTGAAGAGCTGTGCAAAAGCACTTAAAAGAGTCAGAAATGTATGTGTGGAAGCAAGAACGAAGCACCTCTCTTTGAATTGTTAAGAGACCCATACCTTTTGGAAGGCTGCTTCACACTTGGATTCAAAGAGAGGTGCTTTGTTTGCACGCCCTCATGTTGCGAAGCGCTTCTTTCAAATGTTTGCACAGCTGTAGTGGCCACTTCAATAGAAATAAACCCCTCTGTCATTACGGGCCTGATTTGGAGAAATTGGTTATGTGGCCCAAAGAGTGACAGATTCTCCAAAAAGAGAACTATGATGTTTTGGCTAAACATCACATTGGTATCTGTTGACTTCCAAACATTTTGAGGAATTGCTTTTTGTAGAAAAACAAGTATTTGATTTCGAAGGACATGTATTTGCTGTGATCTTTCTTATCTATTTTTTAAACAAATTTGTATTCTGCCCAACTCCCGTGACTCTGGTGCCCAACACATTTGATTGAAAAATAAGAATGGCCACAGCCAATCTGTGCACTTGGGAATTTTAAACTTTTCCAGTGGCTTCGGTGGGAGGGGCTACAGCAGGGTTTGTTACAGCCTGATTGGTCCAGAGACTGAGGGATTTTCTTTAAGTATCCTCCTTTCCCTCCTGGCTCCCAGTTCCCTCAGTCATTAGCTGGCTCCTGTGAGGTAGTTTATTAATTATTCTGGTTAATTAATCTGGTTAATTGGATATTCTAAAATTCTAAAGTTTACTAAGGGA
Source organism: Natrix helvetica (assembly GCF_964273705.1). Taxonomy (NCBI): domain Eukaryota; kingdom Metazoa; phylum Chordata; class Lepidosauria; order Squamata; family Natricidae; genus Natrix; species Natrix helvetica. Next base: position 48,050,816 of record NC_138554.1, on the reverse strand, counting down.
CTTGCTGTTTTTGCTGAGGGAGCAGGGAAATCCTCCTCCACGCTCCCAGGAGCTCTCAGAGAGCTTTGGCTCTTCTGGAGCTTGGCAAAGACCTTGAGCTTATAACAGGCGTCTGCAGAGACTTCCAGCGACCCAGCAAGCGAGAGATCTTCGATTGGAACACTGGAAGTCTTTAAGAAGATGTTGGATAGCCATTTGTCTGGAACGGTATAGGGTTTCCTGCCTAGGCAGGGGGTTGGACTAGAAGACCTCCAAGGTCCCTTCCAACTCTACCATTGTATTGTATTGTATTGTATTGTATTGGAGTTTTCGCGCTGTTCTGAGCCTTGCCGCGATTTGGTAGCCCCGCAGCGGCGCTTATCGCTCCGATCGCTTGCCGCGGCTTCAAAGGCTTGCCGCGGCTCGTTAAACCTGCCTGCGAAGCGCTGATCGCAGTCGGCGAGGCAGCTGAAGATTCATCAGGGCAGCAGGGCTGGGAGAGAGAGGAGTCTCCGTGTCGGCTCGTTGCGAGGCTAATCCCCTCAGAGCCAAAACAGTGAAATCGGATTGCCCGGATCTTCACCCACGAGGCGCGGAGGCCATTTTGGTGCGACCTCGTGGGCGGCGGCCTCTCACCACGTGCAAGAAGCGGCTGGAACAAGACCTGGGAAGCCGCAGGAGAGAGGCACGCCAAGCCTCATGGACCAACTGCAGCGAGGCCTAAATCTGAGACCGGCAGGCACCCAACAAGAGACATGAGTGAGGCATGGCCTCAACAGCTTTGGATGCACAGGCCCAAGGAGAGGGGGTGGAGGAGACCCAGGGCAGGCTTAGGCCCAGAACAGCGGCCTCCAAGCCTATGGCAGAACAACGCCCTTCCAGAGCTGCTGCCAGGGATGAGTCCAGAAGACAAAAGGCCCTGGAAAAACAGGTGGGCAGGGCAAAGAGATGAGCACAAGCCTCTAGGCCTCACTCTCCCAGTAGGTCCAGATCTCCCCTTGGGGCCCGGTCTCAGGCATCTGATTCACCCACTAGGGGCTTCAGTCCTTCTTCACCATCTGTCTCCCCGGGTAGGCCCAGAAGGGAGGTGGTTTCCCCTTCCCCACCCACTTCTCCCAGAACATATAGGGAAAGGGTGGAGGACCCTGGGGAAGGTGGTTCCAGGGACTATCTACCTCCCACTTAATTGGTCCCAAGGGGTCCTTCAGAGGAGGACCTAGAGGATTTAGAGATCCTTTTTTACCTGAAAGCATTAGAAGACTGATATCTACTGCCATATACAAAGGGATTTCCTCGGGCCTAGCCCAGAGGGATGCTCCACAAGGGAGGCCTAGTCTTTCGGCAGCTGCCAGAGGCAGGTCTCCCTCTGTCACCAGAGGTCACGATAACCTCAGACCCCCTTCTCTCTCAGTGGTCAGTGAGGTATCTATCTTGAGGAAGCCCACTCACCCAGACCTTGGGTTCTCTGAAGATGAAGAGGCTGTCCCTCCCAAGGCCCCTGCATTCCCAGGCCTCCCCCCCCTGCTTTCAAGCCTATGTTAACCAAGGCCAAAAAGACCACTCAAATTGGCACGGGAGCTCCCCCAGTGTCCCAACATAGGGATCCTAATCTGGCCATGTTCATAAATCCTAATACGGATAAAGAGGAGGTTCCAGCTCCTCCCCTCTTCCTGGAGGTGGTTCAGAATCAATGGGCAAGGCCCTCTTCCCTGCCCAACCCAGGTGGTAACCACAAACATTACTACAATATGGAGCAAGCCTTTACTCAGGCGCTGCAGCTCCCCACAGTAGACGCTCCGGTCACCCTGTTGGCCAACGCCTCCACTGTGGTCTCAGTTGATGTGGCCAACAAGTTGAAACCGGAGGACAAGTGGGCGGAGCTTACTCTGCGTAAAAACTTTTAACGCCTCTGCCTGGCCATTAAAGCGGCTGCGGCAGGCTCCTACTTTAACCGTACCACGGTTATGTGGCTCCGACAATTGCAGGACCGCATACCTATACAGGATGAGCGTCTTCACCAAGACCTCACTAAAATTATCTCGGCCACCCAATTCTGGGCGGACGCCACCCTGGATTCCATTAAATTTGCATCCAGGGCTCTCTCCACCTCTGTGACGGCAAGGAGATTCTTATGGCTCTGAAATTGGCAGATGGAATCTGGCGACGGCGCCCTTTTCGGGCCCCAACCTCTTCGGGGCCTCGCTAGATCCCATCCTTGTGGAAAACAAGGATAAGAAGAAGGTCCACCTTCTAACGCCAAGAAACCATCTTCGTACCGTAGGTCCTCTTCATTTAGGGCGTCAGATCAGGATTACCGACAGCAAAGTTACACTCCCTATAGGTATGACAGGCAGAACCAACGGCCATATTACCAGGATAGGAACAGATTTCAGGATCAATCCAAACGGCCCTTTCGTGGGGGGGGCGGCTGTCCATTCCGCAGGGAGAAATGACTTGAACCCGAGTCTACCCATAGGCGGCGTCCTTCGCGGACCAGTGGGATCGAATAACATCCGATGCCTGGGTCAGGGCAACAGTCAGAGAAGAGCTCCAGCTGGAGTTCCTCCCCCCTCCCCTGATGCTCTTCAGGACTTTCTCCCCCTCCAGGGACCCGGAGCGGTGCTGCCTGATGCTCCAAGCAATTCGGCACCTGCTGGACATTTGGGCGATCGAGCTGGTCCCTCGGAAGGAGTGGGGTCAGAGCGTGTACTCCAACCTTTTTGTCATCCAGAAGAGCTATGGGGGATGGAGAGTGATACTAGACTTGAAGCGTCTAAACTCCTTCCTAGTTTAATGGCGCTTCAAGATGTCCTCCCTGAAATCAATTTTCCTAGATATCAGATGGGGCAACTTTATGGCATCGATAGACCTAACAAAGGCATATCTCCACATTCCAATTCGGCCAACTCACCGCAAATTCCTCCGTTTCTCCCACGGGGGTCAACATTTTCAATACAGAGCACTTCCTTTCGGCCTGGGCTTGGCCCCCATACATTCACAAAGGTCCTGGCGGCAATGGCGGCTCACTTGCGCTCAAGGCTGATGAGACTACATTGCTACCTCGACGACGTGCTCGTCCTCGCCCAATCCCGATCACAGGCAGTCCAGGACTTGCAGACTCCCATCAAAACGCTGCAATCCCTGGGCTTCTCCATCAACTTTCCCAAGAGCCATCTGTCTCCCTCAATGACAATTCTGCACTTGGGCACAGTAATAGAATCGAAGTCAGGCTTAGTTCGTCTCTCTCCGGAACGACTAACAAGTCTGCAGAAGCTCGTAAGACACCTCCACGCAAGTCGGTCTGCTTCTATCCTGACCTTGGCACGCTTATTGGGCAAGATGGTGTTGTGTATCGGGATCGTGCCGTGGGCGTGACTACACTCCAGAGTGCTCCAGTGGACTCTCATCCCGTTCCAGAGGCAGAGACTGAGCAACTCTCCGCGCCTAATTCAGATCCTGCCAGACCTCCAATGGTCCCTGAAGGGGTGGCTGTCCCCGTCCCTGAACCGTGGGGCCGAGTTCTGGGAGCCGAACCGCATCACCATCACGACGGACTCCTGCCTCTTCGGATGGGGAGCAGTGATGGAGTCCAGCCTGGTGCAGGGACGATGGTCCAAATCCGACCTGCGCCACAACATCAATTGGCTGGAGCTGAAGGCAGCCCGCCTCCCCTTCTCCCTTTGTCCGACACTACCGTTTAGATCGATTCGCTTCGGCGGATGCGGCCTTTAGCCGGAGGGTGCTCCAACAGGTGGCGACCCCCACTCCCCCGGAGCATTCGACCCACCCTGGGGCTCAGCTTGGGTATGTCCCTGCTGTAGCCCCTCCCACCGAAGCCACTGGAAAAAGAGCATTGGTCCTTACCTGAACGCTTCTTTTCGGTGGCGAAGGTGGGAGGGGCTACTTTTCCGCCCTAGATAAAGTACAGGGGTCGTGGTGGTCGGTGTTTGTGTTTTGTTTTTTGTTCGGTTGTATGGTTGTTTTCCTTACATATTGTTATCAGCTTTTCCATTCGACCTCGGGAATTGGGAGCCAGGAGGGAAAGGATACTTAAAGAAAATCCCTCAGTCTCTGGACCAATCAGGCTGTAACAAACCCTGCTGTAGCCCCTTTCACCTTCACCACCGAAAAGAAGCATTCAGGTAAGGACCAACGCTCTTTATTCTTTAGAATTTCAAGGAAAGGGGTAGAAGCTGCACATTATATATAACCTATTTCTGGAAAACTCCAAAGATGGCCAAAATGTGGCATTGCGATATGGCATTTTAAAAAAAAATAAAGATAAGTTAAGTCTTCAATTACTTGTACAAAATATGAAAATAAGAAATAGACTAATAATTAAAAGATTACCCGGCTTTTTTATAAAGGATTTATTGCACACAAAGCAGTTGTATCTAAGTTTTGGTTTGGGAAAAATTCCAAATATATATTAGACTGATGCTGTTATTCATTTCCAGTTCCAGGAGTTTAGGCTTTCAGCTGCTTCCATTGGGTTGCCAGTGGTGGAATGACCACTAGGCAGAATAATTGGCTGAGATATTTGCTTTGTCAAATAAACAGCCATAGATAAATAATGGCAACTCTAGCAAAAAGGAATGACAATAAAACATGAACAATTATATTGACTTGATGAAAATATGATGTGTCTATTTATCCCCTCCCGCCCCCAAACAGGAGAACACTGTAACTAGTGAGTAATATAGTATCACCAGCAAATAAGTGTATTATCTGATAGAGAGCAACAGATCTATTGGTGATAATTGGTACAGAAGTTTGGAATTGGTATAGAAACATATGCAGTAATAGAGATAAAATATATTCATATAGTAGTGTAACAGTGGCATGAACATATACCAGGTAAGGTTCAAGTTTAAAAAGTGTTTAAAATATAGTTTGGTTCTATGGTTCTGGATGTCAAAAATATTTCATCTCTATATGTAAATACAGTAATTTATTGTAATTAATGCTTTTTTCCCCTTCTGTTTATGTGTGTCAAAATTTTGGAGACTGCCTGTACAAGTCCTTGCAGGGACGTGAACACTGTTTTTTGTTTTCTAGTTTTATAGCCTTACCCACTATACCTAATTGGCCTCTATTAATAATTAATAAATGAATGCTTACTCAAAATTGTATTTGGGTGTGTGTGTTAGGTGGTCCTTTCTGGTATAGTGATATTGAAATAACTTTGCATCCTATGTCTTTGGTGAGGAAAGTTCCTGGTTTCTGTTAATTGACTTCTGTTGCTTATGAAATTGTGTGGACCAAGGAAAACATACTTCTTAAAATTTCCCCATTTTAATTCTGCCTGGGGTGCTTTCTTTACTTTTTATCTTTCCAGTGCACTTTTCCCTTCATTAGCTTGCTTGCAAACTGTATCCCTAGTCTTCCAATCTGGAGTAGTTTCAATAGAGTTAAAAACTTTAAACCTACAGTAATGATATTTGGGGTTGGGCCATGTGTATTTATCCACCCAGATGGATTTTTCTCTGTTCCTTTGAAATCTTTTCTTCTTGCCTCTCGTAAGGAGTGAGATGTCTCTATTTGCAGTGCTTCGCTTGACTGGATCCAAATAGCGCTTTGAAATGGGGTAGTGAACAAGCAAGGTTCTCCTTTGAACGATCAGGCTGGAGTTTCTGTATAAGGGAGTGATGAACTGAATCAGAGTTCTGCAGTTCAGAACAGACCTTATACTGCCTGCTTAAGAAATGTGCCAGTGATGTTACATTGGGAATGAATGAGCTGCCATTCTTAGGATGCCTGATTAGTGTGGAAAATCATTGTTGGATATAGAACTAAAGCACCTGAAAAAGGACTTTGGTTAAGAGAAGGAAAAATATGGCATCAGGTTGTTAAGGAGGGCAATATGTACTTGAAAGTGAATTGGGGAAAACCCAGCAAAAGCTCAAAAGTGGATGGGGAAAGGAGGGGAGTTTTCACTGGTCAGGTGGCAGGATTTCTTTGAATTCCCTTGTCTTGCAAATATTGTCATAGTTAGCAGAAACAGAATGACTTGTGCAGTACAGAACATGCATTGTATAGTAATGTATGTGAAACTTTTTACAATGTAGTATATGGAAATTGCGGTTTTTCTGGAGCTGGTCTGAGATGACACAATTATGTGCAGCCCTAGCTTTTTATGCACTAATGCCCTGCTTTGTTGTCATGGCCGCATCACAAGACTAATATGTGTGTTAGACTGAGCCTTGTCAGGCAACTATTTCCCATTTGCAAGTGTTGTATTTTAAAATATTTGCATCAAAAGGCCTTGATGCAGAAAGTCTACAGGTTATACTATACAGAAGAGAATTTTTTTCCATTACCCTCCTGATCCCCTCCAGAAAAATTTCAAATTGTTAAATAATCATGGATTTGGGTCATGGATGAGCTCTTCCACTGAAAACTGTTTAGAAACTATATAGGTGGAATAATTCCCAGAATTCATAGGCAGCATGTGGCCTTTGATGGTGAAGACTGCTCTGGAAGGCAGCTCATTCTTTTTGATCCATAGTCCAAAACTCCAGATGTTGTAGTGTTTCCTCTCCTTGTTGTTACGTATAGGTGATATACCTACCTCCTGCTATTATAGTCTTATCATTCTTGCCGGTCCCAAAGTAGGAAATATCTTTGGGTATTTCTAACATGCTGTCATCAGAGTAATGACGAGTAAACCTCTCCCAGTTTTCGATTTAGATTCAAATTTTTAAAATGTATTTACCCACAGACCAGTTCTGCTTTGGGTTGCTGAATAAATGGGAATGTTGTTCATTTTAAACATTAGACAGCATGGGGCAGATAGAGTCCCAGATTCTGGGGCTAAAAAGGCAATGCCATGCCTATACAGTGAACCTCTGGGAGACCATGACCTTTGTTGATTTGGTTTTGATGGTAGATGAGCCCAGTTGGTGTGATTCGAAAACCATGGCTTATGTTTTATCCTTAATGTGTTGAAAGAGCCCATCTGATTGTGACTCATTAAGCATGGCTTAGAGTGACACATGGCCAAGCCATGCTGTGAAATTAATGACCCACTTCCATGATATCAACCCATGTTTTTGAAACATATATATTGATGTGGGGTGTCCCTCCCTCACATGATCCCAGTGGAAAGCCCAAAAATCAAAATATGAACTTTTTTTCCCTCTTGCCTTTGCCGTTACTTTTTTATTATTATGCAGGAGCAGGAGTTGGAGAGGATATTCCAGTATGTTTTTCTTTCACCAGAGAGGTCAAGGAAAACAAGAACAGGAGAGGGAGCAATGCTGTCAGCTTTGCTTTTGCTCCCACGCTGCCTTGCCCCACAGATCTTGACAAGTGGTAAAAGGGATGGACAGCAGGCATCCTGACTGGCCCTGAAGTTGGCATTTCAAAATGTTTATATCTATGTGGGTGGCAATATTTGCAGTGGGAAGAGGAGAAAGCAGACACTTGCCTAAGGATTCCCATAATCAAAAGGCATGCCATCACAGCACTAGATCACCTCTATAACTCGTATGTGGTCCCTAGTGCTGGTACTATGAACCTTTATCCTTCTGCGCTCCATCTCTTGGGGTATCTATTTATAACCGGGAAGCTGCTTATGTTGCCATGTCCGCTGTTTTCTGCCCAGACTGCGCCGCTGCGGACTGGTTCTCTGCTTGCCTTGTCTCTTCCAGACTCTTCTCCTCTCTACCCACCCCCCATTCCCGCCTCCACAATATGGATCGGAAATAGTTTATTCCCGGATTTGAGCTAGAGAAATGATACTTCTAGCCTTTGTGTCCCTCCCCTTCAGCAAAGACCTGGAGATGGAAAGGCCAGCAGCTGGGATTTCCGAGGGAGCTGGGCGCCAGGACTGCCGGCTTCTCTCCCGCTTGTAAGCAGAGGAGTGGGTTGGGGAGATTTAGGGATGTGATGAGAAAAGGAGAGATTTGGCAGCCAAAACTCCCTTGGAATGGCCTCATTGTCTGGGAAGGGGGGTTAGGGAGGAAGAATGGGCTTTGTGGATAGTGATGAAGAACTTGTAGATTGCTGGGTGTTTTCCTCCATTGCCACTTTCGTCTTTATCACATACCACAGGGAAACTCCTGTTATCCAATAAAACTTTGTTTTCCTTAAAACTCAAAAACCCCATGGGTTTATGGAAATATTTGGACTTTTTAGTTTGGAGAGGTCCAAGGACAAAGCTTTGTAGTTTTTATTGTTTGAAAGGCAGAGGTGGAGGAAGCTGGTTTTGGGGTGAGTCATTAATGTTCATGTGGATATGTGGCTAGGTAGATTTTTGAATGTTAAAGTTATTGTGGCTTCAGGACATGATGACGACTGGGGCTTATTTGTTGGAGGCTCTATAGTCAGTATGAGAGTATGAATGAAAGTTACTCTCAGGACATTTTATAAGTAGCCTTGAACTCCTAATAGGAAAGAAAGACATACATTTAACATATAAATAAATAAAGAGCACCCACCGGCTTTCCAGAGGCATCGGTTGATTCTTGTGAGAATCGAATGCTGGATCAGAAAGGCATTTGGTCTGATCTAGCAGAGATCTTAAAGGACTCACTCCACCTCCCCCCCATTTTAATAGTGGAGCAAATAAAGTTGCTCAAACATGCACTAGTGGATCTGAAGCCAGTCATAATCTAAAACAATATTCTAAGAAAATATTTTCAGGAGGTTTAGCAGCTGCTTGAGCTGTTGAGCCATAAGGAGTTCAATTTGTTTCTGCCAAATTGCTCCATATACGTGATACCTCAGTTCAGCAAAATATGCAAAACCAAGGAAGGATCTTGCCAATATAAATAAAAATGTTCCAAAAATGGGAATGGATGGATGTGAATTACAGTGAGAATTTGGAGAAAGGGGGACTCTGCAGGCTTGAGACTTCTGAACAGAATACATCATTTCAAGTGAAAGCACCTTTTGCCACCAAGAGATAATACATTAAGTCATTATTCTCTGCAGTTGAACCAAGTAACTATCTCCCTCATGTTCCAAAAGCATTATTTCTAGCTCTTTCAGTCCTATAGTTTTGAGAAGATTATGTTTTGCCAATTAATAGTGCTGCACTTTTGTATTGGTAGAAAAATATAGATCACAAATTTGATCAATTGTCTGAATTTATTTAGCTTGTCGGGGAATGAAAAAAAGTTTTAAGTTCTGACTGTTTTCCCCATCATGAGCTTCCTATGAAACTTTCCTTGATGAATGCATGTTACATGTAGTAAGGAGAACCTGTTGTTGAAGTTTCTTGCGCATATTAAATAGACACCTGAATTCCTCATGTGCAATGTATTTACCTGATTTTTACAAACAGGTCAGTTTGTTCAAACAAACAAACAAAAACAATATATATTGTTTCCTCCTTAATCCTCACTATAACCCAGTTAAGCCAAATATGCCAGGAAATTGACTAAAATTATGTAAACGCTTGTGGATTGGAAATTTAAACCTATTCAAAACTGACTATTTGGTGGCTTTATTTATTTATTTAGATTTATATCCTGCCTTGTAGTGGAACTCCATCCCAGCCCTCCCTTGCTTACATAATTCCCCCCTCCCCATTATTGAAGTGGGAAGGAACAGGTATGGAACCAAAGGAATAGGTATGACAAAAAATATGGGGCAGAGATTATGGAGTGCTGAGCACCTATTTGAGAGAAGCACTTAATCGCCAAACCCTTTCTTTTAGATGTTTCTCTGCAGCCAAAGAGACTATATAAGCTTAAAAAAAATAAATGGAATGAATAAAAGCAGTTTTCCTGCTAAGGCTACTACTGGCCTTCTGTCTTAAGGGTGTGATCTATGGCCATCACTAAATAGCCTCACAGCAACTGGAGTCTTGTAGCACCAAGTAGCTCTTGGCTGATCAGTCAATTTGGGGCAGGTGGGGGAACTCTTTGCTCTTTGTGCTTATGGAGTGGGGAGGGGGGTGTTGCATTGATCTTGCTTCATCTATATATTTCCCCAGACACAGCCCTTGGCGTTAGAATGTTTTCTCTGGGTGTGCTCTTGAAATAAATGAGAACTGAGTGAATAAAGTGACCACATTAACAAGACATAGGCAGCCCTGCCATCCCCAGAGAGGGCAGAAGTAATTACCTGTCCGTTCCTGTATTGTTGCACCTCCCCCCCAGTCTCGTGCATGTGCACTTGCCTTTCCCACTGGTCACTGCACACCCAGTTGGGTAGCAAACTGTAATCACATTTACGGTGACAAATGTGGTTATTAAAGAAAATGGGTTAATCCGCCTCCCACAGTTGGAGGTGGCTTAGTGGAGATAGAGAAGGGGAGGGGGTTTCCTCCAATATCAGAAGGGGCAGGCAGAGTGGACCAGGAGGGAGCAGTAGATGAGTGGACAGCTTCATTTAACTTCCTTGACGTGGCAGGACAAACAGAAAGGGGGTGGGTGAGCTGTAGGTCAATTCTTTAAACAGACTTGGTTGGCATACAAAGGTCAATAGCCACTGAGTCATTCCCTTGGCTTGACTATCTGATTGTGTGCATGGATGGCACACATTTCTAGTCTTCTTGTATTTGTGCATTCTCTAAGGCAGGAAAGTGATTATCGTGGTGACCACAAGGAGCAATTGTGTTTTGACCATTGCAAGAAATTGTTACCAACCGGAGGGTTGCCACACAAAATGGACCTAGTTGGGGCAAGCATAGTAGTTGCCCAGATTCTCCAAACAGGTGCTATTTAGATGCCTTTGATTGCAAAATCGTATAATCTGTAGACTGCATATCAGAGGCCTTGTGGATTTGGCATGGGGATATATATTTCAATATACTCAGTGTATCTTGTAGCTTTCATTTTGGGGGAAGGAAATGTGTGAGTCAGCGAGGGCCTGCCAGTGAGATTGCTGCCAAGCAAAATGGGTGCTTCCCTTATCTGTGTCTAGGCCTGCCCCACCAAAGGTTTAGGGATGGTGTGGAGAAGTCCCGTCTGCAGTTCTTTGCTGTGCAGATGAATTTGACCTGCTGCTCAGATCAAGTGGATTGCATAATCTGAATGCATGTCTTTCTACACCAATTGCACTGCCTCGTCTGGAGTTGGGTGACTGGCTTTACATCCTTGAAAGTAAGAATCTAGACTTTGGAGCTATGAAAAGCAGCTTAAATGTTTGTGGTCAATGTTTTCATAAGATTTTTTTTTTCTCCAAAAAGGCTAAATGCATTGTTTTCTGTTGTTCAAAAGGTGGGTCTACTTCTTTGTTTCTTCCTTGTCCTCGCCAAGATTATGAGGAATGCAAAATATGCAAATCTATGTAATATTAGTTTGTACAATTTATTCCAATTTTTAAATTTAGCTTTGGGATTTTTATGATAATAATACATCTATGTCAGTTATTTCTACTGCTTTGTCATTAGAATATATTTAATCCAGGTGTGTAAATAGTCATATGTTTACTCAGTGTGGTTGGTGTCTTGGATGTTAATCTTTTAAATCATGGGAACTCGAAAATGTTAGTCACTTGTAACTTTGAAAGGAGTTAAACTAGTTGTGTATATTCAGGTGTGCTAGAAAACATTTTTTGTGGTAGCTGGTATGGAATTATTTGAATGGCTGGATGAATAGCCTAGCATTCTTTAATCCTGAGCCATCCTATTGGCTTGAATAAATCTCTGTGTGGTACCTTAAAAACATATGCAGGGAAATGAGGTTGATATCATGTATCTTTTGTACATGGTGGATAATTGATAGTGGATAATTTCTCCTAATTAATGATCAATAGGCAGTAGTTACAGAATAATTCTATTCATTTGTAGTAACATATAGTAAAAGGTTTGACAATGATTTTACTTGTAAGGAGAAAAGAAACTTAAACCATGGAAATTCTTCTCATTAATATTGTATTTCACTTTTTCATTTTACATTACATGTACATAAATAATAGCACAGTTTCATATTTGCATGAAACACTATCTACAGCACAATTGGAGTGTCCCTTATTATGAAAGGGATTAAACATTTTGTTCAACAAATATGTTTTAAAAAGTTACTGTTTGTGGCCAGATATTCTCTTTGCACACAATCCCATTTCTTGGAATTTCCCTTGAATATCTGAAAGCTGATCCTCTTTTTGGCACTCTCACATCATGCCCTCCAGAGGTTTGGGGAGCAGAGGTATAGGTTTCCTAGCTTGATTGATAGAAAGCACCATCATGATGAAAAAGTGCATAACTCTAGCTATTGCTTCCTACGTAAGTTCATTTTGAAGGGCTAAGGTACACAACACAAAATGTGTTTTGTAGATCTGACCATCTACCGTCCTTTTAGTTTGCTGTAAGCCAGCAAAGAACAACCTTAAAATGGTCAGAAACCCACTTGATGCTCTTTGAAAAAGAGAGAGAGAGAGAGAGAGAGAGAGAGAGAGAGAGAGAGAGAGAGATATGCCACGATAATAATTTGGGTGGCAAAAACAAGGGACTGATCCTGGACTATTTTGGGATGCATTTCTCCAGCAATTGTTTTTGAGACTTAACTCCTGGAGAGTTCGTGGATCCATAAAAATGGTTGATCTACAATTGTCTTTTGGTGTTTTTTTTAATGTTTGGAATAGTACAGTAAAATTTCCAGGTGGTATTTGATCCAAATATTAGATAGAACCAAACCTGTTTAACTTTTTGAGATTTTCCAGATAGGGGTCTAGCTTCCTCCATATAGAGGTTCAGCTGAAAGCAAATGTGTTCCTTGAGTTGACAGAACTTGTGCACTCCTATGTTTCAATCCTAAAATAAGGGTTATCAAAGCAGTTTTGTGTTCATCTGACACAATTTATGTATTTGGGCATAGCATATTTTATTTTAATGTGACCTGGTTTATACAATGTACTGGGCGAAGAAATGCTGAATTTTTAAATTGCCCATTTCCATTTTAGTTTAGTTTAACAATTTGTGCAGAACTGGATGCTAGTTTACCTTTTAAGGGTGGAGAATAACAGATTTGAAGAAAGGGATATCCTCAAAGGAGCTGCTTCCTACCCTTTTCTCTCCCCACTGCACCCAAATTCCTACAGCTTCTTCACACTGCTCATTTGGGTTTTTCTAAAGATAAGACTATTATATTCCTCCCACCCCCGATTCTCCCATCCCAATTCCAAATACCCCTAGCCTTTTTCTGAAGGCGTAGGAGGATGGGTGGGGTCCAGCCACCTGTTCCTGAGGCAGCATGGCGCGTCTGGGCCTTCTCTGGGTAACTGGAGTGGTACATTCTTGGTGGTAATTTTAGCTGCTGAAGCTGAGCTGCTTCAACAGGTGGAATTTCATTTTGCTGTTGAAAGGCCTGTTGTTGGGAGGAGGGGGAGAACTTGTCTGTATAGAGGCTGGGAATGGGCGGGAGAGAGAGAGAATGGAATATGCAATAGATGCTGGATATTAACATCCCGGGGAAGGCAGGATCTCATCTTTTTTGTCTCTTGATGGCATCTAGCCCTTCCCCTATATCTAAAATTTCCTGGGAACTTATTAACTATTGCAGAAAGCAGTAGCTTTCTAGACTAGGAATTGTGCAAATGATAGACATCTGGTTTTTAAGGGGACTAAATTATTTAGGGAATAGGGACTTTTTAAAAAGGAAATTCCAAAGCAGTCTGTGTAGTTTACTGTAAGATACCTGGAGAATGAGCATTGCTGGTCTGCATTAAAAAAATGTAATAGAAGTCCACCTTCTTTTCTTTGTTAGTGCCACTTGGGCAGTACATTTTGTTTTGTTAATATGAGAACGAAAGCAAATTGTTATTGAAAGAGGCTTTTTTCTTCCTCTTTCCTAAATCTACTCATCCCTTAATTTATGCCCAAATAAATAAGCATTAAATTATGTTGAAAACAGTGAAGCTTTTGATTAAACCAGTGTAAGATTGATATTTAATGGGAAATGTGTTTAATGGGAATAACAATTTTGATTTTTTTTTCTATTGCATTCAACATCAGTTATACTTTTATCTTGTTAGCAAATAATAGGGTATAATCACATTGAGATTCCTGTCCCTCTCCTTTTACAAAAATGTTCTTTTGAAAATCCAAAATCTATACATGTTACAGTATTTCTCTAAAAAATAAGTCAGGGTCTTATTTTCTTTTGACCCCTGAAATAAGCACTTGGCTTTATTTTCAGGGAGGTATTATTATTTTTGAGGTGCAGGAGGCGGCGAGAATGCTCACCTCATGGCTGTTGATGTGTTGCAATATTTTCAGGGAGGGCTTATTTTTGGGGAAGGCTTATTTTATCACGTGCGCTCAAAAGCCTGATTGGGCTTATTATCCGGGAAGGTCTTATTTTCAGGAAAACAGGGTAGTAATTTTAATCAAAGATGTAACAAGCATCTAATAGTCATACTTTGAGTAAATCTACTGAAACTAAATTAATTCCAATTTACTTATGTCTCTATCTGGTTGCTGCTAAGTTTTTTACTTGAATTCTCTGAAGATTTTAGTAATTTTAAAATGAGAAATAGTAGTAGTGTGCTGTTTTACCTATATCTTAACATAGCTTAGAATAAAAATTGATGATAAAATTTACTTGTGTGATATGAAAATATATGATGAAACATCAGAGCCAGTTTGGTTTAGTGGTTAAGGCACTAGGCTAGAAAGCAGGAGACTGTGAGTTCAAACCCTGCCTTAGCCATGAAAGCCAGCTGAGCAACTTCGGGCCAGTCACTCTCTCTCAGGGTTGTTGTGGAGAAAATTAGAGGAGGTTTGCTGTCTTGCGTTTGCTGCCTTGAGTTATTTGAAAAACAATAAAGATGAGATACAAATAAATAAATAAATAATAAAATTATATCAAGTGAATAAGGAAATTTTAATGTAGTCTAAAGAGATACCTATAAAGAGACAGTTGGAGATGAAACCCACTTTTGGCCATTAGTTTATGTTGAATGCTTCACCATATACCCTCACTACAAGTATAATAGCAATAGCAATAGCACTTAGATTTACATATCACTTCATAATGCTTTTACAGCCCTCTCTAAGTGGTTTACAGAGTCAGCCTATTGCCCCCAACAATCTGGGTCCTCATTTTACCCACCTCGGAAGGATGGAAGGCTGAGTCAACCTTGAGCCAGTGAGATTTGAACTGCCGAACTGTAGCTAGCAGTCAGCTGAAATAGCCTGCAGTGCTGCACTCTAACCAATGTGCCACCTTGGCTCTTTTAATATAATATAATCTAGATGGTTTGTCCTTGCTTTATACCCTCAATGGGGTGAGGATAAGAAGTCAATAGATGCCTTATTATTTTTTTCTTTGAAGTTAAATATTTGTTATAGTTTTAGGTTATTTATGGTGCTTTGCAGATTAATAGAAACAATCTCTTTGCTGAGTTTTCGTTCAGTAATTTTGACTATATTCCCAGCATCAAGTTTGGGTTTGTTGCAAAAGAATTGATAAGAAGTGTGTTAAAGGTACCTCTGTAATTTGAAATGAACCTGGGTGACCCTTTTTTGGTGTGGAGAAAGAGATCTGATTGCTTTTCTAATATAGATGAGTGGGAAGAGTGCTTGGTTAAGTCAGGCAGTTTGAGTCACTTGTCTGACTATTTTGTCTCAGAATTATTAATGTGTTTCTTCTTTAGTAGCTAGGAAATATGACAGTCAGAACCAACAAACTTATTCCCCTTTCTGAGCTGTTTAACATAAAAAATAGCAAGCTTGAAAATTACACACAATGTTTTGCCAGGGAAAAAACACAGAAAAAGATTGGAAATGAGAATTAATCTCACTTTTCCAATTCCGCCAGTTCTGATGGAATGGTCTAATGCTTTATTTCCAGAAATATTTGGATTATGTTCTCTCTGTTGTGTGCTTCCTTTTATGATGGCCATCTTGGGCAACTTCATGCCCAGCTAAATATTTAATGAAGTATTTCCATCATGGGTCCGCTGACTGGAGATGGGGAGAAGGGACGCTTCCACCAAATATAATCCAGTGCTCCTCAATTTGATGAATCTTTTATTGCACAGTTGCTGCCTTCATTCATAAAACGTTATGTTGAGCAAAGGAGAAGTGACAGCCAAAAAATGGTACTTTAAAAAAAACACCTTTCTTTTTCTATTGCATTTTCCATATTCTATTCGCACCCCCCAAAAAAACAACAACAACTCCTTGGTGCTTTTGATCAGTGCTGTCGGAATTATCTGAAAATCACCTTGATCTCTTATATGGATGTCACTTTACTCAGCCAGGTCCCCCTTCTTTTACATGTTCTCCTCTGTGTCAGCTGTGAGAGGCATGGGCAAAGATCTTGAATGGGGGAATCTGCTGTGGTTCATGTTCTTTTCCTACCCCCAACTCACTCAGCAGTATGATTATGACTCAGATTCAATAGCCTAAATCCATCTTCCTATTCCATTAGCTCTATCCCATTTGGACACTGGCATCCTCAACTCTCAAAATAAAGAATGGTTTCGCAATCACACCATACTCACCTCTTGGAAAGAGTTGGTTTTTTTGTTTATTGTCATCTCAAGTTTCTCTGAATCTCTGGTTCTACTCTCCCCTCCCCGAAACAAAATTGTTGTCGCGTGTTAGGCCAATACAAGGAGGAAATCCACAAAGCTGTGACCACACATCAGATTGTCATCACACTTCCTGCTCTGTCCTCACTTCACATTTACTGGGGAAGCAAGGGTGGAGGAAAGAGGGTGGCATTGCCATAGCAACAAGTTCTGTGTTGTCCTGTTATGCCTGTCTAACTAGCTGCGGTGTTATACTAGCCAGTACTCTGAAACAGGGTATCTACAGTCCACTGGGTTGGGATCATAAATCTTTTTTTTTCCAATGCAGAATGGGAAGTTGCGGGGATACCTAGGAATATATGACAAATGCGTAGCTTGACAAATGTTTGGGAAGGTTTTTTTTTTTTTTGGCAATTTTTTTTAATTCATTGGTGAGGTGGGAGTGCAGAAACCTGAATGTTCTTATGAAATCTTATTTCTTTAACATGCTGCTCATGCACTGAAGTTAATGAGAAGTAATGAAGGATCCTATTTGCTAAATTGAAGAATGCTGTGATTCATACTTTCAAGATTTGCCATTTTAGGCAAATACGACTCAGCTATGGAAATTCATCAGCGAGAGAAAAAGAGTTGCACCCAGACTTGAAGTTGCCATGCATCATTTCACTTCTTTTAGATTTTTCTTTTTTATTAGTTTATAGTATAAAATGCAAAAATTCAAAAACAAATAATAGGAAAAATAGGGGAAGAAAAAGGGAAGGGAAGCGTGTAGAAAAGGGGGGGAAGGTGTTGATTTCCGACTCCCTTTGGTGCAGTAAAATAAGATAGTAACATCAAATCTCAACTTTTTACTTGTGCATAATAGTCTAAAGTAGCCATTTCTATATCAACAAATCTATCTAATCGGTAAATTCAAAATCAAAGTTTTATTTTTTTCCACCTCAACCACAAAATCCAGAAATGGTTTCCAAATAAAAACAAAAGTAGTTACATTTTTTTCTTTTATCAGAGCACTCAATTTAGCCATCTCTGCTAACTTCATCAACTTTTGCAGCCATTCATCCATTATGGGGATCAAACTGTCCTTCCATTTTTGTGTATAAAGTAATCTTGCTGCCATCAACATATATAACATCAAAGTTCCCAAAAAATTTCCATGTTTTTTTCCATTAAACTATTCCCCCCCCCCCAATTATTTCAGTTCTTGAGTGAACTTGGATGTAACGTTTGGTTAATATTCTTGATGCTAAAATACAAGAGCAATACAAGAGCATCTTGAGTGAACTTTGAGATGCAACATTTGGTTAATATTATTGATGCTAAAATACAAGAGCATGGTTGAAAAAGTAAGGCATGTTGTGTTATCTGAATTGGGGTTTCTGTTCAGTATTTGGATCCCTTTCTCTACCTGAATAAGGTCATTAGTCCAGATTATTTTGAACACCTGGAAAACACAACACAGACATTGATTGTAGGTCTTGAAAACTTTGATTGATGTAGAGAAGTGAAACTGGCAATACTGGGAATTGAAATTGATGACAGGGAAGTTGTGGGTGGGCACATGCTGGTTGCAGGCCTAACAGGAAGTCCTTGATTGGCATTGTGCCTGAAGCTGGTTTGGAAATGGATGTCAGCTGGTATCTCTAACAACTATTCTACACAATGACGGTGTTACTTTACCATCAGTCTTTCAATTGTAAGAGGGTGGACGGTATATTGTCGGTGTTGCAATTCAGTAGGAAGACATGAGGTGGGTTGATTTAAGAGTGAAGTAACGTAGCAAACCTTTAAGTCATTCTAGTACTTTCTTTAAACTCTTCTGCGTTTTGTTTAGCAGTTATCCAGTGGATACAAAATAAAGGTTAGTGGCATGCCTATGTGATCATTCCTGATCTCATTGTCTAGCTTTTGTTCAATAATTAAATACAGGCCATATCTAAGATGGCATCCCAGGTTTTAAAGTAATATAATTAACTTTAATCTAGCTCTTTGGCTAAGTTATCATTTCTCTTCCTGTGGTTTCCTGGATAGTAGAGTAACTAAAACCCAACAAGTCTCCTTCCCCGCACTTTTCTACACACACGGTGTGCTGCTTCTTCCTCTTTTACCCCCACCTTGCATAGAATTATGAAGCTATCAGAACAATATATACAATCTACCTGAAGAACAGAGAGATAACAGATATTACATCATGTCATATATGGACTCTTACTTAACATCCACTTTCCTCTTTATTTTTACACACGTTTATCCTATGAGATATTTTGAATGACATTGACCACTGGTTTCATCCTTATTGGAACTCCTTATATGTGGGTAGCTTGATATTACCTCATGGGGTTAAAACTTTGTATGGAGAATTTAACTCATAGACCTTCAACTTCATAAGATACTTTAGCTTTAGCAACTATCCCATTCCTGGTACTGAATAGTTGAAGGAAGGTATATCTGGAAGGATGGGATTATGAAGTATGTTACTCCAATCTACTTTGAAATAAAAATGTTCTTTTAAAATGAAAATAATATATAGTTGGTATTTTGTCTGTACTCAATTATTTTTCTTTCTTGTTTCTTCCCCAATACCTAGGGTTAAAACACTGTTTTCATTCTTTTCTCTTCTCCCTCCTTTTGTTCTGTTTCTTTCCTCCTCTTTGGGTATACAGAGTCCCACTAGTGAATTATTGTATCCTTCATGCTTGGTTGCAGTTTGTTCCTATTTCTAGTCTCTCATCCATTACCACGGTGGCAAAGCACTTTCCACAATAAGCCATAGCAGTGGGCAATTCAGCTGTTGTCAGTTGGAGGGGGCTATATTGATTTTTATTACTTTGCTTTGGTTTTCTACAAAATAGCTAAATTCTTTCATGTTGCTTGAAGCCATCTTTGAATTTTATGTTAAGGATAACATTGTTTGTATCCTTACAGAGTTTTTTAATATATGTATCTTTGAGTTACTTTTGACTCCTGCCAACTCCTGGACAAAATCCTGCAGTTGTCTTGGCAGGATTTTTTACCCTTTCCTCCTTTCTAGGGCTGAGAGAAAATGACGGGCTCAAAAACACTCAGTTGGTTTCTTGCCCAAGGCAGGACTCTAGCTCATAATATTCTGGTTTCTAACCTGCTGCCTTAACACTACCACTGAGCTCTCTTAAAGATTAAGATGTACCGTATATGTGCAAGTATAAGCAGTTTTACAATACAATACAATAGTAGAGTTGGAAGGGACCTTGGAGATCTTCTAGTCCAACCCCCTGCCTAGGCAGGAAACCCTATACCGTTTCAGACAAATAGCTATCCAACATCTTCTTAAAGACTTCCAGTGTTGGGGCATTCACAACTTTTGGAGGCAAGCTGTTCCACTGATTAATTGTTCTAAGTGTTAGGAAATTTCTCCTCAGTTCTAAGTTGCTTCTCTCCTTGATTAGTTTCCACCCATTGCTTCTTGTTCTACCCTCAGGTGCTTTGGAGAATAGTTTGACTCCCTCTTCTTTGTGGCAACCCCTGAGATATTGGAACAATG
The DNA here is from genome assembly GCF_964273705.1 of Natrix helvetica. Lineage (NCBI taxonomy): Eukaryota > Metazoa > Chordata > Lepidosauria > Squamata > Natricidae > Natrix > Natrix helvetica. The sequence continues at coordinate 48,030,886 of NC_138554.1, read as the reverse complement.
CTATCATGTCTCCCCTAGTCCTTCTTTCTCTTAAGCTAAACATACCCAGTTCCTGCAACCGTTCTTCATATGTTTTAGTCTCCAGTCCCCTAATCATCTTTGTTGCTCTTCTCTGCACTCTTTCTAGAATCTCCACATCTTTTTTACATCGTGGCGAATATGTTTAGCCTCCAAGTGTTGCAGGAGTAGTTGAGAAGGATTGAAGATGCCATGCAGATTGCTTGTCCCTCCTTCAAGGGGATTTTAGGGCAAAGTTATCCAAATCAGGCATTACGTGATGGAGTGAGTTCCCATTCTTACTGCAACTCCTGCCAACCTAGCAGTTCAAAAGCATGCAAAATGCAAGTAGATAAATATGTACCACTTTGATTGGAAGGTAACAGGGCTCTGTGCATCTCAACATATAATCGTGCTGGCGACATGACCACAGAAGCATCTTCAGACAATGCTGACTCCCTTGGCTAAGAAATGGAGATGAGCACTGCCCCCTAGAGTTGGACATGCTGGCGAGGGGAAACCTTTACCTTTTTATCCAAATCATTATTATGTTGTTATTTCACAGCTGCATGTATAACTATTCTCTAGATTTTTTATTCTCTTTAAATTTTAAACCTAATGTTACATTTTCCTTTGAGTCAATGGTAAAATATTAATAGTGAGGAAAATCGTTCCTCTAACTTTACAACTTAATGTCTGTACTTTCTCACAACAATGCTTTCTACGTGCTTTATGGGAGTAGAATTCAAAACAAAGAACAGCATAACCAAAAGCAAAATAGAATACTTAAAAACACCCCAAACACGAGAAAACAATACCACAGTATTCCTAATGCTATCACATGGTCTCTGATTAATTTATTTAATTACTATTTATCTGTTTGGTCCAGTTTCCAAGATTGTTTATATTATATAAATGTCTTTGTGGCTGTCAATCTCTGGAGGCTGGAAGGCTGTGAGGCAGTATCTAGGAAGACAGCTCTGTAACTGAGTTGTCCTTTAGAAGGCTGGCAAAAGCTTTTGGGAAGGTGATCCTAGCAACTTCATGGCTTTTTATTGAGCTGATGGCAGTTAGAATGCTCATTCTAAATATGTAGTGGTTATTTTTAAGTGTAAGCCACCAAACAGTCCTTTTGGCCATAGAGTTTAATGTAAATGGAATGAATAATTGGTGGAATTGCATCTGTCCCAGCAGATGTTTGGGTCAAAACCTAAGCAAGACTGGTCTGGTTTGTACTTGGATAAAAGAAAGACAGGAAATAATAGAAGTTTAGGCTGGGAAGTTAGAAGTCATCTCTGAAGAATGTAGCTTCAGGTGTGATAGGGAGATCGATGATTTTGGGGTGGGATTTGCTTCTTCAGTGATGGCTTCTAGACTCGGGCTCCAATCTGTTATCTTTCCACTTACTTGGCTATAGCTGGCGTGCTTCCTGTTTTCTGGATTGGCTGAATGTTTGCTTCTTGGTGTCAGACAGAAGAGAGGCTCTGGCCAACTTACTTTGCTTGGCCAAAAGGAGGAAAAATGTGCCTTGCAACAAATGTGCCTTGCCTTCCCAGGGCAAAATATATACTTTTTAGTCCCTGGGAAAGCTAAGACTCTAATAGAATCAGTCCTTGCTGTTTTCAGTGTGCTGTCCAGCCATATGGAAATATGCCCAATATCCATTTAATTGGGAATGTAATCTAATCTACCCCTGGGAGTTCTTTTTGCATAATGTTTTTAACTATTCCCGTTTTGAAGGGGGGGAAATCAGGTCTGAATCTCACCCGAGTCTTGCGATACAGTCCCTGCCTTCATTTCTGAAACATTTCTTTTTCTTAAATTCCAGTTGTATTTTACTATTGATTTATTGATTAGATTTATACCCTACTTTTATTTGTACATAATGCTCCCACTTCTTATTTTCTCTGTAGCAAGAGTCTTATGAGGTAGGTTGGGCTGAAAGAGAGTAACTGGCTCACTCAGATCACTCAGCCAGTTTTAAGGGAGGACTAGAAATCTCTAAGTCACCATCTCATCACATCAGGCTACTTATAGTCAACTCCCCCCCCCCAAAAAAAAATAGGTTAGCAAATTCTCAGCTATCCCATTATTAACTCCAAGCATGGAAGAGTTTTGAGAAATTTTAAGTCATCAATGTGCAGTAGTGTGAAATAGCAATATGTAACTAAGCTGAGATTTGGAGTCAAGAGTTTGATTAATTTAGCACACTATTGCAAATCATTTTTGCTGATAATTTATTGAATTGCCAATAGTAGGTTGTATTTACATAACGTCCTCACATAAGACCGAATAAACCTCTGCATGGTTTAGGATATTGTATAAATATATGAATGGAGATAGAAGTGCACTTGATAGTGTGAAACAACAAAGTAGATGGACAGTCAATCTGAGGGGTTGCCTCTGTCCCCTGGCACTTTTTCTTTATAAACTCCAGTAAAATGTACAAGAGCCTCACAAGAGCTTCATGTCAGCTGGATCTGAAGACAACTTCCCAGTAATGTATGCTGTGCTTTTGTGAGAAAGACAATTTTATATTTCCTCCCTTGGGCATGAGATAAAGGAAATAGAGCATAGTTCTTTTTATGGAAGTGGTAGACTACAGTTAGGGTGGTAACGCTAGCCCCCTCCTCCCTAATTTCAGTTCAGACTTCCAATTTTGATTCAGACTTCTATTGGAATTACTTTCCTTCATCTGTTTCTTTCAGGAAGGGGAAAGCAAAGAGGTCCTTTATTTTGTTTTTCATTAATCAGCATTTCCTTTAGTGTCCTGTGTTCCATTCTGTTCCCCCTCCCATGATTTATGGTAAGGCAAGGGCAGCAGGTAGCCAAACCTTCCGACCTCCAACTCATTTGTCTGGAGGGGCTGGGCTACCTGTCACCTCCTGTCAAGGGAGAGCGATAAATGGTCTCTTGTAGTAATTAAGTGGGGGTGGGGGATGGAAGAGAGAATAGGGGCGAGGCATGGTGTTGATAGCAGGGCTGACTGGCAAGAAAGCCAAAGAAGAAATTTTACTCATATGCAGTGGAATGAAGGAACCAAATATAATTTGGCAGCAGGAGTTGACCATGATTTGAATTTCCCCTCAAATTCTGGGGGATCCCCCTTTCTGACTTTAATCCCAATTACTTGACTGAGGTCAGAAAGTCGCAGAGTGTGTCTCTTCTTCTCCCAATAGCTCTATGTGATAGTTGTGCTCCTGTAATAGCGTTGGTAGGTATGTTTGCCAGCAGCATTAAATTAAGAATCATAATAGGTAAGGTGGAGTTTGCTCAATTTAAAGTTTTCTTAACTTTTCTCTTTACTAAATAATTTAGTATGGTTAAATATATTTTGTTATGGCTGTAAAAATATTAAACCACTTTCTTTTATACTCTCTTTAATATCTCTTATATATTTTTAGCAATACCTGTTAAAGAATTATCTTTATTCTGTGTGGATTAAATGTACCTAATAAAAGCACCAAGGGCCTAATTTTTTAAAAGGACCGAACTTTAGCACACTGGCAAAATATCAACACACTGGAACTTAAGTCGTTGTCAGGATGATGGAATTTTATTTTATTTTTTTATTTTGTACAATAGCAGAAAACAAACTTCTCTTTTACGTCCTTAAATTGTCCAACAGGAATAATGTGGAATATAATAGCCATAGACATCTATCTATTGATGTATGCTCTTTATAAAAAAATAAAAATAAATGAAATTATTTATTTATTTATTTATATGTAAATGCCAAATAAATCTATATCAATTACAAGATAAAATGTGAATTGAAGTCTCATATAAACAAAAATGTTTTCCAACATTGTAATATTTATGTTGATGTATGTGTATGTATGCATCTGTGTGTGTGTGTGTGTGTGTGTGTGAATATGAATATATATATTCTTAACAGTTCTGGCTGCAACCCTGTTTGAAAAAAAATCACTTTATGACTGCTAATCATTTGAATACAGTCTGATTTTGTAATGTAGACCCTTGCATCTTTGCTTACTCTTTCCTTTCTCTTTCTACAGTTCTATCACCACCTTGTGCCGAGGACCTTGCAGCTTCTCCTACATGCTTCTTTTAGAAGATCTATTCCCAAAGATTTCTGAAATATTTTTGAAATCTTGAGGACCCACTCTGCTTGCCTGGGGAATTTTCTGGAGGACTGAACATATTTCTTCTGCTTAACTTTGGCCTGAACCCCAAGGCAAGGGGAAATTACACTGATTTTGCATCAAGTTTTGATGGTTCTGGACTGCTCCTCTATATCAAGTGCTCTGCATTCAGCCCTTATGTGAATCTTTTTTATCAAGGATCAGGCCTGTGGATTGTGCAGCCATGGCAAGCAACAGTAGCTCCTGTTCTACACCAGGGAGTGGACATCTCAGCAGCTACCCAGTTCCTCACTATTTCTTCTTTCCCCACATGATTGGAGGCCTCTCACCTCCAGGAACTCTGCCTGGAATGCAACACCAGCTGCCAGTCAGTGGGTACAGTACACCTTCACCAGCTAGTAAGTAACCAAATTCAGGAGCTAAGTGGTTAGTAAGGGAGAATGTGGGATGATGCACATTTAGGATGAAGTGGCTCTTACTGTGTTTAGAGTAGATGTGGGATGATGCACACTTAAGATGAAGAGGCTCTTACTGTGTTTAGAGCAGATTTGAAAACACCATCACAATATTCGGTACAAGCACATCTTTTTTTGTTGAATTAAGCAACAGTGATCATTGACCAATGTATTTCATAAGTGCTCTGTTCTGTTACAATTCAGGTGACAACTTGCGAAGGGGATTGTGAGCTATACAAGCTATTTTTGATTTTCCTACACTTTTGAGATCCTGAGCTGTATTGTCTTCCTCATCTAGGAACTCCAAAAGTGTTAGCAATGTTGTTTCTACTAGTGTGCATATTTTTTAAAGCTTGACATATTCCTGAATGCTACATTTGAAATGCTGTCTTCTTTTTTAATTTTAAACTTTTTATGTATAATGTTTAATTAAATTCTGCAATATTCTAGGGTATTACTTCACATTTTCCTAATTAAATAAAAATAGATTTGGCCATTTGTTTATCAAATCAATGGTTAGGTGACTTGACACATACCTTTTGAAGCTTTTTTATCAGGTTTAGGAATTTCTTCAGCTTCAAAATGTATTTGAAACTGTTGGTTTTTATAAATTAGATACTTGGTGTTGACATTCAAGTTTTCTCATAGATACACAGTAATTGGTATATACGACAGAACAAGCACTATTACTAAATATATAGTTTTGTTATTCCACTCCCATCCTGAAATCATATCTATTCTTTTTATCTCACTTTTTCTACAAAGATATTAAAAAAATGATGTGAACTCATAACAACACTGTGGGTCAAGTTAGGCTAAGAATTGCTGAATTCATATCTGACAAACAAAGTTAATCTTGAATGTTATGTCAAAACCAATTCGTGTTCATCTCTATATGCAACCATGCTAAAGTGTGATTGCCCCATTTGTTACAGAAGAAAATAAACTGTAGTTGGCAGTCTTGGTGACTTCATTTTGAACCTTGCTCTGTCATTCTCTTCTTGAGCAATTTTGGGCAAATACTTGTTTCTCATGCTTGGTTCCTCTTAAGAACAAGGAATGACGTAGCTTTTGGGAAGGGGGTTAGGACAAATTAAAGATTACACTTGAGTTTACAATTTAAAAGCTCAAGGGGTCAAAATGTAGTACAAATCTGAGTTTGAGAAGTTTAGAAATAAGAACTTTCACAGACAGATCTGGAGTTAATAATAATAATAATTTATTAAATTTCTAGACCGCCCCCTCTCCCCGGATAGTTAGCTATTTTAGATAAATTAATTTCAGTTTTAGTGTGTGGTCATAAGAAGTCATGATGGTGAAGAAGGTTTTCCAAATTGTTTTGTAGACAGTTATTTAGCATTTTTAGTTCTTCTGTAAGAAAAACTCAGAATCTACCGTATTTTTCAGAGTATAAGACGCACCTTTTTTCCTCAAAAAAGAGGCTGAAAGTCTGTGTGCGTCTTATACACTGAATACAGCATTTTTTGCCTCCCAAAGTCCGACCCCCTTCATCAAAATGGCCGTGCATATCCTTATGGAGGCTTTCAGAGTGCTCCTGGGGGCTGGGGAGGGCAGAAATGAGCAAAAAATGGGCCGTTTTTTGCCCCCCCCAGCCCCCAGCAGCACTCAGTCTCCATAAGACTATACATGCAATTTCTTTGACAAAAAATGGGCCCGTTTTCACAAAAAATGGGTTGTTTTTTGCTCATTTGTGCCTCCCCCCAGGAGTACTATACAAGCACCCAAAAAGGCTATTCATGCATTTAAAAAAAAACAGGCCTGTTTTCGCGAAAACGGGCTGTTTTGGGGAGGTTTGCAGAGTGCAAAAACTTTTTTTTTTCCTTTTGGAAAGCTCTTTAACCGATTGATGAGAATTACATTGATCAAGTGCTGCGCCAGCAGAAACAAAGTCTTAGGTGCTGCAGATTGTCAGTGATTTCCTTCTCCAGCACATGGATAAATACACCTGGAAAAATCTACCTACCTACCTACTCTCTTTCTCTCCCTACCTACCTCTATCCCTTTATCTACCTACCTACCTACCTACCTACCTACCTACCTACCTACTCTCTCTCTCTCCCCCTACCTATCTACTGTATTTCTTCCCCCCCCTCTATCTACCTATGTACCTACCTTCACTCGCTCTCTCACTCTCTCTCTCCCCCTACCTATCTACTGTATTTCTCTCTCTCTCTCTCTCTCTCTCTCTCTCTCTCTCTCTCTCTCTCTCTCTCTCTCCCAACAAACCTACTTTCTCTCTTTCTCTCTACCTATCTACCGTATTTCTCTCTCTCCCCCCTCTATCTACCTACTCTCTCTCTCCCTCTCTCTCTCCCCCTCTCTCCCTACCTACCTATCTGCTGTATTTCTCTCTCTATCTCTTTTTATTTCTCTTTCTATCCCTCTACCTACCTACCTACCTATGCACTCTCCCTCCCTCCCTCCCTCCCTCCCTACTGTATTTCTCTCCCTCTATTTCTCTCTATCCCTTTACCTACCTACCTACCTACCTACCTACCTACCTAACTAACCAACTAACTAACTAACTATTCTCTCTCTCTCTCCCTCCCTCCCTCCCTACTGTATTTCTCTCCCTCTATTTCTCTCTATCCCTTTATCTACCTACCTACCTAACTAACTAACTAACTAACTATTCTCTCTCTCCCTCACTCCCTCCCTCCCTCCCTCCTGTATTTCTCTTTCTTTCCCTTTCTCTCCTTCTATCTATCTACCTACTTTTTTTAATTTGCCTCTTCAAAACCTTGGTGCGTCTTATACTCCGAAAAATACGGTAAATGGAGTAAAAATGTGCATCAGAACTGATTCTGTTTATGGGAAACAGAAAATGTTAGTTCTCCAGAGCATTTTTCCCACTATCACTTGAATTAAAAATAGGGAGTTCCTGAGTTATATTCTGCAGGAATCCTCTTCAGGAGTTTTGAAATGTCCCAAACAAGAGGGCACATTACTTGAAGATAGATTGATACAGTATATTCCCATCATGATACCAGTGTTTTGCACATTTACTGCAACACTTCTCCTTATGAGTATAGGTTCTGAAATAAGAATTGTAGAATATAGTGTAGTATGATATAGTATAATGTATGTGAGAAATGCATCTTTGAAAACAGCTATAAAAGCAACCAGTGCAATTCAAAATGTGGTTTTCACTTTAAAGCCCTACATTATAGATTCAGATTATTTGCCAACTCACCTATCCACAATGATTGCGCATTCTTTTGAGTCCCTTTGGTAAATGGATGTCACCTACCCTGTTTTCCCCAAAATAAGACCTCCCCAGATAATAAGCCCAATCAGGTTATTGGGGGCATGCGCTAAAATGAGCCCTCCCCTGAAAACGAGCCCTCCCGGAAAATATTCCAACACAGCACCAGCCATGAGGTGACTACACTCACCACCTCAAAAATCATAAGACCTCCCTGAAAATAAGGCCAAGTGCTTATTTCGTGGGCAAAAGAAAATAAGACCCTGTCCTACTTTCGGGGAAACACGGTAGTAAATATTGGAAATATGCATGGTGCCTACCTTATGAAACAGGTTTCCTCCAAAGATGTGGATGGCCCCAACCATACTTGTCTTCAGGAAGGCAATGAATAACCTAGCTTTTTCCACAGGCGCTGGACCCAGCATATTAATGAAGCTCTGACACAGTTATGTTTTATCTGTTGGTGTTGAGGTTTTTATTGGAAATTTGACTTTGTCAATCTTCTTTCTTTCACTTGGTTTTGCATTTTGTAACTCTTCATTTTGTTTACTGTCCAGAACATACCTGACTCTTACTGTGAAAAATAGAATTGATGCCAAACATTACCAGATCATATTTATAGGAGTCTCGACAATGAGCTTAAGTCATTACATTATCCTGGTTACAATTTCAGCCCTGCTCCTAATGTTTTATTTGTTGTAGAACAAGACCACAACAAACTGTGAAGTATATCAAGCTGGATAGAAAGGAAAGCTATTGGTATACTGTCCTATTCCACCTGGTGTTTTTTCATTTCAGTTGAAAATCTCTGTATAAAAACTCATTTACAATTTAATATTAATTCAATTCCCAGCCACAAAATTCCTTAAATATATGACCAATCTTGAAAAACTAAGTAAAGTTGGAATTGCTTGGCACTTGGATGGAAGATTATCAAGAAACCAGAGTTATAGGCTAATCTGGAAAATAAAATAAAAAACAGTCATGAGGAAACCATTTCCTTATATTACCTATATAGTCACATACAGTTGAGCTTAATTTGAGGGTGTTTTTACCTTTCTCAACAGCTGGCAACACTTAGCTGAACTTGGAAAATAAGCAGGAGTCAATCTTGTTGGGGATCTACCTGGGAATTCCAGACGTTGGCTAGACTTGGGGAAAAAATCCTGGAAAAGGGAATGGCAAACCGAGGCAATAATGCTGCCAGATAATGTTCATGAATGTGACCCAAATATATATCCTTGTGTTAGGAGCCCTCCCCCTCCATATTTGAATGTTCTACCAGTTGAAACAAAAATATTAATATTTCTTTATGGTTCTGTCATGATAATCTCTGGTCCACTAATCTGGAGACAACTTTATGCAGAATGCAATTTTTTTTGTTAGTAAACCACTTGCATTGAAGATGACTTGTTACAGCTATTGAAACCCTATGCTTCTTAAAAGATCTCTGGTTTTGTCATAAGCTGCATCTCTTAATATGTCTGGTGATGCAGCTGAGGAAAATATAGGAACATCATTGTGACAAAAAGGAATTATACATAAGAGCTGAACAAGTGCTGTATTTTCGGTGAATAAGGTTTAGAAGAACTCACACCAAACCCCAGTATAATTAACACACATTTGTGTAATTCTTGAGATCTGTTTTTCTTTTTCTTTTGTTTTTTTAAACTAGCTTTAAGTAGCTTGTTTTAAAAATAAAGTTGAATTTCATGTGTTTCTATTCACTTTGCTGTGGCATAATTGCTATACCACATACCATATGCGCATTGTCGCGCTTAATTTGAGGAAATTCATGTTTTCAAAAGCAGGAACATTTCTTGCAAAATATTAAAATTATGCATATCCCAGAATTTCTTTTGTATTCTATCTTGACTTTGATCATTATTGTTTTAAAATGTTTCTAATCCCAATAATTAGTTAAAATGCTTGTATGAGTTTTTGTTCATAGGCTCAGTTTTTCATTGAAAATATCTTCTGATCCTTCAGATCTCGATATATTACTCTATCTGTTGATATCCATTCCCCCCCTCCCATATATTGGTAATAGAAAAAATTAAACTTGTACAGTAGCATATTTTATAGAACAGTTCCCCCTTGTGATAATGATATAGAAGTTTTATTTTTAATTGATACCTTTCAAATTCTGCATTTATTTAGGCTGTAAATAAATGTGAAAACAAGGCTACTTGCACAAAGTAAGGTGAGATTCTGAAACCTATAAATAGACAACAACTACAATATGTAAATTTGTTTATTCTTCCAGCAAATAATTATGAGACAGAACAAAAAGCTCTGTAAAACAGTTTTGCTATAATGTATCTCTTAAGAATTGGAAATCATACTTAAATTCTGGCTGATAAAGTATTGCCATATCTTTTCAAGTTGAACTTCTCAGTTAAAAGTACCAGACCCTTTTGTGAAACAATGAGGTGTGAACTTTCATGTTTCTGCAGAAGTTGGACCTTTTCACTTCATAGGATTGAAGTAAACTGAATGGTCAACATCTTTTGAAGCTGGAAAGTTCTTTTTTTTTGTGGGGAGGGTTATTGTAATAAAAATGTTGGTTTATATATGCAGTTTAAGAATATTTACTCAACATAAGGTTATTGCAGCCCAATGTCTCGAACTAGACTTCCACAACACAGGGTGAGTATAGTATCCAAAATGGTCGGGTCCAGCCATTTTGCCTGAAGGTGAGGGCTGGAGAGACTTAGAACACGGATTTGTGCGGAAGATTCTTGTATTATGATAAATGTGAGCCCAAAGATGGGGTACCTATTAAGGAATGTTTTATTACTCTCTAAAGCAGGGGTATCCAACCTTCGCAACTTTAAGACTTGTGGTCTTCAATTCCCAGAATTCCACAGCCAGCCATGCTTTAAATGGCTGGTGGACTGGGGAATTCTGGGAGTCTTAAGTTGCCAAGGTTGGACACTCGTGCTTTAAAATTTATCTTTTTTAAAAAAAGACCACACAATTCCTGTACTTTTTCCTCTGGTTCTTTCTTAAACACTGAAGATACTTCAGACATGATTGTGCTCTTCACCCTTCATAGGAAATGTGTGTGCACGAACCCTAATTTATGAAGGAAGGAATTGAACTGAAGTAAATGGGTATGCTAAGTAATCTTTAATTATTCCTGATGGGTAACTAATTTATTTCTAAACAACTATTTTATTTACTAAAACGTTTAAACTGCTCAGTAACTGAAGCTCTCTCCATGATTTACAATAAAATATACTGAAATACTATACTAAAATGGCTAAAATGTATATGATAAAATCAAATAAAAGGCAAAATAAAAGTAAGTATAAACTCAAAACAAAGGATTAAAATATAACTAATGCCAGCAAAAAGGCTTCGGAAAATAAAGTTTTTAGCTATTACCAAAATGATGCTAATATAGGAGTTAGTGAAGCCTCTCTGTGGAGGAAATTCCATAAATAAGGTCCCATCACAGAAAAAGCTCTCCTCTTTATAGATGCCCACCTGGTGAGGAAATCTGAAGGTTGCATTAGATAGATAGAGGAACTACTAGACTTGTATCCAGAACACTTTGACCTTTATAAAATACATTATTTGGGAATTGAGGGCTTTTCTAATATAATGATTAAAAGCATGATTCACATCCTTCAGAGATGGGACGTTTATATTAAAACTAATCATGAACAAATATAAGAACTCATTATAATCTGCAAGGACATACTCCTACACTCTTTTGTAGGATCATGAAAAGATGGTTGAAATAGCTTTGGCTCTCATCACACATGACCTTCAAATAAAGGACTATATTTTCCTATTGCATTGCTTGAGGTATTCATTACACACATGGAAGAAAGAAAGCAGTACATGTGAGGCATGCATATGTCTTTCAGTATGTATATGCATTCTGCCTATTGATTATATTGGAATAGAATGGAAAATTGGGAATTGGCTATTTAAATGATAAACACCTGCATGCTTGTGCTGATTGATACCAGTCAAAGGGGTTGTTTCTGGAAATCTCAGTAATAGACACTTACACTATATTGCCAAAAGTGTACTTCATTTTAGAATTTGGTTTTGTGCTTGTTAGAAACTTTTTAGTCTCTGTGTCCATGGCAGCATTTGGCTGAAATATATTTTACTTAAAATTCTTTTTTTCCTCTCCCTCCCTCCCTCCCTCCCTCTCCCACCTTCTTTTTAATAAACCTTAGCTATCTTTTGTGCTTGTCTCGGAGATGGGTTTTATTGAAAGGGATGTCCAGAAGATAGCCTTGGAAGATAGGTTTGAGATGATCTCTCTGCCTCCCCCTTTTAGAAATATTTCTCTCTTACTTCTCATTGTCTCCTCCCTTTCCAGGCAAGAGGGCCTTTTTTTATAAATAGCTTGAATAACAGGAAACAAAGGTTTAAAAGGAATAAACAAACCTCTTGACATAACACTGAAGCCAAAGAGGCGTGCTTAGGAGTGGGTGGTGTTAAGTAGGGACTGGAGAGATGAAGTGTGAATCTGTATTGATTGCTCACTCCTGCATCATTTGTCATGGGTTCTTCCTTTGGATATTGTAAATTTTCAAAGTGATTAGGATAGAGGAAGTCATAATGCCTATGTACCACAGACTCCAATGAGGATCCCATATATTTCACTTCAATGTGTGTATTCTTTGGATAGGATAAGATCTCGTGTAAAGTTTAGCCTGCCTGCAGTTAGCCACTAAGGTTGAAGGAAATGTATTAGGACTAATATACTAGGGTACTCTCTTTTAAATTGTAATATTAAATCAGTGCAGGCACATACATAGATATCTGACATAGATAAACATACATAAGAATAGTCATTAGTCTAATTTCTGACATTAAAGAAATAGTGAACATTTCATCTTTGCCAAATGAGAGATGGGTGTGGGAGGGAGGGAGGGATTGAGATTGAGATTATGACCCAGGATTGTGAATCCTAAACAGGAAGAGTGGCTTCCCTAGATTCCAGGAACAATATCAGAACACTCTGCCCCAAAGAGACCAGTGTTAGAAACAGCTAAGATATTGTGCTGATCCTCAAACTCCCAGGCCTCTGATGGAGGACCAGAGGTGGTATTTAGCAGGTTCTGACCAGTTCTGGAGAACCGGTAGCAAAAATTTTGTGTAGTTGGAGAACCAGTAAATACCACCTCTGACTGGCCCCGCCCCCATCTATTCTCTGCCTGCTGAGTCCCAGCTGATCGGGAGGGAATGGAGATTTTACAGTATCCTTTCCCTGCTACACTCACCAAGCCATGCCATGCCCAACAAGCCACGCACACAGAACCAGTGGTAAAATTTTTTTGAATCCCAGCACTGGAGAAACTGAGATCGAGGAAGACAAATGTCATTGATAGAAGTGAGAATGGAGTGTGTGTGAGAGAGAGGGGTGGGGGTGGGGGAGAAGAACTTTAATATAATTCAGCCAAATGCTGCCACAGATACAGAGACTAAAGTGTTTCTAACAAGCACAAAACCAAACCCGTTGGAATGAGGTCAGAAGTTGAGGATCTGCGGATCATTTTTCTATCCCACTGAAGGAGTTCAGCTCTCCTCAGCAGGAAGCCTTTTCAGACAGCCTCCAGAAATGAAAGGGAATCTTCTTGTTAGTCAGCAGCAACTTGCAATCTTCCCTGCTGGCCTCCACATTGATGTTTTGGGGAAGCTGTCAGAGAAGATGGCAAATGGCAATCACAGGAATGCGGGCTACTCCACAAGTGGTTCGTAACTGTGAACAGGTAAAAAGGATGTCGTAACTTTAAATGGTCATTAAACAAAAGATCATAAGCACAGGACTATCTCTATCCATTTGAAAGTACGTGGTAAAGTAAGTTGCATACTAAGAATAAAGACTGATTAACTTTTTTAAAAAAATAAAATTGCACAAGGCAGCCTATCAACACCAAATGTCAAAAAGCAGAGTATTCTGTGTTTAAATTATTCTGTTTTCCAGATCATGATGCCCCTTTAATCTGAGTAAAGAGAGGTGTGTGTGTGTTAGTGTATTTGCCTACAGTGTAAGCTGCATGCATAAAAGATAAACAATTAGTAAATGTTGCATGTTTTTAGATCCATTTTATCGTGTGCATTTTCCCTGAAAGGAGAGAAACTTATTCTGTATCCTCTTTTTTTAAACTGAGGAGCCTGATATCCTCCCGCAACATGTAGTATCTTTGGGTTTGAAGCTTGTGTTCAAGCCTGAATTCCTTTCACTTGTTCCATGTGGCGTAGTAGCCTATCCTTTCTTGGGATCTTCATGCTTATAATTAGCCTTCCTAAATTGCTGAGTTAACTGGGCATTATGAGAAAAGTTGCAAGCTTATAGTAACTATTCATATAGGTTCTGGGGCTGGATTCTAAGAAGATCAGGCTTCAGCAAAATTTCAGGTGAGGAATGTGTGAAATATAATGGCTAACTTGTGTGAATATTTAAATGCAGCTGCCTGAAACGTGTCATTTGTTCTGGAAATCCCTGCTCCTGACATGTAGGAAGACAAAGGCTGTATGTGTACACAAAGCACTGTATTCAGTGTTGTATGTAGGATGCATATTGTGGTTGCTCAGTTATTCGATCTAGCTCAAATCAAATAAAGAGGCAAAAACATGTTAATCTCCACATTCTCATTAACCCTGCATTTTCAGAATTGCTACATATTGTTTAAAATAGATTCTTCCATTGATAAAGTCTTCAAGTGCCCAGGGTCAATTTTTATACACAGCTGAATGATAACAGGTAGTCCTCAACTTATGGCCACAATTGAGTCAAAAATTCCTGATACTAAACAAGACAGTTGTGAATTTTGCCCCATTTTACAACTTTTCTTGCCAGAGTTGTTAAGTGAATCACTGCAGTTTTAAGTTAGTAACATTGTTGTTAAGTGAATCTTCCCCATTTACTTTGCTTGTCAGAAGTTTGCAAAATGTTTAATGGTCCTAAGTCTGAAAAATGATCATAAATCATTTTTTTCAGAGCTGTTGTAACTTCAAACGGTCACTAAGTGAATGGTTGTAAGCTGACCTGTACCTAAAAGTTTGAGACCTAATTTTAGGAGGAAGGGCCTGAAATAAGACCAGCTAGCTTTAGGTCACAGACCTCTAAGGAATTCGTAAGTCCTGCTCTCCCCACACACACACCCCAAACCATTAGCTCACCCTGCTCCCAGGTCAGATAAATTCTGTGTCTGAATCTGGCTCCCAGCCCTTCTCTCCACCTACTTGCCTGCATTGTTTTCACATTCTTGGCATTTGCACAGTGGGGCAAAGTTCACCCACTTCAGTTTTTCCCTAGCTGCCGAGACTGGTTCCATTTTCCTCAGGCCCTGACTTGCTTTGGCATTTTGCCCAGGTCTTTCTCAAATTCATTTTGGAAAACAAAACAGTTAAGGTGTTGTTTGTATTTTTCTGAGACAAGAGGTACCACAAACTATGATCCTGAAAATTACAGAGCCTGAATTATTGTAATTAGTGAAGGGAAGATTATTTATTTGTTTATTGTATCCTGCCTTTATTATTTTTACAAATAACTCAAAGCAGCAAACAAACCTAATACTCCTTCTTCCTCCTAATTTCCTCATTAAAAACAACCCTGCGAAGTGAGTTGAGCTGAGAGAGTGGGACATGCCCAAGGTCACCCAGCTGGCTTTCATGGCTAAGAGAGGATGAGAACTCATGGTTTCCCATGCCTTAACCACTAGACCTATGATAGTAAAACTATGGCATGTGAGCTGTCACCCCAGTTCAGCTGTCACCCCAGTTCAGCACCATCCAGCTAGTCTTTGGGTCTCTGCCACGCATGCGTGGGGGTGGGGTGTAGGCAAAGCCCTCGCGCATGCATGCATGGGGGTGTGGCATAGGTGGAGGGGGGAGGCATGCACACTTTGGGCACTCAAAAAAGGTTAGCCATTACTGCACTAGACTTAATTGGCTATAAGATACTTAGTGCTTCAACAGTGTCAGTATTTGAATATAAAGCATTGCCATTAAAAAAAACTTGAATAATTGTTTGTGGCCTAATTGTGTCTCCTCCTTTCTCTCTTAAGAAGTATAGATTTGACATTTAAAGATTCTTGGCTTTCTAGAATCCAACTTGGATCAGTATCTAAGCTCTTTCCTGTAATTACCTTCAGCCAGCCTCTGGAATCCTCAAGGTGAGCTTGACTGACTGCTCTAATTCCCGATCAGTCTTGATGAGTTCTCTGGTGCTGTCAGCTTAAGTTTTAATAAAAAGATGCCATTTTGATTTTCTTCTCATAGAGGTCCGCCAATACATTTGAAGCTGTTGTTTCAAGCTTGAAGTGGGGTCTTACAGCAGTTCCAGAAGTTTTTTGAGTTTGAAACAATTCTGTTTTGAATTTGAAAGAGGTGTTTGGGCTTGAAGCAATGTTTTTAGGCTTGGAACATTTCCGGGATGGTCGAACAGTGTCAGAACACTTCTGGCAGGATTGGAACATCTGTTTCCAACTCAGAACAGAGGACTTCAAACTTAACATGCAGTGTTTTGCATTTGAAATGTTTTGTACACAACTAATTCTCAAAAACATATGAAATAGAAGTGCATAAGAATGAGTGCAGCATTTTCTTTTTATGCTTTATGCTCACAATATTTGGGCATCTGAGATGGAAAATTTGAATTAACTTTTATTTATTTATACACTATATAGACTGCCTATTTACGGAAAGTCCTCTGGACAGTTTAAAGGGATTAGAATTAACAAAAGCAGCAATGAAACAGAGAAATGTTGTTTGTCAGCACTCAAAATGTATTAAAGTAGCAGCTAGGCAAACATTTCACCACCAAAGGTATTATATTGCTAAACTTAGCTCTATTTCTACAGTTAGTTATAGCTATCTACTAATACTTCCTTGGAGAAAATGTTTGGATAATGATTCCTAATGGCACTCTGAGAAATTAGTAGTATAAGAGGGAAGAACTGTGTAGCCTATGAGTCATAATTGATAAGATTTGTTTTAATGCTACTGAACACACTCACTCCCCCTTCCCCTTTTGTGGACTTTTGAACAAGTAAGCAAAATAGATGTTTCTAATCCCTTCTAGGCTTTGTGCTTCTATTTTGCTTTTATCATATACATGTATAGCATCCCAGTTTTCTTTTAGGGCAAACAGAATTCTGCATAGTGCAGAAAAGAAAGGTATAAAATAAAATAAAAAACTAATAAAGCTAAAACTAATTTACACCAATACCATTTATTGTGCTTCCTCTGTAGTGGCCTTTGACAGTGCACATTTAAGAAATAAGTTTCATGCATCATTTCATGCATTTTATTCTTGCAAATCATCCTTATTTCCACTACAGGTAATCCTTGGCTTATGTCCGCAATTATCCCTGAATTATCGTCGTTAAGTCATGCTTGTTGTTAAGCAGGTAGCCATGTGACTGAGTCCATTTTTATGATATTTTTTGCGGCAATTGTTAAGTAACATTCTTTCATACCAACCATTCATTGTTGTGTATTAAAGTTACATTCATTCACAACCAATTTAGTTCTTAATTACCCCATTCTAAAGGTGGTCAGTTGCTATTAGGTTACTACTGATGCATCCAGCTTTCTTCCCCATATAACATCGTGAGTAGAAAAATGCTCTTAATATGACTGAGTAATCAAGAATGCACATCCATTTTTTGGCAAACATTTCTTGCATCAGTCTATATCTATTTACTATTAACAATTTGCTAGTCTTAAAAATTTTTCTTTCAGTTTCTCATCTTTCCTAAACATTCTGGCAATGCATATACATTCATTAGTTTGCTCTCTTTATTACCCTTTACGTATAACTACAGTGAGAATATTCATTTTGGTCTTTGATACATTATACATATGCGTCATTGCATTGCATTATCTAGCATTTACTGAAAATAATTTGGACTCTAAATCAACAACATGATATCATTTGCAAAAAACATATGCTTACATGTCTTTAATCTACACATCTCTAATGTCCATATAAGTCTTCTTTATATAGTTATTGATAAGTTCCTTAAAACAAGCAAAAGGCATCAGACACCCCTTGCTTCATTCCTGTTCAATGTTAATCAATTTGCTTGACATTCCATGATTTGTTTTTAATTTATACAGCTCTTAGTGCACTCAGTAACCAAACATGCTCCCTTTTGAGATTAAACATCCCGTAATTCAAGTCTATTCATTATATTATATACTTCTCTAATAAGCACACAATACAATTTTCTTCTTACATGCATACTTTTGTTAGAGCACAAAATCTGAGCTGCACAACCCCTGCTTGGCCACTACACTTTCCAGATGTTATTCATTATGCTTTCTCATATCCATTCAGTCAGGATTCTGCCAACAAGGTATACTAAACAAATTAATTTGTCAGTAGTTTTTGCTTTCACTCTTGATCTATTTCCCTTGGCATAAGAAAAAATTTGTAGTGCCCTTCCAGTCAGAGGCACTAGTGCAGCCACATATCACTCAATTAGAAAACCACGTCTATATTTTAAGATTGAGTAGCATTTAGTCTGGTATTTTTATCTGATATGCTGTTCTAGCAACAGCCTGTGAGTAAATTGGGATGAAAAAGAATGGCCCAAGGTCAGCCAGCAAGTTTCTGTGGTTGAGAGTCAATCAAAACCTGTATCTTTGGATTTTTAGATACTTTTAAATTGATGTTAATTCTTTGTCATGCTTATATGAATAGACTGGAAATTTAATTATATTACTTGAAATAAATAGATTTGTTTCTAAGTAAATGCTCATTAACAGTCACCATTTTAATTCAGTTTTGGGACTCCAAATGGTCTAATAACATTTCCCATACTCATCTTGTTTCCACTGATCTATTCATATCACCTAACATATTTTTTTCTTGGATTGAATTAATCCAAATGTATACACATTCTTTTCCAGATTGCTGTTATCCCATCTGCACCATTAACAGGGATATAACATACAATTGTCATTAACCTTTGGATTAATGCTCTCCCCCCCCCCCCCCCCGTCACATGCATGGTACCAATTCACATTAAAAAAAATATTTTTTTGCCATTTCATTCATAATTAAGTCAACACTTTTGCTTCCCTGTGTCTGTTCATGAACTTTGTTCCTTAAGAATCAGTCCCTTAAGAACTGATTTAGATTTACAAATAGTCCTTGATTTATGACTGGTCACTTAGCGGCTGTTTGAAGTTATGACCAACCCGAAAAAAGATACTTACATTCTAGTTTTGAAGTTCTGACAAGCTGGCCTCTGCATTATATGATTGTATTTTGGGTGCTCAGCAACTGGCTCACATTTACAGCCATTTACAGCATTTGATAGTCACATGATTGCAATTTGCAATGTTTATTGCCAGAAACTGGTGTTTACTTCCGGTTTCTGGCAAAAAATGCCTATTGTGGGTTTGCTCACAACCATAGCATTTGTTTTAACAAACATGGCCTTCACTTACAATCATTGTGTCACTTAACAACTTCCAGAAAAAATATAAAATCATGTTGGTCATGTGACGGCCCTCTTAACAGACAGTATGAGATTATGTGCTCAATTTCAATCATAAATTGAGAATTACCTATATTACCTTTCTCTTAATTTGACATCCCTCCCTTCTGCGTCTTCCCTTTCCCTTCCTTTCCCTTCATGTTCTTTATCACCTATTCTTCTTCCATCCCATCTGAAGACATTCCATTTGCCATGATCTATTTTAAAAAAGGGCAAAAGAAAAAAATAGACACCCACACTATTGTAAACACTATAACAAAGCACAATATTAAAACATTTATTGTGTCTCTTTTTCCATTTCTCTGCCTTAATGCAGAGAAAATCCTTTTTCAAATCCTTGGTCTCTGTATTGTATAGAATAGAAATAAAAAGAGCATACTCAGTTTAAAAAAATGTTGCTGATTTTAATCCTATTTCTTGCTACACCTTTGTGGTATTTGGGAATTTCACATCTCAGTAGTCTGCTACACACTCTAGATTTAAGTGTTTAGATTTTAGGCATGTCCTAAAAAAAGCCTTTTCTGTTTTATTTTTCATGCAGTGAGTTAAAGGGAAAGTAGATGTAATTTTAATCAAAGCAATTGAATGCAGCCTCCCCCCCCCTTATAATCTTCCTTTATTTGATAATTATAGGGTTTATGTCTCTGCCAAACTAATAGTCTGGCTGGATCCAGTTAATACAGGAGCACTGAAGTAGGCCTTGCTTCAATTAGGGGTGAATGGGCACATGTCAATATTTAAGGGGAATAAAGATTCTGGCCTAGAAGAGAATTGAAGAAGGATGTACATGGGAAGAAGGATGAGAAGAACTTGTACTTGTTTTGGTCTTGTGTTCAATTCATATGTAATGGTTAAGATGCAAGTTTCATGGTCCGCTTTAGGCATGGAAGAAGGCTGTGTGACTGTGGACTCTTCACTCATTCTCTATCCAAGCCATGTTACAGAGTTGCTGTTATGGGAAAAATGTGAAGGGACAGCATTATTTACACTGCCTTGAGTATAAAGCAAAAAGTGTAGTGTAAATTTAGTAAATAAATGGGAAATTGTAGTCAGGCATAATTTTTGAGACATGGCAAATGTACAAACGTATGACAAAGTTTGCTTGACAAACTCACCATATTTAATCAAATTGTAGTTTAGTCAAACCTGTTTGCCTTGGTTCACATTGTAGTCTAAACTATAGATTAATCGGGGCTGGCTTTGCCCATATTTTGCAAAAAAAGTAACTGACTAATTTGTATTTCATATAAATATAATCTGTTGTGCCTGTAGCTTCACAAAAAGGAAATTTCCTGGGCTTTCTTATCAGGTATAGAGGATTGAAGAGATATTGGTTAGCATTTGAGAGGAAAAAAATGGGGGGGGGGGATTTAGTGCATTGCCAGAGTTTTCCTAAGGAAAACTATTTTGACAATAGTAGATATCTTGAAGCTTTGTTGTCCAATGCAACCCCCAGATCCTTTCTGTAATCGATAGTTCCTGGCAGAGGTGGGTTCCTACTGGTTCAGACCAGTTCAGTCAAACTGGTAGTAACTTCACAGCCTGGGTTGCTGGAACTGGCAGCGACCCAGGCCTGCCATGCCTTGAACCAGTTCTCTCTGCGGCGCCATAGGTAGTACCATCTTGCTTTTGCCTTCTGCACATGCACAGAGCAATTTTTGTTGCACTGTGCATGCACATGGGTGTTGCGTCCCTGAGCGAAACAGCAGTAGCAGCAACAGGAACCACCCCTGGTTCCTGGACATCAAAGTGAGGAACATAAAAACAGTAATGTAAGCTCATGTAGTGGCATCCAGTTTCCTGGGCTCTTTACCCTTATGGAATGGAGAAGGATATTAGGGAGAAATGTGAGAGAAATGTTGGGCACTACCAGGTAAATAAATTAGGTTTACCAAGAAGAGAGGGGAATGGAAAGGAGACAGGGCTCATGGTTCTTGAAGTAACAAACAGCATGATGCCTGGGAATTTATCTCCCATTCCCCTAGCTATGGCAAGCATGGCAAGATTCCTTTCTTTTTGCTTCCATAATCACTGGCTGTTTTCCCTGGCTCTTTCTCTGTTCCTTCCTCCTCCTTTCTGTATACTTACAGTACTCCCGAACAGTCCTTTGATGCCAACTTGAGGTCATGGTGTAGACCATGAGCTGATTAAAAGCACATGGCCCTTTCTTGATGCCTTCTCTCTCACCTCACAAACATTCTCAGATCAACTTCCTCCTCCTCCTCCATAGCAATCCTGTGTCTGCAAAAACATTTCTTTTTCTCCTCCTTTCTCCTATAAGTGACTTGTATGACCCAGGTTGTTGTTTTTTTTGGTTCTCCCTCTTGTTTCTTACCGCAGGGGCTAGAGGCATGTCTCCAAGTAGCATAAAGACAATAATTAAATACTGGCAAAAGAAGTTTTGAAGGGGCCCACATTGTCTTAGATGCTTTATAGGATACATACAGTGGGGCAAAAAAGTATTTAGTCAGCCACCAATTGTGCAAGTTCTCCCACTTAAAAAGATGAGAGAGGCCTGTAATTGGCATCATAGGTAGACCTCACCTATGAGAGACAAAATGAGAAAACAAATCCAGACAATCACATTGGCTGATTTGGAAAGAATTTATTTGCAAATTATGGTGGAAAATAAGTATTTGGTCAATATCAAAAGTTCATCTCAATACTTTGTTATATATCCTTTGTTGGCAATGACAGAGGTCAAACCTTTCCTGTAAGTCTTCACAAGGTTGGCACACACTGTTGCTGGTATGTTGGCCCATTCCTCCATGCAGATCTCCTCTAGAGCAGTGATGTTTTGGGGCTGTCGCTGGGCAACATGGACTTTCAACTCCCTCCAAAGTTTTTCTATGGGGTTGAGATCTGGAGACTGGTTAGGCCACTCCAGGACCTTGAAATGCTTCTTACGAAGCCACTCCTTCGTTACCCGGGTGGTATGTTTGGGATCATTGTCATGTTGAAAGACCCAGCCACATTTCATCTTCGATGCCCTTGCTGATGGAAGGAGGTTTGCACTCAAAATCTCACGATACATGGCCCCATTCATTCTGTCCTGTACACGGATCAGTCGTCCTGGTCCCTTTGCAGAGAAACAGCCCCAAAGCATGATGTTGCCATCCCCATGCTTCACAGTAGGTATGGTTTTCTTTGGATGCAACTCAGCATTCTCTCTCCTCCAAACACGACGAGTTGTGTTTCTACCAAACAGTTCTATTTTGGTTTCATCTGACCATATGACATTCTCCCAATCCTCTTCTGGATCATCCAAATGCTCTCTAGCAAACTTCAGATGGGCCCGGACATATACTGGCTTAAGCAGAAGGACACATCTGGCACTGCAGGATCTGAGTCCCTGGCAGCGTAGTGAGTTACTGATGGTAGCCTTTGTTACATTGGTCTTGGCTCTCTGCAGGTCATTCACTAGGTCCCCCTGTGTGGTCCTGGGATTTTTTCTCACCGTTCTTGTGATCATTTTGACCCCCACGGGGTGAGATCTTGCATGGAGCTCCGGATCAAGGGAGATTATCAGTGGTCTTGTATGTCTTCCATTTTCTAATTATTGCTCTCACAGTTGATTTGTTCACACCAAGCTGCTTGCCTATTGCAGATTCAGTCTTCCCAGCCTGGTGCAGGTCTACAATTTTGTTTCTGGTGTCCTTCGACAGCTCTTTGGTCTTCACCATAGTGGAGTTTGGAGTGTGACTGTTTGAGGTTGTGGACAGGTGTCTTTTATACTGATAACAAGTTCAAACAGGTGACATTGATACAGGTAATGAGTGCAGGACAGAGTAGCTTCTTAAAGAAGAAGGTACAGGTCTGTGAGAGCCAGAAATCTTGCTTGTTTGTAGGTGACCAAATACTTATTTTCCACCATAATTTGCAAATAAATTCTTTCCAAATCAGCCAATGTGATTGTCTGGATTTGTTTTCTCATTTTGTCTCTCATAGGTGAGGTCTACCTATGATGCCAATTACAGGCCTCTCTCATCTTTTTAAGTGGGAGAACTTGCACAATTGGTGGCTGACTAAATACTTTTTTGCCCCACTGTATGGGGATTGACTACCTTGTGTACAAAAGAAGCACCTTGTACATTCTTTGTAGTATTCTATATTTCAAACATTGTGGCTCTGAATTCTGATTCATTTGAGGCAAAATAAATTCGTCTAGGAATGGGACCCATAATTTTGTTATTCATGAATTAAAATGTGATCATGGATCAAAAAAATGATGAACACAAAAAAATGATGAACACAAGCGAAAAAGAGCTGCCAATGAAAATTGGCAGCCTAAGATAGAGTGGTATGTGTTTGGAGAAAAACTTTGAAAAATAAATCTAGCAATTCAGCATTCTTTGAGAAGTCTAGTAGTACAAATCAGAAAAGGTAAGAGAAGAGCAGACAGAGCTAAGGTGTGAAGTAAGCATGTCAATAGCTTAGTGTTCCCACAAGTGCTCAAAATCCAACCCTTCCTGAATTCTGTTGACCCTTATCTAGCACCAATTTAATGTTGATTCTCAGGTGACCAGATATAGGCCTGAATCATTCTTTTATATGCAACTTTAGGAATGGTCTTGATTATTTGTGCCTGGTGGAGAAGATAGAACTGATGTACAGAGTTATGTGCTATGCCCAGGTATTACAATATGATCAAGAAAAGTATCCTTTTGGTATGGATGTATGTGAATGCATGCTCCTTTCTAAAAAAAAGAAGCAAAACAGTTCTGCTTGAAACCACACAAGGTGATGCTGCATAGCAAATCTGTTTCTCAAGATGACCACTTCAGATAGCTGATTGGAAATGTGATATCAAAATTCCTCCACACCTAGGAAATTGAGCTATTTTTTTTCTTTCTAGCACTTAGTTTTCTAGATCAGAGGCTTTCAAAAATTTTCAGGCCGCAAAACCTGTTGGCAAAATGAAATATTTTCTTTATAGACCTATGGTCAAGAGGCAGAGTTCTAGTGATAGAAAGGCAATAAAGTGGAAAGAAAAAAAAATTAATATTTCCACTATACAGGAAAAAATAATAAAAGTAGAATTTCTCAATAGAGGTTAATGTATTAACTGGGCAAGTTAAATGTCTGGGGGCATTCTTTCTTGTTTCACAAAATGTGCAAAATACTCTTTTCTTCTTATGGAATTTTGCCCATTACCTTTGGAAACACTCAGGAGGTTTGCCTTTTAGGTGGAGATGTTTGGTTTCCAGATATCTTTGTAATTTTGCACAACTCAAGCTACTTGACTCAATATTTGCTCACGTTCAACACACTATCCTTTTGTTTTGTTTTTCTTTTCAGCCTGTGTAAAACTAAAGTTCATAAAGCTCTGTTTGCATTTGTTTCTTCCCCTTAATTTCTTTTTTTCCTTAAGAAGCAACACAGCAGCAGAGGAATTCATTTAGCTCACTGTGTTTTCACCTTTTTTGTACCGTCTGCAATTGTACTGGTTTGTAGCCAGTATTCCCTATCAGGAGTAATACTTACGAGGCTTCACCAAAAAGATAATGAAAATAATATGCAAATATTGAGGGATTTCTAGGATAAGTGTTAATATCATGGATTCCCCCCCCCCCTTGTGAATGCTTGGCTGATGCCATTTAACACTCTCTTCCTCCTTCCTGACTGCAAACCCATTTATATGTACAGTATGTTTACTCCAAAGGAAATCCCCCTCCAAAGGGATTTGAGGCACAGGTGCACTGCAGGCTAGCAGTACAATCCTAAGTTTATTAATTCCCACAAAGCTCAGTGGGACTTATTCCTAAGTAGGTGAGCGCATAATACTATCTTGATGATTAAGCTGGTCACTTGGGGACACATGCATGCATACACACAAGTATTTTCTGCAGCCTACAGTTAAAAATTGTCTGTATACTTATCTAATGCAAATATTATTCAAGTATATACTATAGTATAAGTATATGATAATTTTATATGTATGTATGTATGTATGTATGTATGTATGTATGTATGTATACACACACACACACATCCATCCATACACACACACACACACACACATCCATCCATTCATACACACTATATACACACACTATATACACACACTATATACACTATATATACACTATATATACACTATATATATATAGTATATATATATACTATATATATATAGTATATATAAATTATTAGGCATACCAGGGGTTGTAACACAAATACATGTGTGTGTGTGTGTGTGTGTGTGTATATATATATATATATATATTTGTTTTCATAGATTTTCACGGGTGTAGGTATGCTGGTTTTGTTGTATTCGGGTCTTTTCCCGTGTAAGGTTGAGATTGTCTTTGCAATGTTTCGGCAGGATCTCACCTGCCATCTTCAAGCGTGGACTCAAAATGTGGGCTTAAAATGGGAACGGAGCTGCCGTCTTTCTGTAAGTCTTGGTGGGAGGGAATGGGGTGCTGGCTTTGTTTCAGTAAGTGGAATGATTGGTTGTGTGGTTGTATCATGATTGGTAGATTGGTGCTGATTGGTGCAGGCTGCGTGTGCATTGTTGTTTTGTATTGTAACGGCTTGGGTGGTGAGTGGTGTTCGTTTTTTGGCTAGGGCTGGTTTCCAGATGTTTGGTAGGCGGGAGGTATCATCACATTTGTTCATGCTGTGGGGGTGTTTCTCTATTTCGATGGCTTCCATGATTATTCTCTTGTGGAGGTGTTCTGTTTTGGAGATTAACCTGGCTCCTTCAAAGTTGATTTCATGTCCTGTAGCTTTAAGGTGCTGGAAAAGGGAAGAAGTTTTTTCTTTTTTTCTTACTGCATTTTTGTGTTCTGTGATGCGTGTAATTATTTTCCAGTAGAGTGGAGGGAGGGGTCACAGAAGGGTTATTACAGCCTGATTGGTCCATTTGACTGAGAGAAAACTTCTTAACCTTCGGCTTCTCCTGTTGGTTCCCAGTTTCCGCTCAGTCGGTCCAAGACTCAGGTTTGGTTCCTAGTAGGAGTGTTTTATGGTTTTCTAGTTAGTCAGTGCATGATAATTGATCTTGGTAAATTTAGAATTTTTAATTTGATTACTTTTAGAAAATTGTTTTTTGTAGTGGGTCTGCCTTGCAGGGCTGTTGTTTGCTGCCCTCAGAAGGCTGGGAGACTCAGTAGGGGGGGGCGCTGGCTTCCTTCCCCCGCCTCGAAGGTCGCTCCGGACTGATGCCTGGTGTCTCGGGCGTGCCGGGCGACCCTGCGTTCTCTGCACATGTCTTAAGCGAAAGTCGCAGCGCGCCGGGGCTTTTCAGCGCGAAAGCGACAGATCGGCTTCAGATTTGAATTACTTGCAGTCCGGGGCCAGTTACAGCCCGCGGCGGCGGCGCGGGGCCGTTTTTTCTTGAATTTGGAGATCTCCTGGTGATTTAGGAGCTCCAGTGACTTTCTTGGGTGCCGTTGGGGGCGGCGAGCGTGCAAGCGGCCGCCCGCAGGCTGAGGAAGCTAAGGGCGAGGTCGGCAGCCATTTTTAGACGCGCTTTTGCCAGGGACCGCCCAAAGAAGCCGGCAGCCATTTTGGATCACGTGTCTGGGCATTGCAGCACGGAGAGGCTGGATACAACGTGGCCGTGCAGTTTGTAGTGTTACCGGAGGTCCGGAGCAGGCGATTCCCACCAGCTGAAGGGCTGTTTCTGCTTCGAAATTCATTTGGTGCATGTGAGTGGGGCGATGGCTGATAGAACAAAGGCTCAGCAGGCCGCGCCGTCTCAGGCAGGCGATGATAAGGCTGAACCCACTCCCCCTGTTAGGCCTCGGGCTTCTAGGCCTTTGGCAGAGGACAGACCTTCCAGAGCTCTGCAAAGGGATGAGCTCAGGCGATCCAGGGCTATAGAGAAGGTCATCGAAAGAGCTGAGAAAAGACAGGCACGGGATCCTGGGCCTAGATCCAGATCTCCACGTCCTGTGGCTTCCTGCCCTTCCCCACCTGTGGCCAGCGGGTTCAGCCCTTCTTCTTCTTCCTCTGCTTCCTCATACAGATCTGATAGGAGTCAGCAGCGGGGGGGGGGCCTCGCTCTCCTTCTGTTTCCCTGGGGACTAGAGAGGCAGATAGGGGGGACCCGTTGGAAGGTACCTCTGCAGGTCCCGTTAGGGGTAGGAGATCCAGCAGGGCCTATGTGGCACCAGACTATGATGCAGAAGGTGATGAGGAGGATCTAGAACACCTCCCTGAGAATCTCAAAAGGCTTATTTCTGCAGCCATCTCTAGGGGCATTTCTCAAAGGGACAGGCCCTACCACCACAGTCGAGTTACTCCCTTTAGTAGGTCCAGATCTAGGGCTTCTTCTCCTTCCCTCATGAGTGAGGTCTCCTCTAGGGGGGAGGCACGGAGGGATGATTGGGGGTTCTCTGAGGAGGAAGATGCGGCTCCTGAGCCGCCTAGTTCTTCCAACCTTTTCCTCCAGGCCAAGTTCAAACCATTACTCAAGAAGGCTAGGAGGACCACCAAGGTGGGCACGGGGGACCCCACGGTCCCACCGCCCACGGATCCAGACATGGTCATGTCCTCAGCGACGGCCACCAATAAGGAGGAGATTCCTGCTCCTCCTCTTTTCTTAGAGGTGGCTACTAGCCAATGGGCCCGTCCTAATTTCCCCCCCCCCCAGGCAGCAACAACCGTCGCGCCTACAACATGGAAAAGTCCTTTGTGCAGGCTATTCAGCTTCCAGTTATAGATCAGCCCATAGCAGCCCTAGTCTCCTCTTCCCCAGTGGTCTCGGGGGACGCGGCAGACAAACTTAAGCCAGAGGACAAGAGGGCGGAGCTCACTTTACGTAAGAATTATAAGGCCTCAGCATGGGTGGTGCGGGCGGCGGCTGCCGCCTCGTACTTTAACCGCACAACGGTCATGTGGCTCCGCCAGCTTCAGGATCGCATTCCGATCCAAGATGAGCGGGTACACCAGGATTTAGCTAAAATTATGGCAGCGTGTCAGTATTCGGCTGATGCGACACTAGACGCTGTTAGGTTTGGTTCTAGTGCCTTGGCCACCTCTGTGGCCTCCCGTCGGCTCCTGTGGCTCAGGAACTGGCAGATGGACTATAAAGCCAAGTGGGACCTGGTGGCGGCCCCCTTTGCAGGTCCAAATTTGTTCGGGACCTCCTTAGACCCGATTTTGGTGGAGAGCAAAGATAAAAAGAAGGTTATGCCTACATCCACCAAGAAGGCGGAGTCCCGTAGTCACCCCTATCGCAGGACCCAGTTCAAATCCTATGACAGGGATCAGGATCAGCGTTACCAACCATACAGGCAGGACAGGCAGTTCAATAGGCAGAACTTTCAAGATCGTTCTAGGTTTCAGCCGCAGTCCAAGCGGCCCTTTCGAGGGGGGGGTGGCCGTCCCTTCCGCAGGGGGAAATGACTCGAACCCGAGTCATCCCATCGGAGGCCGCCTGGCACTGTATGCGGACAAGTGGGATCAGATCACATCAGACGGTTGGGTCAGGGCGACCGTTCGCCACGGCCTAAGGTTAGAGTTCCTCTCCAAACCCCCGAGTTTTTTCAAGGTCTTCCCCCCGGCTCGGGACCCGGGACGCCGTCGTCTCATGGACCTCGCTGTCGCCCATCTCCTAGACATCAGGGCGGTGGAGATAGTTCCGGGGCCGGAGAGGGGTCGGGGCTACTACTCACATCTGTTCGTAGTCCCAAAATCCTCGGGGGGTTGGAGGGCAATCCTCAACCTGAAACGTCTCAACCGCTACCTAGTCTACAGGCGGTTCAAGATGGCGTCCCTGAAATCAATCCTGCAGGGCATTCGGAAGGGGGATTACATGGCCTCGGTAGACTTGACAGAGGCCTACCTCCACATCCCCATTCTCCAGTCTCACCGGCGCTATCTCAGGTTTTCCCACCGGGGCAGGCATTACCAGTACCGGGCCCTCCCGTTTGGTCTGGCCTCAGCGCCGCGGACGTTCACCAAGGTCCTGGCAGCACTGGCGGCTTACCTACGTTCCATTCCGGTGAGACTTCAGTGCTACCTGGACGACGTCCTGGTCCAGGCGGAGTCCCTCCCCAGAGCCACGTCGGATCTTCGGCTGACGATCCGTTGGCTTCAGGAGTTAGGGTTTTCAGTGAACTTTACCAAGAGCCACCTGTCCCCGTCCAAACAGATCCTCCACTTAGGGACAGTGATAAACTCCGAGTCAGGGAGGGTTCGCCTATCCCCAGACCGCTTGACCAGTCTACGTCAACTGGTCTCCTCCGTAAGAAAAAGAAGGTCTGTTTCCATCCTGACCTTGTCTCAACTTCTGGGGAAGATGGTCTCTTGTATAGGGATAGTGCCCTGGGCCCAATTCCATCTG
Organism: Natrix helvetica; assembly: GCF_964273705.1. Classification (NCBI taxonomy): domain Eukaryota; kingdom Metazoa; phylum Chordata; class Lepidosauria; order Squamata; family Natricidae; genus Natrix; species Natrix helvetica. The sequence continues at coordinate 48,001,319 of NC_138554.1, read as the reverse complement.
CGACCTCTCCAGTGGGCTTTGATTCCAGTCCAGAGAAGGATGATGAGCAACTCCTTGCGGCCAGTCCCTCTACCAGCGGAGGTGAGGCTCTCTCTTCAGTGGTGGATGTCCCCGGCGCTGCAACAGGGGGCTTGCTTTTGGGAGCCCGAGAGAGTCACCGTGACGACGGATGCCAGCCTCTTTGGCTGGGGGGCCGTGATGGACTCCGACATGACCCAGGGACGTTGGTCTGCCTCGGATCTCCGCCACAACATCAATTGGCTGGAGCTGAAGGCCGCGAGACTTGCCCTCAGGACTTTTCGTCATCACCTGCGGGGGCGCCATGTCCTCCTGCTCACGGACAATGTGGCGACAAAGGCCCATGTCAATCGCCAGGGGGGCACACACTCCCGTTCCCTTTGGCGAGAGGCGCAGGCGTTGGGCTTGTGGGCAGAGAGACACTGAGCTTCGATAGTAGCGGAGCACATCTCGGGGGTGTCCAATCTTCAGGCGGATTGGCTGAGTCGCACGACCCTAGACGACGGCGAGTGGCGACTGGGGTCGGAGTTGTTTCTGAAGATATGCAGCAGATTCGGCACACCCCTGGTGGACCTGTTCGCCTCCCCCGACAACGCCCAGCTGCCGCATTTCTTCACCCGTTTCCAGTCTCCGTCAGCGGAAGGAGCGGATGCTCTCAGGAGCCGGTGGCCCCCGGGCCTTCTTTATGCCTTTCCTCCCCTTCCCCTCGTTCCACGTACGATAAGGAAGGTAGTCACAGAGAGGGCTCTCGTTATCCTGTTAGCCCCGTACTGGCCGAGGAGACCCTGGTTCGCGGACCTGGTCCAGCTGTTGGTAGCAGACCCCTGGAGGATTCCCCCAGGGGAGGTCGTTCTGAGTCAAGGGGCTTTGCATCACCCAGGGCCTCAGTGGCTTCATCTGACCGCCTGGCTATTGAACGGGGGATCCTGAGGGGGAGGAGACTATCGTCGGGAGTTATAGCCACCTTAGAGGCGTCCAGGAGACCGTCTACGGTTAGGATTTACAATGCCACTTGGAGGGCGTTTGCAAAGTGGTGTATTCTGTTGGGGTTGGATCCCTCTAGGGCTACCGTCCCGGACGTATTGGAGTTCCCTCAGAAGGGGTTAGAGGACGGTCTGTCGCATAATACGCTCCGGCGACAGGTGGCGGCTTTGGCCACCATTCTGGGGAGGGAGGGTTCCCCCACCCTTTCTCATTCTCCCTTGATTAAGTGTTTTCTTAAAGGGGCGGCTAACATCCGCCCACCTCCGGTTCATAGATTCCCGACCTGGGACCTCACTCTGGTCCTCAAGGCTCTGACAGGCTCCCCGTTCGAACCACTTAGGACGGTGCACATGCGCCTTCTCACCCTTAAGGTGGTGTTTTTAGTGGCCATTACATCGGCCAGGCGCATTTCAGAATTGGGGGCTCTTTCTTCTCGCAGTGATCTGTGTATAATCCACCAGGACAGGGTTGTCCTGCGTTTGGATCCTTCGTTTATTCCGAAGGTGAGTTCTCAATTTCACAGGGCCCAAGAGGTTGTGCTTCCAAATTTTTGTCCCAATCCTGCAAGGGAGCAGGAGTTCGTGTGGCACAGGCTGGACGTCCGCCGCGCCGTCCGCATATACCTGAAACGGACGGAGGGCGTTAGGAGGACCGAGGCGTTGTTCGTCTCTTTTCAGCCGGGCTCATTGGGACGTAAGGTGTCCTCTTCCACTATCGGGAGATGGATTAGGTTGGCCATAGTTGAGGCCTACAGTGCTTCCGGGAAAACTCCCCCGTCAGGAATCACTGCCCACTCCACCCGCAGTGCCGCTACCACTGCGGCCTGGGCTACCAGAGCACCCTTCGAGGATATTTGCAGGGCGGCCACTTGGGCCTCTCCTACGCCTTTCATTAGGCACTACCGTTTGGATGCGTATGCCTCGGCTGAGGCATCTTTTGGGCGGCAGGTCCTCCAGAGGGTGGTGGCCGATCCTTCACCTGGGACCCAGTCTACCCGCCCGGGGACGTAGCTTGGGTATGTCCCTTCTGTGACCCCTCCCTCCACTCTACTGGAAAAAGAACGTTGGTCTTACCTGAACGTTTTTTTCAGGAGATGTGGAGGGAGGGGTCACATTCCCGCCCTAGTTAGATAGACAGGGTCCGGGAGGTGTAGGATCGGGTGGCCCCGGGGGGGCTTTCCCTTGTCTTTGTTGTTACAGATGCATGCAACGACATCGCGGAAACTGGGAACCAACGGGAGAAGCCGAAGGTTAAGAAGTTTTCTCTCAGTCAAATGGACCAATCAGGCTGTAATAACCCTTCTGTGACCCCTCCCTCCACATCTCCTGAAAAAAACGTTCAGGTAAGACCAACGTTCTTTCTCCTGTTTGTTTGTCCTATGTATATTGCTGGGCAGATTTTGCATGGTATTTCGTAGACTCCTTGGTTTTCTAGCTGGATTTTGTCTTTGGGGTTTCTTAAGATGTTGGCTATTTTTTGGTCAGTGGTGAAGGCTGTCCTGATATTGTGCTTGTGGAGAATTTTGCTGATTTTATATGTGGTGCCTTTGATGTAAGGGAGGAGGGCGATGCCATTGTCCTGTTCTGTATCTTGGTTTTTTGGGGGAGACTCCTTTTGGATTAGGTTGGTGATTGTTTTTCTTTGGAATCCATTGGAGATTAATACATTTGTGAGTTTGTGTAATTCAGTTTTCAGGTGGTCTTTGTCGGCTAGGCGTTTGGTTCTGGAGATGAGGGTCTTGGCTACAGAGTTGATCTGTGCAGGGTGGTGATGGGATTGTGCATTTAAGTAGCGGTTGGTGTGTGTTTTTTTCTGGTAGATGGTGTGTCCTAGGGAGCCATTGGGTTTTTTGTAGATTAGGACATCCAGAAAGGGAAGATGGTTGTTTGCTTCTATTTCCATGGTGAATTGTATTTTGGGGTGTAGGTTGTTGAGATGTGTGAGGAAGTTGTCCAGTTTTTCTTTTCCATGTGGCCAAATCACGAAGGTGTCATCAACATAACTAAGCCAGAGTTTGGGTTTGTGTTCAGATTTGTCTAAGGCATTGGTTTCAAAATGTTCCATGTATAAGTTTGCAATGACAGGTGAGAGGGGTGATCCCATGGGTGCTCCTTCTATCTGTTTGTATCTTTGTCCATTATGGATGAAGTATGTGTTGGTTAGGCAGTGGTTGGTCAGGTCTAGGATGTGTTTAGGGGGGTTGTGTTTTTTCTGGATGGCTGTCAAGGCTTCTTTTATGGGCACTTGGGTGAAGAGGGATATGACGTCGAAACTCACAAGTAGGTCACTGGGTTGTAAGTTTTGTTTCTTTATTGTTTCTATGAAGTGGAGTGAGTTTTGTACGTGTGAGGTGATGGATTCTGCGTAGGATTGGAGTTGTTTGGCGAGGAATTTGGCAAGGTTCTGTAGAGGTGAGCCTATGGAGCTGACTATGGGTCTGAGTGGTGTTCCTTCTTTGTGTATCTTGGGGAGTCCATAGAGTTTGGGGCATCTGGAAGATTTCTCTCTGGGGATGATTCTTTGCTGGATCTCTTCACTGATGGCAGAGGCTTTTATTTTGGATTTGGTGGTTTTTTCCAGGTAGGTGGTGGGGTCTGTGTTTATAGGTTTGTAAGCAGGGTCTTGGAGTAGGTTGGATAGTTTGGCTTGGTAGTCAGATGTGTTCATCACCACTGTGACGTTTCCAAAGAAAAACAATCACCAACCTAATCCAAAAGGAGTCTTCCCCAAAAAACCAAGATACAGAACAGGACAATGGCATCGCCCTCCTCCCTTACATCAAAGGCACCACAGATAAAATCAGCAAAATTCTCCACAAGCACAATATCAGGACAGCCTTAACCACTGACCAAAAAATAGCCAACATCTTAAGAAACCCCAAAGACAAAATCCAGCTAGAAAACCAAGGAGTCTACGAAATACCATGCAAAATCTGCCCAGCAATATACATAGGACAAACAAACAGGAGAATAAATGCACGCATCACAGAACACAAAAACGCAGTAAGAAAAAAAGAAAAAACTTCTTCCCTTTTCCAGCACCTTAAAGCTACAGGACATGAAATCAACTTTGAAGGAGCCAGGTTAATCTCCAAAACAGAACACCTCCACAAGAGAATAATCATGGAAGCCATCGAAATAGAGAAACACCCCCACAGCATGAACAAACGTGATGATACCTCCCGCCTACCAAACATCTGGAAACCAGCCCTAGCCAACAAACGAACACAACCCACCACCCAAGCCGTTACAATACAAAACAACAATGCACACGCAGCCTGCACCAATCAGCACCAATCTACCAATCATGATACAACCACACAACCAATCATTCCACTTACTGAAACAAAGCCAGCACCCCATCCCCTCCCACCAAGACTTACAGAAAGACGGCAGCTCCGTTCCCATTTTAAGCCCACATTTTGAGCCCACGCTTGAAGATGGCAGGTGAGATCCTGCCGAAACATTGCAAAGACAATCTCAACCTTACACGGGAAAAGACCCGAATACAACAAAACCAGCATATGTATGTATGTATATATGTATGTATGTATATATATATATATATGTATATGTATATGTATATGTATATATATATAATATAATATTATATTATATTATATTATATTATATTATATTATATTATATTATATTATATTATATATATAATGTATGTTTGTATGTGTATGTACACACACACACACATTATATATATATATATTTATATGTGTGTGTGTGTGTGTGTGTGTGTGTGTTGTATTTGTGCTGATAAATAAATAAAGGGAGACTAGTATGGATCCATTTCAAGCTGTTTAGCTCTCATCAGCTAGCCATACCAGAATATGGGTTTCTGCCTGCATGGTTTTCTGTGATGAGCCGAAGGACAGAAAGAGGGAGGAGTGAGCTCCCTCCCATATTTGGGCATACCAGGGGTTGTAACACACACACACACACACACACACACACACACACACACACACACATATATATATATATATATATATATATGATATATCAGATATGTTGATGACACTTTCGTGATTTGGCCACATGGAAAAGAAAAACTGGACAACTTCCTCACACATCTCAACAACCTACACCCCAAAATACAATTCACCATGGAAATAGAAGCAAACAACCAACTTCCCTTTCTGGATGTCCTAATCTACAAAAAACCCAATGGCTCCCTAGGACACACCATCTACCAGAAAAAAACACACACCAACCGCTACTTAAATGCACAATCCCATCACCACCCTGCACAGATCAACTCTGTAGCCAAGACCCTCATCTCCAGAACCAAACGCCTAGCCGACAAAGACCACCTGAAAACTGAATTACACAAACTCACAAATGTATTAATCTCCAATGGATTCCAAAGAAAAACAATCACCAACCTAATCCAAAAGGAGATTCCCCCAAAAAACCAAGATACAGAACAGGACAATGGCATCGCCCTCCTCCCTTACATCAAAGGCACCACAGATAAAATCAGCAAAATTCTCCACAAGCACAATATCAGGACAGCCTTCACCACTAAAGGCAAACAAACAAACAGGAGAATAAATGCACGCATCACAGAACACAAAAACGCAGTAAGAAAAAAAGAAAAAACTTCTTCCCTTTTCCAGCACCTTAAAGCTACAGGACATGAAATCAACTTTGAAGGAGCCAGGTTAATCTCCAAAACAGAACACCTCCACAAGAGAATAATCATGGAAGCCATCGAAATAGAGAAACACCCCCACAGCATGAACAAACGTGATGATACCTCCCGCCTACCAAACATCTGGAAACCAGCCCTAGCCAAAAAACGAACACCACTCACCACCCAAGCCGTTAAAATACAAAACAACAATGCACACACAGCCTGCACCAATCAGCACCAATCTACCAATCATGATACAACCACACAACCAATCATTCCACTTACTGAAACAAAGCCAGCACCCCATCCCCTCCCACCAAGACTTACAGAAAGACGGCAGCTCCGATCACATTTTAAGCCCACAGCTAGAAGATGGCAGGTGAGATCCTGCCGAAACGTATATAAAATGTATATGTATACACAGACATATATATATATATATATAATGTGTGTGTGTATATATGTATGTATATGTATGTGTGTATACACAAACACACACATAAATTCATACGCACATACACTAACCCACTTATACAACTACTTTTATAACCTACTGCATTTTGTGTAAATGAGTGCTATATTTCATTATACTTGTCCGTCCAAAGATTACAGTCTCTAGAGAATCCGCTCATAGCTGGCAAATATAATCAGATCTTCAATCCATTGAATGAAAGGGTCCGTACAATTTTGTTTCCAATCCTGCAATATCATCCTTGCAGCCATAGTAAGGGCATGGAGAATTCTTTTACATCAGCCAGTTGTCAAATTTCATATAATAGGTATGTAATTCAAGATAATATTATCTTTGAAAATTTTAGATTTCTTACAGTTATATTTATATAGTCCACTACTTTCTCCCAGAACAGCACAAGCCCAGAGTTCCATGTAGATATTAAAGAGGAAGGGCAAAAATGGGCATTTATTTATTTAAAACATTTACCATATTTTTCGTACTATAAGATCCACTGGACCATAAGACACACATTAGCTTTAGAGGAAGAAAACAAGAAAAAAAAATCTGCCTTTGTCTCCCAGCATCCATCCGGTATTCATTTGGCTAGCATTCTTGCAACAAACAGCAAACAGTCTAGTCTGCTTCAGCATGTTATCGCAGCCCCAAAATGTGGCTCGTCAGGGCTCCGCTCCTTTGCCCCCACCACTGGTCAACTGAGCTGAGTTGCTGCTGCTGGTGGGGAACACTGGAGATTTTGCTGCTGAGCAGTTCATTGGTGGTTGGATTGGCTTCTCGGAATACCGCTAATCAGCTACTCTAGGCGGCATAGATCTCTGCAGCCGTTGCCTATTACCACCTATCAGCTTAGCCGTTTGCCATAGTTTGCTGTTGCTGTCGTTTGCTGCTCCCTCCCCCCAGTGGCGATCGGCAGTGGCAGCGGCAATCCCTGCTGCCTAGAACAGCTGATTGGCGGTATTCCGGGAGGCCGATCCAACCACTGATCAGCTACTCAGCAGCAGAGGCTCCAGTGTTCCCCGGTGGTGGTGAAGGTGGCAATGACACACACACACTTCCACCTCAATGTTTGCTCTGTATAACTAATCTCATTGTGCATATGTTGTACACTGACAATTAATAATAATTATTATTCTATAAGATGCACAGACATTTCCAGCCACTTTTTTAAGGGGGGGTTGCATCTTATAGTGAGAAAAATACGGTATATAGTAGCACATTTATATAGTAACACAAAGCTCTGGGTAGCTCATATCCTTGTCTAGTTCCTATAAACAGTGGGAAAGTAGTGTAAAATATGCCATTACTCTTTAAATATGAGAGACTCATTGAATATCTTTATCTATTTAATGAATTCCAAAGTAAATCCGGACATGTTTATTGTCGCAAATGTTTTTATATAATTTGTGAAAGGCTTTTTCAATATCTAATGATAAAATTACAGATTGATCTTTGTCTTTATTCCATTCTTCTTAAACCTATAACTAAGTTAATGTTGTTTGCTGCTGCCTTATAAACCCTGATGATCATTCTTAATAACAAATGATATCACTTGCTATAATCTATTTTCTGTTTAACATTGCTGTTAAGATCTTTGTATCAACATTAATCAATGATATTGGAGAATAATTAGCCTATGTGGTGTGATCTTTACCTGATTTTGGTATAACTGTATTATAAGCCTGATTAAAAGCCTCTCATCATATACCCTTATAAAATATCTCATCATATAATTGACAAAGGTTTTGTACCAAAAGGTCTATAAATGTTTTATCCCATGCTATAGTAAATCCATGAAATCTTGTTGTTTTACCATTTGCCATTTCTACAATTATTTATTTCATCTCTACCTAAGATATTAGAACAAATAAAAGTAATTTTGTGTATCATCTAAACGAGGTAGGTTAATTTTATTTAGAAAGACCTCCATTTTATACATTCTCTGGTTTATTATATAATTCTGACTAGGATTTTAAAATTTGACAATTGATATCCATTCAAGTTTTATATATTTCATATATGCATATACATATACATACATACATACATACATACATACATACATACATACATACATACATACATATATGAATGTTGTATTTGTACTGATAAATAAATAAAGGGAGACTAGTATAGATCTATTTCGAGCTAATTAGCTCTCATCAGCTAGCCATACCCTTACTGGGATTTGAACCTGGGCTGTATTATATATTAGGCAGGAGTCTTAGCCACTAAGCCACAGGCTCTATATATATTACTTTCTGTAGTTTGTAGAATGAAGTGAAGTGAAGGGAGGGAGGATTTATCTTGACTGTTCTTATGCTGTTCTTATGTAAATTGAAATAGTAGTTTGGGGGGCAGGCAGAGAATTGGGTTTTGTGCAGGTGGGACGGTAAAGAGGTTCATGTGGGATGAGGAAACACAAACAAGTGCTTCCTATGCAGACTGTGGGTGATAACAAATGCTGAGGACATATAGCCAGTGAGAAGGGAGTGTGCATCTGGAGACTGTGGTTTTGTTTTGTTGTTTTCCTTCAGCCTTTTGCTACCCCCATTCTTCATAGAACCCTAGATTTCTGCAGAACCAGATTAAAAAAACTGTATTCTAGATGTTTAATCCCTCCCCTCCTTTTGTGCATGGATGCAAGCAAGAGGATTCAATTTAAAGATGGTGATTTGAAGTCTGAAATGGAACATTCCCAGCAATGCATTATTTGTGAGAATTACCTTTTGTTTCAGGAAGAAAAGATGGGCATGAGATGAGAAGTACACTCTCCATGTGTCTGATATTTTTATTATTGTGTAATATAGACTAAATTAATACATCACATTGCATCACAGTTTGTTGGTCATTCATATAACACATTCGATTATAAACAATGACTTACAAACTACATTGCCAGGTTCATACAATATTACTAAGGAAACCAGGATATGTCTTAACATAATTTGTCATACATTTCAAAAGTTACTCTTAAAAAATATAGAACTGGGTCATCTATAAAGAACTGATTCTACAGTATTATCAATTGTTTTTCATAAAGTTCAGCTATAATATGTTGTCTTCTAATTTAACTCTATATTAGATTTTGTCCTGGGTAGTTGAGAACAATGTAGTCATAGTATCTGGTGCTGAAAGCAGGTCTCCGTATCTCCGATAGAAAAATCTATCTCTGTAGATTTTCTCTTTTTTCTTTCTCTGTGTGTATGAAATACATGTCAAGGCATTCTTCAGGTGTGTCATCATCATCATCATCATCATCATCATCATCATCATCATCTTGCAGTACTTGCTGATGTCATTATCCATCTTGTAGGTTTCTTTCATGGATGCTTTTTATCAAGTGGAATCCATTCTACAACTGCCTTGGTCCACCTGACATCAGTTCTTCTTGCTAGATGACCAGCCCATTTCCATTTCAATTCTTTTACTCTCTTGATGATATCATATACTTTTGTTTGTTCACTAATCCATGTGCAAGTCTTTCTATTGTGTCTTGTAATACCGAGCATATATCTTTCTATTTGTACCACTCGTAGCTTTTATTCTTCAGGTGTATAGGATATATTTTTGATATTTGAAGTACCTTTGTTCTTTTTTATTGTCTTTCCATTACAACTATATGACAACCATTTTGGGAGGGGGGAAAATTATAATTTTATCTCATCCTTCAAGAAACTCGGGAGAGAGGAACTTCAACCAATTTTCCCACTGTTCATAGTCGTTTTCTTACTTCTTTGTGAAATTATAATTGTATTATCTCCAAATTCTGTGCAGCTGTGGCTGATATTGTCTAAAAGATGGCTTTTCTGTTGCGGCATCAACTACTGTAAGATACAGCCTGCTTCATAAAAAAAAATATTGTAACCCTAAAAGCAAATAAATATTGAACGGTTATTAAAGCATTATGCAAATCTCCATTTATAAGTAAAGCACTTTTTTCAAATTGCATGCTTACAATTATAATAAATTGGAAGATAATTTCAAATCATGGTTACTCTTCTTCCACCTGGTTTGGAGTTTATTCTTCTTGTTTGTACTCCCACTAGAGTGAAGTTTTCCCCTTTTAAAAATAAATTGATATAGCCAGTCCTCCCCCCATGTTATTTTCTCTCATTAAATTGAAGTTTTGTCTGACAATAGCACTTAGAATTTGCACATTTTTGTCTGCTTCAATTGATAGCAGAGTAAGGGTGGGTAGATGGAATCTATGTGGGCTATTTTCCCTCTTATTGCTGTTGCTTTCCTTAATTAAATTGAAAAATTAAACCAGGGAGATGAAACAAGAAATAATGCCATTGGGCTATAGGAATTAAAGAGATGTGGAGGGACCCCAAGACTTTAATTAGGCCTTTAAATCCATGTGTAAAATAAATTTAGCCCAGGGACAGTAATGTTGGAATGATAAAACTCTTTGATAAAAATGCCATATTCTTGGCAAATGGCTAAGGTGGACAAAACAGCTCCCCATTCGCAAAATTAAAAAAAAATGTTCTCTTTTGTCTTTCCCACTCCCTCCTAAATGATGCCCCAGGACTTTGGAGATTATTAATGGTGTCTTTTGTTCAACCTATAGTGCTCCCCCCCCACTGAAATGTCTGCTTGCCTCAGGGCCCCTGGAAGCTGGCGATCGGTAAAAAGTGATAAATACAATAATCTTGTCTGCTTCTGATTAAATTTATTCCTGACAGCATCGTTTATCACAAAGAGGCCGGGATAATCACAAACACTCTAGGAAGGTTCTGCAGTATGTGTGTTGGTGAAGTGGTGGGTGAGGGTGGGGGGAGAATTGGAGGATATTGGTCATGTTGGCTGCACATTTTTGCTTGTTGACCTTAGAGAAAAGTTAGTACCGTAATCTGTAGAGAAGTGCTTGTTCCTTTTCCATAGAGCAGAAATTAGGGAGACTTGAAGTACTGGAATGAGAGGCAGAAATGAAGTAATAAGGCACTTGCAACAAAGGTCTCCTAGTCAACCATACCCTAAAATTTAAGACAGGAGGGAACTTGAGCATGGTTTATTTACTTCTTTAGGCAATGTTGCTTTGGGATGACAGCTGGCTTGTATTTCATGTTGATCTGTCACATCTACACCCATGCTTGCAATTGAAATGGAAACTCATCTTCTATCAGCTAGGGACATCTTTTAAGGAAATGGCAAATTATTCCGCAATTTCAGGAAATGAATCCCTGGGAATTTGGATATTTTTTCCCTTGAGGCTTTCAGGGAACCAATACTGAAGGGACTATTCATCGGGTGTTTGGATGGGAATGGCTACTTTACAGCATAAATATCTATACATGTACTTGGCTTCTAAAAGCTGGATGAATTAATTGAAAATCAAATGAGTATCCTCTCTTTACTGCATCTGATGAACTGAGCTGAAGTCACAAAAGATTATGATTTTTAATAAAATATGTTAGAAATAATACGTATTACTAGATCCTCTGAATTGTAGACTGGAAAGCCGAAAGCCCAGGTTTGAGACCCAAGCACCACGTGATTGGGTGAGTTCCTGTCCGCATCTCAGCTCTGCCAACCTAGCAGATTAAAACAATGCAAATGCAAGTAGATAAATAGGTATCACTTTGGTGGGAAGGTAACAATGCTCCGTGATATCATGCTGGCTATATGACAGCGATGGCGAACCTTTTTTGGCTCGCGTGCCACAAGTGGGGGGGGCGCAGGGGGGTCGTGTGCGGGCGTGCCGCACCCATAATGCAACGCTTGACACCCCCCCCCATTTTTACATGCTTTTTTCGCCTTCCCAGGCTCCAGAGGCTTTATAGGAGCCTGGGGAGGGCAAAAAGAGCCTCCCACGCCCCCCCGGAGGCCCTCCGGAGGCTTCAGGGACCGTCCAGAGGCTTCCCTGAAGCCTTCGGAACGCTTAAAACCACCCTCCGAGCAAACTGGAAGTGACTTTTAAAAAGGTGAACTCAGCTGGCCAGCTGACAGGGCAGCACCTTGCGTGCCCTGACAAATGGCTCCGCGTGCCACTTGTGGCACGCGTGCCATAGGTTCGCCATCACTGCTATATGACCACAGAAATGTATTTGGACAATGCTGGCTTTGGACAATGCTCTTGAAATGGAGATTAGTGCCCCTTATCGTTGGCAATGACTCGTTGAGTAAAATCCGCAAGAAGTCCTTTACTTTCTACTTTTCTCTCTCTTACGTACGCTCCTATGGGGGAAAAATCTTGTGTACTATAAGCAGAATGCAACCAGGTTGCACAAAGATGTCAGTGGAGCAAGTAAGACTAGACTAAAGATGAAGATAATTCTGACAGGTCCTAACACTGAAACTGTGGATTTTATTGTTCACATATGTATATAAATGTGTACATGTAGGAAGGAAAGAAACCCAGTTTTGAAACTGAGGGATGTGCATGCATATCTTTAGCTGTCTCCAGTCTGATGCTACTTAACTTTTTTTTTTTTTTTGCATCCACATGTTAGCCTGGCTGTTTTCTAATCTTCTCCAAGGATACCATCCAAATAATTGGAAAGTGGAATTTTAACCTTTATCATACCGGTACTTACTGACTAGAAAATTATGGAGTTAAAGTCCAAATCATCTGGATCTTTTCAGAATAGAGAAAAATAGTCTAAGCAATGCTTCCCAAACTTTTTCCTTCATTACTTAAAACTGTGTATCATCATATCTTATTGAACCAGTCATAAGCTTCTTCCTTTAGCACTGTTATAACTTTGAACAGTTGCTGAACAAATGGTCATAACACAAGGACTACCTATGTTATAAAATAATATCATTGAATGATCTTTATATCATTTCAACAAATGACCACTGGTAATCTAATCAATTTTCATTTTAATAGAAATACTTAGGGAAATATTTGAATATATTTTAATACATGTGACATTCTTTAAGTCAATATTTTAATACATGTGACATTCTTTAAGTGTCTCTCTTATGATGGATAAAGTTTGTGTGTTGCTACCCAAAGAAAAAACATTGATCTAAGGAAACTTAAATTTTTCCTGTGCGCTGATCAGAGAGTCCAAGCATGGGTTAAATACAGCCAATCTGCCCAGGACTGAATTGAAACTTTAACCATGCCTCTGGTGCTGATCAGTCTCCAATTTTTTTCAATTCAGTCAGCCCAATGGACGCGTTTAAAGTTTCTCTTCAGCTCCAGTTAATTGCTTGGACTCTCCTTCCTTTATTTTCCTTGTTCTAAAATTTTTCCTTCCTTCCCCTTTCTTGTTTAGAGAGCAGGCTTGGCAAGGATGTTTTTTACCTGTTGTTTTTTTCTTGCCTTGGCAAGTATTTCCTCGTGGATACTCCTTCTCTGCCTCCATGGTGTCCTGGGTCCACCTCGGAGGTCGCCAGCAGTTGCATCGTAGGCACGGGGTCGGAGTGACGATGCCTGTATGATCGCAGAGATCCCGCTGTGATCAAAAATTGCCTAGCTGCAGCCTCCGTCTGTGCTTGTTGCTGAAGCCGGTGGTTGGTGCAGTGACTCAGCGGCCATAGCTTCGGCTTCCAGCAGCCATTTTGTGATCTGGGGATTGCGGCCGCCATTTTGAATTGAGCCACGTGTCCCCCGCTTCAGCTGCAGCTGCAAGGTGCCTCGCTCTCTGCAGATCGCCGCTGGGAGCCTTCCTGACTGGTCATCCGGCAGGTCTGCTCCTTGCTATCTCATCTGGCTTTGCGGCTGCGGAGTTTTTGGCTTTTCTCAGACATACTCTTCGTGCTCTGATCTGCGGAGGTGCTGGGAGCACCTGTGCTCGCACCTCTTTGAGTTTTCAGCGATTTCCTTGGCAAGTCTCCAACTTGGGTGTCTCCCCCTCAGAGCGCTAAGGCCTTTGCTTCACAACTGCAGAGGTAGTGAGTGGAGATCTTCCTGCCTCATCATTCCCTTCCCTGGGGACCTAGCTATGGCAGACCAAGCCCATGTGGACCTATCCCAGCTGGGCCCTTCCTCGAGCAGGGCCCCTACCAGGCAAGCAGTCAAGGCAGCCAGGTAGGCCATCAGGGGGCAGAAGCCATACTCCAGACAGGGGAAAGGGCAGGATTTTAGTGTGGACAAGGATGCCCAACGTCGTTAGAAGGCCCTGGAGAAGCACGTCAATAGGGCCCAACAACAGGCCCAGGCTTCCGGCCAGGCCCACTTCGGGGACCCTCAGGCTGAGGACCAGGCCGGTCACTTGGAGTGGCGCCTATATCCAGACCTGTTCCAGCAACTGTCTCAGAAGTTCAGCCAGCCGATTGTCGATCTGTTCGCCATCCCAGAGAAGGCACACCTTCCCAGGTTCTTCGCCAGGTTCGACACCCCTCAGGTGGAGGAGATAAACGCCCTCCACTGCCCATGGCCTCCTGGCCTTCTGTATGCCTTCCTTCCATTACCTCTTCTCCCCAGGGTGATACAGAAGATCCTGTCAGAGAAAACAGAGGTACTGCTTGTCGCTCTCTTCTGCCCCATACAGACTTGGTTCGCCGACCTGGTGAATCTCTCTGTCACCCCGCCTTGGCGGATTCCCCAGAACGAGGTCTCTCTCAGCCAGGGAGCTCTACAACACCTGGAGCCCCAGTGGCTACAACTGGCTGTCTGCACTTGAGAGGGACCTCCTGGGTAGGGGCAGTCTATCCACCAAGATCATTCAGACTATCCAGGCATCCAGAAGACTACCCACCACCAGGATATATGATGCCACCTGGAGGGCCTTCGACAAGTGGTGCTCGCTGCGAGGGGTGAGGGCAACGGCTGCTACTGTCTCACAGATTCTGGTCTTCTTGCAGAACAGTTTTGACCAGGGCCTGGCGCCAAACACCCTCAGTTGTCAAATGGCTGCCTTGTCCACGATCCTGGCACCAGACAGTCATTCTTCTCTCGGGCGCCATCCTGTAATTTTCTGCAGGGTACAACCAATCTGACATCTGACATTTAAGACCGCCTTCTTGATTGTCATCATGTCTGCACAAAAAATATCCAAGTTGGCAGCCCTGTTGCTATGCGATGACTTGGGTTTGATTCACCCGGACAGAGTGGTCCTCCGACTGGACCCAGCATTCATTCCTAAGATTAACTCCTGGTTTCACCGGGCCCAGGAGGTCATCCTTCCTGACTTTTGTCTGCATCCCAAACATTCCAGAGAAAGGTGGTGACATATGCTCGGTGTTCTGAGGGCTTTCCATAGATACATCAAACTCACGGCGGCATTCACATAATCCCGAATCCCTTTTCATGTCCTTCCAGCCTAAATCGCAGGGTCGTAAAGTTTCTTCATCTACCATCAGACGTTGGCTGTGAGCATGCATTGCCTCCACTTATGTCATGCAATCTAGATGGGTTTCACAACATACCCGCACATTCTATGTGAACTGCCGCCACCACTGCAGCCTGGACTACCCAAGCTCCGCTTGAGGAGATCTGCAGGGCGGCGACTTGGACTTTCTTTTCCCTGGTTTGTTCGGAACTACAAATTGGACAAATTTGCTTCTGCGGAAGGAGCTTTTTGGAGGCGAGTTCTTCAGGGCATTCAAACCAGCGGAGAGACCCTGGACTCGTCACCTTCCCACCCTAGTGACATTTAGCTTGGGTATGTCCCATGCTTGGACTCTCCGATCAGCGCACAGGACAATGACCATTGGCTTACCTGAAGAGTCCTTTTCTGTGTGCTGAGAGGAGAGTCCAACCTCACCATGGGGTCTATCTCTGCTGCCCCTTACGGAATCTTCTGGATTTTGTTGGATTTTGTTATGGACTTTGTTGGTCAACTTCTCAACGCGCAACAGTTCCATGCCTTCATTAAAAAAAACTGGAGACTGATCAGCACTAGAGGCATGGTTAAAGTTTCATTTCAGTCCTGGGCAGATTGGTTGTATTTAACCCATGCTTGGATTCTCTTCTCAGCGCACAGAAAAGGACCCCTTCAGGTAAGCCAATGGTCAATCTACCAAGAATGGTTTAGTATAGTTTATAGTTTATAGTTTATTTAATTTATAGACCGCCCCCTCTCCCCGTAGGGACTCGGGGCGGTGTACAGACCATTCATAATCAAAACAACAGAAAATAACATAAGACATAGAGCAGAAACAACACATACACACTGTCTGTATATAAAACCCCAAAACCAATTTAAATAATTAAAAACAATTTTAAAACCCGTTTAAAACCCCAATATAAAATTTAAAAAGCCATCCAGGAAAGTTAGTAATAGATGTTAAATACAGTTACGATTATAATTATAATTAGGCCAGACCAGCTACTCGAAACAGGTGAGTCTTGAGTTTCTTGCGGAGATCAGAGGTGGTTCTAATATCAGGGGGGAGGTTGTTCCAGAGGGTTGGGCCCATCACAGAGAAGGCCCTACTCCTAGGCACCGCCCGCCCACACTGTTTAGCGGATGGTACCCGGAGGAGGCCCTCTCTGTGAGAGCGGATTGGTCGCAGGGATGTATGGGGTAGAATGCGATCCCGCAACTGCCTTAAATGCCTTCATAGTGTGCTATGGGCTAGTGTAGTTTTTATTTCTTCCCCACTTGGCTGTTTCTCCTTTAAAAAAAAAAAATTACGTCTCTATCTTTGTAGAAAGGAATTCTAAATTATCTAAAACTGAATCTAAACAATGCAAAACTAATCTATGAAATAGCTGTCATTTAGTTACTGCTACAGATTGAGTGTGTGTGTGTGTGTGTGTCTAGGGAAAGGATTGTCACTGTATGCTATCGAAGCTTGGGGAGAGGGTAGTAACATAACATTTATGCTAGCCTCAATTTTCTGTGCTCCCTTAAAAGATTGAAGAAGAGAGACAGGCTGGGTTGAGATTTGTAAAACTTGGAAAATTGTATAATCCTAATCATATATTTGATCAGAGCTTGAAAAACAAGCTAGCACATCTTATGTTCTGCATGAGGGTGAAAGGTTGAAAACCTAAGGGGCCACTGAAAACAGAACAGAACACGGGGGGCACCAGGCTGGAATTGAAAGTTAACATGCAGCGAAAGTGGAAATGTGGCTCACATTGCATAGTTTGGATTTCTCCTTTCTCTGTATCATCAAATTTGTTTTGTTTTGTGACTGTATTTTTCCAATAAAATTTGGGTTATGGGAAATTTGGAACATTTCCATTGATTTTAATTTAGAGTTAATTTGCAGCTGTTGGAAATTTCAACTATGCTAAAAAAAAAGTGGTATGCCCAAAGTTGTAGCCATTGTAGCCAGTGTTGGCTTGCCAATTTTTCTGCATACGCAGAAGCGACTGGCGGGTGGGCGGAGCCTCCTGCCACCGCTACTACTGGTTTGCCCGATCCGGGCCGAACTGGGAGCAAGCAACCTCTGATTGTAACACCCCTCCCCCCCAGTTATGCAATCAAAATTTGGGTGCCCACCTGCACTTATGATTGCAAGGGTGCCTTAAGTTTCCCCCATCTCTCTTTTTTCTCTTGTACTCTATTGGCTGCCCTGCACTTTCCCTTGTGGGGTGACAAGCAACTCCATAATTATAGGGCTTTGGGGTTGTTTGCCACTCCCCAGAAAACCTCATCTACCTTAGCAAGTGTCAGCAAATGTTTATTTGCCCATCTGCCTTCTCTCCCAGGCCTTTTCCCTTTGGTACACAGCTGCCATAGCTGAAGCACAAGTACCTTGCTGCCTTTGCGGTCATGCAAAGAGACCTTGGTCTCTCCAGCTTCTCCTACAAATGGTTCCCCAGCTCACTCCAGCAGTGTGGCACCAAACTGCAGTGTCCATGAAGCACCGGCAAGCATTCATTCATCCAGCTGCTTTATCTTCCAGTTCCCCTCACTGGCCTTTTGCCTTTTGCATCCAGTTGCTGTGAATGAAGCAAAAGCATCTTGCTACATTTACTGTCTCCTCTTTAAGCTCAGACTCTATGCAAACATTTCCTACATGTAGCTCCCTGAGACTTTGGAACTGAGTTGCTTTTGGAAAGACTTTGGAAGACAGTGCAGCTTTCTGAAGGCTTAGGAGGCCACATGTAGGAAATGTTGGAGAAACTGGATCTGAAAAATGAGACAACAAAGGCAACAAGATTCTTTTGTTTTACCCACAGCAGTTGGATGCAAAAGAGAAAAGGTAGGTGCAGGGAAGCAAGAGAGAAGGCAATTAGGCAGATGCTTGATGGGGCAAGCTGGGGTGTCTGAAGCTTCCTGGGGTGTGGCAAGCAGCCCCTGAGCTGCACAGGACTGGGACAACTTCTCCATAAGGCAGGCTGCAGATTGGCTAAAGGGCAAAGATGAGATGGGTGAAGGATGTCACATACCTTACTGAGGCTTGGAGCTGGGAGGGACCAAGTGTGCAAAAGGCTTGGGTTGGAATGGGTGCTCACTTAACGTTCAGTGATTGTCAATTAACAACCCAATGGGGAATACCAAGGGTACTGTTGTAAGTCAGCGTGGTCATGTGACATCTCACTCTTCATTGTATAAATGGCAATCTTGGTTCCAGTTGCAGCTATAAGTTGAGGAAGTTTAAAGGAATAAGCACCATCAAGTTGGTGTCAATATTTAGCAACAGGATATTTTTTTTCTCCATGACAATCTGATCCTAATCTGGTCTTTCAAGTGTTCCAACAATGTGGATATCATCATTGTAACTGATTCCACTTACTTTGCTTCTGGTCATCATATTTTTCTCTTTGCTTCTACTTTTCCCAACATTAAAGCCTTCTCCAAAGAGCAGGATTTTCATGTACTACATCTGAAGCAAGATAATTTGAATTTGGTCACTTGTGCCTTTAAGTGCAAACTGTGGGTTGATTTCTTCAGTGATCCTTTTTTTAAAATATTTGCTTGATTGTCCAAAGTATTCTCAGGAGTCTTCACCAGCTTTAAAGTTCAAAATTCTACTTCTTCAAGTCAACTTTCACTTCCATTGAGAGTCACAGAAAAATGCTTTTGCTTGTACTCTTCTCATAGTTATAATTATAAATACGTCACATCATCTGAATACTTTTTCTAAGGCTTTTATGACTGTTCTGATGAGTGCTAGTCCATAATATATATCTTGACAGCTTGTTCTTTTACATTGATAGTTTATCCTAAAGGTCAGAACAAATCCACCACACCAGTTTCTTCATTATCAATTCTAAGGCTGCTTTACCTATTGGCATTAGTTTGCGCTCCTTTATATTTAATTTTAGTCCCGTTTTTATTGTGCTTCTTGACATTTGACATCTGAAATAGTATAGGGCAGTGATGATGAACCTTTTCGGCACTGAGTGCCAAAACGGGAGCACGCACAAACATTTTCGGCATCGAGTGTCCAAAAGGGAGTGTACGTGTATACATACGCACTGGCCACCTGGTCTGCTGATTTCTGGTGTGCGTGTATGTGTGAAGACCATCTGCATGCATGAAGACCAGTTGTCTGGTGTGCATGTGCTGGCTCCAACTTGCCTTTAGAGGGTCCTTGCGCCTCCCTGTCAGGGTGGTGGGACATTCCCACTGACGACATAGTTCCGCAGCCCTGGGCAGGGAGAGAAAATTAGGCGGGAATGCCACTTCCACTCTGCTGGAAAGCTGGAGTCCCTTCGCAGCCTCGGAAAAAGCCAGCGCAAGCCCTCCTTTCCCGCCACTTCTTCCAAGGGAGTACGACCGCTTCCTGACTGGCTTGTCTCCATGCATGAGGAGCTGCGCTCTTCTCCAGTCCTCCTGAGGCAGCTCACCAAGGCTTCCCTTCCTCCCCACCCAAGCTGGCTTCTTGCGCTGCTTCATCCCGTGGTGCAGCCACATTCTGGAGCACCTGGCCCCTGCGCATCCCCCTGCCACTACTTCCAAGGAAGTGTGACTGTTTCCTGTCCAGCGTCATATCTCCAGTGTTCCTCCTGCACAGTCCTGCCACCCCAGAAGAGCAGTAGTGGCAGCTGAAGGGGGAAGGGCAGGAACAATTGGCCAGCTCAGGCACACAGGTAGCATTTGCTAGCTGGGCGGCTGACTGTCCCGCTTGCTGCTGTTCCCACCATCAGGGAAGCAACAGCATGAGAACCACTGCCAGGGGTGAGGGGGCATGCCAGAATCTGGAAGAGGAAGGGGAGCAGAGCTGCTGGCCAGAACAGGCAGGCTGGGGTTTTCCTCCCTTCCTGCACAAACGGGCTTCTTGTGTGGCCCAAACCTTCAGCCCACAACACCGACATGTATCTGCAGTCTGGAGCGCTTGGCTGGCTGGGGTGCATGGGGCATCAGGGCAGGTGGCAGGCGCTCCATACCGCAGACACATGTCAATGCTGCAGCCTGGAGGTTTGGGCCAAGCTTCCCCAGCGGTGAGAGTAGCAGCCAGTGGGGCAGCTAGCCGCCAGGTCACCAAATACTGCCTATGTGCCTGAGCTGGCCGATTGCTCCTGCCCTTCCCGTTTCAGCTGCAGCTGCTGTTGCTCTTCTGGGGCAGCAGAGCTGCACAGGAGGAACGGCAGAGATATGGTGCTGGACGAGAAGCAGTTGCGCTTCCTTGGCAGAAGTGGCAGGGCAGGATGTGCAGCAGCCGGCCAGTTCTTTTGAAGCGCCCGAGCGGGTCAGGTGTTCCAGACCAAAGATGCACTGTGGGCTGGAGGGCTGGGGCCCCGCAAGTAGCCCGCTGGGCGGGGAGGGAGGGAAGCCCTGACCCACCAAGCCTGGCTGACAACTCTGCTCCCTTACGAAGCGACTGCCAGGATCCCCTCTGCGTCTTTTGGAACAAGCCCCATTGCTCTTGCCGCTACTGGTCTTTGTGGCCAGAAGGCCAAGTAGTTGATGTGCATGCACACGCTGGAAGCAGGAAAATCATCTTCCTGGTGTGCGCATACGCACAGGGAGGCTGCTCTTCCGGTTTCCAGCATTCCCATGCACATGAAAACCAGTTGGCTGGTGCACTGGAACCCGGAAGAAAAATGGCTGATGGCCCTGTGTGCTCTGGGGGATGGCACGTGTGCCATAGGTTTGCCATCACGGGTATAGAGTTTCCTGCTTCAACAGAGGGTTGGATTAGAAGATCTCTAAGGTCTTATTCTGTTATTTACTACTAGAGCTAGTGGATCCTTGGCATTTTTGATTTAGTAATATCATTATATAGTATTATGGATATTTCTTTCTCCAATTTTAAAACTATGCTCCTCTTCTTCCAGTCCAGCTTCTCTTAATATATATTCTGCATATACTTTGAATAAACATGAGAGGACTAAATAACAGTGTCTCATTCCTTTGCCAACCTGTAGTAAATCTGTTTTGCCATATTCTGTCCATACTGTGGTTCTATATGGCAGCTTCTCATGAGGACCATGAGATGTTCCAAGATTCCTATTTTTTCTATTCTATTCTATTCCTATTTTTCTAAGACCACAATTTGACACAATTGTCACAATCAGCATACTTTGTGTAGTCATTGAAGCACTTAATGACTTCTTTTTGATCTTTGTTGACTTTCTTAGTTATCAGGTATATATCAGCAATAACGTTTCATGTCTCTTTGACTTTTCTAAAGCCAGCTTGAACATCTGCCAGCATCTGTTTTTCCATGTAGAACTTTAATCTTTGGTTTATCCTAAGTATTATGTTGCTAGCATGTTAAATTAAGGATGCTTTTTGATACTTTTTGCACACTCTGTTAAGCCTCCTGTTTTGATAATGAAATGTAGATATAGTCAGAATTCTGAACATAGACAGGTATTTCTGAAGTCACTACAATAAAGCTTATTGTCCAACACTGGTTGTTGGGCCAACTTTCCTAAGATTGTGGGGTTCCTGCATTGGAGATCTTCAGGCAGAGCAAGCAATAATCTGTTCTGGATGTTCCAGTTTTTTTTCATCATTGTAAATTTTCCTCAAAATCCTTCCAATGTTGTTATTCTAATTCCTAAGCTTTTGCACAAGGGGACCTCATACTTTCTTTTGAAACTAGGAGGTGTAGAAAGTTAGAATGTGTTTACTATAGTTTCTGTTTGGAACAATTGGCTTTCTTCTTTTTTCTATCTACCTGCATTTTTTATACATGCAGGAGATGACCTAAATACTTCTCCCATCTTCTGCATCATAATCCTGATTTAGTTTTGTATTTTCTGTACCATGATCAGTATACAGACACACACACTGACATAATGAAATGCTTAGAAAGTACTGTTTGTGATTTCAAATTTATTACTTAAGTGGACTGTGTATTCAGAAAAGTTTGCCCTGTGGGGAACATAGCATTTTACTAACTGGTGTTAATGGTTATCTGCCACCTCCTCTTGGCCTCCCATGGGGCATTCCCTATTGTCTCTGTTTATCTTTGCTCTTTTTCTGGAAAAAAATGGACATATTTCTAGAATGATGATAAAAATCATAGTGAAGGTTGGTGCTTTGTATTTCACCACATGAGTTTCCATTTTTGTGTTTTATTTAAACACTATGTGAGTGTGTATGCAGTTAACCAATATATGGACAAAAGGCAATGTGTGTGATTGTGTGTCTGTCTGTCTCTGTGTATGTTGGTATTCCACACTCATATGGGAACCATAATGCTACAAATACCATAGTCATGTAAGAACATGATGAGGAAGAAGGAAGACAGCAATATCCAAGTGCCACCAAAGGTAAGACTGGTCTGAAGAGCAACAGCTCATTGGGAAGAACAAGTTCCATTCCATCAACATGTATGCCTTGCCAGTCATCAGATTCCCCTGCTGTGTAGTAAGATGGGCATAGGAAAATATGTAGGCTGCTGACGTGAAGGCCTAGATATCTCTTATAATGTACCCCCCCCCCCAAGTCCAACACCCTGAGATTTTACACCATCTTGAAAAAGGATGGGTGGACTGGGTGAGCATCAAAAAACTACTGTTCTAGATGGGACTTACAGTATTAGGAGTACAACAGTAAGATGTCACCCAAAGATGAGCAGCTGAAAGAATGCTTGAGGTAGCAGCAGATGCAGGAGAAGGAGCTATGATGAGACAGGACACTGCATGAGATAGCTGAGGTGACTGACAATGGAAAGTCCTACCAATGGCTGGAAAGCATGGACTAAAAGACAATTCTGAGGCATTAGTTTTAGCAGCACATGGACAGGCACTAAGCATCAGATCTATAGAAGCAGCAAATCTCATTAGATAGGATATGAGGTGCAGACTTTGCAGAGATGCCTCAGAAACAATCCAACACATGGTGAAAAGGTGTAAGATACAAGCAAGAAGGGCACCTGCACAGTGTTAGCGCTATTCCCACCCAAGGGTAGAAGGGAGTTTCCACAGAAAGGTCAGGGAAATAATAGGGCAAAGATCCTTGGGACTTCCAAAACTAGATGGATAGGGAGTTAATTGGCCAATGAACCAGGCATTGTGGTAGCAGTCAAGATCTGGAATATAGTATTGGTGGTAAATGTAGCAGTGTTAATGTCAGAAAGGAGTATGAGAAACTAGAGAAATACCAGACTCTGAAGGAAAAACTAGAGAGGATGTGGAAAGTAAAAGCCAAAGTGGTTCCAGGAGTAATGTTTTCCTAGGATCTAGGGGAGAGTGGTTCCCCTATATCCCAGGAACAACATCAGAGTTCTGTTGTTGAGACCAGTATTATAAACAGCTAAGATATTATGCTGACCTCAAATTCCCAGGCCTCTGGTGGAGAACCTGAGATTGAGGAAAACACATGCCATCGATAGTGAGAATGGTGTGTGTGTGTGAGAGAGAGGGGGGGCGGGGAGGGAGGTAAGCACCATCAGTGTTCCTGAAGATCAATAGAGGGCCTGAACACTAGGGAAAGAGACAATATAAATCTGAATAACAATAACAACAACAACTGTTTCTCTAATACCTTCTAGTATGAACTTGTCATCATATACACTTCTAGGGCCCACTTCCTGGAGTGTGGAGAGGATTGGGTTTTAGAAGTTGGGAGTGAGATGTATATTACAGTGAGTTAATTTCTGTAAGCTCATTGCTTTGAAAGTGCTTTCTACAACAATGCCGAGTGTCATCTGCCAATACAATATTCATGTGACACTTAGGACATCATGGACATTCAATGCTAGGTTTGTGAACTGGATCTCTCAATCATGTTATAGGGGATGATATTGGTTGTAACCCATCTATATATCTTCTGAAGTCTGGGTGAGGGGAGCCTGCAATAGTCTTGGACTTGGAGAAACCTTTCAGAACATTGTCACCAATAGTGACAGACAAGCAAATGATCCCAGCTGCCTTTATGCTGTCAACAACTCTCTTCTCTGCCAGATTCATTCATTAAGATCCTCAATTATTGATAGAGACGGGGGATGAAATGCCTGCCTTACCATGCTGATATAACAGCCCTTAATAGCCCTCATGGATGCTTGAATGTGGATTGTGAATGGTACTTTGGACAGTTTTTCCATTTGTTTAAAAAAAAGCAGGGGAAATGAATACCATGTACACATCAATGTTTTTCTGTAGGGAAAAAATATCTTCCTTCAGTCTCTTTTGAAATAAGTTGGTTATACAATTAAAAAACACAGATTTAATGTTGGAAACAGCACTGTTGTTTGTGGGAGTAGGATTGGGGTTGCTAGTATTGACAGATCAATGCAAAAAAAGTTTAAAATAATAAGGCAGCTCAAAAGAAAGCAAATAGGAAGCCTTAGGTGTTTTGAACTACAGTTCCCACAATCTCTTGGACCATGGTGTATGGTATAATGAGATTTGACGTCCAAAATAACTGGAGGGCCCCAACTCACCTATCCCCAGAGCAGTATATATGATTAAGAACACAATCTTTGTCAACTTCCTCAAACCTGGTACCCTCCAGATGTGTTGGAACTATATGTCTCATCCAATGATGGATGGACATTTTGGGAATTGCAGACCCTGTACAACATATCAGCTTGCCATTTTGAGGCAAGCTGACATAATGTTATTCAGAAAGCCCACCAGCCAGAGAGTTTATATGATGATTTTTGATAAATAATGGGATTATAATGCTGGCTTACCTTAGAGGGTTCTCCTGGTGATCACTCATATATAAAATATGGAACATATCGAGTACTTAAATATTTTTTCCATGGTTAAGTGAGAGATTTATTGGCAACACATCTTGGATTCAATGTAAGTAATGCCTTGGAGAAACTTGAAGTGTCTGGTTTATAGTATTGTTAAGTCACTGCCTTCTCTCCTCTCCTGCCCCCAGCACTCTAGCTGTGTCCAGATAAAACTATGGATGCTGTTTGGACTTTGCTTGCCTTAGCAAATACCGTATTTTTCGGAGTATAAGACACACCTAGATTTTAAAGGAGGAAAACAAATATTCTGAACCAAATAGTGTAGCAATATATTATTTAATAAAATGCCAGTATAGCAGAATTTTTACAACCATGTAGACTTTTAAAAATAATGTATACTTTTTACAACAATGTATACTTTTTACAATTTTGTAAAGTCAACAGCAGTATTAAGAACCCTCATCACTGTCATTAACAAAAGGGGAGAGACTTGAAGGTTCAAGCACTCCTCTAATTTTCTGGAAACCCCAAATTCTGGTGTCAGAATTTAGGAAGCTCAGTTGCTCACAATCACTTTCTTCTTCGCTACCTTCATAAATGATATCATCCTCAGTTCCATCTAGGCATTGCTAATGCCATATTTTTTGAAGGATTGTGTAGCAGTTTCATCCTTCACTGAGTTCCATGAGGTTTTCACCCATTCACAAACTTGAGTGATAGTGGGCCTCCTCATTAGCCCAGAGGGCGTCAGAGCATGATTACCAGCAGCCATCCATTTGTTCCACTCTTCTCGCATGTAAACTTTGAATGGCTTGTTGATGGAAACATCAAGAGGGTGCAACTGACTGGTAAGACCCCCCTCCCCTTCAGGAATTACAGCTAGATTGGTCTTCACTTCTTTGAATCTTTTCTTAGTGTTGTCAGTAATATGTGCTCTAAACTGGTCAAGCACTAATAAAGCTGTTTTTTTTTCAGAAGTCCTCCAGGACATTTGGACTACACTTTTTCAATCTATACTTTCATGCCATGCTCATCCATCCATCCTTTTTTATGGACATGCACAACAACACCTCTTGGAATCACTTCTTTTGGGAAGATTTTCCTTTTAAATATTAACATTGGTGCCAATTTGGTGCCATCTGCACAGCAGGATAACACAACTGTGTAATGTGTCTTCTCATGTCCCGTAGTTTTTACAGTTATGTTTTTGGCCCCTTTGACATCAACAGTCCTGTTTGATGGCACATCAAAAGTTAGCGGGACTTCATCCATATTCCCGATCTGGCCAATCTCAAAATTATTTCTCCTCCTGGAATCTATCACAAAAGTATGAAAAGACAGAATCTTAGCCTCATACTCTTTTGGCATTCTTTGCGCAATTCTAATTTTGGTGCGCATAGCAAGGCCACATCGCCTCATAAATCTGAAGCACCACGATGGTGTTCCACTAAAATCCTGAATGCCTTTCCATGTAGCAATGCATTTGGCTTCATACATCACCATTTTTGGGGTGACTGCGAAGCCACTGTTTCAGTGACCTGTGATCCAGTCTCTCATTTCCTCCTCTAGCTGTGGCCACTTTACAAGAAGCCCACGAAAGTTGTGCTTGCTTTTATCTTTTACCTTGTGCGGCTTATCCACCTGTTTCTTCTACTCTCTTATCTTTTCAGTTGGAGGTGGTCCAAAATGTTTCTCTGCTGCTCTGTTTCCATGTTCCTCAGCAAATTTCAAGACTTCCAGCTTGAAGGAGATTGTATATGCCTGCCTTTTTGGCTTTGACATTTTTCTGCAAGAAAGAACAATAATGTGTCATTTATAACAATACAGTGCACTGTAGCTGAAACCACATTCATATACACACATTAGATCATTATACCCCCCCTAAATAATATGCCTTAGCCTTAACCCTAACCCCAACCTGCAAACAGGCAATAAGCCTTAAACCTTAAAACAATAAGCCAACCCCATTGCAAAAGTTCTGACAGCTTTAAAACCTGTGGAGGTCAACTCTCAGAATTCCTCCTCCAGTCATGTTACCTCAGGATTGCTGGAACTTACCTATAAAGTCCACAGGTCTTACAGCTGCCACGTTTGAAGACCCTTGCCACCCCTAACTAGTGCTTTCCTGTGTGGTGTCTCAGGAGCAGGAGACAGGCTTCTCCAGGCAGCGTTTTCTGGGGCAGGAAGCAGGTGAGGCAGGCGTCTTATCCAGGCAGCGGTGGGGCAGTGGCTTTGGTTTTGCCTGGGAGCAGGTCAGGCTCCTCGGGCAGAAGTGAGGCAGTGGCAGGGCTCCTGGGGCTTCAGTGAGGCAGCGGCAGCGGTGGCTTTAATTTTGTCCAGGAATGGCGGGTCAGCTCGGGTGGTACCAGTAGGTCAAATTCCCTTGTGGCAGGGTTCTCCACTAATGGCCCAACTAGAGGTTCACCTCAATTTATGGGACCTGGTTCGCTAGAAAGTTTAAATTTTATACTTCTGATTGGTGATTGGATCAGCTTTCCAGAATGCTGCCAATCAGCTGCCACGTTTGAAGACCCTTGCCACCCCTAACCAGTGCTTACCTGTGTGGTGTCTCAGGAGCAGGTAGCAGGCTTCTCTAGGCAGCGTTGTCTGGGGCAGGAAGCAGGTGAGGCAGGTGGCTTATCCAGGCAGCGGTGGGGCTTTGATTTTACCCGGGAGCAGGTCAGGCTCCTCGGGCAGCAGCAAGGCGGCGGCAGGGGCAGCAGCGAGGCGGCGGCAGCGGTGGCTGTAACTTTAAATTTTGCCCGGGAGCAGGTCAGACTCCTCGGGCAGCAGCAAGGCGGTGGCAGGGCTGCTGGGGCAGCAGCGAGGCAGCGGCAGCAGTGGATATGACTTTAAATTTTGCCTGGGAGCAGGTCAGGCTCCTCGGACAGTAGTGAGGTGGCGGCAGCAGCAGTGGCTTTAATTTTGCCCAGGAGCAGCAGGAGAGCTCGTGTGATAGGTCATCCTACCTACTTTTGCCATCTGTTGCCGCCATTGCCACTATTGCTGCCTTTGCTGCTACCATACCTCTCACTCCGCCCTCCTATCAGATATGGCTCGCGCTACATTCGGAGTATAAGACGCACCCAGATTTTCAGCCTCTTTTTGGAGGCAAAAAGGTGCATCTTATACTCCAAAAAATATGGCAATTGGAAAGTCTCTTCCTTTTGACATCAGTTTACTGGAAGCTATTGGAAGATGTCTGGGACTGACTTCTTTTATACATTTTTCAGCATTTCTATTGTTTAAATACTGATTGTAGATGTTTTACTAGTTGTATATTTTTGTAAACCATTAAGAAAATGGATGGATGGATAGTCAGTCATCCTTGACTTTTATCCTTATTATCTTTTGGTCTAGATTAAAAACATTTTTATTTTCCAAGCCTTTTGAAATGTGTTAATTGATTACACAGCTATGATCGGTTTCTCATTTTATTATTATTTTTATTTTGTACAATGTTTTTAATGTATGTTTTATAACCCTTTGATTTCCTCTTCATTCATTTTAATTTCTTTATAAATTTGCCTGGAATGGTATCAGGTCTCTTACTCAAATAAGGATTCTATATTCTTTACTCCATCTATCCCGTGCAAGGGATGGGGAGCAACATCTCACTGTAAACTCAAACATTAGGAGTAGGCATTATGACTAATACTTAGCAAATAGAGAAAGGACATCTAGGCCATTACTCATATACTATAATGAATAGAAATCAAACTCTGCAATCAGTGATGACCTTGCCCTTGTAAATAAGGTTACGTTAATTGATGTAGGATGCTGCTAGTCATAAAAAGTGGTAAGCCACATATAGTCAATTTATTTTGAGATGAGCAGTTATATAAATGTGATAAATAAATAATAAATAGAAGCTAAAACAGGAAAGCTGAAATAGTGCTCTCTGGAAATCCTACTTGCTTTCACCTATTTTTCTCCTAGAGTTTCTCTAGCAGTCTATACTTTAAAATATTTTACTATTATAGCTTTACAGAAAACCTTTACAGCTATTAAAAACTTATTTTGTATTGTAGGGAGTTGACACTTTGATTATAGGGAGTAGGGAATAGGGAGTAGGGAGTTGACACTTTGATTATTTTGCATTTCTTTGAGCCTGTTGATATAACAATTCAATACATGTAATTTGGGAGAGCAGTCATTTTTTTTCTATGTAAATACAGTATCTACTTTTTATGGAAGATTCAAAGTGAAAGCTCTTGTTAATTAATAGTTCTTATCATATGATCATTAAGTATATTTAGGAGGTCTGATAAGCAGCACTTAATGTTCTAGTCCTTGGCCTTCCTTGGTTGATGTGGAGAGAGGGACCTTCCTAACATCCGGTCTGTTGAGTGATAGTGTCAGTATAGGCCTTGTGATGTCTACCATCAAGTGATGACCTGGGTTGTGAACAAGCCCTTTGAGATCAAATAATTGTATGTCACCTGTTACTGTTTCAGAAATGAAAGACTTTTGGGGGACGAAGGTACTAATCAGAGACCCCCCAGGAGAGACAAACACATGGAACAATGGTGTGAATCACATAGTCATTCTAATTGCTTTATATTATTTGGATTGTAGAAGCAACTACGGAGTCTGATATGTTGAGTGTCTTGACATAAACTTACTCTTTGTGTCTCTCCACTCCCCCCCTTCATTTCTTAGATGTATTTCAGGGTGACAGGGGTTGAAGGGCTGATGAGATGTCTTCTTCTTGTCTTTTTGGCTGAATGATGGGAATTGCATCTCTGCCATTGCATTTCCTTGCTCCTCCTCTTCCTCCCCCTAGTTTTGTTGGGACTCTGTTTCCACAGAGAATTTGGGAAGGCTGTATCTTTCTACCTTCTGCTGACTGCATTTAAAGAAAAGGCTTTGTCTTCCTGTCCCTGGGAATCCATTCACCCCTTTTTTCACTGTGAAGAACTATGAGTTAAATTGTACATTACTTCAATTTGACAATAAGTCCTTTCTTCTTCTGATGTTTGTTTTCCCCCAATCTGTGCAAAAAGTGCAACTGTTTTAAAGTACGCATTAATTCTGTGAAAAAGTGATACTGTGGCTTAAAATAATACCACCCCTTTCTTCTCTCTACTTCAACTGAAAGTCTTCTCTTTCTCTCCTCCTTATCCTCATTCTAATTATCTCTCCAATTCCTGAAGCTTGAAGTCTTTTAGTGCATTTGGGGCCATACTATCCTGAAATGGTGGCATATTGAGTTCATTGAATTAAAGCTGCATTAATTGATTTTTTATGGGTTAATCCCGTCATATTTGTAAACTGCTCAGAATCTCTGGAAATGTGGCAGCATGTAAATTAACGTAACAAATAAATTAATAAAAATGATTTGTGTACTAAAAATGAGTAGGCTTTATACCTGCTTAATTACCATGACTTCCACTGTCATTGAAATTGGGGAGAAACTGGCAGGAATCTCAAGCAAAAGAGAGCCTGTTCCTTTCCCTTTATTACTATTACAAAATTATTGTTCTTTGGGGAATGCGGATGACTGTGTTCAAAATTCAGTAGTGGGTTTCCATGAGCAGCTGGAGTTTGTTTCCATTCATATAGGAGGTAAAAACATTTTTTGTCCTCTCACCTGCAACTCTTATGCACATGATTAAAGCAGCTCTTGAATACCTACCAGCCTCTTGAAGGAAATTTTGATATTATTCCAGAACCTGTGAGAAGAGGAAGGTGAGGCAGTGATGATGATAAGAGTTTGAGGAAAGAGAAGTTGAATAGGCTCTACTTGACAGGATTGTTAAACTGGTGGCTCACGGATTGGATGCCTCATGAGCAAGCCATGTCCACCCCAACTCCACGAAGGTGGAAAAGTCACGAAATGTCATGTGACAGCAACATAATGTGACAAGTTTGATACCAGTGAAGTAGAGTATTTACGTTTTACCAATTCTCCCTCACAATAGGACAATAACATAATTTCATCATAATCTATGTCTTCTGGGTGGGTATAGCATTACATATGTATGTGGAAAATGATAGATGTTCAAATCCTTTTTCTCTCTACCACTGTTTTCTTGATTTTTTTTATTCGTCCCAGTCTTAGAGCATGTTCTGCTCTCCACATCTGTGATTCTTTTATGACTACAGAACAGAATGCAAATAGAACATTAGTTCTATTAATGTTAAGGGCCGCCCCGAGTCCCTTTGTGGAGAGGGAGCGGCCTATAAATTGAATAAATAAATAAATAAATAAATAAATAAATAAATAAAGTTTTTCACTCAATGTAATTACCTACCTTCTGAGACTATGTTTTCTTCCCAGGGATCACATTATCTATATTAATTAAAGAGGTGTGGTGAGGACCTTATCTTGTAGATAGATTCACACTTTTAAGAGTCACTTTAAAGAGGAGATGGGCAGCATAAAAATGTAATGAGTAAATAAAAGTGTAACAAGCAAAGAGCATAATAAGGGAAAAGGAAAAATATTAAAAATAAATTCCACTCTCAAGAGAAGACCTTCTTTCTGCATCCCAATATCCTGCAAATGTGCTAGACTTTGACCCTTATAATCTCTACCCAGTCAAATTTAATTCTTGAAGAGCTGAAATCTGTCACAAGTTTAAAATAGGTTGCTAATGATAAGTTGGTGAGAAGGAATGCATTTGTTGATAATCTAAACAGTTCCCTGGCTCTCAGGTTGCTTCAAGTACAGCACAGTTCACAGTGTTATATTAAAATGTTGCATGGATGGGAATATGGATATGTGAAGAATCACCTACTCATCAGCTGCATGAACAATCAAAGGAAAGGCAAATTTGTTGAAGAAAGTCCCTATGTACAGATACCCATGTGAACCAAAGGGGCCTAGGCCTGTCATGTATTGAAAATCACCATGCACATACCTTTTAAAAACAGCATTTTTATTATGTCTAATGTAACAAACTGCATTAGAACTAGTTGCATTAGTTGTTGAATTTATGAGGTTTTCTGATAGTAGTTTTATACTAAGTACCCAAATAATGAATTTATTTGCTAGTGGTATTGGAGTTAGAAAAGCAGTGATATTATTCTTAGTTAATTGCTGAAAAAATATTACTAGTAAATTACTATTATACTAAATGCTTGTATATTAATTTTCCTTCAGTTAATTAATTGATTGTTTAATGGCAAACCAATGCATTGATTAAGCTCTTGGCAACTGAGAGTCCTACCCTTCAAGATGAATGTCATACAACAACTATGAATCGTCTGTTACGATGTGTGGAATTGGTGTAGAATATAGAATATCACATCAGTTGCGTCAGTGGTTCATTTGGGGATTTTAGATCCTGGGTTTCATGTATGGAGGCTTAGCAGCCATGTTTGTTTCAAAGGAATTGACACACTTGTAGATATATAATTTAAAAATGAAAAAAGAAAGTTGGCATCTGTAATAAAGTATGTATAATTTTTTTTTTTAATAAGAGAGGATGTTATGGTGAGCATTCATGGTGTAAGAATTTGCCAGCCCAAGTACCAATGCCAGGTTTTCTTAACATTGCTCCACTGGCACAGCTATTCTTTGAAAGTTCACCCTGCCTGCATCCTGTCCTGTGCAATTGTAAACTTTGGCCCAAGGCCTAGCTTATCTCCACTTGATCTGGATTCAGTTTCCCATTGCTGGTATAATTAATTAGATACTACAGTGTTGTCAAGACTTTTGTTTTTGTAGATCTAAATCATGGTGTGATTTTTAAAAAAAATATGATTGTGTATATATACTACTTGTTAAAGATATATGAAACATGCATCATACCAACGTTCCTTTTTCCACCTTTTATATTTTTGGTTGCATAATAGGTAAATCAGTGGCTGGTGAAGAAGTTGGAGAAGCAAGTTATGGTGATGTTCTGTAGAGAATGAAGTTTTCAGAGAAAAGTAGAGGCTATTCCTCTGAGATTGTAGGTTCAGATATATGTGTCTAATTTGAAGGATTTGGAGACTTAGGTGAAAAATGAAAGCATATGCATATAAAATGGAAATGTGAAGTTTTAGAAAAAAGACCAATGTAAACAGAAATAATTTCCTAATAATTTCACTATTATTCTTTCTTTCTCTGTATGTATGTTTATATTCCGCATTTTCAGCATTTGCTAAATGGAAGAAATTCCAGTTTTCAGGGCAGTAGAGAGACTCAGCATTTTAAGTCCATACAACTCGTTGTTTTACTTGTTCTCCTCTTAGCTCACCTTGCCATCTCATTTCTCCCTCTGCACCCCACCCTGTTTGGTCTGGAATTGAATTAATTCTCTAGTTCTATCCACCCTTCCAGGTCAGTGACATTTAAAGTGTTGCCAGTTGAACATCTGATGTGATCTAAGTCGTCAGCTGCATTCAAGGGGTGTTATTAGTGAATCTCTTGGGCTGGCCACTATGTGGAGGCTGCGTGGGAATGTGAGGGGTTGATGGAATAAGAGAGGGGGCTAAACTAGGTTTACTATGTATGCAGAGGGGTGGGGGTGGGAAGCTAGTTCTATTTTTGTCTTGTTTCCCTTATCTCCCTATGTAGGATAGAACCAGAAAATGTGCTTGTTGTCATCTGCTTTTCAAAAATTCCTTTAACCTAAGTTTGTCTCCTTTGTTTGTAAACTTAGTCGCATTGAGATTCAAATGAAGTATGAAATGGGAACACAGGGTGAACATTGCAGGATTAGACTATGTCTTTGTTTACTTTACATTCCTCTAAACTAGTCCTATTAGAAGCCTCTGGGAAATTGGGAACAGAACTTCTATTTGTTTCTTGTATGCAGTGTTCAGGGATGTACTGGTTTTGAACATGGAGGTTCAATTAAATTATTGCTGTTAATAGCCCTTGACAAGCTTGTCTGCATAAATATTTTTTTTCTTTGAAGCTGTTTAAGCTAATGGAGTTGGCCTCATCATGTAGCATGGAATTCCATCGATGATAACGAGTGAGGCAAATTATGAAAAGAAAGAAAATAGGGGTTGTGCTAAATCAGGAGACAATCATATTAATTGCATTTAATTATATGTAATTGTATTAGAGCAATCACATTTATTTATTTTGTCATGACCTACTTTTTTCTCTTACTTCCAGCTACTTTTGGAGTTACACAAAGGTGGAAATCAGCTCTTGTCCTCCAAAATAGTGTATTCTAATAATTCTGTGTAAGTTTGTCTCTGTGTTAGAAACCTAAATGTGCCAAACTAACACTATATTTTCATTGTGCCCACAACTGTCAACTTTTGTAAGGGATGAAATGGGGAGAGAAGGAATCAGAACTTTGTTTCCAGATAGACCAAAAAGTATGGCTGACTTATGTCTTTAGGAGGCTTGGGAAAGTAGTCATATGTTTGAAGAAACTATGTTGTGTAAGTATATTTGAAGAATTAGTATTTCCATTAGTCCAAGAAAATGCCAAAGGAGAAGAGGGTGGGTGGGAAGGGTGAGAAGTGTTGATGCAACTGCTGGGAATGGGGGCATGTTGCTGTTCTAGCATATGAAAGTAGGTCAAAAGCTTATCACTCTGCAATCATGTTGGTAGAAAATAATAGATTGGAATGGGAGATGGTATGTTAGGGGTAGGAATTAGAAAAATGAAATTATTAAATGAAATTATTGACAAGACATCAAAACTTTTCTGACATTTAAACAAATAAGATAATACTGTACAATTACTTAAAATATCTTTAGCTTCCTTGTTTAAAATGAATAAAGATAACTTGCCTTTATGGCAAGTTGGCAGTCTAAGATCTTTTAATGCTGCCATGAACCATAGCAGTCTACCTGAAATAAAATATCTTACTTGGTCTAAGACATGGGTGACAAACTTGCAGCATCACATTGCGGTCACATGACATTTCACAATGTTTTTTTCCCTTCGTGGAACTGGGGTGGGTGTGGTCTCCACGTGATGCATCCAACGCCCGGGTACCAGTTTGACACCCCTGGTCTAAGGCAACTAATGTGTTTCCATTCTGTATTATCTACTTTGCCACTTAGCAAAGTTCTCATCCTAAATTATCAGTTTCAGTATTCCAGTAAGATTTGAAGGCGGCTAATGTGAGTAGAAGGAAACAGGAATTTTCCCATTTCCTTCTAACTTCTACAGTGAAAAATAAGATGGAAAAAGTTTCTTAACTTTCTACTATTTATGCATTCATTAGGAGTGGACCCTTGCACTTGAAAACAGAATCCCGAATTTAAATGCTTTGCTGATCTAATGTGACCACCTTGGGTTTGCAGGAATAACTCATCAATCTCAGCCATCATATCAGAATAGCTGTATTCCAAAACTTCTTAATACACATGAAAATTAGAATCTGTAGATTGAAGCAGCATATAAACTGAAGTATAATAATAAATATATACCAGTTCAATACAGAACAATTTAAAATAGAAAGTACATCTTTTGTGGTATCACAAGCAGAAAACAAAATTAAAATTATACAGAATTATACAAATTGTACAAACAAAACGTACAAATTGCAAACAGAATCACAACTTTATCTCAGTAGTTCTGTTCCATCCTGATACGGAGACCTAGGTAAAAATAGCCATACCAGATCAACAGAAGACCCTCTACTTGCAACTGATGTTTGAAGGCAGCAGACCCTCTGTCTAGATAACATTGAATCCCATGATTAATAACTGTCCTCTGTGAAATTATCCAATCATATTTGAAAGGGCTACTTAAGACTTGAGAGCCTTGGCTGTGATTTCTTAATTTTATGTACAATGATATCTCAGTCTCCCTTCATATTAAAGCATCTTAGTTAAAGCATCTTAGATCTAGAATTATTTGCTTTGTTGAGCTAAATCCCTCTGTACTATAGGCAAGATTATAATCAGAGGCTGAAAATCAAATGGTACCACTTCTCATCGCCAGGTGTGAAAAACAATATAAAAGTTGACAATTTGTCACTCTTAATGCTACACACATACAGCCCTGCTGGGGTTAGTGGATTTCCCAAAATAATTTGTTTGGCTACTATGCTGCTCTTTGTAGATTATTTGGATCAATCCAGTAACATTTTATTATGTCCTTTTTAATATTTATCAGTTGGGGCAGCCAACACCCTCTGTTGCCCAATTGTAGCTCTGGCCTTATATGAGAGAGTCAGCCCCAATTCATAAACCACTAAATAATTCCAGTTTTGCTAAAAAGATAAATTAGTATATATTCCTCAACCTGCATTACAAGTACTGTAGCGTCTCTCCCTTCCTCCTTCCCTCCCTGGCTTTCCTTTCTACTCCTTACTGTGACTATTTTCTTGCCATAACAGAATGGGACAAGTCAAGTGTGGCCAATAAAATATTCATCTCCCTTGCTTTTTTAAAAGGCTCAGAAAAGGCTTTGAACTGAGTGTCCATTATTTAGGACTTCCCATGCATTATGTGATTGCTTCTGGGTTAAAAAGAAATGAAAAGGGATGACAAAGACGTTTGCCTCTTAATTAAGAATGGTGTTGGGTAAAGGTGCCCGGGAAACATATGTGATCCCTCCTTATCAGTGGTAAAGAACATTTGAGCATGACAACCATACGCAGGTTAAATTTCTGGGTCCTGCATATTACACAGCTATTTCCATAATTCCACACAAACTGGCATGTTCAAAGCATGGGTGGTTGAGCATGGACTAGACATTTGAGAGGCAACCACAGGCTATCTAAACTTGTTTACTGAAAAACTGACGGTCCAGCAACTTTCTCTTTCCTAAGTAAGATATGTTTGCTCTTTTTTAACTGAAAGGAAAAAAAGCTCAAAGAAAAGACATTTTAGATATTTAGAGTGCTGATTTTTACACATTATATCAAATTACTTTCCTGCTTAGTGCAATTGTAGAATATCAGTACACATAATTCTGACTGTTTTTCTCTCTTTTCTGCACTCTCAAAGCAGATATCCATAAAGTACAAAAAGTCCTCAGCTTACGACCAGTTGTTTAATGACTGTTCTGTCTGAAGTTATGATAGCCTTGGGAAAAGTGCTTTAAGTGCCCATAAAGTACTTCTGGAAAAGCACTTCTGGATGTGATAAAATGCCACCAGCTTCACATGACTGCATTTTGGGCATTTGGCAATGGATTCACATTTACAAACGGTTGCAGTGTCCTGTAATTGCAAATGAATACAATTTGCAATTATTTTTTTTCTGGTTTCTAGCAAAAAAAAAAAAAAAGATCATTTGGGATAATAGATTTGCTTAATGACTGCATGATTTGATTAAATGTGTTTTTGATCTGGACTTTACAACCAAGTGGTTTGTTTAACAACTAGAATAAAAATAGTAAAATAAATAAATAAATCAGGTCTAGTCATGTGTATGCCTCAACTTACAACCACAACAACTTATGACCAACATTCTGTTCTTCATTTGTGGTTGTAAGTCAAATCAAGAGCTTTTGCTCTCATTGTACTGTTGCACGCATGCTTAGTTAGTTTTTATTTCCTTGTCAGTGCCTTTATTACATGTTAGTACCAGTATAGTCCATTAATGCTTCTTGTTGACACCCCTGATTTTTTGCTGTCAACACCTTGCCATTCTCTCTTTTCACACTTAACCGCCAACACTTCTAAACTTTCCTCCCCATTTCAGTAGTACCAGCCACCTTCTTCCCAGTCCAAGAGTGAAGGAAAATAGCCAGAGGGAGGTGTAATTGATAGCAAGAAGTATTATGCCATTCCCTATATTGCGGACCCCATTATACTCATTCCTGGGCTTTGGGGGCTCTGCACCTCTTTCTTTGATCATGTCAGTCATCTCCCACATACAATACAATTAAAACTTTTCCAAAATCTTTTCTCTTTTATGCAGCAGTGGAGGAAAAGAACACAGAGAGTTTCATGCTTTCAAAATACTGATCCCTTGCTCACATTTTCCATGTTTGCAGAAAGAAACCTCTGTTCTACACAACATTTCACAATAAATGAGTTTCCCAAATCAGACTTTCTCAGGGTAGGTCTTTAGGTCTCTAGGGAGCAGAGCTGGGGTTGCTTTTGAAACTCACAGTCTTTTCCATCTTCTATTTCACGATATTCAGCACATAGCCTTTACCTCCTAAGTGCCATCTGGCTCTTTGGACCTTAAAGGGACACTACCAGGGCATTTTCAGATGAAGCTTTATGGCTGAGTCATTTTGACTTACATGCAGAATTTTGCAGTTGTCTCTCTTTTGTGATCTTCCTGCATTTTCATTTTCATTTCAATTTGTTTCATTGTTTTCCTTATAATACCAAAAAAATTAAGGAGCAGAAAATAGGACAGCTTCAGAAAAATCTATTTTAGGCAAAAACAAGAAGCGTCTTATTTATTTATTTACCGTATTTTTCAGACTATAAGATGCACCAGGATTTTGAAGAGGTAAGTAAGGGAAAAAAAGTTTTTGTCCTCCCTAGCCCCCAGGAGCACTCTGCAGGCTTCAGCAGTGCTGGGGGAAGGCAAAAACGGCCCCATTTTTCACCAAAATGGGGGCAATTTTCCCTTCCCCCAGCCCTACTGAAGCCTGCAGATTGCTTCTGGGGGTGGGGGAAGGCAAAAATGCCCCTGCTTTTCACAAAATGGCTTTGGGAGGCCAAAAATGGCTGTATTCGGTGTATAAGACACACCAACATTTCCACACACTTTTTTTTTTGTGGGGGGGGGAAGGTGCATCTTATACTCCAAAAATTACAATATTTATTTATTTGTTTATTTATTGCCCATGTCAAACGCAGGTTGGCTGACAGTAATTAATGTAATATTTTTTAAAAAAATAACAAAAATGTACATATATAAACAATTATGAAAACTATACAGGGAAGCATCCTTGTCTCCTATATTACCTTTTTTCCACCTTGCTTAGTCATGTGAGTGAGCTTGACATGTATGTAAGAATAGTTTCTACGAGATGAGGCTGGAAAATGTATTTTTACATTTTCCAGTCTCATCTCCTGGAAAATAAAAAAATGAGGGGATGCGGTGGCTCAGTGACTAAGACACTGAACTTGTCGATCAGAAAGGTCAGCAGTTCGGTGGTTTGAATGCCTAGTGCCGTGTAATGGAGTGAGTTCCCATTACTTGTCCCAGCTTCTGCCAATGAAGCAGTTCGAAAGCATGTAAAAATGCAAGTAGAAAAATAGGAACCACCTTTGGTGGGAAAGTAACAGCATTCCATGCACCTTCAGCATTTAGTCCTGCCGGCCACATGACCATGCGACGCCTTCGGACAGCGCTGGCTCTTCGGCTTTGAAACAGGGATGAGCACCGCCCCCTAGAGTGAGGAAGAATTAGCACACATATGTAAGGGGAACCTTTACCTTTACTTATACTCTTAATGTAAAGGCTCACATTAATAAGACTCAAAACCTATCAATTTTAAATGGAAAAGAAAACAACAGTATTTCCCAACTCAGTACATTTGTAAATACATTGAACTGATCTTCCAGGAATTCTGGCAATGCTGATTGTGAATTTTGGAATTTACTGTCCAAAGACACCTAGAAGGTATCAGGTTGAGGAAGACTAATACACTTTTTAAAAAGTTAATTTATAAAGACTTCTAAGCTGATTCTAGCTTGCTTCTTTATCCAGTCTATTTGGCTGTGGTAAGACTAAAATACAAATGTCCATTAATCATCATCTTCTAAGAATACACTTGTTTAAAGTATAATAAAAACACATTTGTTTTATTTTACAAATAAAATGCAATCTTCAATATAGGCAATATAGTTGATGATCAGCATTTTTGCAACAGAAAAATAAATTGGTGGCCAGATTTGTATTTGTAGATGGTTGGTTAGGTGATTTTTCTCCCTTTCTTTTCCCCCACAAGTGCTGATTCTACTTTTGAGTTATCTTGTTTTCCACATTTAAAATTTGTCTGCATTTGAAAGTACAGTGGAATTAACATTTATATAGGCATTGTATGGATTATTGTGATGTCACAATGAAGACACCTACAATTGAAATTAGTGGTTCAGGAGGTTTTGGGGGTTTTCTGGATGGGAGAAGTTTTATATAGTATTATATTAATATTCTCAAGATTTCTACCTAATGAGATAAGACTTATTTCTAAACTGATTTCTTTTCAATTTGAACTAAAGAAGTATGCCTCATGCTTTTTAAATTCTAGAGGGGAGAAAAAGCAAGAAGGAAGCATATGCCTAAGAACTGTATGATAGTTTGTGGATTGTGTAATAAGTTCTTGTTATATTTTCCCAATGAGGCTGAGAATAGATTTTTCTCTGATCTAATGCCCCCCCTCCCTTTTTTTTTCTCCTTTGCCACCACCTCCTTTCACCTGCCTTTTTCCCTTTTGATGCAGAGTTAGATTAATTATAACTGGTCTTCCCCAGCTGGGTTGTTCAGGGGATGGGAAATACCCATTAATAGAAGGGTGGCTTTTTATCATTCTGTCAGAAGCTGGTAGTATTGGAGGACCTCATAATTCTCCACTTGGAATTTGCCTGCTTTTAAAAGGGGCCTGCTGAATTGGATAAATGAGTTTTTCTTATTTGGAGGCGGTAGAGTAAGGAGGGGCTGACAGACACCGCAGGGGGGGAGAATCCCTTGAACAAAAGCCAAAATATTTCATCAGAGACCATCCTTTAAAAAATGCAGAGGAGAAAGAAGGAAGTGAATTGTACATGACAATAGCCTCATAGTGCTTTGCTGAAGGAATACCATCCATGTGCTGATGAATTCCTGCTCTGAGTTAATGTTTATAATAGAAGGTTGGAAAGCTTAAGTGTCTTGTTTCAATTGTGTGTGTGTGTGTGTTGATTGGATAGTGAATCCTTCCTGGTATTTGGCACAAAAAAACATCTCCCCCCCCCTCTTGGTATATAGGTGGTGGTGGGTGAATATGAGATATAGCTTCTTCTGGGAGGCAAATAGCAATGAATCCTTTGGTTTTGCAAATGAGCTCTTTATGTTTTATAAATGAAATCTGGAATTTTCTTCTGGAATAATTGTAGCAACCCAAAGTTGCCTTGGAAGTATTTCTAGAATTCTGTGGCTCCTATGCTCCTTTCTGGGACACCTAAGAATATCAAGCCACCGTGAGGGCTATTTAGTCAGTGTGTGTGTGTGTGTGTGTGTGTGTGTGTGTGTGTTGTTGTTGTTGCGAAGTCATGTCTGACCCCATGAACAACGTTCCTCCAGGCCCCCCTGTCCTCTGGAGTCCATTTAAGCTCATGCCTACCGCTTTGGTGATTCCATCCAGCCACCTCATTCTCTGTCGTCCCATTCTTCTTTTGCCCTCAGTCTTTACCAGCATTAGGCTCTTCTCCAGTGAGTCCTTCCTTTTCATTTGGCGGCCAAAGTACTTGAGTTTCATCTTGAGGATCTGGCCTTCTAAAGAGCAGTCATGGTTGATCAGCTCTAGGACTGACCAGTTTGATTGCCTTGCAGTCCAAGGGACTCGCAGGAGTCTTCTCCAGCACCATAGTTCAAAGGCCTCAATTCTTTGGTGCTAAGCCTTTCTTACAGTTCAACTTTCACAGCCATACATTGCAACTGGGAAAACTATGGATGTGATTATGTATGCTGTGTGAGAGTTTGAATTTGGAAAGCTCAATGAAAATGGTTAAGAAAGAGTTGTCTATTTTCTCAGTAGATAGTCTTGCAATGGATGCTATAAAACGTTCTCAATATTTTCTTAGCTTTAGATATTCTTGCAATCTGTCTCTTGCAATAAAGGAGAATATTTGTAGCCCAGGATTGAAATGAGGGGTTGGTCATTGGATGTTTTCTTGCAGATGTTTCATTACCCAAACTAGGTAACATCATCAGTGTTAGTCAAACTAGATAACATTTTCAGTGGTAGTCTAGCACTAATGATGTTACCTAGTTTGGGTTAATGAAATGTCTGCAAGAAAACAATCAAGCTCAGAGATCACCAAGGACCTCAAATCTGTCTCTTGCTTCAGTTTTTCCATCTGTAAAATGGGAACAGTCACATTTCCCTATTATTCAAATGGTCAGTGTGATATTTTGATTTTAAGTTATGTTTTGTTGTAAAACTGCCTTGATTATTCAAAGAACCAGAAAGGCAAGGTGAAAATTTACTGTAAGAGTGGTGTAGTAGGTTTAGGTGCTCGCCTAGAAACCAGAAGATTGTGAATTCTAATCCTGCTTTAAGTATGAAAGCCAGTTGGGTGACTTTGGACCAGTCACTCTTTCTCAGCCCAACAGAGTTGCTGTAGGAAAATAAGAAAAGGAAGAATTATTATTTCTTTCCGCTGCCTTAAGTTATAATAATGATGGGATTTTTTATTAAAAAAATCAAAGTATATGCTCTTTTCTTGCATTTATTGGCTTGCTTTATATAGTTTGATTTGTGATCTGGCAAGGAATAGACAATAGACAGAAAAGCATTTAAGTTATGTGCAATTCAACTGATAATGTTGTAAGTTCTTCAGTAGATACTAAGGTCAACTGTTGATATGTATTTTATTAAGTTATGTTCGTGCCCCTACTCAGAATTTCCTGGTTCTGTTCTGAAGTCTTGATGTAGATATTAAAAACTTGTCCACAATTCCTTTTGTAAACAAGTTTTAAATGCCTGTTGCAACTCCATTTACAAATTTGAAAGATGAAATTTTGAGACCTTGAAACTCATCACTTCCCCAAATGACATTTTGGAGAATGTTTCCTAGGTGATTTGGAGAAGCATGTCTTGAACAATTGATCTATAAGAGAAGTGTACAATATTTGGAGCTTTTTAATTTATAAAAATGGTGAATAAAGTGGGGGTTGGGATTTTTAAAATGTATAGCTTAGTATACAGTGTCTAGAATCAATAGAATATTTTTTTCTTGCTGTAAGCATAGAGATTATCCAATTAAACTAAAGCTCAAGAGATTGTGAAAGAACAAAAGGTCATTCTTTTTCACTCCAGAGTAGGTGACTATAAAATGTATTATCTCAAGATAGTGAGGGCCAGTAATCAGAATCGGTTTTAAAGGAGATTGTATAATTTACAGCAAGTGGGATATTCACTTGCTACACATCAAGATAGTTGCTTATTAGGACTGGAAGCAGGTCAAATACCAATTTGCTGGGGAAGACAAGTGAGAAAATGCTGCTACTGTAAATGCATCTATTGCTTCTGGGCTCCTAATGGCATCCAGTTGACCACTGAGAAGCTAAAATGGTCTTTTCTTGTTTTTGAAGTTAGGTGAAGGGATAGAGACTGTCATTTTAGGGAATTTAAAATATCAGGTACTGTATATCTACCGGAAGCATAATTGGAGGACTATTTCAGGAAAAAAAAGACACATTGATTTCAAGTGGAGTTTAGCTATTTTCAAAACATGTTTAAGCAACCACAGCTTATTCAAAGAGCATCATAACTGAAAAATTAAATGTTTGAACTGATTTTATTGAATGTGTATACTAATGGTATAATGGCTCCTATTTGGCATGTTGATGGCAGATTCGCATGCCAGGATTCATTGCAGTCGTAAAGCATTAGACATGCATATATAAACCAGCATATAGTTAGGAACATCTTCCAGACTTGGTTGATCATTTTAGTGGCCCATTATCTTTATGACCTTTACCTAGAAGAAAAGCTTTCAGTAATTAGTTGATTTCCAAGGAATAAACTTTACCTATATTTTGTTTAGATTAATTTATCTTGTTTTTTTATTTCACTTAATGCATGCAAACATCAAAACCTTGAGATTTATCCATGGGAATTGACAATGCTGGTCTGGCCTTTATCATTGCGAAGCGTTGTTTAGAAAAGAAATCTCATCAATTCAATCTTTTCTGTCCAATACCTTCTTTTTCTTTGATTTCCCCCTTCCAAAGATCTTAGTTTCACTTGCTTCCATCAGAGCCTTTTTTCAAGCTTTATTTTTTTTTAAATTTTTAAAAGCACTTTTAAAGTGCAACAGCCTAGGTTAGCTAAACTCCCACAGGAAATTGGAGCAAAGTTTCTACACCTTTCCCCCAAATTTCATACATTAGGATTCATGATTTTGACTTTGCCCTAATTATATATTTCAAATGGATTATAAATTTCAAATCCTTGGACCTGGTTCTCTGTGTGTGTGTGTGTGTGTGCATGCCTGTACTGGTTGCTGAACATGTGCGGTTATGGCAGGTTTAGAAAGTGTTGTTTAGCACAATGAGAATTGAGTGGGTCCTCTCACTTTCCCACGTTTTATGGGTTGGTGAAAAAATGTTTATCCATTCTCTCAGGGGCTTCATGTGGATTCAACATCAATTAAATGGAAAAGGGTTCTATGCAAATTTAGAATAGTTATGATTCTGGAAAGTGCAATAAAGTTTAACT
This sequence comes from Natrix helvetica, assembly GCF_964273705.1. Classification (NCBI taxonomy): domain Eukaryota; kingdom Metazoa; phylum Chordata; class Lepidosauria; order Squamata; family Natricidae; genus Natrix; species Natrix helvetica. Next base: position 47,957,048 of record NC_138554.1, on the reverse strand, counting down.
GGGGATCATTGGGTATGTGGTAATCAAACTGATGAAAATGTAGTAACTGGGAACTCCCTCAACTCCCAACTCAGTTGCCAGATAATTATCCATTTTCTGATTCCATAATGTCATACATACATATATACATATATGTAAAAGAATAGTTTTTAACCTAAATTGTAAAATGGAAAGGAATTGCAGGCAGATTGGAGGATTGCTATTCCTCTGAAAAAGTAATGTGTCCTTCCTAAAATGAAATCTCTGGCTCAAAAAAATGTCATGTTTTCATAGATGAAAAAATGGGGTTGTCTCAGATCCCAAGTCTTTTGATGGAGATAGGAGTTCCTATTGGAGAAGAAGCAAATGCTTAATCATCATAATTGCTACCAATAACAACCTCTTTATATAGATTTCCTCATTTTCCTCATTTTTACAAGAAAGATGGCCTGACAGACTCTGAAAGGTTATAGGTCATCTAGTCCAACCCCCCTCTCAAGCAGGAGACCCTGCACCATTTCTGACAAATGGCAGTCCAATATCTTCTTGAAAGTCTCAAGTGGTGAATCTCCCACAACGTCCGAAGGCGTTCCATTGGTTGATTGTTCTCACTGTCAGAAAGTTCCTCCTCATTTCCAGGTTGAATCTCTCCTTGGTCATTTTCCATCCATTATTCCTTGTCTGGCCTTCAGGTGCTTTGGAAAATAGCTTGACCCCCTCCTGTCTGTGGCAGCCCCTAAAATATTGGAACACTGTTATCATGTTTTCCTGGTTCTTCTCTTCACTAGACTAGACATGCCCAGTTCCTGCAACCGTTCTTCATATGTTTTAGTCTCCAGTCCCCTAATCATCCTGGTTGCTCTCCTCTGCACTTTTTCTAGAGTCTCAACATCTTTTTATAGTGTGGTGACCAAAATCCATTTGGCTTTCCATTGGGAATTGATGTTAAAGTTGTTGGGAAGATGTTATGCAAGTGCCAGTGGGAGCTTCCTGGATTTGAGTCTTTTTGCTGATAAATGAGGATAGTCATCATGCACCTGTAGGAATGATTTTTTTCATAGTTTTTCTGTATTATCTCACTAGTACATCTTGCCGTCATAAAGCTAGAGGTGCTTCCTGTTCAGAACAGGAAGTCATCAAGTTATAATCCTCATGATATCATTGAGTCTGGCACTTAACTCACTGTTAAGCCATATAGCGACAGAGTATTCTGCTACGGATTTGACCAACCCTAGGGCTGAGGGTGGCAGCTGAAGCTCCCCATTTGGTTCCACATAATTTCTGGAGTATGTTCCTAGTATTCACTATTTCTGCCGTATTATCTAGATGTTTCTTGTAGAAGAGAGCCTGGTCCAATATTACTCCAAGGTGCTATAACCTTATTGGAGCCTAGGTGAGTAAGTTGTTGTTTAAGTAGACCTTCAGGGCTTTTGTATGTTAATTTGTTGTTAAGGTGGACGCACATAGTTACTATTTTGCTAGGACTGATCCTCAGGTCCGTGAAGATTTGCAAGATTTTAAGATCTTTGGACAGGAGCCTATCAGCTACCTCCATGTATTTTTCTTGTACCACTATGGCTAAATCATCAGTGAATCCAAATTTGCGAACATCACAAACATATCTGATGTAGTGTTGGTGCTATTACAGAGCCTTGTGGGAGGCTGTTGTTTAATCTTCCATTCTTACTTACCATGTCCCCCATTATTATCTGAAAGAACCCATCACTCAGCAACCGCTGGCAGCCAGACTATTCTGTAGGTTTTCCTGGCTTTCAAAATACATGGCAACGAAAAACGAAAACATTTCTGGTATATTCACATGACATGCTATCTTCCCCCAATAAATCATGAAGACCTAGTTCCTATAATTATGCTGAGGCAATGGGTGGCTTCCTGTAGCCCCCTGAATCACAAATTGCTCATCCTGTTTTAGTGTTGTATATAGTTTGCTCTGTGAATCTCTTTAGCTGCTATCTATGGAAAGGCTTTGAGTTTCGATTTTCTAAATTAGTTTTAAGAGTCAGCTTTGAAATTGAGAAGATCAAAACCATCGTATGTCCTCTCTTTCTCTTTGATCATGCAATGTTTCCCCCAATATGATTTTCATCTTTATACTCTTTTGCCTTTTAATAGAATTCTCTATTTCATTTTACTCTCCTTGCAGATTGGCCTGTAAACATGGATTCAGAGAGCTTAGCATTTTAAGATACTTAGGAAGGAATAGCATTTTAGAAATGAGTATACGGATATTGAAATGGAATCCACAAGCATTTTTGAGGGGATGTCAAAATTGGGTATGTATGTGTATACATTATGTTCTGTGTTTAAATAGGAATTGTGCATTAAAAGAGATTGTGGAATCATAGCTCAATACTTCTGGAGGGCATCAAAGCAGGAATGGAAATAAATCACTAACTTCTCTCTGAGTGAACACAGTACAACAATTAGGTTGTTTCGTAAATTGAACTTCGACTGATTCTGGCATTCCTTGCATCAGTAAAGTCAATATTAATTTTCAGACGGGTTACAATTTAAAGCATGCCTGTATTCCACTTTCAATTCATTGTTAAAAATAATCACCTATACGAACATTCTCACAAACCTGAAAGAAGCTCAGAGGTGGATTTCATACCAGTTGTTGAACAGTCTTATGATGCATAAATATTTGTTGCAAATAAAGTCTCGTTGCGTGCATATACAGATCTCATCAGTAATTTTGAGAATTGTAATCCTAACACATCTGCAGGATATCTGTTGAAGGGTGAATTACACAACTTGCCACATCAACAATTTATCATGAGTGTTGAACAGAACTTGTTTGTAGAGGCTGAGTGCCCAGTGGAGTGAGAGGGATAAAAAGGATTGTTAAAGATGAAGTGCCTGAATGAGGCCTGGTCTGTATAAAATGAAGAATGAACTTTCCAGAATTAAAAAGAACAACCACCTGTAAAACAAACTTAACAGGTAAAGAGGACTTAGTCTGCCCATCTTCTTTCTTGAGAATGCTGGTTTGTAATTAAAGGGGTTTGTTCCTTAATTTCCAGCATTTTCCTGCTGAAGCTTCAGAGTACTTTTAGATAGAGAAGGAATGTTTATAGTGTTGCTCAAAATTGGGCCTGGAGCTGTCAATTATTGTGTAGCCTTGCCTTATATTTGCTAGATATAAATTACTAAAAAACCTGCCCTTCTGCTTTTGCTGAATTGGTAGAAAGGGACGGTCTTTTGCTTGTAGTACAACAAGCAAAACAGGAATAGTTAAGGGTGTTAATAGTTAAGTGAATGCATGTTTTGTGATCTTTCTTATATGTGCTTTGAATTTTTTTTTTAAATGCCTGTCTAAAAAGGAAAGTAGCCACAACTATACACATTCCCTGAGCAAGTCCCAATAGAACATTTACCCCCACTGTTCTACTATGATGACAGAATGTATCCACACATAACTTTTTTTGTAGTTTCACTTAATCTCATACTAGCCATGCAGTGGCATGAAAATACAAGTAAAACGTACAAGATTGCCTTATACTCAGTGTCTTATACGTCATATACCAGTGATGGCGAACCTGTGGCACGCGGAGCCATTTGTCAGGTACGTGAGACGCTGCCCTGTCAGCTGGCCAGCGTGCATGTGCGCGCAGCTAGCTGAGTCCGCCCTTTTTAAAAGCCCTTTTTCGCCTTCCCCAGGCTCCAGAGCCTTTATAGCAGCCTGGGGAGGGTGAAAAGAGCCCCCCCCGGCCCCCCTGGAGGCCCTCCGGAGGCTTCATGAGCTTCCCTGAAGCCTCCGGAATGCAAAAAACCGGCCCTATGGGCAAACCGGAAGTTTGGGAACAGACTTCTGGTTTGCTCGGAGGGTCGCTTTGACTGCTCCGGAGGCTTCAGGAAAGCGTCCTGAAGGTCCCTCAAGCCTCTGGAGGGCTTCTGGGGAGGGCGGGGGAGGCTGTTTTCGGCCTCCCCAGGCTCCTATAAAGCCTCTGGAGCCTGGGAAGGGCGAAAAAAGCATGCAAAAATGGGGGGGGGGTCATGCCTGTAGTGTGCGCATGCGCACTGGGGGAGGTCGCACATTACATTATGGGTGCGGCACACCCGTACACTACCCCCCTGCGCTCCCCCCACTTATGGCACGCGAGCCAAAAAAGGTTCGCCATCGCTGTCATATACTACATAATGTCCTCGACTTACAAAAGTTCATTTAGTGACCATTCAAACTTTACAGCAGCACTGGAAAAAGGGACTTATGACTGTTTTTCACTTGCAATCATTGCAGCATCCCCATGGCCGTATGATCGAAATTCAGGTGCTTGACAACTGATTCATATTTATGATGGTTGCAGTTTCCTGGGTTCATGCTATCATCTTTTGACAAGGAAATTAATGGGGAAGCCAGATTCACTTAATAACTGGGTTACTAATAACTGCAGTGATTCACTTAATAACTGTGGCAAGATAAATAATAAAACGGGGCAAAGCTCACTTAACAAATGTCTCGCTTATCCACATAAAATTTGGGTTCAATTGTGGTCGTAATTGGATGACTACCTATACAACATTAACCATATATGTTATACAGACAAAATATCTGGAAGCACTAGAAATGGCAGCTAAAATATATTTTCAAATGAGTTTACATTGATTTATTCTTAAAGAAACTACTTTGCCTTAAGTAACCGGAGGAATTACATAGTAATCTAATTTCACTTAATCTAACTAATTTACCTTTTTATTAGAACCTGGAGCTCTACCAAGTATTGTCTGAAGCACAGTAATGATTTAGGCAGAGAAAGACATGTGCTAAATCTTAAGGAAGGGATATTTCTGAGCATAGGAATGTATAAAAGTGCCAGAAGCAAACTCACATATTTTTCAGTGTGAAAATCTACTCTTCTTGAAAAACTTTGCTATATCTTTTTCTCTCTGTTTTACTGTGTGCGCACACAAACATTTTTCAATAACTTGTTTGGAACTTTGGGTTATGGCAACAACTAGCTACTCTTGATGGAAGAGTAGCAGGTTTGGACCTAACTACTATTTGGATGGGGAGCAATCAGGAAATCTTTAGGGATTTCATATTCTTCCCAGGGAAATGCATGAATGTTTCCAAGTATTCATTAGGAATTAAACTGAATTTGAAGGAACTGAGTAAATTAGGAATCCATGATTTCAGCAAGAGATTTACTGGTAGGCCCCAAACTTCCTTTTATGACTCAGGATGTGATCTTGCCAGAATTCTTTTTAATTCCATTATTTTGTTGGGAAAGTTAAATAGGAACGGTTGTTCTAATAGCAAGATCAACAGTTTCTCAAAAAAAATTGTATTTCCCTCCTACAACCTATTCTCTTTCTAAATATCAACTATATTCCATTTTTCCCTTTTCACTCTTCTTTCATATATATATATATATATATATATATATATATATATATGTGTGTGTGTGTGTGTGTGTGTGTGTGTGTGTGTGTGTGTGTGTGTGTGTTTGTGTGTTACAACCCCTGGTATGCCCAAATATGGGAGGGAGCTCACTCCTCCCTCTTTCTGTCCTTCGGCTCATCACAGAAAACCATGCAGGCAGAAACCCATATTTTTATTTTTTTAATGTTGCCTTTTTATATTTGTGTTGTATTTGTGCTGATAAATAAATAAAGGGAGACTAGTATGGATCCATTTCAAGCTGTTTAGCTCTCATCAGCTAGCCATACCCTTACTGGGATTTGAACCTGGGATGTGTTACATATTAGGCAGACTTGCTAGCCACTACACCACCGGTTCTCCTCCTTTATCAGCTAAGCCAGGGAAATAAGTATGTGTTTGTGTTACAACCCCTGGTATGCCCAAATATTGTAACACAAACACATACTTATTTCCCTAGCTTAGCTGATAAAGGAGGAGAACCGGTGGTGTAGTGGCTAGCAAGTCTGCCTAATATGTAACACATCCCAGGTTCAAATCCCAGTAAGGGTATGGCTAGCTGATGAGAGCTAAACAGCTTGAAATGGATCCATACTAGTCTCCCTTTATTTTATCAGCACAAATACAACATACATACATACATACATACATACATACATACATACATACATACATATATATATATATATAGAGAGAGAGAGAGAGAGAGAGATCCTTATTGTATATTTCAATCTTTACCTGTTTTCTTTTATTCTTGTTTTAATTGTTTTTTCTCCTCCTTTTTTCTATTTCCTTCTCTTTTTGTCTTATGTAGCTTTTTTCACATGCATTTCTTCTTTTTCTCCTCCTATATTTAATCTTCCTTTTAGTCCCTCACGTGGTCTATTTTCTTTCTTATGCTTTTTTCTTTTTTTCTTTGTATGTTTCCTCCTTTCTCTTTCATGGCAGTCTTTTACTAAATGAGTCAAAACAGACATTTGTCATGTTCCCTACAGGAAGTTTGGGGGTTTTTGTTTGAAAATCTGCTAGCTAAGCAGAGCCTCTGACTTTCTATTATTATTTAAACAGGCCCCACTGAGTTTTTCTGTTGAATGCAAGCAGCATGTACATATATTACACATAAGCTGCATTTTTCTGTTCAGGTTGGGGGGTCAGGTTTAAAAACTCAGTCTTTTTAAAATAATAATTTCAGTTGTATCAAATCTGGTTAATGCTATAGAAATGCTGATATGGGTTTAATATTATATATATTGATGTCATATTGGGAAGGAGTTATCAAAGAAGTTATTCTCCCTGGCTTTGCATTACAGTGGTATTAGCCCTTTGGTTTTTCTAGTCAGCTGTATTCTTTTCCTTTGATATATTTTGTTTCCTTTTTACTTTTAAAATCTAAGCTGCCCAGAATCACTGTGGGATCTCTGAAGAGTCAAAGTTGAAATAATAAAATAAAGTTAGAAATCCTCCCAGATATAATATATGTATGTGTAACACAAACACTCATACAGTATTTCTAATCCTTTCAAAACATTCATTGCTTGCATCTACATGGTATTCATAAATTGCATTCAAACAAATGTTAGGTAATTCTGTTTGAAAACCAACAGTGTTTACACACCACACACATGCGCACACGCACACTTTGAAAACAGTGGTGTCTGTGTGTGTGTATACACATACATATGCACACACCCATACACACAATATATATATATATATATATGCTGGTCTTGTTGTATTCGGGTCTTTTCCCATGTAAGATTGAGATTGAGAGCCCCACCCACCACCCAGGCCGTTACAACATGAAACAGCAAAGGAAACACAGCTAGCACCAATCAGCACCAATCTACCATTCATGAATGATACAACCACACAACCAATCATTCCACTTACTGAAACAAAGCCAGCACTCCACAACCCCCCACAAGATTTATAGAAAGACGACAGCTTCGACCATGCTTTAAGCCCAAAACCGAGCCTGAAGATGGAGAGTGAGACCTCGCCGAAACGTTGCCAAGACAATCTCAATCTTACATGGGAAAAGACCTGAATACAACAAGACCAGCATATCTACACCCGTGAATATGTATGTATGTATGTATGTATGTATGTATGTATGTATGTATGTATTTGTGTTACAACCCCTGGTATGCCCAAATATGGGAGGGAGCTCTACTACTCACTACTCCCCCTTTCTGTCCTTCGGCTCATTACAGAGGACCATCCAGGCAGAAAACCATATTTTTATTTGTAATGTTGCCTTTTTATATTTGTGTTGTATTTGTGCTGATAAATAAATAAAGGGAGACTAGTATAGATCTATTTCAAGCTATTTAGCTCTCATCAGCTAGCCATACCCTTACTAGGAATCGAACCAGGGCTGTATTGCATATTAGGCCGATGTAATTGCCACTAAGCCACGGGCTCTCTTCCTTATCAGCTAGGCCAGGGAAATGGGTATGTATTTGTGTTACAACCCCTGGTATGCCCAAATATGGGAGGGAGCTCACTACCTGGATGGTCCTCTGTAATGAGCCGAAGGACAGAAAGGGGGAATAGTGCGCCCAGAGCAGCCACTGCCGAAAGACTCGGATTGGAAGCCGCGGAAAAAGCCAGGCTGGGATGGCGGCGAAGCTGTCCTGGCTCCATAATGGGAGCTGGGCCATGCATCATGAGCCTGGGAGGCGGATGAGCGAGAGCGGAAGAGCCACTTGAGCAACCCCCCTCTCCAGCCGCGCAGACCGCCATTCACTGGCATTTGGAAAGCGCCAAGCTGCAGGAGTTGGGCATCGGCGAACAGGCGCTCACCTCCCTCTGTTCTCTATCTGTGATAGAGAAAAAGAATTTTGGGTAGGCCAGAAAGGGCCAGCTGCTGGCTCATCCTCTTTAGAACCTGCTAAAGAGGATAGTCTGTTCTTCTTTATTGAAGACCCTGCATTATGTTGCATGCATCAGCGTAAAACTAATTATTCCATGATTCAATTTGTGGTGGAAATGAAGAAACTGAAGTATTTTAATTCTCTGCCATTAAGGTTTAAGCTAATGACTTTTTTATGAGCACTAAGAATCTTTATAAACATACTGATATAATAGATTTCTAAATCATATTGTAATATTGTGTATATTATCATTATTTTCATTAATGTAAATCAAGCTGATTAGCCCCGGCCAGCACATTTAGTATTGGATTAAATCATATATCACAATTCTTTGTATTTCATAAAATGTTTTATTTGTTGCTATAATTTCAATATTTTTAAAAATGAGGATAAACTATGCTTGCTTCTTTTTCATTGCAGCTACAGAAAATTTGAGCAGCTAAAGCATTCATTACACATGTTCATTAATTAGAAAGTCACCTCTGCAGATTTAGGCTAGCAGATCTGGCTACAAAAATACAATCACTGGACAGTAACAGAGAAAATTTCCAAGATGGGGTAATATATCCCTTATTCATCCAAAATTAACGTGCTGTGGGGAAGGTCCAAGATTCAGGAGAAACCTTTGAGCATTCTTAAGATAAACACTTTTGGTGATTAGAATATATTACATTCTGAATGATTTTTTTAAAAGTATGGGATAACAAACTTTTGAAGGTTTGGAAATGCCCCTGTTATTGTTTTAACCAGAATGAGCATTGTCCTGTGAAAGAAAGAAAAAAATATTTTTTTCCAGTGATCTTTTTCATATACAACTCCCCCATATTAGAAAGTTTATGTATCTTGTGCAAGAATTTCTTTTTTAGTGGGAGAAAAGAATGGGGGATACGTGCGTGTTGTTTCTGAATGTTCTTAGGAAAAATCTGAAGCCTTGGGGCTTGGAAGGTACACTTAGGTTGGATTGGTATATTTTTATGGGAGTGTCATAAAAACACGTTCACACTATATCAAACAGTTTGACAAAAAGCCCTTAGGATTTTCCTTATCAGATGAAGAATTATTACTATTTTTTTATTCTCTGTGTTTGGGTTTTAGAGTTCTTTTCATTTCCCAATACTAACTTTTTTGGAAAAAAAAGTAAGATGCAAGTGTGATCTTGTCTTTTTTAGTTTTCTGTTGTTGTGAATCCCTGGCAGCATTTAACTTATGGGAAAATATGGTTTGACCATGTAACTGTTTGAAAACTCATCCTTTCTTTTAAGACTCTGTTCCTCAATGCATAGCAATTTGTTTTCCTATGTCCCATGATCCTTGATAGAACTTGGCATTAAACAAATATGGAAGGCCTGAATATTAATATTACAAATATTGCACAGATTTAAATAGTGCACATGGCATTATCTGTTGCCTAGAAATATACAATTAATGTTTTAGAGAAGATCTTGAGTGAACTTCACAGAAGCTGTACTGGATGATTATTTTGATTCTGGGCTTTCTAAGTTGCATGCTTATAAGTGTAGCAGCATTTTGTCTTTTCTGTTAGATGGATACCTGGAGAAAGGTTCAATATATGCAAAGAAGAGCGTTAAAATGCTTATTTTGAGAGGACCAGAATTTTCTATATAAACAGGTAAAATTTTGTATAATAGTCAAACATGCAGTAGTATTTGCATTATATGATATTTATGATTGCATCTATGAGTCTGTGCATCTTTGTGTGGATTTGTGGGAAATTATGATATTTATTACTGATGCGGAGCAGTGAACATTACTTAAAATGAGGGGTGGAGATTGAGAGTTAATTGTAAGGAATTACTGTAGATAACTACCTCTGAAAAGCTTCCTATGGTGATGTTATAAATTCTTCACGGGCTAAGGATAACATTTCACATTGGAAATGAATTGCCTCATGAGTCTGACTAAGCAATTGGGGCAAGGAGAAATGCAGAAAGGATTGTCTTGATTGCATAGTTTTACTTGTTCTTTTGAATTATCTTTTTGACAGTGTAAACGTTGAACATGTCTTTCTTTGGAGTTATCTTTTGATTGGGGAAATCAATATTGAAATATAGATATCATTTTAATAGATGTTTTACCTCATATTCCAAAAAGGTTATCTCGGTGCAAGTTTAGAAGTATGGGTTGTTTTGCAATATTATGGTCTTTGTTGAATTTGAATGGGGGAGGAACTTGATTGGTTAGTGATTGGAGATTTCTTGGGAAGTATCAGTTGATTGGTGGTTAGGAATGGTGCCATTCTGGTGCTATTGGTGCTATTTTGATGATTCCCCCTCATCAGTCTTTTGGGCATAGTTTAAATCAGGCATTTGACTAGATAGTAAATTGTATCCTGCTCCATTGATCTGGTGATAGCTTTTTTGTTGGGATGCTAGAATTCAAGATGAACTCTTTTCATCTTGATCTGCTCTCCCTAAGCCTAAAGAAACCCAATTAAAAGTATTTGTAAGAAACCTGGGCTACTGTTATCCCTTCAAATTCTTGTAAATGTTGACTGTGCCTGATCTATACTTACGCTTAATTAAGTGGACACAATTCTGCAAGCCCCTTTCTGTCTCTGGAGAAGCCATTCTAGTTTCTTGGGTTCAGTCATTATTCCATACTGCAAAAGTTACACAAATCATCTGAATAAAATAGATCTTTCTTGAAGTATTTATGCCAGTAATACCCCAGAATGTAAATTCATGAGCAGCATGTTATCCGAATTCCAAGACAACAAATTTGAATTGTTTGGATTTAAGCATTGTATAATTTGCTTTGTTTCTCTTGGACAAGATAGAAGCATAGAATTACTGACTCCCAAACATCTTAGGAGTTCATGGCTTAATTAGACATTATTTCAAATGTAGTATTTCAAATTTAAGAAGCATATTTTTCTTTTTATAAAGGCCAAAATCTAGAGAATTATTACATGGAGTTGAATATGTGACAATTATCCTTGCCCTACAAAGGGCTCATATCTGTTTGTAGTCCTGGCCTGCAAATGTGTGTTGGCTTGCAGAGTTCATCATCATAGGTAATGTTAGTTCAGTTTTTTTAAATATATAATTTAGCACTATGTTGCTTTAGAGAATTAGTGCAATTCCTCATTCATGTATGCAGAACTGAAAAAAAAAACATGGCTCAGTGGTCTGAATCAGTGCAAGGCTGCATTCTTGGTTTATGTGATTAAAATTTTGCTCTGATGAGTGGCTTTCTTTATCACACTTGCTTCTCCTCTTTATAACTAATATTTTACTTTATTTCAACCTCCTTCATGCAATTTTTGTAAATCAAATATTTAAGAGAAAAGCATGTCTTGTGCAAAGAAAAAAACAGTGGAAGTGGTGATGAGATATATAAACTCCTTTATGAGGAAAGGCTAAAGCATCTGGGATTTTTAATTTGAAGTGAAAGTTGGTAGGAGTATAAAATTGTGCATAGTGTGGCAATTGTGGGTTCAGATACATTTTTCCTCCCTTTCTCATAGTGGTAGAGTTTGGAGGGTGAACCTTTACAATAAAACAGGAATTTATGAACTTTAAAAAGGCGTATGGGTACTTCTTTACTCAAACCAGCAACTGGCATAGTCTGCTGGCACCAGTGCAGTGATGTAAAATTAAGGTGGTTTTAAAAGAAGACTGAGCAAATTTGCAGAAGTTTGAGCTATCAATGGGTAATTGTCTTAATGGCTTTTTATTATCATGAGAATCATAGACAGTACAGGTAATCCTCAATTTACAACAATATGCTTATTTACAACAATACTTGAGGTTAGAAGTTACAACAGTAACTTCCACACTTACTAGATTGCAGTACCCCCATGGTCACATGATTAAAATTCAAACATTTGGCAACTGATTCATATTTATGCAGTGTCTTGGGGTCATATGATTCTTTTTGTGACGTTCTGACAAGAAAAGTCAATGGGGAAGGCAGTTTCACTTTACAACAATATGACTAACATAATGACTGCAGTGATTTGCTTAACAAATGTAGCAAGAAAGCTCATAAAATGGGGTAAAACTCACTCAACAAATGTCTGGCTTAGCAATGGAAATTTTGGGCTCGAATGTGGTCGTAAGTCGAAGGCTATCTGCATCTCTTAATACCAGCCAGCTGCTAGGGAGTTAACAGTGGACGGAGGCTTTTGTGAACTTCCTGAAAGCATCTGGTTGGTCACCTTGGATCACAGAATTCTGGACTAGATTAGCTTACTGGTCTTCTCCAGTAAGCTCTTAATGTTCTTATCTATCTAGTGCATGTTTGTGAATATGTGTGTGTCTGTAGCAAAGCCTACCATTTTATTCACTGCTGTGCTCATTTTGAGCTATATGATATTATTTAGATAATTACGTGTCTAGAATGGCAGTTTGGAGATTATATAAAGACTGAATATTTCTTTTGATGATTGCTGATACTAAATATTGCTGAAAGCATGTTACAACTATTCAGTAGAAAGCTCTATTGTGAGATTTAACATTTCAATTGACCATTCAAGATCCTTGAGGAAAAAATAAACGATTATAGTGTGTTAATACCCTTTGTTTTAAAGGCAAGTGCAGAATAAATGTATGTAATGCAGTAGAATTTTTTTTAAAAAAATATGTAACTGCTGTTTGTAAGGGCCCATCAGTTAAACAATATTGTTCATGTGGAAATAGATTTCTTCCTACAGTATTTTTGTGGTGTGAAACACTGAGATATATTTGCCCAAATTTATTCTTCCACAGGGCTAAAGGACAAAGTACATTCCATATTTCCAAACCAAATGTATGGACGTAATAGGTTATCTCAGAGTATGATCTCTGAACTGGAAATTCCCTATTTAAATCCCTGGCAACTCAGGTGATTTGGGGTAAGCATCTGTCCACTATACTAGGTTATGTGGATAATAGTTCTGCCCTGCTTTCCATTGCAGGAGCAAGAACTACAGGAGTAATTCTGCTTAACAGTATTAGGTTGAACATCAGGGTGTCTGTCTGCTTTCTTTCCACTTGGCTGGCAGGTGTGATGGAATACTGGGAATTGTGTGTGTGTGTGTGTGTGTGTGTGTGTGCACACACGTCCTTATTGCTCAGCCTTCTTTTTCTTAAATGTATGAACAGCCTTTTAAAAAAAAAATCCTTACCGGCTCGCTGAACAGAACACCTTTTTATCTGTTTGTGGTAGGTCTGCTTTTGGCTCAGCGGTGTGGCTGCCGCATGCTGGTGGCAGCCCTGGCAGGCAAAGAGGAGGAGGAGGAGGTGGGGGGGAGCGCCCCTGTGATGTCACTGGGAAGGAGAAGGCCTGTGAGTGGGTCATTTGGAGGTGAAGCTTTTTGTGAGGAGAGTTCAGGCGGAGTTCAGCTGCATAACATTACGCAAATAGGGGGTGGCTGGAGGAACAGCAGAAACCTCCTATTTAGAGAGGGGTGATGCAGGCAAAAGGGGCCGCCCTGGCCAATTCCTTGCCACAAAAAAAGAGGGGGGGTCTGCTTGCTTTTTTTTCCTTGCGGCACTCCAGGGATGGAGAAAACACATGATGATGCGGTGTTTGCAGTTTTGTAGCTACAGACAGCTGCTGGAGAGGCACTTTTTTTTTTTTAACACCCGTCCTTTTTCTCTCCTCCCTTCCATTCCTCCTCCCCTTTCTTTATTTCATTCATTCATTCATTAATTTCTCTCTGTTTCCTTCTTCCCTCCTCCCCCAGCCTGCGCTTTTCCACATTTGGTTGGGGCTGCGCAAGACACAGCACACAGCAGGTAAGGAAAGAGTTAAACTGGTTGAGAGCCGACTTTTCGAGTCGAGGAAAGATTTTGTGCTGCCTTTAATCTATCAGTCCTATACATCACACACATACATACGCACACACAAAATACATGCGCGTATGCGCTCTCTCTCTCTCTCCCTCCCTCCCTCCCTCTCTCTCTTTCTCTCTCTCTTTCTCACACACACACACACACACACTCACACACACACATTCACACACACACACACCTTTTTCCCAGGGAGAGGAGAACCAAGCTTCTGGAGAAAAATCCTTCTGCATCCAAGACAATTCAAGGCCTCTGGCATCTTCCCAAGCATTGAGAACCTGACAACACATTTGTATAATTCCATTATTTTTCTCTCTCCCTTTCCCTCCTCTTTCTGCGGTGGGATAGAGGTGTGATTTTAATACATGTAAATGCAATCCATGATTGCCTCCAGTTCTCTGAGAGATAGCAAAACAATTCTTGAATTCTAGCATGAAGTCTTATTTTTTTTTGTATGCATGTATGTTTGAAACTTTTTCTCCCATTTTTTCTGAAAAGAGTTACTGCAAAGAAACTCCCTCCCTTCCCTTTTCTCTTGTTAGTTGGGAGAAGGAAGTATGGAACTGAATGGGAGGTGGAAATGTGTCCAAAATACTATCTAATACCAGGGAGCCTACTTCTATAAAGAATTTTATTCTTCCGAAGGCAGAACGGCTTGGATTCTATTATTTTTGTAAAAGTAACAAATACATTTTTTTATTTTTCTAAAAAATATTTGTTTGGATTTATGAATCTATCTTGATAGTGAAGCATAATTCAGGCTAACTTGCTAGCCTAATTTTCAAGGGATGCCTTTGGAATAGAAGAATGGAGATTTGAATATTGTCCTTTGGATGTTTTTTTCAAAACTTTCAGCAAGACCTTCTGTGACCAACCTGGTCTGTTTGGTGGATTCCCCAGCTGCTTTTGGATTCCCTAAATACCTCTCCACCAGGGATCAAGGGGGTGGGGGAGTGAAAGCAAGCAAGCAAGAGCAGCACCGAAAACAAAACAACCAGTCAACTTCCCCTCAGCTCTGTGAATTAAGTATCACTATAGAATTTTGCTCTTTCATCATCAAACTTTTGTTCTGATTCCCTCCTTCCCATTCCACACTAGATCCCAACCCCTCTTACCCCCTTGTTCTGCTTGGAGAAGATGTACGAAAGTGTGGAGGTAGCTGGTTTAAACAGCAGCCCTAATTCCTTCTTCATGATGGATTTTTACAACCAGAACCGTGCATGCTTGATCCAGGACAAAGGAGCTGTGAACCCCAATCCCTACAGCACCCCTGTTCGTAACCAGCACTGGAACAGTTCCAATCACTGTACGTATAATGTGATCCTCCGGGACCTGACTGCGTTAAGTTGACACCCTATTGCCCTGTTTCCTTATTCCCAGCTTTTAAGGTGACCTTATTAAGAAAGACTAGAGAGCCATACAATGGTGCGGACATTTGCAGTAGGGGAATCTGCCATCCATGGAATTTGAAATCCTTGGTTGGTTTATGGCAAGTGAAAACCTATTCTGTTGTATTAAAGGATAATTGGGTGTGTGGAGGCGAGGATGAAAGATTGAGAATGCATTGCTTTTGTAGTGCTTGGATACTGCCTTTACAAAGGTATGCATATTGAGATCTTGCTTTCCTTCTCCTTTCCCCCTTTCCGGTGGTAGAGGACTTCCCAATATACTTTCCCCCTTAAATGCATCACATCCCCACTTCTTGTTTTAATCCGTCTGAAGTGTTGAATTCTGCTTTGGTTTTTGGGGGTCTCCCCCCATTTTATGAAAAAAAGCCACAGAAAGCAGAGTGAATCTATTAAAAAAATAGAATTCCATATTAGAACAAGAGTATTATGGTATTTAAAATAATTTTGCATGCTTTGGCATTTCTTTATAATTCTTGTGAAACTTTATGTTATCATCACCCCAGATTGAAATACCTTCCTCCACATTTGCAGGAAGGAAAATTGTCTATTCTTCACATACACGTTTTAGTATTTTTTTTCTCTTTGAGCCTTTCTGACTTCCCAGTTTTAGATAGCTACTTCCACAACCTGTTTAATTTGATCCTTCTGTTGTTAAGCCATACTCTCTAAGTAATACTTGAAACTTAAATTTGTAAAGGGTTTGTGTGTATGTGTGTGTTTGAAAAATGTGAACAAATTTTAGGGAAGCATATGTAAGAAAGACTTGTGGTGCCAAATATTCTCCCCTCTTTTTTCCATCTCGGTGACAAAATCCAATTAACTAAAGAGTACACCACATCTTTAATCTTTCTATAAATATATAGGTGAATTGTCTCTAGGTGGATGAGTTAGCAAGTGGAAAAAGGAAAGTAGGATTTTGGAAAATAATCAAAAGTTGGGTGTAGTCCTTCAGGATCTTTGTCAGAATTTTTTTTTAAATATTGCATGCATCCCATTGTAATCTTCCCTCTGCCACGAACATTCCTCATTAAAATCACACGTCTTTCTGATGAAAATTTTTGAATACACTTTTCCCCCTAGCTTAACTATTTTCTTTTAAAGTAAATATTATTGTTTCTAATACCTTCCCTAATTTCTATCCCAGGTCCTACCTGGAGTGTACAGACTAATGTGCTTATGATTTGGATTTTAATTGTATGTATTCCCTTCTGTTTCTTTTGTTTTTCTCTTTGTTCTTTCCCAGAGAGATATACTTTGTTTGTTTTGAAATTAATTTCTTTCCAAAAGGTTGGATATGGGTGGAGATAGGGACGGGGAATAATCTGTGAAGCACAGTTTGATTCTGACTTGAGAAGCAGCATTGAGGGTGGACTTTGCAGCAATAAAAAAAAAGCTACTTAGATAATTTGCTATAATGTCTTGGACTGAACGATAAACTTTCTCTTGGAGAACCACCCACCAAAGTTAAGGGAAATAAGCACTTCACAGATATAACATTATGCCTTTTGGAATAGTTGTTGCATAAATTGTTATTTTGATTTACTAATAATCTTTAACTCCTGTTTTATTCTTCAGCAGGAAGACTTAAATGAAGGGATAAATATAAGCTTGGATTCTTCGTTTACAACATGCCCTCTAGTATCTAACACCTTTGTTTTCATGGCCCATGTTAAACTATGTCCACTTTGTCTTTTCCTAATAATGAAAGTTTGTGAGAATCCAAAACATTTTATATATTCTAATTTAGGGGCAGTTGTACAACAGAATTGAGGGTTAAGGGTTTTTTGGGGGGAGGGGGGGGAAACCATACCAATTCAGCCTAGAGATGAAAAACTGCTGTGTTTAATATTTCCCTAAGGGGTGTTATTCTATCTGCAGAAAATCAGCATGTCAAGAGAGTTGAGTTCTGGCATAATTTTCCTAATATGCTATTTCCTATATGCAGAAAAGGATTTCACTTAATCTTTTTTATTGATCAACACAAACTGCCTTCCTGCAGTGAGTAATCCAGGGCAAGTTTGACAAGTTGGTAATGGTTATTGTTTGAGCCTGTTCCAGACAGTCCATACAGTGATATTTAAAGCTAGACTGCGCTATCTCCATTTTGCAAAAGTAAGACTTGAAAATGCAAATTTGTCTAAGACCACCCAATGAGTTCATGTCTCACAGGAACTTTGAATGGGGAAAAACTCAGTTACAAAAGTGATCATTAGGAATCATAGGTTAAAGCTATGATCTACCTCAATAAATTGTGTGAATACTGATATTTCTATTTTTACCTTTGTTCATGTGCCAACCATCTCTCACAATCAAATGCATCTCTGGTAAAATAAGAATAACTTAATGTAAGATTTTAGTGAAGCCAATGGCACAGAGAAAGGATAATAACTATCTTGGTGTATTATCTTTGCAAAAAAATAGCTCTGGCAAAATGTAAAAATTATATTGGATTTTACACAACAGATATTGATTAATCTCTTGTATTGTAATAACTCTGCTCAACCATTGTTATGAGAACTTCTCCTCATAGCAACATTCTACTTAAAGCACCAGTGCTGTATAGTAAATCTCTTGCAGGCCTGACTATTCAATACCAACAATTATTCTTTCAAGTGAGGAAGCTAGTATTACAGAGCATCTTCTGAACTAAATGCTGGAAAGGTTAGGTAGGATATACTGTATTTTTCAGACTATAAGATGCTCCAGACTATAAGATGCACCTAGCTTTTGGGAGGGAAACAAGAAAAAAAATCTGCCTCTGCCTCCCAGCAATTTGCCTCCTTGCAGCAAACAGTCTGGTCAACTTCAGCACAGCCTGATTTAGCATGAGCACCTGATTGGCGGTTGGATAGGCCTCCTGGAATACCACTTATCAGCTGCTCCAGGCTGCAGGGATCACCGCTGCCTATTGCTGCCACCACCTATTGCCACCTCTGTGCATCCCACTTTCAGCCTCTGTGCCCCCGTTTCTGGCCTCTGCGCATCCTGTTTTTGGCCCATTCCAGGCGGTAGGGATTGCCACTGCTGCCGCCTATCCCCACTGCCTAGAACGGAGGCGGTGATAGGTGGCGGCGGCAATAGGCAGTGGCGATCCTCACAGCCTGGATCAGCTGATAGGTGGTATTTTGGGAGGCAGATCCAACCGCCAATCAGCTGCTTGTGCTAAATCAGGTTGTGCTGAATCTGATCAGGCTTTTTGCTATTTGCTGCAAGGAGGCAAATTGCTGGAAGGCAGAGTCCAAAGGGTGGGGATGTGTGGAACTTTGGCAACATTCACTCTATAAGACACACAGACATTTCCACCCAATTTTGGGGGGTGGGAAATGCATTTTATAGACCGAAAAATACGGTACATCTCTGAGCAATTCAACAGATTCATAAGAAGCCTAGTGGCACTTCCTCTGGCCCACAATTAGTTATCCGTTTATGCTATAGTTGAGTTCATATTGAATCACAAGGACAAGAATGTGGCTATATTTGAAAACATGTTAGATAACAGACACATTAACAGGGTTGCTACGAGGATAAAATGAATAATCCCCTATGAGCCACCCAGAAGACTTTGGTGGGAAGAAAACATACAATTGTGGAACAAAAAATCATTTTGCTGCAATCATATCTCTTTCTAAGACTCTATATGTCATGTAAGTGGAATTTGGAATTTGGATTTGCTCCTAATCCACTAGTGATTCTACGGCTGAGATTGGGCCTAAATCTTGGTTCCTTGAAGATTCCAATAGATTAATTTATTGGTCACTCTCTTTTTTTAAAAGCACAGATTATCAGTCTAATCGTGGGTCCTTGTCTTTCCCTAAAGTTTATGGATTTATTTAAGACTTAGACTTCTTTTAAATGTTTTATCATGTCTATATACTTTATCAGAATATAGATAAAGCAATGTAGACCTGATAAACATTTTTAAAAGGCCCTTCTTATTTCAAAAGGCCTAGCCTTTTGGTTCTCAGATAGTCGTGTCTCATAGAAGAGGCATTACTATGTTCAAGATTTTCATGAAACATTTACATTTTCTTTCATTTTAGCTACCACTTTGGACCCGTTAGGGTTCAGCAAATGTGGCTCATTGGTCACAAAGAATTAACAAAGACGTATAAAGAATCTTCAGACATTAACATTGAAATATACAACATTATAAAGAATGTTAAAATAGAAAAGCATATATTTATTCAAGAAGATAAGACATGCTCTCAAGCAGTTTGAAACACCATTAAATTAAAAAAAATCCTCACAATCAAATGCAGAATCCGACTGGCTTAAACATAGGTTCCTTTCAGCCTCATAGTTCAGTATTCACATGTACAGTATGCAGCTCATGGTGTGACCACATGTGAGGAAAGCTATCTGAGCACAGCATGTGACCTGTATGTATAGAATAATTTCATTTTGGTATTTTAATTGTTTTTATTTTTTAAAAAAAATGTTCACCACCCAGAATCAGTTTTTGAGATGGCGGCCATACAAAATTAATTAATTAATCAATAAACAAATCATATTGTTTCCTATGGAAGAAAGGCAGAGGAATAAAGATTTGTGAGGCACAATACATGACTGCTTCTATTAATATTTTAAATTATTTAATGGCTTTTCTTTTCCTGTGTTTCTTCAAGTATCAAAATAACATCGAATTAAAAATCAACAACTCCTGCTCTCCAAAGGGGATTGTTCATATCCTTTACACAACTAGGACTAATAGATGTTGAAGAAAATGCTATAGTAAAACAGCTGCCCTGGAGATTCCCTTTGGCCTTTAATCTGCAAGTGGGCTCATTAGATCTTTAAGAGCTGTTTTTATCGGATTCACCCCCCCCCCCCCCATCTTTGAAAAAACACCTCTCCTAAATGCTTGACGTCCCCTCACTGTCTACATTGGATTGGCTGGGGAATTCTCTTTCAGCCCCACTTTTCTTCTCTAGCAGTCAGGTTTGTTTGCTTTGCTTGGCTCCTAGTATTTTGTTCCCCTCTCCTGTGAATAGACTAGCGAATAAAACAAGAGAGTTTCCCCCTGGGATAGCTGCTTTGCTGATTTCTACCCAGCTTCCACTCCTTTCCATCCCTATGGATGTGTTCCTGCTGTTTTAAAGGAAAACAAAATAAAGCACAACCACCCCTCCTTCAAATCGGTACCCTTGTAAGTGAATGCATATGGATGCATAAATGTGTAGTTCAACATTTTTTTTTCTGTGTGTGGAGGGGGAGGGAATATTTGATATT
Organism: Natrix helvetica; assembly: GCF_964273705.1. Taxonomy (NCBI): domain Eukaryota; kingdom Metazoa; phylum Chordata; class Lepidosauria; order Squamata; family Natricidae; genus Natrix; species Natrix helvetica. Next base: position 47,936,359 of record NC_138554.1, on the reverse strand, counting down.
TGTCATTTTCATTCCCCATTTGACTTAAGCTTTTCCCATGAGAAAAACAGGGGATGGGAAAGAAAGAAACCCCATACTTGGCTGCGATCTTTGGGGAATTTGCGTTCTCTTTTTTTTCCTTGGTAATTTTCATCTCTGCCTTTGAAAAAACAGGCTGGGAGGGATGGGCAGGCAGCAGGAGGGAGCTGCAGAACCGGAAGTCAGGGATGTCTGCAGAGGGGTTATTTATAGCTGAAGCTGGCTTTCTTGATGCTTTGCATGGCGCAGAAGGGAAATCTCTACCAGTTCCGTAAGGCTCACAAGGGAAATCCTTTTGGCACAGATTTAAATGGGAAAGGGAGCCCTACATCATCAGAAAAGATGGTGAAGTTTATCACAAGCTCTGAAGGACTTCCTTTCTTTTTCTTTTTTTCTCCACAGGACAACTTCATTTTTTTTAAAGACTCAGATAACAGTACATATTTGCTAGTCTATCCATGCATTTCTGGATTCATACTTACTTTGTATGTTCTCCTGCACATCCATTGTGCTTTAATTATACCAATTAATTATGCAGTATATTGTGCACTAATCATATTTTATCCCCAAATACCATAATTTAGCAAATAAAACAAGCTACTTTGCAGTGAATATTCTATAATCTGCTTTCTTCTGTCTTAAATTTGGAGTTTTCCTATAAGAATAATAGGGATGGAGAACGTGCAAGAGGTAATAGGAACAGTGACTACTATTAAGTATATAGATAATTAAACTTCATACTTCTAATTTGAGGAAGATTATTCTAACCCCATTTCTGATATTTTCCAGGGGAAACATTTTGGTTATGTTAAAACATATCCAAAAACTGAAACTAGAAATTATTTGGAGGAAGAAATAATATTTTGTTTGCTTTTACAGGAAGTCAAGCTAAGTGCAATTTCAGAGCCCAGATGTTTTAACCTTTGTAGAGTTTTTATAGATACATAAAATGGATTGATGACAACCTAGGTAATATTTAAGAATCTTTTCAGACTTAGACTTGATGTGCCTTCATTGATAACTGCTCTATAAAGATATTACATTGATAACTTTCTTTGCCAAGATGTGCTGAATTCAGCAGTTACAGAGTAGGACTAAAATTAATTTACATGTTTAACAAACCTTCTCCAACTAGCATTCATTAGAAATTAACCAAACTGTTCAGATTAAAACAGAATAAAATTGCAAAAATTATAATCTGTGGTGAAAATGAACAGGAACATATAAGCATAGAATTTCAGGGGAATATGACAGAATACTGCATACTATTTCATTTGTATTTAGTAGAAGACACTTTAATTTCTTCAACTCTAAATGTATATACTTTTCTTCATTGTTATATATATAAAATATATATACTTTTCTTCGTTGTTATTTTTTTTTAATGTACCATGGTAAAATTTTTGCAAACAAACTGCAGTGGCTATTAAAACAATCTCCTTTCTTATAGCAAATTTGACTTCTATCTGAGTTCAAATTTTTAACAGAATTGATGAAATATAAGTAGAATAAAATATGAAATATAACCAATCCTTTATGAAGAGTATAACTAAGTTTGTTTTAAAACAAGAAACAGCTTCAGATAATTTCTTAATTGATGTATAGGAACAATTACTTTTCAGTTATTTTATATAACTATAAACATTTATTTTTATAAACCCTAGAATGTTATATATAATTCTTGATGGGATTTATATTAATAATATGTTGATAGCTATAATTGTCCTAATAGACATTAATTCAGTCTTGATGATATAATTGTCAAAAACGTGATGATAAATAAGAACAGAAAGCAATAAAAGCTATTAAGTTTATGAGAAGTAATAAAGCACAAGGGTTTTGCTTTTATATCAGGAACAATATTAAAAGATTTCCCAAAATTAGACAGAAAATTAGCAATTAGCTGATTTTGCTCAAAATGAATTGTGATATCGAGCACTTGGAAAAATTTGATGTTTGTAGATTTAGGGCCAATGTTTGATTCTTGGTCATTGACTATAATGAACTTGATTTGATTCTATTCATACTTATCATAATTTTTAATGGTATTGTAACTCAATTTAGTTAGCAGAGAATGTGGCACGCATGCCATAGGTTCGCCATCGTGGCTCTATATCTTTAAAATAAGTTTGACCAGCAATATTTTATTGCAAGGCGGATTTGAAGTATTTGGCAACACAGGAACATACAACTCACTTATACACTTGAAAGAGACACCCAAGAAAACTGGCCAGAATCTTTCATGCATATGTTAGAAGCTACTCTTCAAGTGGGGTTTAATTTACTGGTTAAAATCATTGTGAAAGGATCTAGTTGCAGAAGGTAGAAGATATCAAAAGCACACAAGATTTCTCTCCTTCAAGGCCGTCTCATGTCTCCAAAGTAAATCCTCTTCTGATATTAACATGCTTCATTGTGTCCAGAGTTAAATTTTTGTTCCTGTTTTTTTATATTGGATAAGTCCCTCATTTGACGCTCAATGCAATATTCTAAACATCTTCTAGGCTTTGAATAATTTGAAGGCATGGCGTGGAGGAAGGGGGTACTGCTAATGGGTGTGGTAGTGTGGTGAGGTTGGTCTGTTCAGTTTTTATTTCAGAAATACAGAACTAGCTGAACAGGAAAAGAAAGATCTAGTGTCTAAGTTTTGGATGTTCAACTTTGGATACAGAAAGTTCTAGGTCTATTCCTCTGGCATTTTCAGGTAAAACCAGAAATAATTTTACCTGAAAACCTGAGTTAGTCAATTTTGCCCGTAGAGGATTTGGCTGCAGTTTCCTAGGTTCCCAAACCTTAACATCAATTGTACCCTTTGCATTCTGATTGGAAATTGATATTACTTAAATGTTCCTTCAGCAATTTGAAATGTCTCCACAAATTTAAAAATAACATGTAAGAGAAAAGGTAGGTTATCTAGATTTTCTTCCTGAAATATACTTTCCAGTTGTACAGAAAATTGTATTGCTCTGTATGGAGGAGGAGGAGGCTCAGTCAAATGAGCATTTACAATTAAGACAAATAACAAATATATGGGTTCAATAAGAATAAAGTTTCAGATTCAATTCTTCCTTGGACAGCTTATCTTAGCCAGTCCTATATACTATGACTCTTATAAAGATATTATATGATAAACTCAAGAATGTGAACTGATCTTTATTTTCCTATAGAGGCTAGAGTTATTACTTTACACAATTATGAGAAATATAATATACAGCAAGGGAAAATTGAGGAGGCTGGATTTCCTTGAATCTGAAATATCTCAGTATTATGGTCCTGGACTAGATTGGTCTTACTGTATTTAATGTGTCACAATGAGATTGAAAATCATGCTTTGATAACTCTGCTTTTTTCTATTCTGTTCTCTTTTATCAACTTTATCTTGTCTTGCTTTTCCCCACACCAAGATCTCTGGTGGTATACCCATTTTAGTCTCCTGATAATTTCAACACTAATTTTTCACACACATCATATGGGCTGAATACTTGGGTTATGTATTGGGTTGTATCTCCTATCATCCTTGCCCAAATTGTAATTGTAAATGAGAGGCTTTCTGGGTATATTCTTTCCCCTATAGTAAATACTTAGGAAGGCCTCTATTATCTCATGTTTTCTTAAGTTATTGGTCTAGTTTAGGCTTATCATAATAATTACTGAGATAATGTATGAAGAAGTACTTTGAACTCTCAAAAGTAATTGTGGTCATTAGGCCTTCTATCTTTCAGCTCAGCTATGTTATCACAGTTTTCCCCCCTAATGTTTTGTAGTCCTAGATAAAAAAAAAGAAACACCAAATGTTTACTTACAAATTAACAATGAGGCCCTTTAGGAAGTTTTCTTGCACAAGTCCCGCTGAGAAGGAAAATAGCAGCAGAAGAAAGTGCCTATGTGTATTTATTTATTTATCTCCCATTCTGCCACACTTTATATCACCTTCCCTTTGCCCTTCTTTCTTTCTTATGAGGTTATTAGTGTTGTAGGGCAAGGGAGTAAGTCAAATATGAATCTTCAGAGAGCAACAATAGTTAACTTTAGTCTTTTGATGAAGGAGCATTATATGTCTTGATATGGATGGTTAGTGTAAAAATGCCTCTGTAATTTAATTTTGCCCTAGTTAAGGAATAGCACAAAATATGTTTGATAGCCATCCACTATGGGATTAGTTTAAGGCCTGTGCCTGCTCAGTTGTTTATCTCTTGGATCTAAATAGCAAGTATTCAGGACAGGAAGAGTTGGAGTAGAACATTCTACTCTATTGATGCAATATGAATAATAAAAATAAACAAGCCAGAGCAACTAATGAATACAAGTAAAGAAGACAAAGGAAATTAGAATTTCATTGGACTTTTACCAGGAAAAGATAAGTGAAACATAATAATATCATTATAACGATAAGATAAGAGTTATGTAAATTTAAAAATAATGTGAAAAATCATGTATTTTGTTTGATTCCCTTCTGCCAATATCAATTCTTAATCTGGAAACTGGGAACATTTGGAATTATATGGGAGAGGTTTATAGAAGAATCATTGAAATGCACTTTAAAAAAAATATTGTGAATTCATGCATATGCTACCACAATGCTAACTGCTGCATTTCTACAGCATGTTGCAGCTTTCTTCGTTGATTTGACATGAATTCTTTCATAAGGTCCCTGGTATAACAAATGATAGCTTTTTTTTTTACTGAAATGTAAAAGTAAAGATTTTTTTTCAAGGGTTTTTGATCTGATCTAGTCAAACAGTGGCCATACAAAAAGACCCCATACCATTTCATTAAAAGGAAATTAAAAGTGCTATTTGTGAGAAAGCAAATTCTCTCTTTGGGACTTACAGACAGGTTAATAAAGAAATGCAGCTTGTTTGCTTGGTGGATGACTCTCAGTGGAGGAGTTGGAGAAGGCTCTTGGCCAAATTGATGAGATGTAATAATGTTGCTAATGTCCCCCCCCCCCTTTTCCCCAGTGTTTGCAGTGAAATAGGTATGATGCCACTCGCCCAGATAGTACTCTGTAGATTCCATTTGTGTGTGTGTGTGTGTGTGTGTGTGTGTAAAAGAAGGAGATACATTACAAATTAGCAAGTGTGTGTGTGTGAGATATATATGTGTGTGTGTGTGTATACAGTTATACACATCTATCTTATCATCTATCTATCTATCTATCTATCTATCTATCTATCTATCTATCTACATCATGAGGCAGATCAGAATTTCAAAATTTCAGGGTTCTGAAAACTGTTTACTTTCCTTCCTATAATATATTATATATTTTGAATCCTAAGCAAATATAGATTTTCATTTGCATAATTGTATAAATTGTGGGATGAGGCTTTTTCCTTATGTACCATTTTGATATCTGTTTATACTCATTGTGAAATATAAGGACATTCTTGTATTAATCTCTGGAGGTTCTTGAATACTATTATGAAATGTAGACCAGCACTTTTCATAAGACTCTGAGAAACCTCAGTAAGGGGAAAAATGAATGGTGGATCAGCTTCATTGAAATGTGGTTCATCTGTTTTTGCCCGAAGGTGCTCTGAAGGTGTTGAACATGCTTTAGGACTGTGTATATGAGGCTAGGTCTTCAGGCTTGTTCTTCCTCAACAGATAAATATTTGTTGAAAAGAATTCTAGATTATCACTAGTGTTCTATCCTCACCTTGAGCTGTTTTTTCTATTTGGCCCACATCCTGGGATAATAATAATATTCAAAGCTGACTGACTCTCAATGACTCTTAAAGACTATTTTGAGACTAATTTAAACTAGCACGAACTATAAACACTAAATAAAATTCAATTGTAAATGTACCAGGCCTATTGACTTATGATGTACTTAGCAATTTCCATTGCTAAGCAAGTTAAGGTTATTGTGTGAGTTGTGCTGGATTTTATGACCTATTTTGCCAAGTGAATCTAGCTTCCCCCATTGACTTTGCTTGTCAGAAGCAGACTGGGAAGGTCACAAATGGAAATCACATGTCCCTAGGATGCTATACCTGTCACAAATACATGTTGGTTGCCAAGCACCTAAGTTTTAATCATATAACTATGAGGATACTGTATGAGTTGTAAGTGCAAGAGCTATTCATAAGTCATTTTTTTCAGTCAACATTTTAAACTACAGATGGTACTCATTGTAAGTCAAGGATTTCCTGTATACAGTGCTGACGTAACACTAATAACAGTGTAGGAAGTTATCACCTAGCCCTCTCCCAGAAAAATGAAATATCCTAGGAAATATTGATAAGGCAGAATATTATATTTTCCTGGATGTGAAAAAGGGAGAAACACATTTTAAACACAGAGTAAATTCCTGCAGCTTCCTGCTCATCCCCACTTTGTCAATGGGCCATTAAGAAGGCCAAGCTAGTCCACTTTACATAATAAAGAGTTCAGCTCCAGGGGGATGGGTGTAGAGTTCTGGCAGTGACAATGAAGGCATGATAATATAAGCCTTTACTCAACTGACCACATGGCATCTGAACTCAATCAAACCTGGATTCAAAACTCAGCAGCCTAGAGGGTTGCCCTTGCATGGGCCCATGGGAGTATCAGAATACATTTCTTACACAGGAACAGGAAACAGAGAGGTGGGGCAGAACAGATTATAAAAAGCCCCTCCATCTACCCTTCTCTTCCCTTCTCTTCTTCTCCACCAACATTGAAGCATGTGATCACCTTTTCTGTTCAGGGCTCAAGCCATGTGGTCCTGTCCACCATTAAACCATCTTTCCAAGCAGCCTCCATGTCTCCAGTGTCTTTTTCCCCACTTGGAGCCGAACCCAGAAGGACATTTCTTTCAACAACAGTTCAGGGAGGTAAACTTAATAAACAAAATTACTATAGCAAGAAAAGAAACCCATTCATGGAAAATTATTAGATATTGCAGATAGTCCTATCTAGAAGCCACAGTTGTAGATTTTGAAGTCTTCCTTCCATACAAGCACGTTCATGTATTGCAAAGGATAAGCCCATTGCTCTGTTGAAGCTCCTGGCAGAAAGCTAGTTAGCCCTGAGTCAGGAATAAGGGAAGTTTTAAGACACTGAGCTCAGTGATTTTTCTGGCCTCCCTGGTTTGTGTTATCTGTTTGCTGTTATTTGTAAAAGACTGGGTCTCTGCTCTTTCCAACCAGCACAGGAATGTGAAGCATGCTGGGGCCCTTCTGTGCTGAGATCTTATCATTAGTCAGGAAGCCACATACAGCCCTTGCCTCCCAGCCACACCCTGAAATGCAGCTGCCCTGAATCAGAAAGGAGAGAGGTCAGAGTCTTCATTTTCCCAATCCAAATTACTCCCAACTTTTGAATTTTAAACATTATCCTTTTAGCTAGATTCTCCCAGGATTCTCCAAGGAAAGGAACTGATGTGGAATAGATAATACGCAGAAATATACAATTCTATAACTCCTACAAATCCCCAGATAGTTTCAGGCATTGCTGCTGAAAAGGATAAAGATGAAACTAGTAATCTAATACATAAAATGGCCACCAAAATGGGATAGGATAGCAGAGCCCAAAATTTAAATCCACATTGATAACCCAATCCCTTATAAAATAGACATATACAATATTACTTTATGCCATTAATGAGTTAAATAGCTCTTAATAAAAATTTAAATCAATTTTATCAATATTGTAAGCGAGCTGAAAATCTTTAGTCAATAAAAAATAGGTCTACTAAACAGATATATGCTATTTTATAGAATGTCTAGATTTCTCCTGCACTTAAAAATCCTTTTGCAAACATAAAGTATAATTAATAAAAATTAATATTGGTCCATGGCTTTGTGGTAATGGAAAAGACTGGAGCCCTAACTTTGCCCTCAAAGAATAAGCAGAAGTAAATAATTTTAGGAACCCAAGACCTGCTTTCAGTTGCCAGTGCACCAACTGATTTTAATAATCAAGAAAGCAGTGAGTAATGTTAAGTTTTTTCCTATTTGGTAGTGTTGGCTCTGTCATTGAATAAATTGAGACAGCCATAAAGGAGCAGATCACAGTACAGAGATGCACAAAATGGCCCCATAGTCCCACATAGCCCACAAAATCTTGAGGATGTTCTGAAGAGCCTGCCAAAAATTTGATAAACAGAGCAGACAAATGTAACCCTTGTTAGAAGGGTTATTACTTATTTTGATTTAATGTATAATGATTATAAATGTTAATTTATTGTTTAAATTTCTACATGTATAACTAAACAAATGTGCATATTTGCATCCTTTTTCCTCTTGACAATAGAAATCTTAGTTTCAGAATGAGATAGTGTTAATCAAGCAGACCGGAATCCCAATATTTTACATAATCTCTGTTTTATTGAAGCTAAAGATTATATTTTTTGTTTTCTCCCCCTTTTTTTAGAATGGGTTAGTTATATACCTCTTTGGCATGGGACAGAACTTGATTATTCTTTTATTCCATATATCGTTTACTTTATAAGAATTGAGTGCTATTAAATTAAGTATTGGAGCTGAGCAAGCTGTTTTATCTTCTCTCTGTCCTTGTTCCAAGACTATAAGAACTAAGTGCAAACACTACCAACTAAAATGGGTTGTGCACGAGGGTATCTGTTGATCCAGCTGTGAGATGTAATGTGCAGATGTAATGTCAGGGACAAGGGTCCTGTTTATTCAGTGGCATCTCAGTGGATCAGAGTTGGAGATTCTGGTGTATGGCAAAAAACATGCAGTCAGCATGAGCTGTTCCTCCTGTGAAGATGCCTGAATGTGTCTGATTGGGTTTCCTGTGCAAAGGGCTCAAGGAAAGCAAAGTTTTGTGGATTTCAGGCAGGCAAATGAAGCTGTTATTCCTTTTAGGAATAAAGGAAGATTCTCTTAGATGCAGCCTTAATATCTGGTTCAAAGCCAAACTTCTGTTTCCACACTTATCTGTACGAGGGGAAAGGAAACAGAAGGCTAGTAGGTTAAAACATAAAATGTGGAGATTCTCCAAGGCAAGCACATGCATACAATCCCTTGTTTATTTTAAATTAATATATGTCAATAAGTCCCTGCCTTACCCTGAGATGAAATTAACCTTGAATTATTTACAGGGGGGGTGGGGGTTGAGGGTGGTTCTGTTCTTACTTGTTCCTGCTCTGTTTTTTTCCTTTTTGGGTGTTCCTCTGACAGTGGTTTCTATGAGGCAAGACACTATTCACTTCCCTTCGCATAGTGAGGGGGAAAATGAGGGCAAAATTATACTGAGAGTTTCTTTCATCAAGGTTTCATACAATGTCTAGTTTGCCCCTTAATATTTATTTCATAGCTATAGGATGCTTTGATCAAGACCAAAGGATGGTCCCTGGTTTTCATAATGAAGGTCGGTCTTTCATTCACTTTATTATCTATGTAGAAGAAACAGAAAGATCACCTGATGAAATTATTAGACTTGTTCTTTCTTAATTTTATTTTGTGTAGAAAAAATGAGAGTTCTTGTGTGCGAGGAGAACATTTTGTCATTTTTATTTAAAATAAAAAATGTAGGGTTCCTGCCTTAATATTGTAAAATATTTAGTGTGATCCTTTTTTTACATAAAACTTCCACCACTTAAAAACTGTTAAAAAAAGGTGTGGTCCAACCTTTTTTTCAAACTAGTGTCCTCTGTAAGTGTTGGGAATTCTGGAAGTTGGGGGTACTGTCTCTGAAATGGCTGGTATAAAATCTCAGAATAGATTTCCAGTGATTGAAAGCACAAAATCCTGTTTGATTCTCTTTAGAGTGGGGATTGGTTGGTACCACTCTTAATTAGCATCATAAAAAGCAAAAGCTGGTAACTAAAGATGTTACTGCTAATTTCCTCTATAACCACCCTTAGGGAAATTAATCAAAAACTTTCTATCAATGGAAGCAGACATGGTATTCAGCCAGTTCTCTCCAGTTCAGGTGAATTGGTAGTGGCAGCTGCGGGAGGCTCTGCCTACCTGCCCTGATGTAATGCGCAAAGGTGGTGCACATGCGCAGATGAGGGGCAAGCAAAGTGAGTGTGAGTGCCCTCACATTTGCAAACCGGTAGGGAAGGTAAGTGAATCCCACTGCTGAATGGAAGCAACGTAGTTGCTTGCAAGCAACTGACTTAAAATGATATATTGATCATAGGGTGATAGCTAAGTCTCCTGAGCTAGCACCGTGTCTTGAATTATCCAATTGGTAAATTTCAGTTAGGTGCTTAAGGTATATAGTGATTACATTCTTAATAAGCTGTTTGGTTTTTTAAAAGGTGCCAGGTTAAATTTCTACCATTTTTTTTAAAGTTGAAATTTACAGGAATCAAGCAATCTACCACATCTCAATTATCTTTCCCATTTTTCACGTGTGGGACGCTTAATGGTCTCTGAAATAATTGTACAAGGCCAATTAAGGGCAAAGCTTACCACCATTGATAGGTTAGATTTGCTAGCTGTTATATGGTTTTAAATAGCTCACAAAAATGTTTGCTTCATGATTTAGACATAATTGAAATCTCAATCCTGAACTAGATTCTGGAGCTGAAGTGGCAACACGTCATTTGAAGCAGAAGAAGTTTTCTCATGTCTGCTTGTATTGTCTTCTCAGGTTCGTCATGGCAGCTTCTCCCCCATTGGGCATATTCCTTTGCAACATGTTGCAGTCCCCCCCACCCCAATAAAAAATATTCGGAGACTATTTTTCTTTATTTAATGTAGAGGCTCAACATGCATCAACTGACTTTGTTTGGGTTTAAAAACACATTTTATATTAAATGATGGCTTGGAGAATTTAACGGTAAATTTCTAACTGGGACATTGTCATCATTTTGTATCAAATTCAGGTTAGCTTTTGATTGAGCCTACACATTCTAGTAGCATATTGCCATGACAAAAAATAAGAAATTAATTACTTAAAAATGAAAGTGGCTTTATTTATTAAGTGTTGTGCCAGCTGCTTCTACTAGTACAAAATTAATGACATTCAACTTGAACAGATCAACGTTTTTAAATATCTAGGAATTTATTTTTTAATCTATCACAGCTTGGAAGCAACAAACTCAAGAAACCACAGGATATACCCTTGAGGCTTCCAATTCTGTAAATAGATGTATTAGTTACAACAATAAAAACCTGGTTTCTACAACAGTAAATTATTTAGAACTAAGATGCTAAGACTCCCGCTATATGAGGACAGTTTTTGCATTTTTAAAGATACAAAGGCCTTAGAAACAATTCAATAAAAATGTGTGTGTGCTCAGTCAAAGCCATATGTACTTATTTGGCTTGAGCTGGACTTCCTCTTTTGAAGCGGCCAGGATAATTTACTATTTGAAATATTGGCCAGATTGGTTTTCTGTGGTAGGTCCCCTGTCCAATCATTTCTTGTTGAGAAAGTTACCTGGAAAAATAGGTAGCCTTGGCATTGTCTTATTGCATTCTCTCAGTCCAATCTCTGCTAAAGTTTGTTCCAAGGAAAGCCATGGTACAGATCAAATGCCCCTTATCTTCAAAACAATAGATCCAAAATTTCAAATAATTTATGTGGAGCCTCTATAGTGGACTTTTATATAGACTGATTGTAATTATCTTTCTTCCATTCTCTTTGTAATACATAGGAAGGTGTTTATATTGGCAACAGTTTATGCTTTACCTTTGAGTATGTTGAAGGAGTAGATCAATAATATAATCACAGAACCTCTCTCCATGATTGGATGAAGCTATTGAAACAATTCCCCATGACTTCCTCTACCATTCCTTATATTCTATACTTGGAACTTTGTTTCCCCCTTATTACTAAATGCAAAGGATGGTTTGAAATTGAGATTGTGCAGTTTTTACTAGGAGACTGGTCTTTTCTGTGAAAATTTTGGTTGCTGAAGATGCTGGGTTTGAACTATGCTCAAGTCTGGATAAGCTGATTAGTCTGTCTTATATAGAAGGTTACAACAAACAGGGCTAACTTTTGTCCCTGTAGCATGGTAATTGAATATTTTGTTTATTTTGTACTACATTATTTGTTTCTTTAACAAGGAAGGAAGGAAGGAAGGAAGGAAGGAAGGAAGGAAGGAAGGAAGGAAGGAAGGAAGGAAGGAAGGAAGGAGAGAGATAGAGAAAGAAAGAAGGGAGAAAAAGAAAAAAAAGTTTTTCTGCTGTGTCCTTTGTTATCCTTGATAAGTAGAAATGGTTCTTTTAATAATAAGAAAATAATTGTAAATTAGCATTAATTTATACAAGTGTCAAAATCTTATAATGCAATGTACTTTAAATCTAGTCATGTTCTTTCTTTTTGCTACATCTCATAAATCCTCTCAGAACATCTGGAAGTATGGGAAGGGAAGATATACATGAATAAATCTAGTCATGTTAGGATGCAGTTAAACAACCCTCAATAAATGGTGTTGAGATAGGGGAGATATTACTTAAATGGGCCCCCCTGGGAAGAATGTATTTCTGGATACCAGATGCTGTTGGCAAATAACTGATAAAGGAGGGGATGCAATTCATGTCCTGCTTATGCACATCCAGGCATGAGATTTTATGGTTAGAAATAATATACTTGACTAATTCTTGGATATTCAATTTGATTAAACCAGGTTATTCTTGAAATATTATATTCTACGTTAAGCATTCAGGTAATCTGCCATTCCAGTTGAATCATCTGGTCCAAATTCCATCATGGATGTACATAATGAGGGATAGTTTAGAACTTTCAATCACATCTCTTTGTCATTCTGGTGGATAAAAGGAATGCTTCAGTATCCTTCTATTTGTGAGCAACAATGCCAAATATGCAAAGTACTTCTTATTTTCTTTCTTTATTTTTCTGTTTGAAGGAAGTTCTTCATCTTCAAGATCTCATCTCCCTCCAGCGACAGGCCACCGTGCATCAAAACCTTGTCAAATCTATACTTTGGTGGTGTTTGCTCTCCACTGAGGAAGTTCTTAAATTATATAAAAGAAGTGATAAATTATTGACACCTCTCTCTCCATCACTTTAATGGATCTTCTTGCTAAAATGGGAGCTGTGATTTATTCAGTGTATAGGCCCAGGGGATGGGGTCGATGTTCAAAAGAAATGCTGTGTGTGTAGTTTTACTATGCATTGAAAATGGCTTCTGTTCTCCCCAACCTGGGAACGCAATCTTCATTACCATTCCAAATGTGCTGAGTACACTCCAAAGGTACTTTCAAGAAAACGGTAGGCAGATCTGTGTATTAGGCTTGTCTAAGACATTCAAGAATAGTATGAAAACTTGGGAGGGGGTATGACTTCGTTTTCTACATACATATAATAATGGTGAATTGCTGATCACTGCTGTGGAAATGAGATACTAGAGCAAATTAGTTTTATCCATCAGTACAGTATTTATGTTTTTCTACTGCAATTCTTTCAGGAAAATACTTTTGATAAAGTTTCTAAACCAGCTGTGGAGAACCTTTTAGTCTAGGGCTATAATTCCATACAGCTAATCCCATAATGACTTGCTCCATGCATCTAATGAAAACAGCTGTAGCACTTGAACATTTGAAATATATTTTTCTATGATTATGTATTTTGTAGCCCGAAAACTATTATCAGATTAACAAAACTTTTTTCCTGCAATTACTACATGTTTGATGTAGTTTTGTTTGTTAATGTTCTTCAACAGAGCCTCTTTAGAAATTTCAGAACTTCCAGAATTCTTGGTGGGAGTTTCAACTTATATGCATACAATGCAATAATAAATAAATTCCATTTTAAATAACCATAGCAGTAGCATATTCATTCTCTAAGCGCACAATTATCTTAAAATATTTCTTTATTCTGTTCTTTTTTTCCTCTGTCTGAAAAGTTTTGGTCTAGATGTTACTATGTCATAGCTTTGTAAACTTTCTGATCCAGTCTGAATAAGGAACATATTTTATTTGCATCCAAGGAAATTGGTCCACATTATAGTCACCCCAAAATATCAGCGAGCTGCATTTTTCATAATTTGGAAGGCATGTTGAGCTTTTGTGCATTTTGTATGAAGTAGGAGACTCCATCAAACAACATTGTAGTTCATAAATAAGTTACAGATATATACTGGTCACCCTATGTTCCACCCTTATCCTTATATCATTAAACAATAGTAGCTTAGCGATGCAAATGCACCATAGTCTTTTCAAAAACCATTAAAATGAAACCAGGTGTATGCTTGTCACATTGTGATGACTTTTATAGTCACAACTCATTCTCCCATTGCATTTTACTTGCTGAAACTATCATCTCAACCCAACTATCAAGAGTCAATGCACCACCTGCACCTCAATTTCTTTTATTTCACAGTTTGGAGAATTTGATCCTACCTACCTTCAAATCCAAAGTAAAGGAGGTACTATTAGTTTATTGAAATCCATTAGTGGGAGTTTTTACAGTAGAATTCAGGCTGTGTGTGCTCAGAATTCTACTCCTCAGAAACTCTTCTCATATTCATGGACTAGATAACATTAGAAGCCTAACCCGTTCAAAGGTTCAGGGATGTTGTTTTGTTAAAGACAAGAAAGGAGTCATACATATGTAGGAGACCTGCCTAATGCAGAATACTGAAGTCAAGTTACAAATATTTATATAATGATAGCATCAGTCCTAGGATTTAAGTTTTAATTTTTTTCCTCTTGTCTTTTCATGTCCATTAACTTTTAGCATTTCTTTGAAATTAGAAGGCATTTACATTATTTATATCATGATTCTTTCTGTCCTGAGTGTGATGGTTTCTGCTTCTTTAGTTTCAGTCCTTCAACACATGCAGTGAGCTAGAATTCTTTGCAGATGTTGATCTCCTCTCTGTAAAGCTTATCATGAAAGGTTTGGTTTCACGTTTATTTTGCCCATTTGTGAACTTGTCTCATTTTACCACCATGAATGTCAAATTGATGTCTACTATTCCTATTCATTTCCTATTATGAAAGATGGCATTTTTATCTGCTATGACATTGCTCCTTCAAATGAAGGTGTAATGTGCTTGTCTAAAGAGCCACCCATCCTTATTCTTCATAGGAATAAAAATAGTATTTCCCTTAAATCTCTTCAGTCTTTCAAAATCAATTTCTTCATTCCATTTAAACCAGGTCACTATGTTACCTGCTTTTTCTTCACTTATTTGATGATAATGGAAAGATTGTCATCACTCTACCATCTTGATGTCCAGAGATTGTTGATTTTCTTTGGGTACCAAACATCATAATTCCAAAAACAACATTACTTATTTTGATTTTCTATGGTCCATCTAAAGGATTGCTTTTTAAAACATTTGTCCAATCAAAGAATGATAATGATCAAAATCCGTTAAGAGGTGAAACAATAGTGCTCTCTTCAGGTATGCATGTACTCCATGAAAAAGCAACAGTGACTTCTGTATTTTTCAACTGCAAGTCTTTTCACTGAACTAATGCCAGGCAGTTCTGTGGGCTCACACTTTTCTTTCACACTGTCCCAATTCTCAGAAGGATGCAGCAACAGTAGTACCCCCCCTCCTTTGATCACCTTATTACTAGATACGTCACTAAGTAATGAAGTTTGTTACTCAGCTATGTACATGAATCACAGGGACCACAATGAAGAGCACTATGAGTGGAATTCTTAGTCATCTCTGAATTTACCCAACCTGCCTCTAATTGTGTCAGATGACCTTGTTGATCCTTCTTAGTTCTTCAGTGCCAGTCTTTGAAGTTAGGGATTAGGGTTTTCCGTTATCTTAATTGTGAGTAGTTTTCATTGACTAAAATGTAGTTTTCAAGTGCTGACTGAAAATTACAAAAGTGGTAATATAGCATAGATAGGTACCAGAGGTTGTTCGTGATTGTTTTATAGTTGCCTCACAATTTCTAACTTTCTCCTGTTCCCCATCATGAATAATCTGGTAAGTACAAAAATACCCAAGAATAATTTGTTTGACTGATTTGTAAAGAGGCAGAAGAAAAACATATTTTAGTGTATTAGCAGTTGGTTGACAGGCCATCCACTTCCTCTTTTTATATTCTTTAGCTCTTTTAGATAGCAGAGCAGAATCATCCAGGCCTCAAGGAATCAGTTGGTTCACTTAGCAAAACTCTGATTGTATTTTGAACTCCAGATGCTCCTATTTTCCTCCATCAGATTTTAGTGTGCTCAAGAATAGCACTTAGTAGCAACCGTAGCATAATTAAGTTGAAACTTCTAAATGCGAGAAAGGCTCCTTCATCTTCTGATAAAACAATTCTAAAAACCAGCAACTTTCAAATACTTATTTGGAAATTTTTCTTCCCCGCTTCCTTTTATCCCCTTAACTTTCTAAGTCATTCTTTTGTAAACTAGAAGTTAAACAACCCCGGGGAATAATATTAGTTGACTCATTTGGTCAAATAAAGGTGTGCTCTATGAATACACAAGTAAAAACTCTTTTTATGGCCTCTTAGTAATCCTTCTGGAGAAGGCAAAGTGGGAGGGAGAATAAGCTCCCCAAACAATTTTGACCCGGGCTTGGTTATTTCAAAATCAGGACTTGTTCTCCTAATTCAAGGAAAGTAGTGATATTGTGGAGTAGGATGAGAAAAGAGATGACTTTGTCTTTAATTCAATTTTTTTAATGCTTTGAAAGTAATGCTGGTATGTTTCCACCAGTCAGCTGGTCCAGGATCTAGCTTATAATATTGAGTCAGATAGCAGTCCATCTAGAGAATGGCTGTCAAACTTGATCACGTCATGGTATTTTTGCCTTTGCTGAGCTGAGGTGGGTGTGGCCTGCACGTGATGCATCCAGCCCACCAGGCCACCAGTGTAACACCCCTAATCAAGAGGGGGACACGCACAGTGCTTAAAGATGCTGAACATGTCAACCGGAAAACTGTCATGCAATGGGGAGAGCTCCCGTTACTTGTCTCAACTCCTTCCCACCTAGCAGTTCGGAAGCATGCAAATACGAGTAAACAAATAGGTATCACTTTGGTGGGAAGGTAACAGTGTTCTGTGCAACACTGGTCACATGACCACAGAAGTGTGCTTGGATAATGCTCACCCTCTCAGCTAGGAAACAGAGATGAGTACTGCCCTCTAAAATCAGGCATGACTGAACAGAGGAAACTTTTAGCTTTACTAGTAGTCCATCTATCTTGCTATTTTCATTCTATAGCAGAATCTCTTTTTTAAAGGATGTAAATGATACTTTGGGGGAATCATATGAACGAAGAAAATTTGGATGCTTATCTTTGATGGGTAGATTCTTTCTGTATGTCTTCAGAGATGTATAGGTTCTATCCCACTGTTTTTAAACTCATGTGCATGCACATACACATACCATTACTTTTAATTATCAGTCGCTTTAAAGACTTTATCAGTTAGCTATGAAGTTATTTTCATTATTAATCAATGCTTTTTTACAGCTGAAAAGTGTGAAAACCATTGTTCAGTTAGTGCCCTATTCTAGGCTACTGAAGATTTTGGAGGAAAAAGAAGGCCCTCATGAAAAAACCTAATAACATACATTCCAAGTGTTACACTCCCCCAATCCAGGTTTTTAGGATATATTGATTGGTCTACATGTGTTGCTGGCTGAAGAGTTGCTCTAGAGTCAATAGAGGTGCACATCTTAATGCATATTCCCAGGGCCACAGTTGTCCACTTCTGTTTAGGAATCTGGTTGCTAGAAAATTGTGTGCCAATTCACCATTCGTTTATTACATTTAAAAACAAATTGCTTTCCATGGTGGTGAAAAAAGAGTGTTGGCTATTTTGCAGTGAGGTATTTTTTTTTCTCAGTAGCTGTTATTCTATTTGTGTATTATAGCTATATAGAGGATAGGGTGAGATACCTTATCATGAAGGACAGACATTCTAAACAATAACTATAGTCATCACCAGGACAGGAAGCTGAAAGTTCCCTATACTGGGATGTGGGAGAAGTTTTGCAGCAATAAAAAATCCCACCACTCCCATTATTCTAGACAAAATGGAAAGAAAAGAAACTTGTAGCAGTCTCAATCCATGCAACAATTATTCAAACAAAACAAAGGACAGGATGCAACCCGATTCTTTGCAGCCATCACTCCCTTCTCAAAAAGAAAGGTGGGGCATGGGGAAGTTAGCACCCTATCTATTTCTATCTTTTTGTTTTATTTGTAAAGATGGAACAGCTGCAAGGCTCTGCACTCTCAAAACAGATCAAAGCAATTCCAGTTGTATTTAAAATGAAGTCCGGACGACTAATTGTTGCCAAATTAAAAACAAAACACCCAACTGGTGCTATGAAATGGAACCTATAAAGCCATTAAGTCATCTTTCCCTTTTAAAGACCTGTAAATAATGCTACTTCACCTGCAGCTCACAATTTAGAAGACAAAGTCAACCAAAAATTCCTGCCTTTGAAAAAAACAGGGACTTCATAAACTCTGGTCTCTTTGCTGATAATGGGAAAATTCAACCTTTTTAATGATTTAGTCTACATAACTGAGCTACAAATAAATATGTGCAGCAGGAAAACACAGACAACATAGTAGAAACACAAATCTGGAAATATGGAAGTGTTCCAATTCTGTCTAATACAGATAGTCCTTCACTTATTGCCACAATTGGACCAGAATTTCCATTGTTAAGCAAGGAGTTATTCTCGATTTTACAGCCTCTTTTGCTGCAGTTAAAATGGAGTCCTTATATGAATCTGACTTCCCCCCATTGACTTTCCTTTTCAGGAAGCTGCCTAGGAAGGTTGCAAATGGTGATCACTAGATCCAGGGACACCGCAACCATCGTAAATACAGCCGGTTGCAGAGTACCTGAATCTCAGTCAAGTGACCATGGGGATGCTGCAATGGTTGTAAGTGTAAAGAGCGGTTGTAAGTTGCTCTTTTTCATTGCCATTGTAACTTTGAATGGTCAGTAAATGAATGATTGTAAATCAAGAACTACTTGCATGCATCTCTTCTCAAACAACCTGCTCTTTTAACAGCTTGAATCTTTAAGGAGAGATGTGTGGCTTGAATTCTACTATCCCTCTGACCCCAGTAAACCTGGGCAACATACACATTAAGAACAGTGAGCAAATAATGATCTATTATCAACAGCCTCCAGTAATCTTAATAGGGTTGTTTCCTGACCACTAATAGCATCTTCTTAGAAGGTAAAAACATGATTTGCTGTTCCATTCTACTGGGATATTTTTGCTTGCCATTTGCAATGAGACAACTATGGCTGATCCAATGGTGGGCTCCGGGTGGTATGTCCCAGTACGGACGTACCGGTGGCAGCTGGGAGCAGTGGCCACTGTATTGGAACGGTGTTTTGGAGGGCCCACCCGCCTGCATTCCTTACCTGTATTTAAGCCAGCTGGGCCATTTGCGCATGCGTGCGCAGTGTATGGCGCCTGTGCAATCTCCACCGAGCAGCTGGAACATCGCAGGGTGGTGGGTGCACAGCATGTGTGCCTGAGGTGGACGCCCGACCCCGTCGCACCGTACCGGTTGCGACGGGATCCGGAACCCACCACTGGGCTGATCTCATAAAACCTAAGCAGTATTGGACTTGAATAGTAGACAACTAAGAAATCCCAAGTCTGTAGGCTAGACTTAAAAAAAAAAAAACATCTGAAGATGGCAATGGCAAAGCAATTTTTCCTATTGTCAAATAATGTTGCATAAATGTATTGATATAGCCTTGCTTAATACAAAGTTTTGTGGGGGGGGGGGTTACCCCTAGGAAGTAATTTCAGTACAAGTTAGAAGTAGTTGTCAACTTTTAAATATATCTCGTTGCTAAAATTCCATGCAGTCTCTGATCTCTTACTATGTTCCTGCTCAAGAGAAGTTTGGCAGATAATCTTAGTAAGAGTGATTAGGGCCACTTCACATTCTCTACTTCTCCCAGTCTCCAAACAACAAATTCGTGTTTTTATTTAGTTTCTTAAATACAAGTTTGTTTTATATAAAAAAGAACACTATATTAATTTTATTATTACCTTCAAGGAGTTTTTGAAGTAGGATAAAATAGGTAGGTTATGCTGAGCAGTAAACATTGATACAATGTTATCCACTGAGCACAGTGAATTTGGATTTAGTACTAATCCAGTGCAGTCTAGCCTAGTGTACTCTTGACATAATATACTTTTGCTGGTTTTAGAACTGTGCCTAGTTGTGGCTTTGGCTCACCTGTGATTCATTACATATATTTTATATTTTGGGTGTGTCCTTCTGATGTGTTTTAGTCACCTTTGTGGTGATATATTTTATGAGCTGTAACTTAAATGTGTATTTGAATGATCTCGTTATGAATCTACTGGGGAAGTCAAATTCTGGATATGCTCATAATTTAAGTTGTTTATTGCTCTCTTTTTTTGGCTGTACATATCTTTGCAATCTGAAATACTTATTAAAAGCCTTCATTCAACTCAGACCAGAATAAATCTTCATGTTATTTAGATTTGATTTTTATCTCTGAAAAAGTAGTCCAATTCTCCTTAAGCAAATTGCTTGGATATTTACTTTTAAGATTTTTGGCAACTTGCTTTTAATCTCTGTTTCCTCTCGTGTTCTACTGAAATGTGTGCTGTTTAATTATATTTTATAATTAAGACTGATTGAAAACAAGAGAAAATTCAAAATTTAATTTAAAAGCATATTTATTTATTTTTCTTTGGTAATATTATTCTTCCAAACTCAGTATAATAATGTTGCCATCCATTGGCTACAAATATTAGTCGTCATCATGCCCCTGAAAGAATAGCATTGTGCTTGTTTTGCTCACAAGAGATTTTTAGCTGCTTTGCTTGAAAGAAACTGAATAGAGAAAACAATAGTTTTTAATTTACTACTTCCAGATAATAGTGGATAATAATCTAATCTCATATAAAACAGATTCTTGCAAAGGTAATAAACAAAAAGCTGCTGATAAATTTTCAGAGCAAATGTCTTTTAGGGAGGTATTGACATTTAATATGTGATAAATGTACTGCACTCTATTCTGTTCCCCATTGATACATTCTTCGTGGATGGAGAAATTCCCAAGAGGTACAGTAGGATTCTATTTTCTTCTTCCTTACTTGTGGGAAATCTCCACACCAGATCATTTCTAGGAAGGTGAAGCTGATCTTTTTCCACTTCCCATTTCATCCTATCCACCCTTCTCTGTCAAGGGTTTGGCCTTCGATGTGGGAGGCCTATACAAGCCTCTCTTTCCTACAGTGATCAAATGCAAAGGGTGCCTGTGCACTGTCCTCTGAGGGATTTGATCAGTCACTGAGCTCTCTTATGCCCCATCAGATCCTCCCAGCACACATCCTATGCTCACAGTAAACTTTTACACTCAGACACTGATGCAATCCAACTCAATATAAAATCTTTCATAGATCTTCAAAGAGATTTCTCTAAGAATGTTTTAAACCTAATTTTCCTTAGTTAGCCATGCATAAATTATGTGCAGATAATTAAATCATAATTTATATCTTGCCGTTCTTTGTTTTGAAGGTTCCAACACTGCATATGTAGGAGATAAGCTGGGCGTTCCTCAGGCATTTCTGGATGAGGGAGATAATTCACCTAGCTTGAATTCACCCTATCAACTCTCTGCTAGAATCCCTTCTTTTTTTCCCCTTTGTCATGCAGTGACTATCAGTCACACCAGCCGCCTGCTTTGGTGTACCTCCTACTCTGCACTTTTTGTCAACTGCTGTTTTTAATACCTCTCCTACTATTGGCTTCCAAGTAGCTTTGGAAATTAACTTCATCTTCCTCAGTGAATTGGTCAGGATGTGTTATTTCTTCACTTTATTGGTACAGGGTACAGATAGAAAAATGTTTTCATCTTACTCACAATACTGTGACAACCTATCTGTTAGGCATCTTGGTCAAGATAGTCTGAGGGAACTTTACCATCGAATATGGTAACATTAGATCCTTAAGGAATCTTCTAGGTGGCTCTGTTTTCTGGAACATCAAAGTTGATAATGCATACATTTACTACACAAGTTTTCCATTTCTAATTTTCTAGTGCTTTCCAGTCTCCTTTAATAAATAAAATTTGTGAGATGGAAAAGTGGACTATTAATTCTATAATGTCATTTGCAGTAACTGTTGTCCATCTGAAAGACTCTCAGATGTTCTCTCATTTGACTTCTGGTTTAGCTGGATTATCAGAAGGCACTGCCGGCATTTTTCTGCCAAATGGAAATCAATTTTCTCCACACTCCTTTTTGGTTATTTTCTTAAGAATTTTCTTTTAGCAGAATGACAGAACTTTTCTGACACCCCCCCCCCCCGGTTCCCATCCCCATCCCATTCATTGAAATTAAATGGACAAGGTAGGGAGAATAAGCATGAATGTTATCAAAAATAAAACAGCTTTAAGAAGTTCAAAAGTGTTTTGGATTGTGTTTTTAAATTGGTTTTTATAGAGTGTTCTCCAAATGTATCAAGTGATGTGCGACAATGCTAAACTGCCTTATGTTCTAGAAGTAAAGCTTGGTTTTTAGGTGTAAGTCTGTGGAATCAGTCTTCAAGGATAAGGGAAGACCTGCATGTGTGGTCAGGAGTCCTCTTTTTATTTATTCATATCCACTACTTTAAGTAACTTCATAGGATTAGCGGCACATGCTGCTGAATGGATGTGGCTAAAGAGATAAGATGGACTGCCAATCCAAGATGAGCGCACTTTGCAGTTTGTTCCACAAGGGCTGAAGAATTCACACTTTAAAATGTAATTCTACAGATATACACTGGAAACATTTTCTATTTTACAATGAAAATAGAGGAACATGAAAACTTTCCTTGGAATAATTTTCCCCTCCTCAAATTCTGTGACTTAAAGGGATGGGTGTGAGAATAGAATGGGAAGCATGATGCTCCTGTCTCCTCCTCTGCAAAATCCAGAAACGTGGATTTCTCTTCTTCCCCCACCTGCAGTTTTTGTCAAAGAAAGCAAATTCTGTTTTCTGCTTTTGGGTAGGAGGTGGGCATCGACCCAGTAAGGGCATGTCAGGGAACAGTTAATTTGCTCCTCTGTGGGCATAATTGGGTAACCCAACAATCATTCTCTTGGCCAGGGGAACAGTCACTCGTTGTTCCAGCTACTAGCTTTGCCTTTTGTCTTTGTCTACAACAGCGGGGGTGCTGGAAACAATCCATTCTGAATTGTATATTCCTTTTTCTAGCGTTAGGCCTATGTGTAAGGTGCTAAATAGCTTTTTCTTTTTGGCAACTACCCCGTTTTGAAGAATTAAGATACCAAGTTAGGTAGATTGGGTAGCTACCATTCCTTAAAATCTGAGGCAAGACATATTGAAAGATTTATATTTTAAAAAATACTGATTTTACTTGGAAATATTGACTCCAGAAAATAGTAATAAATTAGAACTTTATTGTTGAAGTTGGAACTTGTGCTAAGATGGTAAGATTGCTTTTGGTATGATACTAAGTTTAGTAAGATTGATAAGCTCAGTGGGGAAAGAAAATTTCGGGAAATGCTTATTTTTCCCCAAGTTGATTGGTGGAGCTAGAACTAACCTTTAGAACAGTGGTTTTTAAAGTGTGGTCTTCTGACCCCTAGTGATCCCTGATTCTCTAAATCATTTGCTAGCTTACATTGAAAAATAATACTATATTAAAATCCCATCAAACAATTGCAACAAATGGTAGTGTCAATGAATGCATCCATTTTAATTTTTATTACAGTATAAATATCAATAAGTATAACCCAGATAAACAAAAGCTCTTTTGGAGTCCTCCGTCATGTTTAAAATTGGGTAGGAATCCTGAGAGAAAAGGCTTTAATAAACAATGCTTCAGAACATATTATGTTAATAGGAAGCATAGTCTGCACTGGCTGCCTCCAGGTTCATGTCCTCTAAATCAGCTGAAGAAGCTTGTAATTGAAAAATAAATGTACACTATCCATTGTTTTATGTTTTCAATTTGGTGACATCAAGTTTATAAAATTTTGATGTGTGTGGCAAAATTGCAAATATTAGAAAGAAACAAGAAATGGCAGACATCAAAAAGGAAACGAGGTATGGCATGTGTTCTCTGTGTGCATGCAAGAGAATATCTTGAGATCTAGAACATTTAAGAGAGAGAGAGAAAGAGAAGCAGACAAGTAGAGGAAGGTATACATCCACAAATTTGTTTTTTTTTCTTTCAGGTATAGTGAAATGAGACACATGTGACTTACTTAAAATACATTAAATTATATACACTCAATGTCTTGACCATTGACCGTAAATGCCTCAGAATGCATTGATTATGTTCTATATCTCATCAAACTTCAGGACAATGATGAAAAGTCTGTGACGCTCGAATAATTTTATTTTACAAAGATGACAAGGAATGGGGAAAAGGGAGGAAAGATAATTGCAGAATCAGAAAATCTACATGTTCCCACCTATTCTGCCCACTGTTAACTCCCTGTTGTATGGAAACTCTTAGCAGAAAAGGAGTCTTCGGTCAATTTTTGAATCAGAATATGTTCTTGTACTTCAAGACATTTGTGTTGTTCTTCAAAGAAAAAACTGTAGCTGGATTAAGATTTATTTATTTGTCACATTCACATCACATTTTGATAAAAATACAGGAGACAGACATTCAAAATATGAAATCTAAAATATTATAAACGCATGTCTGGATACAGGTATAGTTTTTGCTTCATTTGTCACAGCCAGGAAATCAGCAAAGTCTCTGCTATATTGCTCTATTTTGGCAATCTGACACTATATGTTGGATGGTTTGTTTTTCTGCCCCACAGTCACAATTCCACAATGGTATTTTACGGCACTTATAGAGAGCACCTACGCATCTACCATGGCCAGTGCAAATCCATCTTTCAATAGATTGAGAGGTATAAATAAGGATAAAGATAGGACTCTGAAATATTTACTTATTGGATCTTTGTCATCTTCTTCCATGGTTATTTTCTAGATTGAATTATTTTCAAAATCAAAACCAAAGGCTCAGCTTCCCAAATATCCATGTTTTCCCATTCCAGAAGGCCACAGTACTGTCTTAACATAAAAGCCTTAATTTTCCTCACCCAAACTTTAGTGGTTTTCCTGTAAGAACTAAAGAAGAAACTCTTTAATAAATTTACTCAGCAGAATTATATAATAAAATATTTATTGGATTATGCCACATTGGCTGAAGGAAATAATCACATTTTGGAATCCTCCAAAATGTAAGGCTGTGCAGCGTTTCTGATTTAATTCCCAGAGGTCCTTCAACTTAATATGTGTCTGCAACTCTTCAAAGCAGTGGTGTCTTCTTGTGTGACTGCATAGCTAATATTTACTTTGAGTTCCACAGTTATGCAATGAATTTCTGATAACACGAAAGAGTTCCTCTGATCATCTGCAGTGTACCTTTTTACCTTATAATTAACTCATTGTCATAGTTTGGGGAGTCCAGATCAGTCAAGTCTTCTAGCCTCTCCTCCTAGTTGACCATTGTTATCCTGCCCAGAATTAGGAATGGAAATCAATCCTCAGTTGTACAGCTATCTGCCTTATTGCTTTTCTGTGGCACAGCTGTGTGCCTCTAGTCTCCCTTGCAGTTGGCTCTGGGCCACGCCTCTGTGTGTTAACAGAGGGAGGGATTAGTCCAGAGAAACCTTGTGTTTTGCACTGTCAGGGTGGAGATGTTATGGGCTGTGAGTTGGTGGAAATCCTCAGGGTGCATTCCCCAGCTGTGAGCCTCTTCCTGAGTAGAGGCCCCATTCAATGCATCCCCTTTCATGTCTAATCTCCTGGCATGTGCCAGCTCTTTTGTTTGCTGGGCTCACATCCTGGCTCCTTTCCCTGCGAATTGTGTATGTGTGTGTATGCGCACATGTACGTATGTACGTGTAGGAGATTGCTTGTTTTTTTGGCTAAAAAGGAGGTAATCAAAGCCATCCTTGGGGGACTGGCCTGGAGGCCTTTCCCATCTGAAGGCCTGTTCTCCCTGAATGGGGCCAAGCTTTTTAATATCCTGTCTGACTGGTTTACTCCGGACTATAACTTGAAGAAAAACATCGGCAGACATCCTACAGGAAAGGAGCTGTGGATGTGCAGCCAAATGCCTTAACCTTTTCATGTCTGGGGGAGCAGCAAACACTTCACATATGTGCGGGCTATGCTTTTTTTGTTATTGTTGCCCAGTGCACATGCAAGTCTGGAGCAGCCATTATGGTTTGCCAGGATTCATGTGACTTCTTCTCTTGCAGCTTTTCAGTGCAGCAGTGCAGCCTCCAAGTTACTCAATCTTTTCGCCGTCTCCAACCTTAAAATCACCTTTCCCCAGATTGTGAAGGAAAGCAAATCTTATCTCCCTGTCTTATTTGTGTCTGAAATCAGAGCTATTTCTTCAACCAGGAGTCATGGGAATCAAGCCTTTTGAAATAAGCTATGCCAGAGTGGAGGGTATATCAAGAAACCTATTTATGTACGTGAGTGTCAGGAGGATTAATGCATTTCATGGAGCTAGAGGACAGCCTGCTGGAAGTTTAGGGGTTGGTCTCCATGTGAATCTAGATGTCATTGGATAGAATTTTCCTTAGAAGTGTTTATGTGGTATTGATGTGTGGTGCAAATAGGTACTAGATAAGATATATAACCACATACAATTACATTACACTCTTATCTTTTGTGCCATCTTAAGTATTACATTAGGGTTCTGCTAAGCAACACAAAGACATGAAAATTAATGAAAATGATAAATTATTAATTTTAAACCAAATGCTTTGTTACACAGTAATAGAGTGATGATACTTTTTAATCTTTTTTTATGACAAAATGCTTAAATAAAATAACTGAGGCTATGCCAACATTCAATTTGGCATAGAAACCTAATGGAAGAGTGTAGTCCACCCTCTTAGATGGAAGAAAAGACTAAAAATTACCTTGGTAATTTTTAAGAGTAAACATTCCGAGGAAAAGGCTTTCACCCATTATATACCAGGGAAGGCCTGCCAATGATCTCCGCATGATAGCAGCATTGTAGGGAAATCAGCCATCCTTCAGATGGACTGGCCCCAACTTGTTATGGTTTTAAAAATGAAAAAGGTTTTTTTTTTTTTCCGAATTGGAAACAAACTGCAAAGCAGTCCAAATTCAAAAATATAGAGCAATATATTCCATGTAACAGATCTCCAATACCACCCAGGCAGCAACATTTTGCATCGGTTGTCTTTTCCAAATGTAATTCAAAAGCAGCCCTCATTGTACTGATCCAACGTGAACATGGCCAAGATTTATATGCCAAATTAGGCTGGCTTCTGACAAATTCAGGCTATCCTCACTACAACCTTGAAGATTGGTTAAGCAGAGAGACTGAATGATGACATCTAGTGAGCTTCCTGACCAATAGGAATCTAAGCCCAAATCTCAGGCTAATATCTTGAACAGAAAGCAACACTATCTTTCCAGCCAAAGCAGAACAAAAATATTATGGCCCCTGTTTGCCACTTGACAGGCATAGACCAAGACTGAGTTCAGGGGAATCATCAAGTTGAAATACGTATTTAAAGAGGACTCGCACCCCAAAACAGGAGTACCTAGTTTCAGTTTCCTTGCTGAGAAATGCCACACTTTTATCTGGCTTGCCCCAATCACCTTTCCTCCACTTCTTTAAGTGCTTCTTTTATTTTTCCTCCTGATGAATTCTGTATAACTTGGAAACTTGCATGCTTTTATGCTGATGGAATTTTGATCGGTGGAATACTTTCCTTGTCTACTTTCGAAGACTAGCCTTTCAGAATCCTGGCTTTCCATTCCCCATGTTACTCAATAAGACAACATTTTATTTTAAAAGCTGAGATAGTTTCCAGCTTCCCACTCTTATTATCCTGGTTAAATAAAACCATTGTTAATTCTCAAGCTATTTGTCCATTTTTCTCTAGAAATTATTAATTAGAGGCATCAAAAAACTGTTTAAGCCTGCTTGCCATTAATTATTTCTATGCATAACTAGTATTATTATTATTTTTTGTTATGGCATAACTTGAATTTTTTTGTCCCTTTCTTGTCCTTTGATGGATAGATGATTCCCTATTTTATACTGTATATTACTTATTGGAAATTAAAAGGAACAAGAAGATGGAATTAGTTATTGTTTTGCTGAAAGGAAAAGCACTCTGTGTGTGCTCTGGAACACTTTTTAAAATTACGGTTTTATCATTCCTCACTCAGATCCAATCCTTTTTGCTTTCAACTCCAGGAAGCCTAATTACTGCTGTGCTGCTTGCCTTCCTTCCCCCCTGCTTCTCTCCTCCACCACCTTAAGCTGCAACACCAAGATTTAATGCACCTGGGACTGGTTATGGCTGGCTTAACTCCAGATTTTATTTCACTGGCCTGAAAATGTCAGATTGCATCTTGAAGAGATGCCATCCCTCCCTTGCAGAAAGCATGCTGGAGGCGGCTTTCAAAACTTTCAGGCCTTCAGGTTTACAGAATTGGGGTTTTTCTTACTCATTGGGCTACTGCATTCCTTTTCCATTTTCCTTGTGGAGTATCTGCTATGTTAAAAGCTTTTGGGTTGCAAAATCTGTCTAACCAAAATATAAGTTACGGGAAAGCATTCCTCAGCAGGACATGGTGACATGGTTCACTCTTAAATGATGTTGTTAAAACCACAAAGTGGTGGTCCCAAGAAGCTAACTGGGGTTTATATTGAGACTGTCTTTGATCAGCAACCTTTTCCAGGCTTTGCAGAACATTTCCCTTTCTCCATTTCTATATTCCTTTCTGAAAATCCATAGTCAGAGCAAGGGGTCCACTTGAATTACAAAGACAGCAATCAAATTTGTTATTGTAGATAATTTTATGCATGTATCTTCCTCTTGTCATTCATGCCAATATTCTTCAACAGAAATGTTGCAGTTTTTTTAAAATATATATATATATAAAACGATGACATGGTAAGGTAGAGTAAGCATTTCTGGTATACAAGCATTTTAAAAGCATAAGTTCTTGCTGAGTCCTATCTCAGTTATGTCCGTTTCGCAAAAGATCAAAAATACATTCCACATCAAGAGCATTAACATCTGTGTACGTGTGAATGAGAAACCAAGATAGAACTCTGTGAACCAATCTTTCATCTTTTTTTCCCCCCTAGAACATATTAAACCAAATCCTTTTAACAGCATCATTTCATATCAAGCACTGGAAAATCAAGCAATGCCATGCACATTTGGCTCAAAAGTAGTGTAACTAAAGGGAATTGATTAAGTAACTCACATATAGGTTCCAGATAGGTTTGAAACTTCACCAGTACTTTCATGTGTTTTTTTTTCTCTCTTTTTCTGTAGCCATTGAAACACAAAGTACCAGCTCAGAAGAGATTGTACCCAGTCCTCCTTCACCACCCCCACTGCCCCGAATCTACAAACCCTGCTTTGTGTGTCAGGATAAGTCATCCGGCTACCACTATGGTGTTAGCGCCTGTGAAGGATGCAAGGTGAGAGTCAAAATAGATGGAGGCATATCTATAGCAGGAAAGCTAAAGAGAATAAGGGTCACTCAAATATACAGGTTCCAAAGAAGAATTGTGGAATGTAGAATCCTAATGCAAGCACTGAGATTTAGAGGAAGTCACAAATGTTAGAACACAGTTTCTAGTATCAGCTGTGACCCAGAAGGACCATTTTCTCTTGTCTCTTCCAACTATTCCAGGGGGCTTCAAGAATGTTTGATAAAATGTCCAAACATCATCTGGCAACTGTCATCATGGGCTTTACCCATGTCACGTGACTTTAAGAATATGGAGGAGCAGAACTGTGTTTCTTACAGAGCTGGGAAGATTTGAGAGTAATGCCAAGCTCCCAATCCCTCTACTTCTCTAGGAAATGCTGAGCTCTGTGCTTTGTTGGCTCGGAGGATGCAACTCCTGTTATGTATAACCATTTGCTTGGGTGGTTGGGGCTGATTGGAATCGTAATAGAGGCTACTAGTTATTTACTTCTTCTTTGTTCCATTCGATGATACGTTATCTATTATTTTTAAATGTACTCCTCAGTCCAGTATGTAAAAAAGACGAACTGCTGTGACATTACCTTTTCAGGCACATGCTCCCACTTGCACTAGGCCATCACCATGACTTTGTGAGTTAAGCTGTCAGAGATCAGACTGGGGAGGAAGGCCCAATCAGCTGATCTTTCCCTCCAGCTCATTAACAGAGAACTCTATATGCCTCTGACACAAAAGAAAGGGTTTTCTTCCTCTCCACCCCAAGTCCCTTAATCTCATTAAGGGATTCATTCCCCTGGGTTCCTGAGCAGCAGTCTGGCTGCTTCTGTGTTTACCATCTCCTCCTCCTTCCCTTTCCATATCAATTGACTTCTGCTTTAAGTGCACCAGTGAGGTGCACCAAGAGCCTCCTTTTCGTTAAAAATGAAAGCTATTTCTCTACTACTTTTTGGTTTCAAAATCAGATTAAAATTGTAAGCTTACTTTTAGAAATTGGTTTAAGATGATTTGTACATGTGTGGGCTTTTGGTTTCAAATGGAAAGCATTATTAAATTTAATTAAATAAATTTAAATAAAATTATTACATAATTTTAAATAATAATGAAATAATTTTTCCTCTTCCCTTCTCTATTAGTTCTTCCTTGCTAAAAACTTTAATTTCTTGCATTGTTCTGAGTATGAAATCTGTGTTTCCCAAGTTAGATGGGTTGTTTTTGCAGGTAACATACAGTCCAAATATATGAAGCCCAATTTTCATACAGTTAGAGATCCAATTTGGTCTAGTGCGGGTATTGGCTATTGAACCCATGGCTCTAGAGCTACATGTGTCTCTTTGGGCCCTCTGCTGTGGCTCTCTGTCGGATGGTCCCACCACTGACTAGGCCCGCCCCTCGCCTTCCCCTCCCAGTCACTCTTCACCTGGCCTGAAAAGGCAAGGCGATGGGGGATAGAGAAGCGACCAGGGCTGATTCTCCATCACCTCATCTCTCACTGGTGCTTCTTCCGGCCCTTGTTGGTGCTGAACTTGCCTCAGTCGCTTGGGGAACGCGCAACCTGCTCTGAGACATGGCCCAACACAGCCGTAAGTGATACTGGCCTTGCTAACACGAGGACTGGAGGGTTGGGAATAAGATCCAGGAGGAGGGGATGATGGAAAGGGGGATGGGCCCCCAGCACCCACCCGTAACTTTAAAACTTGCTCGGGGGACTTTCAGCCCGAGGAGTCTTTTCAATGAAAGTCAGCGGCAGTACCACTCCCTTAGAGAAGAAAAAAGCTCAGGGCAGTGGGAAAAGGGGACTGGCCTCACCAAACCTCGCATACCCACCTGGGGGTAAGGCTTGGAGAAAGCCGGAGCACCCTCATCAAAGATGCTCACCTGTCAGCCAGTCAACCCACCCACCCTGCGCACTTTTGCTGCGCTTTGGCTAAGCCTGGCCGCTCACATGAGGAGGGTCTCCCTGCTTGTGCGCACCTTCCTGGTCCCGCCACAGCCAGCCAGGGGGTTGCAAGATGAAAAGGAAGGAGGAAGAGGGTTGCCCAAAGGGAAGCCGTGGCTCACTCTTGTTCCTCAGCCAGCCCGGATTTCCAAAAAGTTGCCAAGAAGAAAGGAAAGGAGTAGCGAAGAGCCTCAAGGAGAGTTGACTGGGTTGGCCCAGCCTCAGCTGAGAAGAGAAGAGAGACAGAGACAAATACAGAGAGATGGGGAGAGGGGGGAGAGAGACACACAGAGAGAGATAAGAGAGGAGGGGAAGATAGAGAGCGAGAGGGGGAGATAAAGAGACATAGAGATATATAGAGAGTGGGAGAGGGGGGAAGATAGTAGAAGAGACAGGGAAATACAAAGGGAGCGGGAGAGAGAGAGAGAGACAGACCAGCTGAATAGGCGTGGCTGGGGGGGGGTCATGTGACTAGGTGGAAGTGAGTGATATCGAGTTGTCCATGCACACCCAGGTTTTGTGGCTCCTTGTGTTTTCTGTGGGAAACGGGTCTAAATGGCTCTTTGAGTGTTTAAGGTTGCAGACCTCTGGTCTTGTGGCTAAGGCATCATGTTATAACTAGATCATGAGTTGTAGTCCCACTTTAGACACAAAGGCAGCTGGGTGAACCACTGTTGATATGATGGATCAGAGGTGGTATTCTGCCGGTTCACCCCAGTTTGGGCGAACCAGTAGCGGTGGTGGCGAGAGGCTCCGCCCACACACCCACCTAGATGTCATCACATATGCTCTGCGCATGCGCAGAAGGTTCTGCACATGCACAGAAGGTTTGTGCATGAGCGAAGCGAGTGCACACATGCACACACTCCCAGTTCCGAACCGGTAGCGAAGGTAAGAGGATTTCATGCCTGTATATGTATGTACGTTTGTATTGAAAGTAGGGGAGGGGAGGGGGAGGGAGAGAGAGAGAGAGGGAGGGAGGGAGGGAGGATGTGTGTGCATTTTAATGGACTGGTAGGGCAATGGAGCATCTATTAGAGCTATATACTGTAACTGTAAGTGGCAAATGACCTTTTATGCATACATATCCTGTATTTAAAATGTGCTTAAAAATCATGAAGATTTACCAGGCTTATTCATTTGGGGTGAAGTTGTTACTGACTAAACTGCTGTTTTTCTCCACTGAACTGAGGATTGAGGATTAACAGCATTCCTTTTTAAATTCCACAATTTTTTGGAAGGCAGAACAGAAGACTAAATTGATTCTCAGCACATCATATGTAAGAAGATTTTAGTCTGTAAGAAGATAGTCTGTGAGAGAAAAAATGTTATATAATATGCAAACTCAGCCATTACTATCTTTCTAAATTATCTCTCTATAAATTTAATTCCGGTTAATTCTGTAACAGATCTAATGGGTCAGGAGCTATGACTATTATTGAGGTAGAGGAGAATTAGGCATGTCTGCTACTGATTTTTTAGTATTTATTTTCATCTGCAATATGAGATAAAAGTATTGACCTATTTTATAAGGCTATTATAAGGATTATTGAGAAAAATATATTCCCTGTACTATTTGGACAATGAAAAAGCTATATGCACAGCATGTAAACTGAGGTCATATAACTGCCATCTTTTTGAATCTGAGCAGGTTTGGATGACAGATAATACAAGGACCTCATGTTATTTGCATTGTATTTTTTATTGATGGTTGTTTTTCTCACGAATGAAAGCAAATATACAGGGGTTTTGTTTTGCTTTTATCCTGGCTGCTTATTGACTGTTTATTTTGTATTTTTATTTTATTTTTTGTATTTTGTTTTACTCCTGCTAGCCATTTAGGGTCAGTTTGAGATGGGAGACCACAAAAATTGAATGAATGAATTGACAAATATTCTTCTGTCCTGAACACATTGATGAACATGATAGATAATTCAATGTGCTTTATGCCATTATTGATTGCTGAGCCCATTTTAATACGATCTCAAAATGTTATACCCAGTTTTTGAAATGCTTGAATTGTATACTTTTAATACCATTACCTAAATCTGCCCACAAATGCTAGTAACAAGTGACATGATAATTGTCTAAAGCCTAGCACACAAGTCATGGTTAATTATGAATTGGAGACATTGTGAATGTTTTTTAATGCTGTACCTGCTCTCAAGGAGCAAGCATGCTACAGCAAAGTGAAGAAGCCAAGCCATATGTTTTCACACTGTAGGAGAGAGAGTTGACATTTTTTTTCTTCTCTGAACCCTACAGGGCTTTTTCCGTCGTAGTATCCAGAAGAACATGGTATATACCTGTCACCGGGACAAGAACTGTATCATCAACAAAGTGACCCGGAACCGCTGTCAGTACTGCCGCCTACAGAAGTGCTTTGAAGTTGGCATGTCCAAAGAATGTGAGTGAATGGTGAAGAAAAGAAAAACGGGGTGGCCAAATTGTTGACCATTAATTAATATTTTGTTATAATAGCAAATTTCAAATGTCCATCCATATGAAGACCCAGACTTAAATCTCAATTATCCATTGAAAATTAGAAGCCAATTTGCTAAGGCATTTTCGAATTATAATTCAAATCAAAATGCCGTATAAAATCCCCAGCTATATGGAATTCTGAAGGCGACAATTTCAATGGTCCTAGAAGGAAAGAAGAAAATAAAATGACAGAAAGAGAGAAGTTGAAGTGGGCTAGAAAACAAAGATGAGACAATTGCTGATTCTGTAGTATAGAGAGAACAAAAATTAAGATGAGAGAGGCAGGTCATCTAACTATACGAAAAACAGATTTCTTGTTATCATTTATTATGGAAATAATGATTATTCAATTTGCATTCTTACAACAAAAAATAATCCCATCTGATATTATCTGGAGGAACTAGACTTTTAATTCCCATAATTCCAACTAGCAATTCCACATTAAGGGTACGGTCCCAATAAAACCAGAGAGCATTGGCTAGGAAAAAGATTGATTTGTTGGTTCCTATTTTTTTAAACAAAATGGTATGTTAGGTGGGAGAAATGGATGACTCTTTTCTCCTGTGACTGGTTCTTCAGAAAGTTGGTATTAGCATATTTTGTCAAATAGCATTCTCTTTCCATCTAAAAGAAAAAGAAACCTGGGAATTTTTCTACTTTTTTCCCAAAGGCCTGGTTCAGGGGGCTTACCCCTTTGCTTTGTTCTAATTTTGAGGGTGTTTCCCCGGCAACCATGATTGATGATGTCAGAGATAAATGACGCAGACAGGACCCTCCTGGCGTCTGCAGTGCTTAGTTGTCATGGCTCCCGACTGTAATGGGCGGGGGACAGAACCCCAGTTTGCAAGGGTTGGACTGATAAATCCATGGAATGAAAAGAAATGTCTCAAATGTGTAGAGAATCAATGGTTAATTTGGGGCATCCCAAATTCTATTGTTTCTTTTTCCCTGTTCATTCAAAAGTGAGGAGAAGAGAATGATGGAAAAAGGGGAAGACTGTATTCTTTGTGATTTTATGTTCTTTGGCTTGCTAACAATATGGAATCCAGGAATTTGACTGTGTATTTCCAAGAACTAGGTCTGTCTGCCACAAAGGGTAGAAAAAGTGGGGATGAAAAGTTTGGTTTGGTTTTGTTCCCCAGATTTTAACAAATAGCGCACACTACCTGCTGATGAAGCATATGGCAATAGCGAGACTAAGGATTCCATTATAACCAGGGACTTTCTGAGGTCTCAGGGAGAAAATCGAAACATCCATCTTGGATAGAGAGTTCTATCTTTTTGCTAGGCATTGTGGGGAGAAGGGAGAAATTTCTGGTAGGCAAAAAAAAAAGAATACAGTGTGGTAGAGAGGGGCCAGGAATTGCAAATGTAGACCATTTTAACTGAGACTGCTTTCAAGATGCGTTCAGACACATACACACATCCCACAATATGCTTTGAATCCCTCCCTTACTCATTTATTTTGATGTTCTTCACTTTTCTTCATGCCAGCTGCTTTTTCTTACCCCACAACCTCTATGTGATGATGGATGCACCATCCCCCCCCTCCCTAACTGGCTGTCTGGTCTGTGCTTTATTGAATTTGCCAGGCAGACATGACTGATTTCCGAATTATCCCCCGCCCCCTCCTCCATCAGGCAGGACGGTGATATGTACCAGCCCACCCCAAGCAAAAGACACATCTGGCATTCCCTCACCACTTGTATTAATTTAAAGAAAGATTCTTTTTCCTAGAAAATAAAAGTCAAGAAATCTTGCAATTTGAAAAGGATTGTTTTCCTTCCTCCACCAGGATATTCTCATATGGATTCTTTATTTTATAAAAATACACCACACAGAAAACAATGACAACAAACAAGGCTTTGTAATGCTTCCATAAATCCAGCATGCAAAAAAGCAGTGCCTCAGATCTGATACACCTGCTTATTGCTTTTTGCAGCCAACATTACTTAGTTTTATTTTCTGTGAATTAATTTCCATTATTTTAGGAGCTGCTGTCTGAATTTCTTTTGTCTATTGGAACTTGTAGCTTCACTTATTTTAAAGTTTCTAGTAGGTTATTTGTTTTAAGTTATAAGTCTGGAATAACTTACCTAATTAATAATTAGTCAAGCAAAGTAAAATCCTGTTAATTTAGGTTAGCTTGTTTTTAAACAATTCACACTGAAAATGATCTGAATGTTCTTGTTAGGTTAGTGAACAAGTAGTAGGTAGTTGGTAGAGTGTGGAAAATGGCAGGCTGAAATAGGTCTTAGGAAGCATTAATAGAGACAAAGAAAAATATGAGGTATGAAAATTTCTGAGTAGACCATAACAGACAAGGCAGAGATCATGACAGCAAGCCAGGTTAGGTTGGAGGGTTGTTCATCCATTTTTCTCCTAATTAAAATAATGCTTTAGACAAAACTTTATTTTGGTAATTGACCAAAAAAAGAATATTCAATAAAATGAATAACACAACTTCCCCCAAAACAAGAAATGTTAGCAGCTATTTATAGGTGAAGCTTACGTATAATATAGCAATATTTCCCTTTTTTTAAAAAGATGAAACTTATTGCGATTGTTTAACAGATAAAAGTTATCAGGGTTCCCCATAAATTTAAATAAAAGGGGTAATCAATTTGCTGTGAATGTCCCTGTAGAACTGACAATACAGAAGAAAGGAACTGTAGTTTCTATGGTACCCATATCACATGGCAGTATTGGGTTCCATAGGGGATTTTCTAGATTTCCCTTCTAGGGCAGCTGTGGGGAGAGCATTCAATCAAACGAAAGGTTGATTTGTATAAATTGATAGAAATTCTTCCCCAGTCCTTTAGTTACTATGTGCTTTGATTGCTGTAATATCTGGGGAAGGCCTTAGAAGAAGGATTGACAGCTGTTGTTTTTAATCTTGAGTGCTGAGTTGTGCCTCCTGGTATGCACAATGGATAACAAACTCATATTCTTGCCAATTGTATTGGGTATTGAACTGCTTCTAGGCTGAATTCTGGAGCCTTGTATACTTTAGGAAGACCACCTTCCATTTATTCCTTCTGGATCCCTTTGATCGTCTCTGGAAAATGGGACTATTAATTGTGATGAGAAGCATAAGGTATCAGATAGTGCTCACATTCTGGAATACCTTTATCTACTGAAGGCCGGTTTGGCATTTCAATGACTTCTTAAAATTTCAGCTTTCATATCCTTTTAATGATGTTTGATGACTTTTATATTAATAGTTTGAAAGCACATTTAGATTGTTATTAAATTTATATATATTTAGTTCTTGTTTTATATTCTTACGATAAATGTGATAATTGTTGTTCAAGTGTTGCTTTGGCAATTTGGAATTGAATAAGGAATTCAATTTGTTTATATTC
The DNA here is from genome assembly GCF_964273705.1 of Natrix helvetica. Lineage (NCBI taxonomy): Eukaryota > Metazoa > Chordata > Lepidosauria > Squamata > Natricidae > Natrix > Natrix helvetica. Next base: position 47,899,197 of record NC_138554.1, on the reverse strand, counting down.
TTAGTTTGGAGTAAGTTTGTGGAGTAAATTGGTTTTAGAATTGTTTTTAATTATTTAATTAGTTTGGGTTGTATATACAGACGGTATGGTTGCGTTGTTTTGTCTGATGTTTTATGTTATGTTTTGTTGTTTTATACACGAACGGTCTGTACACCGCCCCGAGTCCCTACGGGGAGAGGGGGCAGTCTATAAATTTAATAAACCTAAACCTAACCTAAACCTAGTAATATGCAACAAATATTTTTACTTGCTATTTAACATGATGTTGCACTATTGTAACTTGTGTTTAATGTTATTACTTGGAGCACATCATGGCAGTGTGTATTTTTTTGGAGCAGATATGGTATTCAGCAGGTTCTGACCAGTTCTGGAGAACCGGTAGCGAAAATTTTGAGTAGTTGGGAGAAATGTCAAATACCACCTCTGACTGCCCCCTCCCCTTAGTATTCTCTGCCTCCCGAATCCCAGCTGATCAGGAGGGAATGTGGATCTTGCAGTATCCTTCCCCTGCCATGCCCACCAAGCCATGCCACGCCCACAGAACCAGTAGTAAAAAATTTTGAATCCCACCACTGGTTTGGAGCTAAGTGTTATTAGTAGTTAGAAGGCATTTAGGTAATCTCTACAAGATGTGAAGAAAGCAGTCTTTTACTGTTTTTTCATGGCTGCAGCCCTTTTAATACTGATCCTTAAGTTCTTGGGAACCAACAGTCCAGTGATGGGTTCCTACTGGTTCAGATCGGTTCAGCCAAACTGGTAGTGGTTTGGCGGCCTGGGTTGCTGGAACCGGCAGCAACCCAGGCCTGCCATGCCCCCGAACGAGTTCTCTGGGCATCGCCATAGGCGCTGTCATTTTAAAAATTATTTTTATTGCTCTGCACATGGGCGCGCAGAGTGCATCAAGCACGTGCATGCAAAACACCCACAAGCGAACCGGCAGTAGTGACTGACAGAACCCACCCCTGCAGCAGTCCTGGGGAACATCAGCTGTATGATAGAGAAATCTGCTTTAGTCTTGTATTTCCAAGTCTGATATACTTTCTTCCAGAGAAGATGGGGATAAAAAAAAAATCCATTACTTTTTCTCTCTGGCTGAAATTTCTCCCGTTGTATAAATATATTCCATCCTGGGATATATTTTTTGTTATGGATTTTTTGTTCTATCCTTCCTTTACTAAACTTGTTTCTACACAATATGGAAAGTTATTTCAAATTTTCTAGTTAACTAGTATTCAGATTCTAGGAATGCACAATTGCCCTGGGACTTTTCCTTCTTTCAACATCCCCTTTTAAATGCGTATTTTAAATCTGCATTTCAGCACCTTCTTGCAAATGCCACATAGCTTCTTTTGTCCTCTGACCCCTGCTGCTTTCTATCAAGCATTCCCATTTAGTTCTTCTTCTTCCTAACTCAGCAACTTTGTTGTTCTTCCTTCTCTTTGCCTTCTCTCTGTACTCTTTCAGGAATACTGCCCCCCTCCCCCTTTTTCAGTCAGTGTTTAAATATTCCCAACAATCTGGATAGTATCTTGAATTCTGTTGAATCTTATCTACTACCAATTTGCTTTGACCACTAGTTGGTCAGATTCTTGTAGAGAGCTTAAGCATACAATAAACTATATATTCATTTGAACTGCCTGATTTTCCTGATTTTCTATGCTTGATACCTGACTTGGTGTTGAATAGAGTACAACCTCCATAATTTTCAACCAATATCCAACCATTTGTTGAGAATATAAGTTTTTATTCCATCTGGAGAGCACCAGGTTGGGAAATGCAACAATTTCTTTTAGCATCCCTTTATTTTTTATGCTTAAATTAAATCAGCTACATATTGGATAAGGATGATTAGTAAACATTATTAATTTTTGAGGATCATTGACTATGTAATTAAAAATGAAGGTGGGGAGGTAGGATGAGATTCCTAAATGATCAGCAATCAAAAACAAGGGGAGAAGTATGTACATTTTTTGAAAAGGAAAAATAAAGTTTGCAGAAAGGCAGGACTCGGCTTCCTTTAGCTAGATCACCTAACAAGTTCTTGCTAGTGTCACTAACTCTGTTTTCAGAATTGATTATCTGATTCCAGAAATCCCTATTGTATGTTAATTAACCATATCATCATCATCATCAGAGCCATGGTGGCAGAATGGTTAGAATGCAATATTGCAGGCTAATTCTGCTGATTGCCGATTGCCAACAATTTGGCAGTTCGAATCTCACCAGGTTTACTCATCCTTCCATCCTTCCGAGGTCAGTAAAATGACGACCCAGATTGTTGAGGGCAATGTGTTCTGTAAATCACTTACAGAGGGCTGTAAAGCACTCTGAAGTGGTGCATAAGTCTAAGTGTTATTGCTATTGCTATCATTTTTATAAATCTGCATGAGGAATGGATTAACTGCTCCTTGAAGCTTCTGATTGTTTGTTGTCCATTTGCTTTCTTTTGCAGCTGTCCGGAATGATAGGAACAAGAAGAAAAAAGATGCTCCAAAGCAGGAATGTTCAGAGAGCTACATCATTACACCTGAGGTGGAGGATCTCATCGAGAAAGTGCGCAAGGCTCACCAGGAGACCTTCCCTGCCCTCTGCCAGTTGGGCAAATACACCACCGTGAGTGACAGGCAAAATAAGGGCCAAAGAAGACTGGGTGGGAAAAGCTCAGCATGACAACTTTTCCCAAACTCCAGATGAATTGGCATCTTAACACCTGTCACTCAAGCCTTTGCAGCCCAGAAATTTGTAAAATAATAGATGATTCAGAATTAAAGTCTTAAATGTTTTGAGGACTGATATAAGCAGTCTTCTGTTTTGTTAATAAATTTTTATGCTACTGCTCAGACTAAATGGTCTATTTAGCTTTCTTGACTTTCATCAGGCAATTTGGTTGTATAGAATCTACTAAAGATGGTATTCAGCATACATTTTTTTGAAAGTAAGAGCAGAGATCGTCATTTCTCTTGCTAGAATTGGCTTAACTATTCCCATATAATTTATTTAATATGTAAGAATTAGTTATTTTATAGCCAGGAGAAGATTACTGGAAACTTTGGACAATTTTTGAGGGAGAATGGGCAGTTCAGAATTGATTGATTGATGGATTATTCATGGAATAAAGCTGTTTATTCCATGAGTAGACAAAATATCTGGACCACCAGAAATGACCTGGGAAACATTTAAAAAAACTTCCACTTCAATAGCTCATGTTAAGCCCTGATTTATTATAGGCATAGGTCATTGAACAAATTTATGTCAATTTTTTAGATAAGAAGTATAATTGTGGCTTGTTTAGCCAATTCCTTGTCTCCTTTTTCTCCTTTTTAACTGTTTTTGTCCTACACTGGCATGGTTACAAAATAAACTCAGGAAACCATGTAAAGAAAGTATTGCCTTTCTCATGTCACACAAAGAATTATAACCCAAAAGCTAATTTGTAGTATCAAATTCTGGATTCAAGCATACGGGTTTACTGTTGTAAAACAAATGCAGCCATTCTTGTTTTGTCAAATGCAATTCCTTTTCTCTTCCCCTGTCTCCAATAGAACAACAGTTCAGATCAGAGGATATCTCTTGACATTGATTTGTGGGACAAATTCAGTGAATTGTCCACAAAGTGCATCATCAAGACAGTTGAATTTGCCAAGCAGTTGCCAGGCTTCACCACACTCACAATTGCTGATCAGATCACACTCCTCAAAGCGGCCTGCCTCGACATCTTGGTAAGTAGATGAGTCCTTTTCCTTTTCAAACAAAACTCAGCAATTAAAAAAATGAGCAAATATATACAATTATGGAGCAGTAGGAATTAATTAGCACTCAAGCCCTACGTTAACAGGGTCACCCCAAGGCTAAAGGATAATGTTATGGTTGGTACCTATCGCCATTTCTTACATACATAATCATTATTTGGAGAACCAATTTGGTCTAGTGGGCAAGGCACCAGGTTAGGAATCAGGATATTGAGCATTAGGCATGAAATCTGGCAGGGTAAGCTTTGGGCCAGTCAGTCTTCTCATAACCAATGGATCAATACTTGGTTGATTAAAAAAAAAAAGCAGACCCTGCACTTGCAAGAAAACTCTAGGAAGAAACAAAAAGTGCTGTTCATCATACTTACGTTGATAAACTAGTTTAGGAGCTCAGGACAGGTGTTGGGTCATACGTAACAGTGTCCAGCAGAACAGAGTGGCCAGGATGTTACAGAGAATAGTTTGAAAGGTAGCTATTGTGTCTTCCCAGAGATCTGCCACCTGAAACAGATGACATACTCTAATAATAGTACAAGTCCTGCAGCTGAATTTTGCAGTAATATATTACACACTGAATGTGATCAATGTTACAGGTAGAACATAGAAATGATGGGGAACAACTGTGCTGCATACCTCTAACATACTTTCCATCACAGATCCTTCGGATATGCACACGCTACACACCAGAGCAGGACACCATGACCTTTTCTGATGGCCTGACCCTCAACCGCACTCAGATGCATAATGCAGGCTTTGGACCCCTCACAGACCTGGTCTTTGCCTTTGCCAACCAGCTGCTGCCACTTGAGATGGATGATGCTGAAACTGGACTCCTCAGCGCCATCTGCCTCATATGCGGAGGTGAGTGCCATTACTGGGCCAATAAATAATAAATAGGATCAAGATTAAGTTTTGGACATTTGCATATTTTCAGGGCTTGCCTATGGAATGCACAGAGAGGCATTGACCCTTACCTGCCAAAGGCAGAGAGCAAGCTACCCATGCTGTGCACGTACGTATGCAGCCAGGTATCTTGATTTCAGATTGCTAAGAAAAATGTATATTGCATAGCACTCTGATGACAAGTGCCATAATACCTGCTTGGGTCTATTGTTTCTATGTGTGGCGGCTCCCGAGTAAATAAGAAAACTCTGTAAACTCCAACCACTGTCACAACTGGCCCAAAACTAATTGAACTTGCCATTGTCAACTGCCTTGTGGCTCACTACATTATTTCTCATGAGAAAAGTTTGTTAGATACTGATCATTGCTGGCACTCAACACGCCTATCAGAGCCAATTAATGATGAGTAGCAATGTGGCTAGTTCTCATTGGTACCGAATGTTTGTGAGCTTTCACATTTTGAACTAAGGGCTTTCATTATTCCTGCATTATAAAATCTTTGCTACTTAAAAACAAAACGAATTTTCAACCATATAAGCCTCTCACCCCAACATTCACAGATACACAGATCTGCATTTCAAAGTGAGTTTTACCATGTCTTTGAAGTTTATTTTGATTAATTAATTAATTAATTCAAGTTTGTAATTGTTTCTTTCAAAGCAGACCTTCAATCAAAATAATGCATGGGAAAGGAAAATGACAGATTTTTAAAAAGAGTAATAGTTAAATGTCAGACCAATATATACTGACCTTTTTAGAAAGAAAAAAATCGATCAGCAAAATTAATAAAGACAAATAATAGTAGAAACAAAACACTAAGAAGATAATAATAAAACAAATGACCAAAGTATGTATGTATAGTTTATTATTTAAATTTATTACGATCATCCAACTCCAATGTACTCTAGGGATACAATTCATATTAGAACATAGGTAGAACATAGAATCATAGGGCTGGAAGAAGGGACCTATGGTACAACCCCCTGCTTAAGGAAGGAGATCTTATATCACTCCAGTCAAATAGTTGTCTTATCTATTTTTGAAATCTCCAGTGATGCACACCCACAAAAACAAAAAACATTGATTAATCGTTCTCACTGTCAGAAAATTTATCCTTACTTCTAACAGAATAACAGAGTTGGAAGTTCTTCTAGTCCAATTCCCTGCTTAGGCAGGAAGCCGTATATCATTTTAGACAAGTGGTTGCCCAATCTTTTCTTAAAAACTTCCAGTGTTGGAGCAGCTGCAACTTCTGGAGTCAATTAGATCCACCGATTAACTGTTGTAACTGACATGAAATTTCTCCTTAATTTTAGGTTGTTTCTCTCCTTGCTTAGTTTCTATCCATTGCTTCTTGTCCTCCCTTCAGGTGCTTTGGGGAATAGATTGATCCCCTTTTCTTTGTGGCATCTCCTTAGATATTGGAACAATGTTATCATGTCACCCCAATCCTTCTTTTCATTAAACTAGACATACTCTATTCCAGCAGCTTTTCTTTATGTTTAGCCTCCAGTCCCCTAATCATCTGTTACTCTTTCCTGCACTCGTTCTAGTCTCAACATCTTTTTTACTTTTTTACGACCAAAACTGGATGCAGTATTCCAAGGGTGGTCTTACCAGGGCAATATAAAGTGGTATTGATACTTCAGATGATCTTGATTCTATGAACTGCAGCACACTGCTGGCTCATTTTTAAGTGATTGTCTACTAGGACTCAAGTGGACAATTGCTTAATATTACTTAATATTAATATTAGTCAAGTAACACCCAAAACCCTTTTCTCAATTTTAAAACCACTTTTTTCATTAGATCTTCCTGATCTTATAAATTCATATTTTTACCAACATCTTTAGTTTTTGGTTATTAACCTTAAAACTTGACAGAATACCAAAACCCCTCTATATTTTTCATCAGTAACTGAGTCCCTTTCCAAGGAACTTGTAAAATAAAAACCAAATAATCCCTAAACGCTCTCAGTTTAAACGTCTGGTTTTTTTTAAATTCTATTAAAGAACAGAACAGAATAACAGAGTTGGAAGGGACCTTGGAGGTCTTCTAGTCCAACCCTCTTCTTAGGCAGGAAACCCTATACCAGTGGTGGGCAACCCGCGGCTCGGGAGCCACATGCGGCCCTTTACACCCTTTAATGCGGCTCTTCTGTGTGCCGGGTGCCCGCTCCCCTCCCTCCTCTCGGGCTTCGGAGGGAAGCTTCTGCAAAAGCCCTGGCGAGTGACAACCAATTTTGGTCCTATGACTGCAGAATGCTGCAAAATGCCATAAATGCAGGCTAGTTGTTGAGTGTTTCAAATGTGATTGGAACACTCAACAAGGTGACCACAGTGTGTGTTTGTGTGTGTGTGTGTGTGTGTGTGTGTGTGTGTGTGAGTGAGACTGACAGACAGAGAGAGGAACAGAGAGAGGGAGTGAGGGAGGGAATCAGAGAGAGACTGACAGACAGACACACACACATACACACACACACAGAGACAGAGAGGGGGAGGGAGGGAGAGAAAGATAGACAGACACAGAGAGAGACACACACAGAGTGAGTGATTAAGTGAATGAGTGAGAGACAGACACACCCACATACACAGAGTGACAGAGAGAGAGGAAGGGAGGGGAGAGAGAGGGAGAGACAGAGACAGACACACACACACACAGAGTGAGTGAGAGACAGACAGACAGACACACACACACAGAGTGACAGAGATGGGGGAGGGAGGGAGAGAGAGACAAAGAGCCAGAGACAGAGAGAGAAAGAAAAAGAAAAAAAGAAAGAAAGTGGGAGAGAGAGATGAAATTAAAAACAACAACATACAAACCTGACTTACTCAAACTATCCAAGGAAATGCAAGGCCAATGTTCACATTAGTGGTTGTGACTTTGTCAGTCAATGTCAGGATGTAATTTTCTCTACATTGTAAGGCAAATTTTACGGAATGTAACGTTATCGATAAATAATATCGTTCTAAAGTTTTTGTTTTATTAGTTGTGTTATTTGTATCCTCCCGACCTATGTGGATACTTGCATGCAGAATATTCTCAATAAAAACTTATTGAAACTAAAAACAGTGTACCATCCTATGTATTTTCGGTTTTAAAAATGTGGCTCTCAAAGTAAATTTCAATCGTGGTTTTGGCGAGATTTGGCTCAGTTGAAAAAAAAGGTTGCCCACCACTGCCCTATACCATTTCAGACAAATGGTTATCCAGTCTCTTCTTAAAAACTTCCAGTGTTAGAACATTTACAATTTCTGGAGGCAAGTTGTTCCACTGATTAATTGTTCTAACTCTCAGGAAATTTCTCCTTAGTTCTAAGTTGCTTCTCTCCATGATTAGTTTCCACCCATTGCTTCTTGCCCTGCCCTTGGGTGCTTTGGAGAATAGCTTGACTGCCTCTTCTTTGTGACAACTTCTGAGATATTGGAACACTGCTATCATGTCTCCCCTAGTCCTTCTTTTCATCAAACCCTTCTTCTCCCTAGTGGTGGAGGCAGCATCCAGATTGGGTTAACCTTCATCCAATTATATTGAGGACTGGGTCTTGTAATGTTTAAGCTCCGCCCCTGTTGCTAGGTAGATCCCAGCTTCGACTCAGTCCAAAAGCTGAGGACGGACGCGTTATCGTGTTTCTCCGGTGTTTTGATCACTATTGGTATCGTAAAGTTGTTTATTGATAGCTTGCTGAGTGGATTTGTTTAAGGAGAGTTTGGCTCTACCAACAGCCGATCAGCCCAAAGGTCCTAGCAGCCAGGCTTTTGATTGTGCCTCTAAGCCCTCTCAGGGCAAGCAGGCTATTAAAGGGAGCGAAAGTCTCTGCTGCGAACGGAAAATTCGCCTCTCGAGTCAGCAAGTGTGAAAGGATTTAAATTGCTATAGCTCCTGAGCGCCCGCAGAGTCCCCCGACTTGGGCTGGGGAACGCTCCGCCGCTCCTTTAAAAGTAAAGCTGGCAGTTAAAAAGAGCGGGAACGCCATTTTGATTCAAACGGCTGTCAAGGATTCCAAAATGGCGGCCGCCAGCACACAGTCTCCCGAAGCCTCTACTGACAGGGCAATGGAGGCTCAAATTCTGGCTCCTACTGAGGCTGGCTTAACTCCTCAACCAACCCATCAGCCCAGTACCTCTGAGGGCAGGGGTCCCAACAGCAGCAGCAGCAGCAAAAGTAAGAAGTCTGCAAAGGCAGACATTGGCAAAAATGCAAAGAAGCCTAAAAAGGCAGCCAGCTCCCGTTATGAGAGGCAGAAAGAAAAAGCCTTAGATCGTTTACACAATAAAGCTGCCAGCAAGAAAACATCCTCTCCTAAGCCCAGTGATATGCCTCAGCTGCCCTAAGGACAGTATTCCCTTCTGCTTTCTCTGGGTGGCAACCAGACCAATGACAACCCCACTAACCCTGTCTTCCCAATAGATGTCTCCAACATCTGGGGGTCATCCCAAGCCAACCAGGGGTGCATGTCTGGCGGTGGAATGGAGTTGCCTCCTGTTGTCCAGAGGCTGGATTCTCTGCCTTCTACCTCCAGTTCTGTGGGACAGCCACAGAGTGGATTTGCACCAATGATTCTGCCCAATTTCCAGGACATTATAAACTCAGCCATCTCCCAGAGCATAGCGGCCAGTTTCCAACAGCAACAGGCCCTGGCTCTCAGGCAGGTGGCGGCCACAGCCATACCTGCTGAACCTGAAGCTTCTGACCAGGAGGAATTAGACCACTCCTCAGAGTCAGAGGAAAGAGAACTGAGGGAGGCTGAACTGTCCGAGGATGAGGGCAGAGACCCTGACCAGAAACCCCTTTCTGGCCTTTTTCCTCCTGCCCTGTTTCCCTCTCTCTTGTACAAGGCCAAGGCAGCCTCCAAGATAGGGCCCCAGACAACGACCACGCCTCGACCTACGACGGTGAGTGCAGAGTCCCTGTATGCGGAGCAGACACCCCCAACTGAGGTGGTCCCAATGCCCAAAATTTTCGTGGACCTGATCCAGCGACAGTGGGCAGCTCCAATGTCCGGGCCCAATCCTTCGGCCAATGACAGGAGGTTCTTTAATGTGGCCAACGAACTGTCCCAATTTCTGGCAGTCCCTCCTTTTGATGCTCCGGTGATCGCCCTTTACACCCCTGCGCACATGCCAGAGGCTCCAGAGGACGTTCTCAAACCGGAAAAGAAAAAGGCCGACCTGACCCTACAGAGGGGTCATCAGGCAGCAGCTTGGGCAGTAAAGGCCGCCACTACGGCATCTTTCTTCACCCGCCCGTGCTTACTGTGGCTGCAGGAACTGCAATAACGCGTTTCAGTGTCCGACATACGGTCCCATCAAGACATTGCCAAGCTGGTGGTGGCGATTCAGTTTGTGTCAGACGCTACTCTGACCTCTGCCAGATTCGCCGCCAGGTCAATGGCCTCCTCCATGGCCTCCAGAAGGTTGCTGTGGCTTCGTCAGTGGCAGGCCGACGCTCGTCACAAATGGAAACTGGCTTCTGCCCCCTTCAAAGGGGGTTCTCTTTTTGGGGATGCCCTTGACCCGTATCTCATTGAGAACAAAGAGAAACGGAAGGTCCTTCCATCAGCCCTGAAGAAGGGCTTCAACCGCCAGGCACCGTACCCCAGGCGCTCTCCCTTCTGTGGCCAGGACTCTGGTTCGTTCTATCGGGGCCAGGACTATGGTTCCTCCTTTTGGGGGGCGGACTATGGGGCTCAGGGTTATAAGCAATAGGGAGGCTTTGCCTCCAGGCAGAGGTCTCAGCCTGACCGCTTTCAAAGGGGAAAATCTGCCAGGCGGCCCTTTCGAGGAGGGGGGGTCGCTACTATCGTAGAACCTAGACCCCCCGAATCCAGTTACCCCATTGGGGGTAGGTTAGCAAAGTTTGCCCACGTTTGGGATGCTACCACCTCTGATGCTTGGGTCAAATCTACAGTTAGCCAAGGGCTTGCCCTTGAGTTTATCTCCAACCCCCCTAGCTCCTTCAGGGCCTGTCCCGTGTCTTTCAACCCTGCTCGCATGTTGGAGGCGGTCCAGCAGCTCCTCGATATTTCTGCCATACAGCCAGTACCACCTGAGGAATGCGGGCAGGGGTTTTATTCCATCCTTTTTGTCATTCCGAAAGCCTCGGGGGGCTGGAGAGCTATTTTGGATCTTAAACGATTAATCCGGTTTATATGTTACAACTGTTTCAAAATGCATTCATTACACTCCATCTTGGGGTCCATTAGACAAGGGGATTTTTTGAGTTCCATTGACCTGACAGAAGCCTACCTCCACGTCCCCATTTTGCCACGTCGCAGGCAGTTCTTGCGTTTTACGTACCTGGGGCAGCATTTTCAGTACACTGCCCTCCCCTTTGGCCTTTCTTCAGCCCCTCGGGTCTTCACTAAGATCCTAGCTGCACTGATCGCAGACCTCAGGGAGGTACCTATTCGGCTTCAGGCCTACCTGGACGACATACTTATTCAGTCATCCTCCCCTCGCCAGGCTCGGAGGGACCTCGCCTCCACCATCCAGGCTCTTCAGGTGCATGGGTTTTCCATCAATGCCCCCAAGAGTCACCTGCACCCATCCACCAGGTTGATTCACCTGGTGGCGTTGATTGACACCGAAGTGTGCAAGGTGTACCTCTCCCAAGAAAGGCAGGACAATTTGAGAACCCTAGCTGGTCGGGTAGCCATGTCACACAGTTGCTCCTTGGCACTGCTGTCTAAATTGATGGGTACCATGGTGTCAGCCATTGGGATTGTCCCATGGGCTCGCTTGCACTCACGTCAACTTCAATGGTTCCTTTTACCTTTTCAGAGGAAGCTGTTGAGCTGTTCACTGGCCAAGGTTCAGGTTCCGGCGAAGGTCAGGCGTTCACTCACTTGGTGGACTTCTCAGGCAATCACAGAAGGCCTGTGTTTCAAGGACCAGGAGTTCCTGACGGTTACTACGGATGCCAGCCTCTTCGGCTGGGGGGGCCACCCTCCAGGCACAGGTAGCACAAGGCCAATGGGACCAAGTGGAACGTGCCCACAACATAAACTGACTGGAGTTGAGGGCGGTCCACCTGGCTCTTCGCCACTTCCTCCCTACGGTGGCGGGGAAACATGTCCTGGTGCTTACGGACAATGTGTCAGCCAAGGCACATATCAACCGCCAAGGGGGCACCAAATCTCGGCCTCTCATGGACGAAGCCATGAGGCTGGGCCTTTGGGCCGAACAGAACTTACTGTCCCTCACCTCGGAACACATCTCGGGTTGGACAATGTGCAGGCGGACTGGCTGAGCCGCGAGACTTTGGACAATGCCAAGTGGCAACTGCACCCTGCTATATTTCGCGACATAGTGGACAGGTTTGGTATGCCGGTGGTGGATCTGTTCGCCACTCCTCTGAACAGCCAGCTCCCAAGTTTTTTTTTTTCCAGATACACTACACCTCGGGCGGAGGGGGTGGATGCTTTGCGTTGTCGCTGGCCCAGGGGCCTTCTTTACGCCTTCCCGCCCCTACCCCTTCTACCCAGGGTCATACAGAAGATTCTGAGGAAGGGGGCCGAGGTGGTGCTGGTCGCTCCACACTGGCCACGCAGGCCTTGGTTCGCCGACCTGCGAACGCTTTCTGCAGACAGGCCCTGGAGGATCCCTCGGGACAGGATCTCCCTACGTCAGGGGTCGCTGGAACATCCAGACCCTCAGTGGTTCCAGTTGACCGCCTGGTGTTTGAGCGGAACGTCCTAAGGGAGGACAGATTCTCCCCCAGGGTCATTGACACCATTCAGGCCGCGAGACGGCCGTCCACTGACAGGATTTACAATGCCACCTGGAAAGCCTTCTGTGCCTGGTGCATTGGTAAGTCCTTGGACCCTGTCCAAGTCACAATACCACAACTGCTTGAGTTCCTACAGGATGGGCTGGACAAAGGTCTGGCTCCTAATACCATTAGGAGACAGGTGGCGGCCATATCCTCCGTTTTGGCATGCGGGGGGTCCCCTTCCCTTGCCCAATTACCCATGGTGTGCAACTTCCTCAGGGGGGCGTCCAACTCAAGCCCCCCTGCGCTCCATAGGTACCCTTCCTGGGATCTGACCAAGGTTCTAGACGCATTGACCAGGGCTCCCTTTGAAACTCTGAGGGAGGTCTCACTCAGGTTTCTGTCCTTAAAGGTTTCCTTCCTGGTGGCCATAACTTCGGCACGTCGGATTTCGGAGTTGCAGGCTCTTTCATCCAGGAAGGAGCTGTGTGTTTTCCATGCTGATCGAGTGGTCTTACGCCTGGACCCCTCCTTCATCCCCAAGGTGTGTTCTTGTTTCCACAGGACTCAAGAGGTGATTTTGCCCAATTTCTGTCCTAATCCGGTCCATCCTCTGGAACGCAAGTGGCACACCTTGGATGTCAGGAGGGCCCTTAAGATTTATCTACAGTGTACAGCTGCGACTCGGAAATCCGACGCTCTCTTTGTCTCCTTCAGCCCACTTCATTGGGTAACAAGGTCTCCTCTCCTACCATTGGCAGATGGTTAAAGACCTGCATTTCCTTGGCCTACCAGGCTTAGTCTCTCCTGGTGCCTGCACGGATCATGGCGCATTCCACCAGGAGTGCTTCCACTTCAGCTGCGTGAGCTGCCCAAGCGTCCCTGCATGAGATCTGTAGGGCGGCCACCTGGGCTACTCCAAATGCGTACTCCAACACTACAGGATGGATTCCTTGGCATCAGCGGAGGCGGCCTTTGGTCCCGTAGTGCTGCAATCGGTGGTTGGGGCTGATGCTTCATTGTCACAGTCTTAGACCCACCCTGGGACAGTTACTGCTTGGGTACGTCCCAATCTGGATGCTGCCTCCACCACTAGGGAGAAAGGGCGTTGGTACTTACCTGAGATGCCTCTTCTCCTAGGGTGGAGACAGCATCCAGCCCCTCCCTGTTTTTTGGGGGTGTGTTCCTATTTCATGGTTAGCGTGTTAAGGTTCTGTTTTAAATGTTTACAGTTTATGTAAAAAAAATGTTACATAATAAAACCATAAGAAGGAGCAACATCTGCTGTGTGGCGTTGATTCTCTTTCAAGGTGGTAGGATAGTGTGTTCTGTGGTTATGACTGGTTTGAGCAACAGTTGGCCAGAGTGTGTGTATGTTCCTTTTGTTGGTGATAACACGCTGGGTCAAATATTTCTCTTCGTCGAAGCTGGGATCTACCTAGCAACAGGGGCGGAGCTTAAACAACATTACAAGACCCAGTCCTCAATATAATTGGATGAAGGTTAACCCAATCTGGATGCTGCCTCCACCCTAGGAGAAGAGGCGTCTCAGGTAAGTACCAACGCCCTTTTTCATCAAACAATTATCTTCTTGCCTTATTTGATATCTCTATTCAACACTTCAAGAACCAAAATAAACAACAAAGGGGACAAAAGACAATCTTGCCTCGTCCCCTTCTGGGGATCATATGGTTTAGTGAAATCACCTTTAACCGTAATTGGAGCCTTCTGAGGCATATGTATCAACTTGAATCATTGAATAAAGTTACCATCTAAGTTCATATCTTCCAGAATTTTAATTTTAAAAAAGTCCAGTTCAAATTATTAACAGTTTTCTCTGCATCTGAGATTAATGTGGCTTGTTTTATGTCGTGTTGCAATGTTCCAATATTCAATACAGTTCTTTTAATTGTCTTTTAGATTATAATCCAAATTGAATAAAGTGAATAAAATATTTTTACACATTTTTAAATCTGTAGGCTAAAATTGATGTTAATAGTTTATCATTATTCAATAAGGAAATTGGTCTATAATTCTTAATAGATGTTAAGTCTTGTCCTTCAATATTGGTCTCTTTCCAGGATTCTGGAATTGCATCTCCCTGTAAAATAGATATCTTTCTCTTTTAAGGGTTTATTAACTCCAAGCAACCACAATTTTCTAAGTATATTCCTTTTTCAAGATCCATTTTTCCTTGTTTTGTGATTTCATCCTCATTCATTCTCTCTGAACACCATTCTTTTTTTTTTATACTGTTCATTTTGCTTCGGTATTCAATCCAGCACTGATTAATTACCACACCCTTTTAAACTAACTAATTTCCATTGTATTCAATTTACTTTAATGTGTCTTCTGACAAATCCAACTCTTGCTTCCATGTAACAATGTAAGGAGAACCAGTTTGATATTGTCATGCACTGGAGCATAATTTGTAGCTGTCACCAGCCTATGGATTCCTGCTTTCCTGCACACCAGTTTGCTTTTTCTGACATATATTTTAGTCCTTTTATTTATAAATTGCCTACAGCTTCACTTCTCTACATGTATTCATCAACTCCACAAGATTAATCAGCTCTGCTCCACAAGATTAAACCACATTCGGTCATATCTATTACAACCTTCTCCTTTATTATACTTCTATTTTTCTTTCATTCTTTTTATTTTTTTAGTTTGTGGTATTTGCTACTCTTACATTCCAAGTCACGATTTCTATATAACTTTCAATTATTAATCTTTATTATGACCATGGATTATTAACATGAGAAGGGTAGAATACAATAATAATTTTAAAAATTAAAAAATATATAATATACTTGTTAGTTAAGGGGGATTTTGTATTATGATAGATTTACTTAGCCATATATGAACGTTTATGGGGGTGGGTGGGTTGTGTTTGCTTAGTGCTTTTAAACCTTTTTATAGGTTTTTTAGAAATATTTTTGTTTTTATATTTTTTTAACTTTAAAAAAGAGGGACGCGGTGGCTCAGTGGCTAAGACGTTGAGCTTGTCGATCAGAAAGGTCGGCAGTTCGGCCATTTGAATTCCTAGTGCTGTGTAACGGAGTGAGCTCCCATTACTTATCCCAGCTTCTGCCAACCCAGCAGTTTGAAAGCATGTAAAAATGCAAGTAGAAAAATAGGAACCAACTTTGGCGGAAAGGTAACAACGTTCTGCATACCTTTGGTGTTCAGTCATGCCGGTCATATGTCCATAGAGACGTCTTCAGACAATGTTGGCTCTTCGGCTTTGAAACAGGGATGAGCACCATCCCCTGGAGTTGGGAACGACTAGCACATATGTGCGAGGGGAACCTTTACCTTAACTTTAAAAATCTTTTTTATTTTTTAGCTTTTAAAATTATTGTTTATATTCCACCTTTGTTATACTGGCTTATGGCCATAATAAATATTTGATTGATTGATTAAAAATACAGTCATGATCAGCTAAACCCATAGACCTTATGGCATTGATCAATTTCAGTTTTTACAAATTATTTTTCAGTAGAATAGCGGATGAGTAGATTTGGTGATACCTTTGCTACTTATTACATTATCTACTAATTGTAAGGACAGTAATGGTCAATTTTTGCAGATCTTGGTCAAGACCGGACTAGGGGATCCAGAGCCCAGTTTTATTCCCAGGAAGTTCACACTATTCCGTACATGTTAGGATCTTTAATCTAAAAATTTTCTTGCAAGCCAATACACCATCCAGGAAGGTATATGCAGTGTCTTGGTATGCAGAGTTATACTAATAGGCAATTCATGTGATTTATTTGCTTACTAAAGTCACAATTCGATGTTAGAGAGTAATACATACAGTTTTTTTTTTTACTGGGACTCATTGTATGTGTACATTTCTGGAAAGAAAAGAGGGAGGGAAACAAAAAGTAAGTGTGCTGTGCCCTGATCAACAGCACCACCAGGTGGTTAGATCTAAAAAGAGATTTATAATGATAATTGGTAATTTTTAAAGCTTTTGTTAAATGAAATAAGGTGTGGGAAATGCCTGAATCCATTTATTCTAATTCCTTCAGATACTAATACTATTGACTGAAAAAATATAGATGGAACATGTTCATAATACAGGGAGTCTTTGCTTAATTCATTCAGTTTTAATAAATTCCAGCCATCATAGAGTCCTCACAGTCATGTGATCATAGGTGTTTGGCAACTGATTTGCACATAACAGCAGTTGCAGCATCCCATGGCAATATGATCACTATTTAAGATCTTCCCTGCTGGCTTCCCATAAGCAGTATCAGTGTTTGGGAAAGTTTCAAATAACTTTGGAAAATCCCTCCCCCCCCCCCCCCCCCCCCGCATGCATGCTACAGTACCTCATTTCCACCAACTCGTTCATGGCTTGTGCTGGCCCTCCAAGACCTGTCCTTGCCTCCCCCATGCCCCTCCCCCCAGCTCTTTCCCTGGGATTCCCACCACTTCCCGTTTAGCAATTTACATGTTTTGGGTTTACGACAGCAGCCAGGATTATCAGGATTGTCATTGCTAAATGATGCACTCATGCAGCAATGCACTTTAAGACTCTGTCACTTAGCCACAGCAATCCTGGCCCCAATTGCTGTTGTAACCCAGAACTCTCTTGTTACTATGACAAAGCTTTCATTGAATGCTGCTGAACATTTGCTTTCATTATGGAAGGTAAAAACATAAATATCATGGGTTTGTTTTTCACTTATATCCGACCTTTATTTTTTGTTAATTTAAGCAGGTGAGCATAGTGCTCCCTTCTCCCACTGCAAGGTAGGTAATGAAGATTGACTAGCTCAAAGTCACCCAGCCTGCTTCCATGCCTAAGGGAAACCTAGAACTCACAATCTTTAGAACGCACTTTAACCACTAGAGTAAATTCGTCTCATGCTCACTTTCTCTTACGCATGACAGTGGCACACAAGTTTCTTTGATTATGCACAGGTAGCAGTCAGCTACCCCCCACCCCACGCCAATAAAGTGCCAAAAGACTTTGCTAACTGATGGATGATGGGAACTGAAGTCAAATCACATCTGGAGGATGCTAAATTCGGAAACCCACAAAAGAAATGTTAAGTGATACATTTAAAGGCAAAGACTGTATAGGCACAGAGAAGATATGAAAAGTGAAGTGTATTCAATTCCCTTTTTAATTGCCTCATCTCTCTCTCCTCTCTAGACCGACAAGATCTTGAACAACCCGACCGAGTAGACCAATTGCAAGAACCTCTGCTGGAAGCCCTGAAAATCTATGTGAGAAAGAGGAGGCCTAGCAAACCCCATATGTTCCCCAAAATGCTGATGAAGATTACAGATCTACGGAGCATCAGTGCAAAAGGTAAGGGCAGAGTTTCAGACCCTGCAGGGAATAAAAAATCTTAAATCTGTAGGGAGGAAGAATTTTTAAAAATGAATTCACAACTAAAAACTGTCTGATATGTATGACCGTGTTGAACATTATATTCAAAACTGAAAGGTAATTCTAGGAATACAGTGAGCATTCTTCAATATATACCACATTTTTGAAGGTTTTGAAAGTAAATTATATTGAGTATTGTTTGCACCCTTA
Organism: Natrix helvetica; assembly: GCF_964273705.1. Taxonomy (NCBI): domain Eukaryota; kingdom Metazoa; phylum Chordata; class Lepidosauria; order Squamata; family Natricidae; genus Natrix; species Natrix helvetica. Next base: position 47,881,272 of record NC_138554.1, on the reverse strand, counting down.
GTATATTCTTTTGGCTTACTTAGGAAATGCTCAGGTTATGTTTTGTATTGGTAAATCAGCTGTCTTCCCTCCCACAGGTGCTGAAAGAGTGATAACTTTGAAAATGGAAATTCCTGGATCAATGCCACCCCTCATCCAGGAAATGCTGGAAAACTCTGAAGGCATGGATTCTTTGGGGGGCTCAACAGGAGCTTCTTCCCGTATTAGTAGCTTAGCTCCACCTCCAGGCAGCTGCAGCCCTAGCCTCTCGCCCAGCTCCAACAGAAGCAGTCCTGCCACACATTCACCGTGACCATGCTGGACCCCTGAACTAGTTGCTTGATTCCCCCCCCCCCTCTGCGCACATCGGTCTTTTGCTTCCTGGGTCTGCCTGGACACATGTCTCAGGAGGAGCAGAGGTGGGGTGAAGGCGTAGCAGTGGGACAGACTGTTGCTGCAGGCATTCTTCTCCTCCCTCTCTGTACCACATCAGTCCTGCTCAGACCCAAGAGGGAAGGCTTCTTATGTTCTCCTATACCAGCACACTATTTCTCACTTAGCTGTTCAAACAAAACAGGGTTCCGTTTTGTTTTGCAAGGAAGGTCCCTGTTCTCCTGGAGGGAGGCACAGACTTTCTCTGAAGGCAGATCAGCAAGTAGATCTGAAGGACGGCTGCTCAAAATTAGGAGCAAGATTTTTTTTTTTCAAAACAAACTAGTTACAGGGGGGAAAAAACTTCTCTGTGGCACATATCCCCCCCCCCACTCTCTTCTTCAGTCTTGTCATGCACACAAACATGCCTCCACAAAAGTGTTGCTTGCTTCTTGTTGCAGTGAAAATGAAGTAGTGGGTTTTTTTTCCCAGTTGAGTTTGCATTTCAGATATTTCGGGGAAAGGGTATAAATGTTTTTTTTTAATTGCTCAAACCTTCTCTTCATCCTCAATTTGACTGTGCAATCTTACCTTTGTCTCTTTTTCTTGCCGCCTCCTACTTGTTCACTCACATATGCCTAAAAATGTCACCAGCAATTTTTTTTAAAAAAAGAAACATTAGTTCTTCAGTTTCTTTTTTTAAAGTACAGTAAAACATGGAGGGAAGGATTCATTAAAGAATAACTATTATATATACAAATATCTATAAATATATATAAATACATTTGAAAAAAAAAACTTTGTACAAGTTTGGAATTTGAAGGGTTTCTAAAAAAAAGAGGGTGGCAAGGAAAAGGCCAGAAAAACCAAACCAAACCATGGAGATTCATGTATGGGGTTGGTCATGCTTCTCATTATAGATTCAAAACTGTTACCTAGCCAAGTACTTGAATTTGGTAGCCACTCTTCTGCGAACACTATGCCAGGAATGACTGAGAAACTTGGCTTATTGGTAAGTAATCACGAGTTCATGCAAAGTTGCTAATGAATTCTGCTCAGCTTAAACCACCAGAAATGCCCAGTGGCAAAGAAGTTATCACTGCATTCAAAACAATTCTTGGCTGAGCTCTTGTTTAAGAATACAGAGTCTGCAGAGCAAGGCATATTTAAAAAGAAAACCCACAAGCCACTGCTCTAATTTGCTTTGGTCCTATTTTCAGAGAGAGCTAACTGAAAGCAATAGGACAACATTCCTTGCTGCCAGAATTTCCTGGAGTGTGTTTAAGTTTCAGTGTTTCCTGCAACTGTGGCTAGTATGAGTTAAAGATACTTAATTTTGGCTAGTCATGTACTTACTGGCTCCTTTTATTTGCAATATATCTTGTTTGGATCACGTGGATACAAAGCTAAAATCTCACCATTCTCTTTTTTTATTTCTATTTTGGCAAATGAAAAATTGAGAAATGAGGGGGTTCTGAACATTGTGATAAAAGTATTGTTTTGAGCAAAATGCTTTGTTTTCTAAAGGTGTGTGTCAGTGTGTGCGTGCGTGTGTGTGTCAAAAACACCTACGTTGTTACATGTTCTTACTAACAAAAAGCCAATTTTTCCCTCTCACTCAACTCCTGATTCTTATTATAAAATACTTTTGAAAGAGCAACTTTAATTTTGTAAGGCACAGAATTTTATCAGGGGAAACATCTTACTTCTTTTCTTCAGTCCACTGACCTTTGTTCACTTTGTTGGTTTCTAGGTTGAATAATTTGTATCCTCTTTTGGAAGAGAAAGATTAAGGGCTGGACTCTAAAGAGTTAATGTTGGAAGCTTTGCGGTGGGTGAAGGGTCTCTTTTCTATAATGATTCACATAAGTATCACAAACTTGTGTCTTCTGATCCAAAGGCTTGGGGAAAGATCGCTTTTCAAAGAGAATAAGGCAGATAGACAATCACTGTAATCCTTGAACATAATAGGACTAGCTATTGAGTTCCATCTATAACACGATACCACTAGACTTCATCCCTATTCCTATTTATCTGGAAATAAGGATTGTTTTCCAACTGTACAATCCTACCTGTGTTTATGCAGAAGTAGATCAGAGAGGCTTAGTTCCAAGGCCGTGGAAATAGGAATGAGGCCCTTCAAACTCCCGCCCCATTAGTTTCAAAACAATTGCCCTGGGTGGATTCCTGATTTATCTATAGAGAACACACCATGCTTTAAAGTTGTAGCCAGCTCCAAGTCCCTTTAGGGCAGGCTGAGGAGATTATCAGTATGGTTTATTCTAGGTTTTTTTTTCTCTTTGTGTTGAGATTTGATTGTCTTAGAATATGTGACATGACATTTAAACAGAATTGTGGAGGGTGGGAGTAGCAACAAGATTTTTATTCTCATAAAAGCCCCTCCTCCCTCAGGTTGCAAGGCATGTGCTTCACACTTCTCAAATATGTATATAAAGTTGTTATTTCATATAAAAAGATCCTGGTGAGTTTAGATCCTCCCATAATTGTTAAATTGGGTGGGGATGGGCTTGTGAGATGTCTTATGTGTGTCCCTTAAAAGAAATGACTGCCTGGTGTAAATGAATTACCTTATTCTCAGCCCTATTGCATTAAGTGATCAACAATTTATAAGGGTTAAACCAGCAGGGATTAGCCATGGAAAGTCAATGGACCTTTCCTATGATAAGGTAATATACTTTTAAATATTAGATACCAAGGAGTAACAATAAAGGAAACCTGTGTATGTTACAATTATATATTGAAATTTCAGAAATATTTGGCTGGTTGCCCTGGAAATAGAACTAGACTGATGATAAGTTGAATCCACACCTTAGTTCTTATTACATCAATATGCAATAACCTTGCATATAGCAACGGATAGCATCTGTAAGGGCACTAAGGTGGAATTTCGGTGGCACAGTGAGCTTTGTTTAGTTTAAAAAGCTTTTACTAAATGAATTATAATTACACAACTATATTGTTCCAAAGGTGCTTTTTCAAGAGGCAACTGGACTTTCTGGTTTTTCTTTGAAAACGTGTTGCTTCTCATCCAAGAAGCTTCTTCAGCTGAAGATGAATGATGAGAAGCTAAATTTTTTCAAAGAAAAAACAAAGTCCATTTGCCTCTTGAAAAAGCATCTTTGGGACAACCATTGACCTGGATGACTGAGAATCTCCATAGACATTTACCCAATTGCATGTTTTTGACAGCAAAGGCAGAAATACTCTGCATGACAACTCAGTGCTGTCCAATCAAAGTGGAGAAACATGCTCATATTTAACATATCATTAATACATGGATTAGTTGCAAAAACCAGATGAGTTTGTCAATATTGTTCCAGTCTGAGATTAATAAATAGGTTAACAAGTAAGTAATTACTATACTCTTTCCAAATCATCTGCCTGACCTATGATAAGAAACCACAAAATATTGGACTAGAAAGGTTATAATTCATCAGAAAAAGACAATTCTTACCACATTCTCTCCTATTTAGAGTTAATTCATCTTGGAGCATGTTAGTAGGAAACCAGCAGCTTTTAACATTGTCATTCTTCTGAGCATCTCTTTGATGAAGCAGAAATTGAAATGTAAGGAAAATGAAGAAGTTTAGGTTCGTAAACCCCCTTTCCTCAAGCTGCTGCCCTTCAGTTATGTTGGACTACAGTCTTCCAACATGGACATACTTCTAGCATTTCAAAAACACTTGAGAGAAAAGTTAGTTTTTCTCATACTTTTGTTTTAGAGAATATGACATTTGAAAAAACATGGAAGGTAACCTTTTAAGTAGCAAAATGGACTGTTTGTGGTTGGGACAGCTGACTCCCAAGACACCTAATGAAGCAGGAGAGCGCTCTTGAATATTTTATAAAACTCCAGTAGAGGAGAAATGATTGTGCAGCAGCTTTATTCCAATGCTCCACCAGAATGGTTTTTAAGAATGGTTCAGGCAGAAATTCTGCAAGATAATTTTTTTCTGATGTGAACAGAATAAAATGGAAGAAAAAAATAACAACTATCCATTTTATAATTGCTATTAGTTTCCTGGGTGCCCCAAAATTGTGATTGGCAAAGTAAGGTAAATTACTGGTTTAGATATACACTTCACATTATTTCGCACTCAGAAAATATACCATATTTGTTTGATCATTGACATTTCTCAAATGATGAGATTATGTTTGTTTTCTTCTGTTACATGCAGTGGCATTTTCTTCTTCTTCCATTGGTGTTTCTCATAAAACCTTTTAAAGATTGGAGGTTGACAATCAGAATAGTGTTTTGTTGCACAGAGTCATGAGAGCAATCCTAATATGGATCAGTTGTCAAGTGGGACAAGTCACCTCTTGTGCTTCTGTGCTTTTTCATTTGTTTGCTCATGGCTACCCCGAGGCAGACAGGTTTGATGGAACAGGCCTACCAAGCTGCACCCCTTTAATGTAAGGATGAACAATCCCTTTTTGTTAGGATCTTGCTTATCTAACATTATCTAATAATGTTGAATGGACTCAGAAGAATCACAGGGTTTAAAGTAATCTGGTCATATGATTGAAGTAGATGGAGTTGGAAATTTTGTCCATTTCTATTTTCTTTTTGGTGGTGGGATTTATAAATGCATTTAGAGTTTTCTGAGGTTTTTCACCTCTTTATCAGTTGTACAATATGATGGGATGGGCATGCTTAGTGACCTAAGCGATATAGAGGCTACTCAACTTTGCTTTAATTATGCCAGTAGCTAGAACCAAGTCCAGGAAGAGATGGAGTTCAGCAATCCACCTGTTCAGCAGTAGACATGGAAATGGTGCTAAGGGTATTTTATTATTTAATCAAGATGGAATAATTTCAGCTCTGGAAACAAAGTTCAGCTCTTCCTTTAAAAACTGCAATTCTTAGCACTGGAAAACATATGTTGTAAGAGTTGGTTAAAATAATGAAATAAGGTGTCAACACCTCTTTTAAGTGGAGGTGACAAATATGGAGCCTATCTGGGTATGTGGGGGGAAGGGAAAAATAATTTCTACATTGTGCTGCAGTATGATAGTAAGTATAGCAAATACTTGTGTCAACAGATTTCATCTGATTTCAGTCTGTATAAGTCTGTATAAGTGCTTTTGGTTTGAACTGTTCTAAAGCCATGCTTAGCTGAAATTCAGTTACACTGTACTGAAATCTTTGCTTCTGAAGGCTCAGAGGTACATTTGGTACACAATAGTGTAAAATGGCTATAGTTGCCACTCATTAATCAAGCTTCTTTGCCAAATGTTGTGAGAAGATAAATTACCAAGTATGCAATATCTCATTTATGCACAATGCTCCTTCCTTCAATATAGGATCCGCAGGTAAACAAGTTGAACATTGAGACTACAAATGTATCAGAATCCAGGATAGCGTGTATTAGGGTGTCTTGATTAGGCCTATTCCGCAAAAACCATTTTCTGCACCATCAATTTTAAAAATGTACCTTGGTCGCTATTTCTGTTATTTCAAAATCTCATTGCCTTGGTCCAAACTGATCCCATTCTGTTACACCCTTCCTCTCTGTGTGCAAAGGGAAAGATGGTGGGGTTGGGGGAAAACAACAGACTGACAAATGCTGGTTTCCTGTTGAAGGTCAGAGTGAAACAGTCAATGGCACCCCTGCTGCTTCGCCAGGCTAGTGAGCTGTCAGGCCAGCATTTCCGTTCCAGGACCTGAAGCTTGAGCTTTTCCAGCTGAAAAGAATTTCAAAGTAGGTTCTTTTGCGCTGTGGCTGAGCCAAATGTACATCATCTCTGTAGGCATAAAGAAGACAATAGCATGGGATTACTGTACACTAATGTGGAATTAATCCAAGAATGATGAGAACACCCCTTGTGCAAGTCACAAAACAATGAACAGTAGCCAAAGATGGGGAGGGCTTTAAAATCAAAGAAATGGGAATGGTTGTGATAAACTGCCTCTGAAATAAGAGTAAAATGAAGATTTGAACTGCAGAATAACTCTCTGATGAGGGAATGTGATGAGCCTTACATCTGCCTTAGAGAGCATGGTATTTGAATTCTTTATCTTTGGAAGCCTGGAGCCAGTATTTTACCAAGCTTATTGGAAGAAAGAGCAAAAGACTACTAGAAGCAGATGAGATACACAAGCCTTTTAGTAACATCGAAGCCAGTCTGAATTTTCATAAAGGGAATTATTCAGAAGCCATTTTAATTAATCTGAAGAACTGATAGTTGCACAATCAGCTTTCTTCTTATACATTGTGCAGCATTCAGTTGAGTAAATAAGGACAGCAAATATTTCCCAGCAGTTTAGCAGGAGGAAAAGAATGGCCAGAGAAACTGTTTGAGAAAAATCATCTGAAGAGCTGCGGCTGATCCATCGTGGATGACTGAGAGACTATAGGAGGAATACAAGGTAGGCAGACTCTAGGGAGTGAGCTCAGTGAGTCAATGAACAGGGATTAAGTAGACATTTTTCCAAAGAAATCTCTTAAATTAAGCACTGTACTGCACTAACCTGACAGTCTAAGAAGGAACAAGAAATAAAAGCTGGTTGTTAGTGATGCCTTAGTAACCAAAAATGCAAACAAACCAAGTAGTCTACACTCATGACCTGCAATGTTTAGAGCATATTATTCTTTCCCCCAACCCATTGGCATATGGTTGCATTAAATGCAGGCTTGTAGCAGTTACTGCAGGCCAGGAGAATGGAGAATCAAAGGTTTGGAGCGATGATCAGCTATAATTCAGCCAATAAGACAGTAGGTTAAAAAGTTTCCAAGTCAGTTTGAATGCTTAGTGACTTAATGGATCAATCAAGTTTTCTTGACAACCGAATAAAAGTGATGTGCCATTATCTTCCAATATGTTTTTTTTCAACTTTCCAAACTAGACCTATTGCAGGTAGTTCTCGATTTATAATCCAATTGGGATCAGAATTGCTAAGCAAGGTGGTTGTTAAGTGAATTGCGCCCAGTTGTACAACCTTTTTGCCACAGTGTTTAAATGAATCTGCAATTATGAAGCGAATCACTGCTCAGTGAATCCTGCTTCCCCCATTGACTTTGTTTGTCAGAAACGACTTGCCAATCACATGACCCCGAGATGCTGCAATTGTCATAAATACATGCCAGATACCAAGCACCTGAATGTTGATAACATGAATGTGGGGATGCTGCAAACCAAGTCATTGCCATTGTAACTTTGAAAGGTAGCTAAACAAATAGTCATGAGTCGAGGACTACCTGTATTTGAATTATTGGATGTGCAAATTGTGTTGGTAAGAACCATTTACTTCTGGAGTTATGAGAGATCTAAATGATGGGCTGCTGACATGAGTTGTTCCTCATAAGACCTGGTAAAAATGTGTTGACAAAAACATGCTGAGCTGAATAGAAGGGCTTTTAGCTGAATCCTGTGAGAGATTGAAATGAAAACTCTGAAGTGGGAATCTCAAATAAAGACTTGTCTTCTATAGAAAGAGTTGGGAATGTAAAACGTGTGGAAAAAAAGTATTACCGCTGATGTTTCCTCAAGGAATTGCAGATAATTATTTTCAAAAGCAAGTTTCAGGTTTCTTAAATAATAGGGGGATGTTAATTCCACCAAAACCTACTGGAAAGAAGTAAATTCCTAACGTGTCACTTACAATTTCTCCTTCAGAAGATAGAAGAAGTCTCGAGCGTTTATTCTGACTTGATACCAACTAATAAAGATAGTTGAGGAAGTAGAAATATTGGAAAGTGGGTACGGGATAATGATAATGTAACCATGGAATTCTTGATTTTCAGGCAGTCAAATACATTCAAATTCATGTCTTGGATTTCAGGCCTTCTGGTTATAATAAATTTAGCAATAATAATTAGAATGCCATAGCAGGGAGAGCAAATGGAAAAAGAACTCAAATTTAGTCTGAATTCCTACAAAAGGAAACACTAAAAGAAAATTACAAATCATTCCAGTGGGAAAAGAAATAGGACAGTAGAAGAAACCGGTGATGGTGCACAAAACTTGTGAAGATTTGAAACAAGCGAAAGGTATGGAAGATGGAAAATTCAACATGTCATCAAGAAAGAAGACATATATAAATGGATCAGAACTGTAGAGATGGGATCAAGAAAGCTGAAGCTCAGTGGGAGTTTAGCTCAGTGAGGAATATTTCAGACATCACAAAGGTCATCTTTAGAGGTCTTCAAAATAGAGGGAAAAGAATCCATATGCTGGCTGCTGAATGAAGTGAGGTAACAAATAGAGTCTCTCATCTCCTATTTTGGCTCAGCTTCTCCAACAAGAGGTAGTTGTGAGGAGCAAGACAAAGGCAGGTGAAGCACGAGGTTAAATAAAATAATTTCAACAACAACAGCTCAGTATATCTGTTTATTTCAAAGAAGTTTAAATCTTAGGCCCAGATGAATTATTGAGTTATTGGGAAGTCTTGCTGATGTCTGATAAACCCTCCATAGATGGCGTTTGAGAAGTCCTGGAGATCTGGTATAATGTTAATGAGTAAAGAAAGTTATCAGATTTGTAGATAACACACACAATATTGGGATAATAACTCAGAAATGGCATTCAAAATGGGATGTGTAGGACTTTGAGTCCTAATGGCTTCTGGGAGGGAGTGGCCATGCTTGTTGTACCTGTTGGTGTCTGCTTAAAGAAGCCACACCTTTTTGTGGACTTGTATTCTTAACTATGAACCCTATGAAAAGTTTTTCCTAAATAAAAAATAAGAAAACAATGATTGTCTCAGATGTGTTTTAGCTCTCCTACTCAGGCATTTTTCAAATGATGACCGTTGGTTTCAATTGTGGATCTTATTCATGCAATGTCAGCCCTTTCCACTCAAAAGCCAATGTTTTCCTGCCCAGTCCTCTCCAATTAAGCTGACTGCTGCTGAAATGATGGGAGTTTTAGCTCACTAGTCCTCATGTTTCCTTATATTCCGCCCAATCCTAGAGCAGTAGAACAGAACAGAGAACAGAACAGAATATAATAGAATATTGTCACTTTGAATGTACATTAATCGGCGTACATTAAAATGAAGTTACATTGCATACATCTCTCAAAGGGTCTCCACCTCTAATATAAACATAAACATGACAAGATAAATAAATATAAAATTATGCATATACCCACATATATGAGACACAGAAACAACAGTCTAGTTTGGATGTATACATGTACGTAGCAAGAGAAACAAATCTTGCAAGTTTACCAGATGGATGGCATAGGTAACAAAGCTGTTGCAGAATGTAGTAGTCCTACTATAGATACTTCAAAACCTTCCAGAGGGGAGCAGCAGAAATAAATTGAGCATGTGGAGTCTCTAGCAATGCTTTGAGCTCTAAGCACATAGCACTTGTAAGTAATATCCTGAATGACAGGAAGCGAGCTACCTATAATCTGTCCTTACCACTCTCTGAATTGACTTTCTATCTGAGGCACTGCTGCCACCAAACATTGCACATTGATTCAGTTTGTTAAAACACATTTGATCCTGTCTCTGTAGAAAAGGCCAGGATAGAAGGAGAAAGATGTGATCTCATCCGACGCAGGAAATGCAGATGCTGGTTTGCATGCTTCAATAAGGATGACATTTGGAGAGACCAGTTCAGATTGTTAGTTATCTGCACCCCCAGATACTTTATATTGTTGACCACCTCTACAGCTGCATCATTGATACTGAGTGGAGTATAACCATGCCCGCTCTTTCTAAAATCTACAATGATCTCCTTTGTTTTATTAATGTTTAGAACCAGGTTACTTTTTTTGCACCAGTCCACCAGAGTTCACATCTTCCCTATATGCATCTTCACTGTCGTCCCAGATAAGACTCATCACTGCTGTGTCACCCGCATACTTCACAATATGATTTGTAGCAGATTTGGCACAGCAGTTGTGGGTCATCAAGGTGAACAGTAGCAGACTCAAGACAGCCCTGTGGGGAACCTGTACTCAAGGAGAGGGAGTTGGAGACTTTTCTTCCAACTCACACAGACTGGGGCTTGTCAATAGGGAGGTCCAGTATCCAATTACATAATAGGCCCAATTTGTTCACCAAATGCTGAGGAATGATTGTGTTGCACACCAAACTAAAATTAATAAACAGCATTCGCACAGGAGTATTCTCCTCCAGGTGTGCCAAGCTAAGATGAAGCGCATAAGAAAATGCATCATCTATAGAGTGGATCTTCTGATCCTTATGATACACTTCATCATAATGGAAGTGAGTACAACAGGATGGTAATCATTAAGGCATGTGATGTTGGGTTTTTTGGGCACTGGTACAATGATGGCAGTCTTAAAATACGATGGAACCACGACCTGATGCAACGAGAGGTTGAAGATGCCTGTGAGAACAGTGGCCAGCTGGTCAGCACACTCCTTAACTACTCACCCAGGGATATTATCAGGGCCAGCAGCTTTCCGAGTATTGACTCTTCGCAGGATCTTCCAAAGAGAATTGTCTCAAACCTGAGTGCCTTATCATCAGGGAGGGAAACAGCCTTCTTTGCTGGAACATTGTTTGTGGCCTCAAACCAACCAAAAAAACCTATTTAGCTTGTTTAGAGAATCCATGTCCCCCTTACATGTCAGGAAAGCTGCCTTAGAGTAAGTAATGACCCAAATACCTTGCTCCATGCGTCCATAGGATCTTGAAAAGCATTTCTGACTATAGGCCCATTTTGCTGTTTTTATAGCACGTCTCAAATCAGCTCTTGCCATTCTAAGAGCTTCCACATCACCTGGTGTGATCACCAGATGGATTCGTAACTGGCTGACCAACCGCACTCAACGTGTAGTCCTCAATGGAACTGCATCTACATGGAGGGAAGTATGCAGTGGAATACCCCAAGGCTCTGTTTTAGGCCCAGTACTCTTCAACATCTTCATCAATGATTTGGATGAGGGAATAAATGGGGAACTCATCAAATTTGCAGATGACACCAAGCTGGCAGGAATAGCCAACACTCCAGAAGATAGGCTTAAGATACAGAAGGATCTTGACAAACTTGAACATTGGGCACTATCTAATAAAATGAAATTCAATGGTGAAAAGAGTAAGGTTCTACATTTAGGCAACAAAAATGGAATGCACAGGTACAGTATAGGTGATACCTTGCTCAGTAGTAGTAACTGTGAAAGGGATCTTGGAGTCCTAGTGGACAACCATTTAAATATGAGCCAGCAGTGTGCAGCAGCTGCCAAAAAAGCCAACACAGTCCTAGGCTGCATCAACGGGGATAGAATCAAGATCACGTGAAGTATTAATACCACTTTATAATGCCTTGGTAAGGCCACACTTGGAAAACTGCATTCAGTTCTGGTCGCCACAATGTAAAAAAGATGTGGAGACTCTAGAAAGAGTGCAGAGAAGAGCAACAAGGATGATTAGGGGACTGGAGACTAAAACATATGAAGAACGGTTGCAGGAACTGGGTATGTTTAGCTTAAGAGAAAGAAGGACTAGGGGAGACATGATAGCATTGTTCCAATATCTCAGGGGTTGCCACAAAGAAGAGGGAGTCAAACTATTCTCCAAGACACCTGAGGGTAGAACAAGAAGCAATGGGTGGAAACTAATCAAGGAGAGAAGCAACTTAGAACTGAGGAGAAATTTCCTGACAGTTAGAACAATTAATCAGTGGAACAGCTTGCCTCCAGAAGTTGTGAATGCCCCAACACTGGAAGTCTTTAAGAAGATGTTGGATAGCTATTTGTCTGAAACGGTAGGACTAGAAGACCTCCAAGGTCCCTTCCAACTCTACTATTGTATTGTATTATTTGAAAGCGGTGTTTCTCACCTCCAACATCACATGGACCTTCTGTGATATCCAAGGTCTCTCATTTGCTCATATGTTGCTTAAGTTAACACGTTGCTTAAGTTAATGCATGACACACACATGTATCCAAGGCCTTGTCTAGTTTTGCCTTAAAAGATTGGTGGTCTGAGTATGCACAAACAAGAGTCATAAATAACTAATGCATTTATTGTTTCTACTTTTGGCCACAAGAGGCCAGCAAAAACCTTTAGCAGTTGCTGACATTATGATGAAGATATATTTCTAACACTTGAGCAGGGAGAGAAATCTTGCATGGCAATATTCCTCCTTGTTAAGCTGAAAATCCCAACCACACAGGTAAGAAGGAAGGAGATGCTGCTTGGAAGATAGACATGTAGCAGAATGTTCAAGGGGTAGGGTCAAAAAAGTCAAAATGACAGCCACTACACACTGTGATGGAAATTATGCCTGGTTTACCTGTCTGTCACAGGTGCAAAGCTTACATGACATTCTCGTGTGAAAAGGCATCACACTATTGTGGCTGCCATCTCAACTTTTTTGACCACACCCTGTGGACCCACCTGGGATGCAGCCCCCTTTCCCCAATGAATTCAGTTATCAGTTATCCAGGCTTCCTCCCAGGTAATTCTTAGCAGGGTGTCCAGTTCCTTTTAAATTTCTATTTCAGCTGTCCATTTAGTCTGGATGTTAATTAAAGCTCGCCTAAGTTTGTCACAAGCTAAGGCAAAGCATGGTCTTTGGTTTGCAAAGAGCCAGTTCGGTCTAGTAAAACACCAGACTAGAAGGCGAGAGACTGTGAATTCAAGTTCCACTTTAGCCATGAAAGCCAACTGTGTGACCTTGGGCATATCAGTCCTTCAACCCAACCCACCTCATGGGGTTGTTGTGGAGAAAAGAGGAGGAAGGTGGGTTGGATGTATTCGCTACCTTGACTTATTTATGAAAATCTACCAAATCTTCTATTGTGCTTAGTTCATGCCAGCTGTAGAAATACTTGACCTTGAGGAAATAGAGTATAGTAAAAACATTTCTAAAAAAAAAAAAAGCAGCCTGTCTGCAGCCTGCATTCCTAAAAACCAAAAGCAAATTGCCTGTTGTCCTCCAGAGTTGTGATGACTATGTCTCCCCCAAATCTCGTCTGTCGTCCTTGCCATTTTATAAAAATAAGAGGTGGATGGCTTTTGGCTCACAAACAAGTTTACCCAATATGAATAACAACTACTGAATCTCCCTTGGGGGGGGGGGGGAGAAATACACAATGTTGTCTTCCATCCCAACCATACCCCGACCAGACTACAGGTAATCCTCAACTTATAACCATTCATTTAGTGACCAATTGAAGTTACAACAGCACTGTAAAAACCAACTTATTTATTTATTTATTTATTTATTTATTTCTTAGCGCTTATAGACCGCCCCCTCTCCCGAAAGGGACTCGGGGCGGTGTACAGTCCATATCAAAATACATCATAAATGACTATAAAATTTAAACAATTAAAATTATTAAGTGGATAGATACATAAATAAGAGGAGGATAAAAAGATATACAAAACTGTACTGCTAAGTAAATAATTTAAAATGTACAGAATTTAAAACCCCAATATCCTATAAAATTAAGTTTAAAAGAACAATCCCCCTAAAAAACCAGTAAGAAATATGTATGCCAGGAGGTAGACGTTAAAATTATGCCAGGCCAGCCAGTCGGAACAGGTGTGTCTTCAATTTCTGTCGGAAGGAGCGGAAGTCAGTGGTGGTTCTAATGTCGGGGGGGAGGTCATTCCAGAGGGTTGGGCCCATCACAGAGAAGGCCCTACTCCTTGGTGTCGCCCGTTGGCATTGCCTAGTGGACGGCACCAGGAGAAGCCCCTCCCTGTGAGAGCGAATTGGCCGCAGGGATGTGTGTGGGAGGATGCGATCCCGCAGGTAGCTAGGCCCTATGCCATGGAGCGCTTTAAAGATGGTGGTCAGAACCTTGAAACGCACCCGAAAGACCACAGGTAGCCAGTGCAGCTCGCGCAGGAGCGGTGTTACGTGGGAGTACCTGGTACTCCCCATGACTGCCCGCGCGGCTGCGTTCTGGACTAGCTGCAGTCTTTGGGCACGTCCCAAGGGAAGCCCCATGTAGAGAGCATTACAGTAGTCCAGGCGAGACGTCACCAGTGCATGAGTGACCGTGCGTAGGGCATCCCGGTCCAGAAGGGGGCGCAATTGGCGCACCAGGCGAACCTGGTGGAACGCCCCCCTTGCCATGGCTGCCACCTGGTCGTCCATTGACAGCTGGGCATCTAGGAGGACGCCCAAATTGCGCGCCCGTTCCACAGGGGGCAGTTGTTCGCCCCCTATGGCCAGCGTTGGAGTCAGCTGACTGAACCGAGGTGCCGGTAGCCACAGCCACTCAGTCTTGGAGGGGTTGAGTTTGAGTCTGTTGTCCCCCATCCAGACCCCGATGGCTTCCAAACACCGGGACATCACTTCGACAGCCTCGCTGGGGTGGTTTGGGGTTGAAACGTACAGCTGAGTGTCATCAGCGTACAGATGGTATTCAACCCCAAAACCACGGATGATCTCCCCCAGTGGCTTCACATATGCGTTGAACAGGAGGGGCGACAGGACCGACCCCTGCGGCACCCCGCAAGTGAGTGGCCTCAGGGTCGACCTCTGCCCCCCTGTCAACACACATTGCGACCGGTCGGAGAGGTAGGAGCCAAACCACCGTAAAACGGTGCCTCCGACTCCCATCCCCTCCAGCCGGCGCAATAGGATACCATGGTCGATGGTATCAAAAGCTGCTAAGAGGTCTAATAGGACCAGGATAGAGGAACAACCTCTATCTCTGGCCCTCCAGAGATCATCAACCAGCGCGACCAAGGCTGTCTCTGTGCTGTGCCCGGGTCGGAAGCCGGACTGGCGTGGGTCTAGATATTCGGATTCGTCAAGGTGTCGTGGAAATTGCTGTGCCACCACATTCTCAACAACCTTCGCTAAAAAGGGAAGGTTGGAGACTGGACGATAATTAGCCAGCTCCATTGGGTCCAGTGAAGGCCTCTTGAGTAAGGGCCTCACCACCGCCTCTTTCAAGGCAGTTGGTAAGGATCCCTCACCCAATGAGGCGTTCACCAGGCCCAGAAGCCAGCCTCGTGTCACCTCCCAGGATGCCAGTACCAGCCAGGAGGGACACGGGTCCATTGAACATGTGGTGGGTCGCAGCCGTCCACGCAACCTGTCCAAATCCTCGGAGGCAACAGAGTCAAACTCCTCCCAGAATGGTCTCACAAGACTCACTGCTGACGGCTCGTCCGGCCCACTGGAGGGGGCCCATCCGCTCCGGATCTGAGCGACTTTGTCCTGCAGATATTCCCCAAACTCCTCTGCTCTACCCTGCAAGGGTGCCCCCCGCGTCCCCTGTGGCAGGAGAGAGCGGGTCACCCTAAACAGGGCGACAGGGCGGTTATCCGCGGACGCAATAAGAGCGGCACAATGTCTACGTTTGGCCGCTCTCAATGCCACAAGGTAGGTCCGTAAATAGGCTCTTACCTGTGTTCGATCAGACTCGGAGCGCGAGGATCTCCACCTGCTCTCTAGACGTCTCCTATGGCGCTTCATCACCCTTAGCTCCTCGGTATACCAAGGAGCTCGGGTGGATCGCTGCCACAGGAGAGGTCGCAAAGGCGCAACCTGGTCCAAGGCCCCAGCCGCCGCCGTATTCCAGGCGGCCACTAGGTCCTCTGACCGAGCGCGGGTCAGGGCTACAGGTAGTGGCCCAAGCTCCGTCTGGAACCTATCTGGTTCCATCAGGTGCTTGGGGCGGTACCAGCTTGGACAGGCTGGTTCCGCCTCCTCGCGGTGGGGGGTAGCGGCAGGGAAGTCGAGCCGGAGACATGAGTGATCTGACCATGACAGGGGAGTAATAACTAAATCCCCTATTCCCAGATCACTCGTCCACTGTTCAGATACAAAAACTTATGACTGTTTTTCACCCATAGTCAAGTGATTAAAATTTAAACTCTTGACAACTGGGTCATTTATGATGGTAGTGATGTCCTGGGATCTTGTGATCAATTTTTGTGACTTTCTGACCGCAAATGGAGAAGCCAAATTCACTTAATAACCGCCTTACTAATTTAACAACTGCAACGATCTGCTTAGGAACTGTGGCAAGAAAAGTTGTAAAATGGGACAAAACTCACTTAACTGTCTTGCTTAAACAACAGAAATTTTGGGCCCAGTTTTGGTTTTAAGTGGTTTAACTTGAAAAGTCAGACCTGCAAACTGCCCCATTGTGGCCATAGTGAACAAAGGAGTTGAAATCCAAACAAGGATTTCTTAATATGACTCCATTTCCAGCTGCTTTATGCAAGGAATCCAGCAGTTGAATGTGGCAGTGTGAAAAGCACAGGCCTTCCAAGGTACAGATAGTCCTTGACTTATAACCATTTGTTTAGTGACCGTTCAAGGTTACAACAACCTGATAAAAGTGACTTATGACTGTTGTTCATAACGACCGTTGCGGCATTCCATGGTCACATGATCAAAATTTGGATGTTTAGCAACTGGTTCATATTTATGATAGTTACAGGGTCCCCAGATCATGTGATCACCTTTTGCAGCCTTCTGACATGCAAAGTCAACGGGGAAGCTGGATTTACTTAACAACCATGTCACTAGTTTAACAACTGGATTGATTCACTTAACGACTGTGGCGAGAAAGGTTGTAAAATGGGGCAAGACTCATTTAACAATGGTCTCACTTAGCAACAAAAATTTTGGACTCCATTGTGGTGGCAAATCAAGGACTACCTGTAGACAGTTCTAGTGTTTTTTTTTTGGGGGGGGAGCTGAATACTGTGGTATCTTAAGGCACAACTCAATCCAGCTTCTACTAGGAAAGGAAAGAGTGCCAGCTTGATTGAGAGTTAACAATTTCTCATAGAGGCTGGCTGGAGAATATTATAAACCAGTGGAAGGTCTGGAACCAACCTAAATTGAACAGTATCTAGTCAATCTTTAGTAGTCGCAAAAAAAAAAAAAAAAACACAACCCAAACAAGATCTGATCTAGTTACTGTTTGGCTGGGAAACTGCCATGAAATCTAGGACTGTCTCACTTAGCAACAGAAATTTGGGGACCAGTTGTTGTCATAAATCAAGGTATCCTGGAAGAATGTTAGGACAAAGCCCTTCCATATTTGTTTCTAGGAAAGCAATTGGCCCATGTCCTTGTAATCATTTGGAGCTGTTGGGAGAAAAACTTGAGTTAATACTGGCTTTGGGTGAAAGGTTAGTTGCATTCTTATCCACAAAGAACCCCAAGAATCGCAACCAGTGGTCTCATCCCATGGCTACCTAAGCATTAACACAGGAGCCTGGCTCAGAAATGATTGACAGACACTTTGAAGCATATAACAAAATGAGTTGGGCATTTTCTCTAGAAGCAACTATTATTTCTTCAAACGTCCTTTGCAATCCCTGAGGGAAAACATGCAACAAATGCCTATCTCTAGACAAAGATAAAACTCAGACTAAACTTTATGAAGTTTTGGCAGGCGCACCTGGTCTCAGGATATGGGGATTCAGAGTGTCCTTGAGAGCCTCAGATAACTGCAGAGCCGAAGCTTCTGCAGATAAGCTCTGCTGATGTACTGGGTTACTCCTGTATCTGCAGGCCTGTGATCTGTCTTCTGGCTGTTTTTTTTCTTTTCCCTTCCCTTTCTCCCCCTCTTCTGTCCCTGAGAGATGCTTGGGACTCTGAACTTCACCAAAATCCACATCCCTAATAGAAATCCTTTCCCATCCCCTCCACCATCACCACCACTGAGGTTGAAATAGAGATTTCATAAAGTTGGGGAATGGGGGATAGCTGATGCTTCCCTACTCTAAACTCAAACCCCCGGCCTATGTTAGGTTGACTATTCCCAGGATATCCAGCCAGTGCAGGGATGCCAGGCAAAGGGGAAATACCTTTATTATTAGGTCACCTCTCTCTTTTTGCTTAAATTCTGCAAGTTGTAATTACCACTGGCCTCAAAAGCAGTATATTGAGAAACGTGGGGTTACAGGCTAATCTATACAATGCATTATAGGAAGATGTCTCAAGTATTCATGCATCTTGCACAATAGAACTGCTATTATTATTCACCATGGGTGGTTCCCATTAGCAAAATCCTCACAAATCACCACTGTTCACTATTCACATTCTCTGCATGTGAAATCTTCCTAAACTTGTGTCAGATTCCTTCCTTCCTTCCTTCCTTCCTTCCTTCCTTCCTTCCTTCCTTCCTTCCTTCCTTCCTTCCTTCCTTCCTTCCTATAGGACT
The DNA here is from genome assembly GCF_964273705.1 of Natrix helvetica. NCBI lineage: Eukaryota > Metazoa > Chordata > Lepidosauria > Squamata > Natricidae > Natrix > Natrix helvetica. The sequence continues at coordinate 47,862,825 of NC_138554.1, read as the reverse complement.
GCAGCACAGCATTCATAGTTACAGGCCCCCTTTTCAAAGAGGAGTGTTTTTGATGCACATGTCTTCTCTGTGTATTGACCTTTGTATTCATTTTAACTTTGTAGCCACAATAATTCCTAGCAACCTATTTTAGTTATTCTAATCCTTACAGTAACCGTGTTCAAATACTTTGAGAAAAGCTAAAAAAAAGGGGGGGGGATTTATTTGAGCAGGTTCTTCCCCTTGAGATATCCCTCCTGCCCAGCATTTGAAACCAATCAATAGTGCTGGTTTGAAGTCCACTGGTTTTTGTCAATTTCCAGAAAAAAGGTTGGCTATTTCCTTTCATTTTAAGGAAAATAAATAATTGAAGACAGAGAGGTCAAAATCTTCTTGCACTAAGTACCAGCTTTGGTTCTGTTTTGGGGATTGGCTGCCATTGGAAGTTTTGATTGGGGGAGGGGCGCAAGGTGAGGAAATCTTTCTGAATCTTAATGAATCTTTTTTTGACTTTGGCATCTCATTATAAAAATACCCGAGGCCTTTGTTTCTGCAAGACTTCCTTCTCTTATGTTAGTGAAGCCTCTCTCTTCAACAGTCACCCCATGCAGGAATATTGAGTGTACATGTTCATGGAGGAAAGATGCAAGTCCCTTCAGCAGCCTGTATTGCCAAAATCCAGAAGCCCAAGGACATCACCTCTAGGAACAAGAAAACAAACAAAAACATATGGAGGAAGACTGAAGGACAAGTAGAGAATGAGCAGGCGGAGCAGAGTGACTGGAAGAGGATGTTAGGATATTACTTGCACTGCTCTCATATATGTATGTATGTATGTATGTATGTATGTATGCATGCATGCATGCATGCATGCATGTATGTATGTATTTGTGTTACAACTCCCGGTATGCCCAAATATGGGAGGGAGCTCACTACTCCCCCTTTCTGTCCTTCGGCTCATTACAGAGGACCATCCAGGCAGAAAACCATATTTTTAATGTTGCCTTTATTTATTTATCAGCACAAATACAACACACACGCACACACACACACATATGTGTGTGTCAAGAAAAAAAGGGGTTAATATGAGAAAGAAGGGGAGGGTGAACAGTGCCAGATGACCCTGTTTGTTTTTCTTTTTATTTTCCTCCCCTGAGAGCCACCTCTGAGTTTGGGGTCCCATTCCATCTGCAACAGGAAGCACCATGGTTGACCCCTGGCCATCAGCCTCTGCCACCATCCCTGCAGAGGCAGTCCCTTCCCCCCAATAGCAGTGAGCGGTATTGAAAACACAGAGGAGCAAAGGACAGGAATTGTTCATTTTTGCAAACACTTTGGCATCCTTTATTTTATAACCTGCAGTCTACAGCCATCCACATGCCACCTATCACTCCTCTTTACACTCACATGATTCAAAATAGAAAATAAACAACAAAGCCAGATTGCCTAATGAATGAGATAAACCATGAGCCCACAGATATTATGTGTAAATTGAATAACTTTGGGTTGGCTAAGAATTCAGTAAGGTCAAGAGGGGTTAGTAGAATATTGGATCAAAAAATATTCTCGGAAAAGTAATGGAAAACTATATACATATTTTTATTTGTATCCCATCTTTATTATTTTAAAAGGCAGAGAACACATCCATCACACCATGGATCATTTCATGTAAGCAAGAAATCGCCAGGACCTGGTTCAACCTTTCTGGCCATGACTTTCACTTGCTCCTGGAAGGGGTAGATTGGAGCAAGGTGGCAATTCTCCATGGACCAAGGAACCCATGGGTTATCAGGCTAGACAATAATGTATGATAATCAAAACTTGGAGATTTAATTGGAAATAGTTGTTGGGAAGTAAAAGAAGGCATTCCTCTCTTGTCCATATTTGTGATTGCATCTGCTTGGCTACCCTAGAACATAAAATGCTGAATGAGAATGTTTTTGGCCTGATCCTGTCGTTTTGTCTTATATTCTTGGTGTTGGCAGGTTTGAGCACATCTATCCTTCAGAGGTTGATACTATGAGGGGATGCAATTCTTCATTAGACAGTGTCAAGGCTTCCCACTTAAACAGAAACAAAATTTTCCCAAATTGGGTACGTTTATGGTATTGTTAAGTCTTGATTAAGCTTGTCATAGCATAGCGTCTATTTTGGTGGATCTGGCAGAGTTGGCTTTCAATTAAGCAATGCTATCTATCAGGATCCTAAAAGTGTGCCTTCTCTTTCTCAATTCCTGCCATCTGGAAAAAGGTTAACCCCTTGAGATCTGAACACCCATCCTCAGCCTTAGTCCTGCTGGTGTTTCAAAGGGATCTAAATGGCCCTTTGCCTTTGCTGCTAATGAGTGAAGCCTCCTTTTAACCTAGTTTGGTTTTTGTTTCCATCTGTTTGATATTCTGCCATCTCTCCCCTTTTTTGTTTCCTGTTTTTAATTGTCTTCGTGTTTTAAATTATTTGTAAACTGTCCAGAGTTTTTAGGAGTTGGACAACATATACATTTTAACAATAAGAAGAAGAAAGACAAAAAAAGTCTGGATAGTGGATGTGGCAGTGCCTGGAGAGAGCAGAATAGAAGAGAAAGAACTAGAGAAGATAACAAAAAACAAACACCTACAAATAGAAATAGAACAACTATGGCAAAGGCAAGCAAGGTACTAGCAATAGTAATAGGCGCCTTGGGTGCAATCCCAAAACAACTGGAGCGCCACTTGAACACCATCGGCATTGACAAATTTGCCATCAATCAATTGCAGAAGGCGGCTTTACTTGGAACAGCTTCCATCCTGCAACAATATCTGTAACACCGTCAAACATCCAGATTTGTCTATCCTTGGTAAGGACTTGATAGGTAGACAAAAACTGCCAAACCCAGTCTGAACATCTGGTTTACTGTGCGATTACTACTGGAGCTGCTGCTACTGATGATAATAAATAATAATAATAACAACAACAATAATAATAATAATAATAATAATAATAATAATAATAATAATAATAATAATAATAATAATAATAATAATAATAATAATAATAATATAACAATAATTGAAAAGAAAAAAGTTTGGTTCATTGACATTGCAATACCTGGTGATGCACGAATTGAAGATAAACAGCAAAAAAAAAGTCACAAAATACCGGGACTTGCAAATTGAGGTTGAGAGACTGTGGAAAAAGAAATCATGTGTTGTCCCGATTGTAATTGGAGCCCTTGGAGCAATACCTAAAGGACTACCTCGCTATTTAAAAATTCTAAATTTACCTGACTTGAACATTATGACTCTACAAAAAACCACCCTACTTGGAACAACTTATATCCTCCGACGTTACCTTAACAGTTCCTAGGTCCTTGGTTAGGACTCCAGCTGTTGAACTACCAACCAGCTCCAAAGGCTGTGAATCTCACCAAAGATTAACATAATAATAATAATAATAATAATAATAATAATAATAATAATAATAATAATAATAATAATAATAATAATAATAATAAATACTTGGTTGATATCTAGGATGCTGGCAGCAACCCATATCAACCACCAGTGCCAATCAATGGTATTTGTGATACATTTTTAAATGTTCAGTTGACTGAGTTTCATGTTTAATGAATAAAAGATGATGATGCTAATAATATTAATGATAATAATAATAAATACTTGGTTGATACCTAGGATGCTGGCAGCAACCTGAATCAACCATCAGTGCCAGTCAATAATATTTGTGATGCATTGATGCATGAATAAAGTATATAATAATAATAATCAATCCACCTTATTTGGAACTGTCTATATACTCAGACATTACCTAAACAGCTCTTAGGTCCTTAGTTATGATTTGAACTGTTAAGTTTTTTGCCAGTCCTAGACTGAAGCAAATTGAAGATTAAATCAATAATGATGATGATGATATGCATTTATGCCCATTGTGAATGTTTGAAAAGCTACATAGAATCAGTACTGACAGTTATAAGCCAAAATGTGTCTAAACAACTGAGTTTACTGAACCATAGCTAGTAGCAGCTTTCTTCACTCTTTTCTGTTGAAGAGGGAAGGCTTGAAGCAAATAGGGTAAGGTTAAAAATAAGCCCACAATCATCTTTTTATTCTCAGTTGTTCAAGGTTCAAAAGATATTTTCTGGACAGCTTTGAGAGGGTGAGATTCTGGAGCCTGCATCATTTGAGGTTTGAAAGGGTGCCTGCTTGGCAGTGTAATTCCTTTCTCCATCCATAAATAGATTAGGTACTAAATTTTCTCCAGCACAGAAAGATAGGCTTTCGAAATTGTAACCCCAGTAGGTGAAATACTTTTAATGCATAGAGACTGAAGTTATTAACCATCGTCTTACTGAATGCTACCCAAGAGTTAATACAGTAGAGAACAAACTGTCTTTAATCTGAAAACAATTGACCAGGGAAATAATGTCCCAAGGGAGGAGAAGAGGAACATTTGTCACTGGAAATATTAAAAATAGTCTTGGATAAATATATATTTTTGGAAGGGCTGACAATTTTGGTTTAGCAAACTACACAACCATGTCCAAAATCACCTCAGAGTTGTTCATTGCATGATGAGCAAATTTATTTAGAAAATAAAACAGTGCAGAACGCATGTGTCTATGTGTGTGTGTGTGTGTGTGTGTGTGTGTGCATGTGTGTGTGTGTGTATGTATGTATGTTTGTGTGTGTGTGTGTGTGTGTGTAAACTTTTAATGAAATATTCCAAGTTTAATATTTTGACATTAAACAGAGAGGAAAAGGAAACAGCTGCCTCTTCTACTCTGTGGGTCAACTGTTATGCACACTATTTATCTATGTTTGAGTACATATGGATACATGGTATGAAAAGGTCAGAAGGGACCTTGCAGATCAACTTGTCCAACCCCTGCCCAAGGCAGAAAGCCACCAGTAAAGCATTCTTGCCAGATGGCCATCCAAAGTTTTTTTCAGCTATGTCAAATTTTTGGCTCACATTCAACTTGTGAGTCACTGAGACACCCAGATCCTTTTCAAACATGCTGCTCAATATGTTTCTTACTCTTTTCTTGTGCCTTTCATTTTTCCTACTCAAATGTAGGATATTGCATTTGTCCCAACTGAAATTCATCTTATGGGTTTCTACCTATTATTTCAGTATGTCAACGTTCTCCTAAAGCTTCAAGCTGTCCTCCATGGTGTGTTTGTTATCACTCATCTTTGTGTCATCTGCAGATGTAAGAATTGTATTTTGTAGCCCATCATCCAAACATTTATAAGTAAAATGAAGAATATTGGCTTTGGAATTGAACTCTGCAGTACGTCATGTGAAGTTTCCTTCCAATTTGCCATTGTTGAATGAATGGCACACAAATGCTCAACCAGTTCTCTATCCACATAATGGTAATTTAATCAAGCCTACGTTTTGCCTTTTTTCCTCTTCTCTAGGATATTGTACAAGATTTTATTGAATGCTTAACAGGATACATTGTAACCACCAGATTCCCATAAACTGACCATTGACTAAAAAAGAAGATATAATCCAGAATGAAAAAGTAAAAAATAACAAACATTATGGTGCCAGTTTTAAAGCCACTTAAATTTTGTTGAACTTACGAATTTAGTTCAGGCTGGATCAGCATCTTGGAAAAAATGGCAAACCATCTCTGGTTACCACTAAATGAATTCGGTAATGAAGATATTAAAAATTGACCTGAAGATGTTGTGGTCTCAAAAATATTACTGTGCGTGTGTAGATGGTTCAAAGTGCACTTCTCTTTAAAAGCAGATGAAAATATTCCCGCTGAGACTTGTGGGAGAAAAAAAAAGGATCATGTGGAAAGAAAGTATAAGGAGCTGGGAATAGAAGCTGTTGTGGCTTCTCCATATAGGCTGAAAAACAAACACAATTTCTTGTACATTTGTCATGAGAGCAGAAGCAAATCTGCAAAGGCCCCAGTGCTTTCATTTTCCTATCCAAATATAGGACATAATACATGGCATAATGATATAATTAAAATCTTTCGAATAGTTGCTTAAAGTACAAAATGTAACAGATTGCTATTAAAATGACTACATTACTCACAAAAGCAATATGTTTTATGATGAAACTTATCAGTTCATTCAATGAAATTAGAGCAATACCTTTGATGCAAGGTGGAGAAACAATCCACTACTGACCCCTCTCCAAGATCTCAGGAGTTCCTATGGTGGATACTTTCTAGGGTTGGGACTATGATGTAAAAAATAGAATAGAATAGGGTAGGGTAGGGTAGGGTAGGGTAGAGTAGAGTAGAGTAGAGTAGAATAGAATAGAATAGAATAACGGGATGGGATGGGATGGGATGGGATGGGATAGAATAGAATAGAATAGAATAGAATAGAATAGAATAGAAGGATGGTATGGAATAGAATGGAATAGAAACAGAGTTGGAAGGGACCTTGGAAGTCTTTTAGTCCACCTCTCTGCTCAGGCAGAAAACCCTATACTGTTTCAGACAAATGATTGTCCAATCTCTTCTTAAAAACTTCCAGTGTTGGGGCATTCACAACTTCTGGAGGCAAGTTGTTCCACTGGTTAATTGTTCTAACTGTCAGGAAATTTATCTTTAGTTCTAAGTGGCTTCTCTCCTTGATTAGTTTGCATCCATGGCTTCTTGTCCTGCTCTCAGGTGCTTTGGAGAATAGTTTGACTCTTCTTTGTGGCAACTTCTAAGATATCAGAACACTGGTATCATGTCACCCCTAGTCCTTATTTTCATTAAACTAGACATACCCAATTCCAGCAACTATTCTTTAATGTAAGTCTTCAACGTAAGACAAGCCAAAAAAAAAAAAAAAAAAAAGACTTGCTGTGAATGGATCTGGAATGCAACCAGCCTTCTCTCTGTCTGTCTCCCGCTATATGTGCAATCTATATTAGCTCTGGAGCTGTGTGACAGCTGGAGAACAAGATGAAAAGAGGGCATTTAATCCTTTCTCAGAACTAGCCATCAAAGATTTGGTGTTCATAATATGTATAGGTGCTCCTTGTTTAGTAACTACAATTGGGACTTAACAACCACAGTTGTTAAGCAAATTCGGTATTTATGTGAAACTGCAATTGAGTTTGAGCTTACTTCAGCTTTCTTTTGCCGAAGGTCTCAAATGTGAGTTATTTTTTTTATCACCATCATAAGTATGATTGGTAACTAAATGAAGACCACTGCCCCAGTGGATTGCCACTGCACCAAAAACAGCATTCAAAGGTCTCTTGTGATTTAATTACTGAAAGGCAACTCCATATTTCAATACATCACTTAGGTAGGATTTTTTTAAATCAACGCTATAGAACAGGGGTCTCCAACCTTAGCAACTTTAAGCTTGGAGGACTTCAACTCCAGTAATATAGGAGTTCAACTCCTTGAACTCCAGTTCAACTCCAGGAGTTGAAGTCTGCCAGGCTTAAAGTTGCCATGGTTGGAGACCCCTACTATAGAGTATAGATTTATCCTAAATATTTTTCTGAGAGGAAAAACTCCCATTGTACACATGGGCAGAACACTTTGGCTGTAAGTATTCTTGATATCTTGAGAGCATATGATGGATCCAATCGGAAAAGGACTGCCTACAGAGACATATGTTTATTCACCAGATGGCAGCCACAGGTTGTGTTAACCCCAACATAAGACATCTGTGTACCCAAAGTTAATTAGGTTAGGTTGCTCCCTTTTCTAAACCTAACAGAATGACTTCTGCTCTTGGCTTACTGGTGTCTTTGTTTTCTAGGAAAGTGGGATATTTTGAAGCAAAACAGCTTCTTGCCTCTTTTATACGTAAAGGAAGTCCATAAATCCCAGGTGGGATTCAAAGTCATCCTGGTAAATTGAGATATTAAAGTGAAGCTTTATTCTGCAACATATTACACCCTTCTCCCAATGTTTATTGTTTTTTTAAATTGAAACCCACATTGAAAAAAAGTTTAAATTTAAATTCTTCAGCAAAGGTCCCTCAGTGCCAATGTGCAGTTTTTGTTTCTCTGGAGGATACACTACAGTGAGAGAACATCCAACACCACATCTACCCCAGGTTTCTTTTGCACATTAGTGGTGGATATCTCAGTAGAGATATCTCAGTAGAAGCCAGGTAGACTTGCTTTGAACAATAGTTTATACCAGGGGTGAAGAAACTGGATTTGTTCAAGGGCTGGATCAGCATGGTAGTTCTCCTCTGTGGGCATGGGGGGGGGGGAGATGGGATGGACAACTCCTACAGCACCCTGCTGGGGTGCAGGGGGATCTGTGTGCCCCCTGCGCCCCATTTTTGGCCTGGATTGCTTACTGCAGCACTTTGCTGGCCAAAATGGGGCACAGGGAAATGCGCCCGTCCTGCACCCTCTTTTGGCTGGCAGAGGCACTATGAGCTGGTCCTTTGCTATTTCCAGGCAGGCCCTACGGGCCAAATTTAAGCATCCCATGGGCCAGATTTGGCCCGCAGCCCTTGAGTTTGACATCCCTGTTTTATACCCATTTACTGATTTATAGGTCTTCGGAGGACTCCTGACATCCACTGACCAGCCAATCAAAAGCCTGAATTTTTTCTGCCCTGGCATTTTTGCTTAAAAAGGAAAAGTATCCTTGCTTGTTTTTTTTCATTGATACTCATATTCTTCTATAGCCAGATAAATTCCAGCTTTTGCTATTTCAAGTGGGAATTGCTCAATTACTTAGGAAAATAGTGGAAAATCATCTCACTCTTTGCTCCCTCTATTCTAAAATATTAGCAGCCTTATCAAACTATTTTACATGGTAGTAAGTTTAAGCATTTTTAGACATATCAACCTACCCTTAATATGTATGTGAAAGTAAATAATGAATTGTCACAAATATGACCAAGTCCCATAGTGCAGAATGTTGCATTTTTGATCTAAGTTATTCAACTTTAGCTGAAAATAGGTCCATTTATATTCCTGGCCCTGGAAGAATCCAGCTCATCCAGGGACAAATCAAAGAGATAAGGAATTATTCTCTGCTCTTATACTGTTAAGTCACCTCTGGCAGAAGATCGGGAAGATCGGCTGCTCTTGATGGAGTTCTTATGATGAAAATGAGCCTTGGATTCATAATGGTTAGGAATCCCATCATGAGATGATGTCCCTTTGGTACTTCCATCAGGTGGGGCTAGAAAGTGCTGTGATTTCTCTTGTTTCTGATTGGACCAATTGTCCTGCTGTTCATATGATGCAATAGCAGGAGGAGCGATCACATGACGTCTCTGGCACCGCTTCTTGAGCAAAAGGTGAGCCAGCTCCGCCAGGCTGAGAAAAGCTGAAACAAGCCCCACCATGAAATAGAACTGAATGAAGATAGTCTTCTCGGTTGGCCGAGATACAAAGCAATCAATGAGATGAGGACACATACGATGCTTGCAGATATATTGATATCCTACTTGGAAGCCATACAACATCCACTGCCCTACCAGAAAGCCCATCTCAGCCAAGATTCTTACTATGACATTGACTATATAGAAAGTTTGAATATTTCGGGTTCGTTGACCAGGCTGGAGTTCAAATTGTTCCTGAACTTTCCTCCCTGCCTGATTGGCTTCCTCCTGATTTCCTTCAATTTCCTTCAAACCACGGTTGATCTTGGTGGTCTGGTGCATAGAATAGATGACAAACAGAACAGCTGGGGCTGAGAGCACTACAATGTGGAAAACCCAGAAGCGGTAATGGGAAATGGGGAATGCCAAGTCGTAACAAATCTGTTTGCATCCCACCTGCTTAGTGTTGCACTCAAATTCCTCCTGCTCATCATCAAAGACATCACTGCCCACTGTGGCTAGAATGAGGATACGGAAGATGAGCATCACCACCAGCCAGAAGCGTCCAACCATGGGTGAGTGCTCCTGCACTGCATCTAGCAAGGAACTCAAGAATCCCCACTCGCCCATGGCTGCTGCAGGAGAAAGGAAAGAAGAACAGAGAGGTCACCTTCAATAAAGTTCTCTGAGGGAATTGGTAACTTGCTAAAAGCAAATGGTTAAACAACAAATAGAGGGAATAGAGGAGAAATGCAGTCAAATGATGGACCTCCACAAGCAGCGAATAATTTGGAATGATCTACCACCATCTAGAGATCTACTCTACTAATAGTGGAGTGTAGAATAAAATGAATGTTTCAGCAATAGCAGGAGATCTTTCTGTTTCAGTTGTGAGTCTTTCTGCCTACAAAGAGGAGGATGGGTCTTGATCCTGGTAGAAGCTTAGGATTGCATGTAAAGTTAAATTTAATTAAATAAGTGCATTATTGGGAATGACCTATGAGCAATATAAGAGGTACACATGACAGTTTTAAGTTATGCAACACCTAAAGTTATCCATGGTTTGTTGTTGTAACTGAGTAAAATCCACAAGAGAGTCAGGCTCTTCTAAGCTAAATGCTCCTGTATATCTAGAAATGTGGTGACTGTCTTCTCAAGGAAAAAAAACCCTCAAACCTATCTGAAATAGCCAGTGTGGTATAGAGGCTAGCATGCTGGCTTAGGAGAAGAGATGTCTGGGTTCAAATCTTCTTTTAGAGATGATGCAGATTACGTGATTTTGGGCCTATCTTAGTCTAGATTTATTCACAGAATTGTCACACAGATAAACAAAGGACATGCAACATAAACTGAATACCTCTTTCCCAGCCATGCAATAAAATTCCACATGAATTTTATTGCTGATAGCTGTGCATCTAAACCATCTTAAAGGCACTACAATACTGCATATTTATTTATTGCATATTTATTTATATTTACATAGCATATTTTTAGAGCTGCTGAACTCCAAGGAATTCTGGACAGCAAGCAATAAAAAGCAAGTATATATAAAAAAATAATCCAAAAACCTGGTTAATCTTAAAGTGATACTCCACCACCAGTCTCGCTTCTACACACCATCCTAAAGGAATTGTATAGTCACTGTATCTGAAGGTTTTGGGGAAGAGAAAGATCTTCAAAGCATTTTAGAAGGAGAGTGAGACTGGAATCATTGGAATAGGAGGGAAACTGTTCCTACAGGCAGGCCCTATAGCAGTGAAATCATACTTCCCAGATCCCGTCAGATGATGTTACTTAATGGATGGGATCCAGAGCACCTGACTCTGTCTGAACAGATTAGGATGTTGGAAACTGTGGGAGATACATGTCTATGGAGGCTCTCAATCATCCAAATCATGGTTGCCCAAAGGTGCTTTTCCAAAAGGCAACTGGACTTCTTTGATTTTTTTCCCTTTGAAAATATTTTGCTTCTTATCCAAGACATTTATTCAGAAGGATGGGAGGGGAACTGAAACATTTTCAAAGAAAATAACCAAGGAAGTCCAGTTGTCTTTTGAAAAAGCACCTTTGCAATGGGAGACACATGTTCCCTCAAGTAGGCAGGACCTATGCCAGGTGGCCTTCACAGGTTTACAAATAACCAGTACTTCAAATTGCCTCAAGAAACTTATTGGCAACCAGTGCAGCTAAAAAAACAAAGGTTTACACGGGCATATTAAGGCACAGGTGTATTTTGGACCAACTGTAGCTTCTGAGCTTAAATGGACTCCAGAAGATGGTAGAGGACAGGAAGGCCTGGAGGAACCTTGTCAATGGGGTCACAATCGGTCAGACATGACTTCGCAACTAACAAAAAGCTTCTGAGTGGTCCTCAAGAGCATCCCCATGTAGCATATGTGGTCCAAGAATCCACATGCATTCAAGAAAGTGGGACTGAATGAACAAATTAGCTACGCTATGGATGAACTAAATATCTACAGTACCAAAGATCAGTGTGAATCACTCTCTCCATTCTCATCTCAACTATTCCAGCAGAAATCATTTTGCTTTGAAAGAAACATGAAACTCTTGGCAACATCAAGACAGGGATGGATTTTTTTTTGTCTGTTGTTAACTTATATGGAAAGAAGGAATTTCAACTACTATCTTGCAGCTTATCCCAATCCCAGTTAGCTAAGTGGGTAAATTGCTTTGGGGAGAGATTGCTTCATTAGGCTGAGACAATAATTTCCACTGAGCATTGCAGAGACAGGAGCAGTCCCTGGAGAAAATCAATGCCTAGAAACAGACATCAGTGTGGGCTAAATGTTCAGTAAGAGAATGAAGCTCATCTTTGGAACTAAAAGAAAAAGCCAAGTATACTTTTACACTTCAAAAGGTATGATTTTAGAGCAAAGGGTTCACAACGTTTGGGGGGTTAGTGGACATAATTAGAATTTTGAGAATAGGCACACTCCCAAAATAACTTTCTATAGACATTTTATTAGAAGACAAATGGTTGAGGTTGCTTTCCCCCACCTCTCCAAGCCTCCCACATTGTTCTTTTTCACTTCAGAGATCTTTGAAGATCTGGGCAGGAATGTACATTTCCAACACTGGGTTATAATTTTCCACCATTTTTATTTTCTATTTTCTAGGAATGGCTCTGGCGGGAAGTTTTTATCCTAAAAATAAAGCTCTTTTTCTCAAGAGCACAAGAAAAGTCTCAATAAAAAAAATTACAATATCTACCACTGGTTAGATCAAAATATCTAACCCATGCTAACTAGTCTTGCTTTCCACAAAAGAACTTTCTGCAGCAAAAAAGTAGGAAGAAAGATGCAAAACCTACGGAATCTAAGCTGTGAGAACATTCTGGAACCATGAGAGGCTTTGTGTGGCTTTTCAAGTAGTCCTTGACTTACAACCAGAATTGGCACCAAAATTTCCATTGCTAAGCAAGAAAATTTTTAAATGAGTCATGGGCCAATGTTATGACCTCTTTAGCCACTATTGTTAAGCAAATCACTGCAATTCTAAATTCATGGTTGTTGAATGAATCAGTCTTCCCCCATTGACTTTGCTTGTCTGAAGTTGACTGAGATGGTCACAGATGGCGATCACATGTCCCTGGGATGCCATCATAAAATACACGCCATTTGCCCAGAGCCTGAATTCTGGTCATATGATCGTGGGGATGTTGCAATAGTTTTAAGTTCAAGGACTGGATGTATGTCACATTTTCAGTTCAGTTTTAGCTTTGAATGGTTGCTAAATGAGTGTTTGTAAGTTGAGGACAATCTGTAGCCATCAGGATTTCATGGGAGATTGTTTACCACAAATATACTATGAATTTTGTGAGGAAGTGGTTTATTTTGAATTCTCCTTTTCATATAGTTTCAAGGGATGACCCGCTTCTGATAGGATGGAGCAATAATAGAATAATAAAAATTGCTCGGATTTTTATCTCCCGCTATGCGTAATAGGGTGATTCAATTCAAAGATTTGTATGTGGGTTAAATCAGAATATATTACAGAATATAACACAGATACTTTTTTTCTAGCCCAGAATAACTTTTGTATACTAAACTCTATATTATTTCATATTATAGAGAAATATGTCAGCACTTACACATTTATAAATTTATCAGATTACTCAGTAGCCCAAAACCTTAATTCATAGTCCAAATTCATTGATTAATAACTCTATGCCCACTATAATTAATTTATAAAATGTGCAGTCATTTCTCATTTATTTACTTACAATTTTATTTTCACTAATAGCCACACACATACAAACAAACATAATTTCAATGTAGTTAAAAAGCTGCTGCATAAATATTTAGGAAAGCAAAAGAATATTTGTGTATTCAAAACAGATTGGGAAATCTTTTTAATAAATTGTAAATGTTGCCTTTTGGTAATGCAGACGATTATACCTAGAATGATTCTTAATTTTGCAGCAGAAATAATTTTTGCTAATTTTTTTTTTAGGGTTTTAACTATTCATATTTTATTTGAAGTATTAGCCGCTTGGACCAATCTAGAAACAAGTGGGTTATAAATGCAAATAAAAAAATAAACTGCATAATAATCTGAACAGTTAAGGGACTGGGTATGTTTAGTCTTAGAAAGAGAAGGTTTATAGTGACATCATAGTCATCTTCTAATACTTGAAGAGAGGATCAATTATTTTCCAAAGGACAGGACAAGAATCAATGGGTGGAAGTTTGTCAGAGGATGATCCAACCTGGAACTAAGGAGAAATTTCTTGACAGTGAGAACAATTAATCAATGGAACAGTTTGCTTCCTGAAGGTTATGAGTGCTCCATCGCTGGAAGGTTTCATGAAAAGATTGGAGAACCATTTCTCTGGAATGGAATAAGATCCCTTCCAGCCTGATGACTCTATGATTCTATTCCCTTACTTAGTTGATTCTCTACTAATGCTTACTGCGATCCAATTAAAAAAAAAAGTTGTTTCTCTCCACTTTGCCTGTAAAGTTTCTAGAATAGCGGTAGCACTTAATCTTATATACCTCTTCATGGTGCTTTATAGCTCTCTCTAAGCGGTTTACAGAGTCAGCATATTGCCCCCAACAATTTAGATCCTCATTTTACCGACCTCGGAAGGATGGAAGGCTGAGTCAACCTCTAAGAATAGAAATAATTGAATATTTGCATTAAATTAATTGGGAGTAATGTGGAGAATTCCTCACTAGGATTGAAGACTTTTTCAGCTCACTCCTTTCTATGAAATACATACTTCTGATTATCTTTACTCTAAGAAAAGACCTGGAACGATCATACCGTAAAGATATACGGTATACAGAAAGCACACAGGAGCACACACGCACCCCTCCCCCCAAGGTGTTCTCCTTTAGACACTGCATTGCTTTTCCCCCTATCCCACATTTCTAAATAAAAATATCCAGAACAGTAAAATTTTCAGAGGTCTATTTTTGGAAAGCAGATACAACTTTTCTCCCTCTTACCTGTATTTCAGCTCTGATGTGATGTCTTCTTCTGCCTTGCTCAAGGACTTCAGCTCTCCATTATATCTTGTCACCTGGATGCTGGCACCTGCTTTACCTAAAGCTGGGTTTTGAGTCTGTCTGGCATCTTTTGTTCTCTTCCTGCAGACTTCAGCTCTAGCTGGGACAGTGGCATGGAGAGAAAGAGGGTGGGCTTTTCCTTTAGCTCAGCCTGGAAATATTCAACTGTTAAAGTGACAGGGCTGTTACTCTGGCCTGCTAGTGGTCTTCCCAGCAAGAGGACAACAATGCCCCATTTCCTTTCCTCTCTAGGAAGCAGATACTTTTTCATGCCTTAGAGGCAGCTGGAAGGGATGATGTCTATTCAGAGTTAACCGCATTTTAAAAAGCAGATAGAACGCTGACTAACATTATAACTAAATGTTATAGGAATCTCCAATAAAAGAGAATAGATTAGAATTTAAAAAAAGAAGACGTGTTAGAAACATGTATCATTAACCTTCCTCATTCTTCCTTGTTATTTTTGATTCTGAGGTTCTTACATTTATGTCTCCCAAGAGGAAGGCTAGGGATTTTTCGTTTCTCTGTAGAAAAGGTCTTTGTAGGAAATATGCCAAGAACTAAACATGAGACCTTCAAACCAGACAGATGTATCTCTGAGCTACTGTCAATATGTATCTATCCAGAGGTGGGTTTCAAATCCCAGCGCTATCAGTTTGCTCATACTTGTGCATGTGTGTGACGCTTTTGCGCATGTGGAGCTTTTGCACATGTGCAGAAGCGTGCAGGTGGGTGGGCGGAGCCTCCCACCACCGCCCTTACCGGTTCAGCTGATCCGGGATGAACCAGGAGCAACTCACCTCTGCATCTATCTCATAACTGGAGAGATAGAGGGGATTGTTAAAGATCATCTAGTCCAGACCATTGCCAACTTCTGCTGTAGAATTCTGTTTGGGACGCTCTTCTGTTTTCCACCTGTGGAGCAGACTTGTTTCCTTCCATAAACAAAGCCACACCAGGTTTGACTTTGTTCCCCCACCCCCTAATCTCTCTTCCTGAAGCCAAGAAAAAGAGAGAGAGAGAGATCAGGGAAAACTCTGACAACCAGATGTATGGTTGTCTGTAGGGTAAGCAGCTGATATCTTGGCTTCCAGACTTTGCAGCTATGACATCGTGCCCTCAACAATAGTTTATAGGCCAGCCATCATTAACAAGTTCTGCTTCCCTTAGAACATTTATTTGTTATTCCTAACAAGGCATTATTGAGGGCCAGTAGGGGAATGTTGGTTGCCACTGGCTATCAATATTTTGGAATCATATGACAACAGGTTAATCTTTGACCCAATTTCATTGATTGGGTTCACTAATAAACCATAATGTGGCATTAGTTCATCCTAAAGTTATTAATAAATTAATATCTGGTTGCTTTCCAATGTAACATTGAGTTGCTCTCTGCTAGCTATTCTTAAAATTAATACTGATAATTTGACTGTCTTGTTCTTTTCTAAGTTAACACATTTTTTTCTTTTTATTGACATGACCTCACATGGATGTCCAGCATTCAAGTTCAAATACAGGCTTTTAACACACCTGAAGAGTAGTTCTCTATAGCTTTGGGGGCTTTCTTCCAATATTTGAAACATTAGTTGATGTGATAATGGACATTGCCTTATGTGTTATGTTTTTTTATCTGTTTATAAGAAGCAGGACCAGTGTAGGACGTTCATCTGGCTTAAAGGACACTTCTGAAATATGTCTTAAATGTTGCAAAAACAGAAAAAAGCACTTGAACATAAAGTAATAGTGTATGTTTTGTAATTGCAATGCTAAATCTCTGAAAATAATTTGAGGTTTAAAAGATATTAGTTTACCAACTTTCAGGACTTTAGACATGAGATTCAACAAGAAAATTTTCAAGGCAAAGGAGTATCATTGAGACTGGATAAAATATGGCGCAAACATGTGCTTTGTTAGGTCACGTTTTTTTATGTAATTATTAGCTTTCATAGAATTAGACAGATTAATTTCCTACTTGGGCAAGAATTTATGATTGAATTTGAATCACAAATCATGGCAATCATTACTGAACCACAATTTATCAAATAAAAAACAATTGACTAACACTAGTCTAGTCTAGTCTAGTCTAGTATAAATTATGGTTTGCAAATCATAATGGCTATGTTCAGGAAAGGTATTAAGCCAGAAAGTAAAAATACGTACTGTAGCTTTGTGTATTGATATCTCTGAACTTTCCATATTGCACATGATTATTGTAAAAACAAGAGGAGAGTAGATTATGCATTTTATAAAGAATAAATAACCAAAAATGGTTTTCCAACAACGCATCCATAACTCTGAAAAAGCTTCTTAGACAAAGGAATTAGACATCTGGTTCCTCCATAAGGTACATTCAATGCTGCTGAGATTTTTCTTAGTGATTTGAGAGCCTTTAAATAGCACAGTCCAGGAGACTGGAGTGTTGGTTGAAACTATGCAGCCATCCCTTTCCATCCCCCCCCCCCCACTCTCCCCCCCTCCCCCCAGTGGAAACTCTGACAGTTCTTTCAACACTTGACTGCTTTCCAATAAACACTTTGGTCTAACTGATAGAGGGCCCTGGAATGTCATTTGGATGATCCATGCTGGGTGGAGAGGAAGGGGCCACACCAAAGGTCCAGGCCAGATAACATCATGCTCAGATCTGTGTTTTTTCAAAAGTGAAAGATTCATCAGTGGAAGAGAAAGCAAAATAGTTTGGAGTTTGGCCCTAAAGAGGCTTTCTGAAAAACCTTTTGCAGGTGATACATTATTTTTTCAAGGCTGTGGAGTTGTTGTCCCACTGCTGCCATGTGACAAAAGTATATATCTCCAGAGCTGCCTGTTATGTACCTGCATGAGCCTTTGCTATAGATTTTCTGCCTTCCAATCCGATGCTTATCTTTCATTGTTCCAACATTTATATTTTAGCTTGACTGTAAATATTCTCAGGATTTTAGTTTGATAATATTTGCTTTTTAATGATCTCTAAAATCTACCTAAATTGAATATTTGATTTTTTGTAAAACAGAGTGTAAACCAACACAAAGTAATATTATCCATTCTATGATTTGGTAATGTTGTCTGGCATTTTGTAAATATAGATAATTGTGCCTTGACTTTCCGAGTAATCCTCCCCACCTGGTATTTGTGCTTCTGGAAAACAGGCATTGGAACAAATTCCTTTTGAAAGCACCCATGAATGGCCTTTCTCCCCATTTCTTCCCCTCTACTGTCCAGAACTGGAGCAAAAAGAGAACAACCGTTGACTTACCTGAACGGTCCTTCTGTGTGAGCTGCGAGGGGAATCCAAGCATGGGTTAACTTTGTCCATTAGCCTAGAGACTGAGTTATGTAATTGTTGACCACGCCTCCTCTGACTGAGATAGTTTAGTTTTGTATGAAGGCTCAGCTGATCCAAGATATGTAAAGAACCGGCTCAGAATGTGAAGACGATTAATCAGGTAACTAGAATGATGTGTCCAATGCCCAGACCAGCCGAAGCCGAGGGCAAGTTTGGATTCCCCTCGCAGTGCACATAGAAGGACCGTTCAGGTAAGTCAACGGTCATTCCCCTGTGCGCTTCTTCAGGGATCCAAGCATGGGACATGCCAAAGCAATGAGTCTCAAGGGCGGGAGCTAGGTTGGTCAAGGGCCCTAGGTGGTGATAGAACCCTCTGCAAGACTCGCAGTCCAAAGGATGCCTCCACTGAGGCACATATATCCACTTCATAATGTCTGACAAAGGGCGACTGTGATGACCAAGTCGCCTTCCTGCAAATGTCCTCCACCGAGGCCTGCATCTCCCAAGCCGCTGTGGTGGCCACACTCCTGGTGGAGTGGGGGGGGGGGCGATGCATCTGGAACCGGTCTGGCTTGACTATTGTAAGTGAGGGCAATACAAGCTTTCAACCAGCGTCCGATGGTATTCGAGGACACCTTATGTCCCATAGATGCTGGCTGAAAGGACACGAAAAGTGCCTCTGACCTTCTGAAGGATGCAGTATGTTTCACATAGCGACAGAGCATCCTGCGAACATCGAGGTGATGCCACTGTCGCTCTCATGGATATGAGGACTGCAGACAGAAGTCCGGAAGGATAAGTTCCTGCGCCCTGTGGAACCATGAATTAATTTTAGGAACCACAGGATGACTCTGTTCAGATGGAAGATACAGAGGTTGTCACAGACCGACAGCGCTGCCAGCTCTGACACCCTCCTAGCTGACATAATAGCTATCAAAAAGACAGTTTTTAGGGTCAACAATCTAATGCTGATCGAGCGGATGGGTTTGAATGGTTCCGCCGTGAGAGCCCTAAGCACCAGGGATAAGTCCCATGTGGGGTAACGATGGACCACTAGCTGCCTGAGGTTCGAGGCGTCCTTTAGGAAAGACTGAACCCTTGGATGTTGAGCCAAGGAGCGGCCTTGTCCTCCTCCAACAACCTTCGATAGGGCTGCAATTTGGTGGCGGAGAGTGTTGGGTATGAGTCCCTTGTCCATGCCCATCTGCAAAAAATCTAGTATCTGTTGTATGGATGCCTTGATTGGATCAACGCCAGCTGCACGGCCCCACCTGCAGAAGGCCTGCCAAGTGGCCTCATAGATGCTTGTTGTGGAAGGGCGCTGTGCTGCTTGGATTGTGTCAATTATTTTGTCAGAAAAGTGTTGACGGATTAAGATAGCCCGCTCATGTGCCACATGGCTAACTGCAACAGCTGGGGGTTCAGATGAATGAGAACCCCTGTGAGAGAGATATCTGATCGCCTGGGATTCTCCATGGGCGTGAGGTCGGCGTACCAGGGATGCTGGGGCCACATCGGTGCGACCAGCAGAACGTCCACCTGCTCTGTCAGAATCTTCTGGATGATGTGCGGGACGAGCGGAGAGGCGTAAAGGCATAAAGAAGGCCCTCTGGCCAAGGGCTGCAAAGAGAATCGGTGCCCTCCGCCCCCTGCGCCTGGAATCGGGTAAAGAATCTCAGCAGATATGTGTTGTGAGGCTGCACAAAGAGGTCCACCTCGGGCTGGCTGAATCTGTGAGACAGTTCCTGAAACAGGGCCGGGTGGAGGTGCCACTCCGCCTGATCCACCGTGGCCCTGTTCAGCCAATCTGGGTGTATGTTGGCTGTGCCCGATATGTGTTCTGCCCGGATTGATAACAGCCGAGTCTCCGCCCAATGGTGGAGTCTCTCATCTTCCAGCATCTATGAATTGGACTCCCTGGTGGTTCACGTGGGCTTTGGAGGTTACGTTGTCGGTGAGGACCAACATGTGGCTGTCCGACACCAAGTCCCGAAATTCATGGAGAGCCAGGAGAATGGCCCACAGCTCTAACCAGTTGATGTTGTTTTGTAATTCCTGGGCACTCCAGCGACCCTGTGCTACTCGGTCTAAGGCGTGGGCTCCCCATCTGAATAGGCTCGCATCCATCGTCACTACGATGCAGTCTGGCTCCTTAAAGAGGCATCCTTTGAGTAGCTTGGAGGATGTCCAACATTGGAGTGACTGTAACACCTTGGGTGGCACTGTTACTCTGGTCTGCGAGTGACTGGTGTGGGCCCTCTGGAAGGGGAGCAGGAACCATTGGAGTGGCCATGCATGGAAGCGTGCTCAGAGAACAATGTCTATACATGACACCATTTTCCTGAGAAGTTGGGAAAGAACTGCTAGTGGTAATGACCTCTGTAGTAGTACTTGATTCACCAGGGTCTGCAGACTTTGACGTCTCTCTTGAGATAACGACACCTCGCACAGCTCTGAGTTGATGACAGAGACCTGGTCAGGTGTAGGTGACTTTTCGGAAAGTTCAAGACAAAGCCATGTCACTGCAGGGTGTCAATTGTGACTTGTAGGTCTCGAGGTGCCTGATCCCAGGATGACGACAGGATCAGAATGTTGTGTAAATAACAATTGATCCTTGTTTATGGGCATCGAGCGAAGGGATGCGGCTATCACCGCCAGCAATTTTGTGAAGGTTCGCGGGGCTGATGAAAGGCTGAATGGCAGGGCCCGGTACTGGAAATGTCGTCCTGCAAACTGGAATCATAAGAACTTTCGATGTGCCAGATATGCCTCCTTGATGTCGACAGAGGTCAGCAGGTCACCCTGACGGATGCAAGTTAGGATGCTTTTGAGTGACAGCATCTTGAACCTCTGATATTTGAGATATAAGTTGAGCCGTTTCAAGTGTAGGATGACTCGCCATCCTCCCAAGCTTTTGGAGACTAGAAATAGAATAGAGTAAAAACCTACCCTTTCTTGCCCTTGTGGTACCGTTTCTAAGGCGCTGATTGATAATAGATGTTGGATTTCTGTGTCCATTTGGTGTCTCTTTATCTGATACCTGGGTACAGGGCACCTGATGAAACGCCTCGAGGGATGGAGAGAAATTCTAGAGTGAGGCCCAGCCTCACGTTCTGGAGGGCCCAGGCGTCCGAGGTGGTTTCTGCCCATTGGTGAGCGAAGGCTGTTAAACGCCCACCAATAGAGCTGATCCCTTGTGAGTCCCTGGTACCTACGAAAGGACTGGTTGTTGGTGTCACAAAATGGCTGCCGAGCCTGAGACTGCTGCTGGTTCTGTCGGCTCCTATCCCTGGCACCGGATCGGTCCTGGACCCTGTCCTGCATCTATGTGTAAGACCTGTTGTACTGGGGATATAGGGAACTGTGATATACCCAGAATCCCCAGTCCAAAGGACTGCCTTCTATTATAGGGCTGCTGTCTCCTGTCTGTGCATCTGGTGACCGACAGGAGAACTTTGCACTTATCTCTTGTTTCGATTAGGATAGGGTCTACCGCGACACCAAAAAGGGAGCCACCCTTAAAGGGGGTGGAAGCTAGACGCCATTTGGAATGTAGGTCTTCCTGCCAATGACGGAGACAAAGGAGGCGTCGGGATGCAACATTGGATACTACCACTCTAGATTCGAATTTGGCTGCATTGAGGGTAGCATCCGAGGAAAACTCCAATGCCGCCACCAGTTTGTTGACATCCTGGTGGAGACACATATCATCAGGGGCAAGCCTGGCCTGTAACTGCTTGAGCCAAACCAATGAGGTCCTGTTAAAAAATGAAGCTGCCGTGGCGGCTCGCAACGCCCAGGCAGCCGCCTGGTGCATTTTACAGATGACCAGTTCAGTCTTATGGTCCTTAGCTTCAAGGCCTTCTGAAATTTCAGACGGAATCAGGGCTGGGGAGGCCAAGGCTGCCACTGGGGGATCTACTGTAGGGAATTGAAGAATCCCATCCAGTTCCGGTGTGGAGGAATAGAGCTTCCTGTCACCCTTACTAGGTGGAGAGACAGCAGTAGGTTGTGTCCATTGCTTCTGGACAATGTCCAGGAACAGTTTCGGAAAGGGTATGACATCCTGTTCCTGTACCTGTTCCGCAAACAGACGCTCCATGGAGTCAAGCCCCACAGTGGTACTAGCCTGGGTGATAGCGCCCCCCATGTTGGTTGTCGCTTTGGCCTTGTACAACAGGGATTTAAATAAAGCAGACTGGAATAATTAGGAAAAGGCCAATTTGTCCTGCATTAGGCCCTCGTCATCCGAAGGTTCTTGATCTGCTACCTCTTCCCCTTCACCCAGCACTGAACCTTCACTGTAGACTGAAGGTAACGGTGATGGGGGGGTCAGCCTGAGAAGTAGAGGGGTCCCTGGATAAGGTTGCAATCCTAGGCTTCTGAGCCCTGCGGTGCAATTCTGCATCCATACTGTGAGATGGTTGCTGATATCATATCTTTAAGCTCAGGGGGAAGGCTGAACTCAGAGCCTTCCGCAGACCTTAATCCTGCAGCCATGGGCGTAAAAATAGCTGTGGGCCCTGAGTGCATGGGCGTTGGCGCCTGGGCTGACCTCTGCTGAATCAGAGGGGGATTGGGGCCCCAACTCCCCTTCCTCAAGTGGTAGGCCCAGGGTGGGGGGAGGTCAGGAGACCAACCCTGGATCCCTGCCAAATGAAGGGAAGAACTAGGAGGACCTTCAGCCAAAAGGGTGGGTGGTGACCTGCTAGTGGCCACAGGTGTCTTGGCCGATTTACTCCTGTCCTTGCGCTTAGTGGCCCTGTCAGGAGCCGCAGATGAAGCTCAAGTCCTTTGACCAGCTGCTCTAGTGGTGGCTCTGCCCTCCCTAGTGCTAGCCCCGGTGGCATCAGAGTGCAGCGGAAGAGTAGAGGCACCAGCACTGCCTCCAGAAACAGAACGATCCACCATTGGAATATAAAAGGGGGGAGTTGAAAGGCTCAGCTTACATCCCAATATCAGGGTGAGTGCACTGATAGAAGCTGTAACGGAGCTAATTCAGGCTGCTGAGAATGGCAAGAGAGCCGCGTGTGCTGGAGCAGTAATATGGTGACCCGACTTCCTCAATGCTCAGGCAATTTGGGCATGAAGTGTTAGACGTGCCTCTTCGTCACCTTTCGCCATCAAAATGGCCACCGCGGCAAGAGGTATGGCACGAAATTCAAATGTGGCTGCAAAATGGCTGCCGCTCGTCGTTAGAGTCCTCCCCCCCCCCCCGATCCTCTGCTGAACTGGTAAAACAGCAACAGGGGAAACGGCGCTAAGGGACTAGGCGGCGAAATGTGGGACAGATCGTGCTACGAAAGCGGATCAAGCCCATCTCCATCAACACGAGAGCAGCAAACCGACTCCCGACCGCGGCAACGAACAAGACAGAGAGCAGCAAACCAACTCTGCTCCGTGGCAGCAAAGCGATCAAATTTGTGAGGCTTTGTTGTCTCCAGCCAAAGGTCCCCCCCCCCCCCCCGCGAAAGCCTTAAAGGGAGCTTCGTCAAGCTGAAAGGAGCCTCGTCTTGTGGTTGGCCAACCCACAATCAATTTAATAGTAACAGGAATCCAAAGGAAGGAAATGAGTTAATTTTGTCTATTACCCTAGAGCAAAAATTTATAGGTCTCTTTAGGCTGAACTGAGTTAAAAAACTGAACTATCCCAGTCAGAGGCGTGGTCAACAATTATATAACTCAGTCTCTAGGCTAATGGACAAAGTTAACCCATGCTTGGATTCCCCAAGCAGCGCACAAGAGAAAGGCAAATTTTATTCTTAGGGTTTTGAAATTACATTCTACAATAGGAATTGTACTATTGTACCCAATTATTAAGATTTTCTGCTTGGACTACAGGAAGCAATAAAGGAAAATAACGAGACCATTAAGTACCTAAGAATGCAGGTTTTCAGTAAAACTCCACACTTCCCTCAGTAGATGCATGATTAATTGAAAATGTGATGTCCTGAACTGAGTTTATTAAAACAATTATCAAGCTTGCACTCCACTGGAGATGTCTGCAGAAATCAATATATTCAGTTTTAGTTGTTTAGCACAGTGCTGATATTCCTCCCCTCCCAATGTTATTAGTGGAGGGACAGCTTTCCTTCTGTGAATAGAGGCAATGCATGCATTAGAATAGATTTGACTAGGGAAGATGAGCTTTGGAGAACAAGGAACACAGGTGCAGCATTTAACTTACAACTTTTTGTGATTAACTGGTAAACTCAGAAATAGCTGGAAATGATTTTGTATCTAATTAGAGGAAGGGAGGATTTAATAAAACATTTCCCATTGAAATGAAGAAAATAGCTAAACAATGCATAAGTGTAAGTATTCAGTTCATGATGCAGTTAGAGAACATTAACAAGTGCTTTTTTTGTGGAAAGGAATTCAGCAAGTATCTTACTGCATGGCTTCATTTTCCAGATTTCCTGGCTGTTAAGATGCCAGGCCCTCAAAAAACATTTACTGATTGGATCAGAGGACAAGACAATTGGTCCTACATTTCCATGAAGTAACCATATAATCACAAAAAGGCAATTACTTTCATGCATTGTAGTTAAGTGCAGCACTTGTGCTCCTTGTACTCCAAAGCTACTCTTCCTGGTCAAATCTATTCTAATGCATGGATAACCTTTATTGCCCAGCCTTATATTTTTTTATATTCTTGACTGAAGCAGAAAGCCTTCATGAGCCCCCCCCTCCCATCTTCCACACTTCAAATAGTGTCTGATACTCAGAGACTTCCTGACAAAGTGCCTATGTTTTTCTTGGCAAAGTTTCTCAGAAGTGATTCATCATTGCCTCTTTCCTAAGGGCTGAAAGAAAATGACTGGCCCTAAGTCAACAGGTGGGACTAGAAATCAGGGTCCTTGATTTCTAGCTGTACTGCCTTAACTGTTACATCAAGGTGGCTCTCACCATCCTGCTTTACAGTAATTTAAATGATAATTATTTTCATAAATGCTGCCTGGCATTTTTGTTTCCAAAGTGCATGCAAGGAATTTTAAAATGGCAATCTGGATAGAACAATCCATAGAGAACTTTGAGATCAGATGTTCTAATATCTGAATGCTGTCTTTGAGTCCAGAGAATAAAGCATATACATTTTACTATTGAAAGAAAGACATGAAATATTGTAAAATACCACTTTTTATTACTTATGATCTTAAAGAATAGAAACAACTGCTATAATTATAAAAAGCACAGAAAAATATTTACAGCATTAGAAAATCTACAATAACATTTTAGACCATCATAGTTAAAAGAAAAGTATTTGGAATCAATTTCTGTTTACTAAAAAGCTAATTTTTAACTACAATAAAAAGAAATGCAAATATATTTTGTCGTTAGATTAGAAGGACTCATCATCTGACTGCTCCAGATACTGAACTAGCTTCTTAGTGCGAAGTGATTTTTCACAGGGTTTGGGCTGACCAGGATTTTCCTCATCAGAGCTTAGATCAAGGACAAAGGATTCATCCACATCCTTGGATTTCTACAAAGCAAGAATAAAGAACAATAAAGAACTCTTAGGACAGTTCCATGCATAGCGCTGCAATCTTCTACATAATGGATGCCACAACAATCATTATAATATTCTAGGAAAAGAAATGGGGTGATAATATTCAGGATAAGGGGACTTAACAGAAATAATGATGCTAATGACTCAACACGCTATATCTTGCTCATCATCACAGTTTGTGCTTTCTTGAGCACCAGGAGATAAAAATCCATTGTGATATAACATCCTGTTACTAAACAGAAAGGCAGCAACTTTGGGGGAATGCTGAACACCAAGCTATTTTTCAAAAAGCTGAAATAATTCTGCTCTAATTTGGTGGAAGCATCTCCTTTTCATTTTCATAGTTGCTGTGATGGGCAGACAGGACAAATTGGAGCTTTATATCAAGATTAAAAAGCTCTGCAATAGTCCTTGGCTCTTTGTCCTTGCTTTACAAAGGCCTTAAGGAGAGGGTAAGATTTCTAGTTTATGCAATAAGCATCTAATCTAGGGAAAGATGAATTAGCATATTGTGACGTTACTTTTCCCAAATGACAAGTTAGGTTTGTTGCAGCATAGAAAGCTTCTACTCAGCATAAGAAACTCAGGCAAGTTATTTGCTTCAATTAATCCACATTTTTTTTGTTGAACTGCCTGAAAAATACATATATTTATCCTAAGCATGCCAAATAAAGTTTGTGGTCCATCGAAGTAGATTTAACCTAGGGCATCTTTTAAAATTATATTAAAAGATCAGAGATAGTGATGAAAATATGAACAAGCAAACCTTAAGTGCCATTCTTTTTTTAAGGCTTTGGCCAAAGTCAGAATCAGAGTCTTCACTACTGAAAGATGAAGACATCCTTCTTTTAGCAGCTTTCTTCATTTTGGTAAGCTTTTGGGGGATATCATCTAAATTGGAACCTGGATCCTTAGCCTTGCTGTGTTTTGTTTTTGCCTTTTTCTTAGTGAAAGGTTCCTGAACAGGAGGCTGGTTGTCTAAAGGAAGAGAAAATAATCTTTGTCAGCACCATATCTTTAGTTTTTTTCTACCAAGAAATACTGATAACAGCTTTGGAAATGCTTAATTCCTAATCAAGGAAAATAATTAAGTTGTACTTCCTAGTTGTTCAACTAGACAGGATTTTTTTTAAAAAAAAACCTAATTCCTGTCTAAGAAAGTATGGTAGAGGATAATTGTTTGCAGGTTCCAATCTTCCTTTGTGCACAACTCTGCATATTTCAGTTGGTGGTCTTTTCACTGAATTACACCAAGTGCTTAAGGATACATCTTTCCCAAGAATAACAGGAGTGCAAGCTTGTCCATGGAAATGGGAATATGGCTTCTGACAAATGAGCACAGGGCGGGGACCTTCCCTCCCATGTGTAAACTGTGCAGCCTATTCCTCCCTTGGATCCAAAAGACCTGATGAGATGTGCTATTTGTCTTACATGCCTTATAAAACTTATTGGAGGCTTTGTTATTGCATATGCTCTTCTACCAGTAGCTTGGGGGTGAATGTAATCATATTACATATACAATTGTAACATAGGGAACATATCCCACAAATTTATTTTATACATATTTAACAAATATTTAATTCAGTAACAGGAAAGAATTACTGGGGAATTCTCTCCATTGGCAGCTGAGAATACTTATTCAAGGATGTTATTTGATCTGCATAATATCTCCACGGTGCTACTCTCATACATTATATTTTACACATTATTTCCCTTCTATTAGAAAAGTATCAACAAAAATAAGACTCCTCTGTGATCCTCAGTCTCAAGAGTTAAGGTCTAATTGAAAGAGAAAACTCTCTGGTGTATTTATCAACAAGAGATTGTTTCTTGACTATCAAACTGATATAGAGGAGCAGGTAGGATGTAAACAAATGACAAACCAAGAGTGACCTGGAAAATGATTTATTAGATGTATAAGAGACTTGTTAAACCCTTGAAGAAGTCTGTATCATGGGATAAAAAATAATTATAGAGACATTTAATCCTACAATATTTGAATGATCCAAAAATTAAGGGTCTTAAAAGTTAAAGAAGTATAAAGGTAAAGGTTTCCTCTGTCCAGTTGTGTCTGACTCTAGGAGGCAGTGCTCATCTCCTTTTCTTAGCCTAGGGCAGTGGTCGGCAAGCCGCGGCTCGCGAGCCACACGTGGCTCTTTACACACTTTAATGCGGCTCTTCTGTGTGCCGGGCGCCCGCTCCCCTCCCTCCTCTCGGGCACTTCAAAACAAGCGCCCCTTTCCCTTTTTTCTTTTTGACCCACAATGATTAGGGAGGATCCTGAAGTCGGGCGGGGACGAGAAGCGAGGAGGCAGAAAAAGAAACGGAGGCTAAGGAGCTTCCCCCCCCCGCCCCCTCCCAGCAAAAATCTAACCGGGGAGCCGGGCAGGCAGTAGCAAATTGGCCGATCACGCTGCGTGATCGGTTAATTTGCTACTGCCCACGCGGCGTGATCGGCTAATTTGCTACTGCCCACCCGGCTCCCCGGTTAGATTTTTGCTGGGAGGGGGCGGGGGGGAAGCTCCTTAGCCTCCGTTTCTTTTTCTCCCTCCTTGCTTCTTGGGGCTCCACCAATGGGGGAGCAAGGCCCGCCCAGCGCCAGGCTTTGGGCTAACACAGAGGTCTGCAAAGTTGGCTGTTTTAAGACTGGTGGACTTCAATTCTCAGAATTCTGGGAGTTGAAGTCCACCAGTCTTAAGAGCCAATTTTGCAGATCCCTGGGCTAATATGATTGATGCCCTTGGTGGACTTCAATTCTCAGAATTCTGGGAGTTGAAGTCCACAAGTCTTAAAGCTGTCAGGTTTGAAGACCCCTTGGGGTTTATTTCCTAAAGGGTTAGGGATGCAAGGATCTTGTAACTTGACAGCTTTAAAACTTGCGTGCTTCAAATGCCAGAGTTTATTGAAACTAAAAACAGTGTACCATCCTATGTATTTTCGGTTTTAAAAATGTGGCTCTCAAAATAAATTTCAGTCGTGGTTTTGGCGAGATTTGGCTCAGTTGAAAAAAAAGGTTGCCCACCACTGGCCTAGGGAAACAGTGTGGTCCCACGACCATGTGGCTAACATGACTATAAACCAAGGTGCATTGTACACTGTTACTTTTCCACTAAAGTGGTACCAATTTATCTACTTGCATTTGCACGTTTTGTAACTGCTAGATGGGAAGAAACTGGGGTGAATAACAGAGTTCATCCCATCACATGCTGCTCAGGTCTCAAACCTGGGCTGTCAGCTTTCCAGCTGAAAACGACCGTTGACTTATCTGAACGGTCCTTCTATGTGCGCTGCGAGGGGAATCCAAGCATGGGTTAACTTTGTCCATTAGCCTAGAGACTGAGTTGCGTAATTGTTGACCACGCCTCCTCTGACTGCAGTACAAGAATATACTCAGGACGCAGGCTCTATAGACTTGGATATTTTTCTTTTCCTTTATTACACTTTATTTACTTCTTTTTCTTGCACTTTTTATTCTGTACTATTTTAAAGTTCAGTTTGTATTAGCTTTTATTATTGTAATCAAAAGTTTTAAATAAAATGTTACACACATACATGCCTTTCGATCAGAAAGGTCAGCAGCTGAGCTGTTCAAATCCCTAGCGCAGCGTAATGAAGTGTGCTCCTGTTACTTGTCCCAGCTTTTGCCAACCTAGCAGTTCAAAAGCATGTGAAAATACAAGTAGAAAAAATAGGGACCAACTTGGTGGGAAGGTGGCATTCCGTGCGCCTTTGGTGTTTAATTATGCCAGCCACATGACCATGGAGAAGTCTTCAGACAGCGCTGGCTCTTTGGCTTTGAAACAGAGTTGAGAACCACCCCCAGAATAGGGAACAACTAGCATATATGTACAAGGGGAACCTTTACCTTATACACTGCAGACATATTACAGACTCAGTTGTGTGACATAATACCTAGGGCTATGGTACTAACCTTGTGTTAAAAATGGCAATGGAGTAGGTAGGTGGAGAATGAATTCTGGCTTTTATAGATTAAACAGAGATTATGATACAAGTGAATGATATACTCACCCAAACTGCTCTGTACTTCTGTTGGTTTGGATTCAACTTCCTTTTCCTTTGTTTTCCTAAGACACAAATTCTGTATTAAATTATGCTTTTTCTTTGCAACAAGGCCAGCAATACATGGGCATAGACATTCCTAACTGGAAAAAATTAAAACTTTACCAAGAGAGTGCAATTAATTTTGGGATTGGTTTGCTCAAATGTTAAGATTTACTCCATTTTAAAATTATTTTCTTTTTAAAATCTTTCACCACTGCAGTGAAAGCAAACACCTGAAAAAAGTTGTGAACCTCTTACATTATTGTGGGGGGGGGGGGGGGGGTGAGGTGAGGGTTGGAAGTATAAAACATAAGCAACTTCTTGTAATATTATGGTTAAAACTAAAAGCAATATTTTTCATAGAACATTTGAACAACATATAATGCTGTCATTCATCTAGCAGAAAAATCAGGATAATACAACAAGGTTTGAATATGCTTACAATAGCAACACCAGGTCACTTTTGTCTGACCAGCTGATGAGATGTATGGACCTAAAGTTTGTGGAGCTCTTCATCAGCAAAATGTGGGAACTGGAAAGGCCCGTCTATGTTATGGTGCATCTATTCTGCATGCAGATGATTCCAGGGTCTAATTCCATAGATCCTTCTGACTTTGGATAACTGTCTAACATCCTGGAAAACAATTGCCTGTCTGCATATATCTGGGATGGGCAATTAATTTTCCCAAGTGGCCACATGAGAAATGGACTGTTGTGGAGCAACAGGACTGTGAAGATGTGTAGACATGCATGCGTGCACATATATAAATTGAAAAAAAAACAGCAGTTGCCCTCAAAATAAAAGCCTTGCAACAGTATTGTGCGCATGGCATAGGAGGGTCTACTGGACCTCTGGTGGGACTGATCTACAGGGCCTCTGGCAACCTTAGGAAAGATTGGTCATCTAGTAGCCCAAATAGGTATCTAACTGTCTTCTGAAGTACAAGAGGAGCCTGCCTGTTGGGCTCACCTGTTGTAACGTCTCCCTTGTAGGTATTTCTGACAGAAAAGCCCTTTTTAATTTTTGACTGACCTTACATGGATGAGAAAGGCCCAATCAAGTGCAAATGTGGCCTGGGGGCCTTAAATGCCTAAGTCTGGCATAGATTGTACAGGTCAAAAAGAGCAAATAACCTGACCTTGTACGTAAGGCAGTTTTATTGACTTTTTTTTAAAAGAACTAATTATTTCTGGTCTTGTCAGCGTTTCGACATAAGAAACCTACCCCATGAAATATAACAAATCTTTGCAAAAACTATTTTCTCAACCTGATTAACCTTAAAATGCTGTCTGTTATCCAGGCAAATATTTTTTAAAGAAACAGTCAAAATAGGAGAATCACATCTGAAACTTACCTAGAAACAGCCTTTGGTTTTACTATTGCGCTCACATAATCCTCAGTCAAAGCACTTTCATCCATGTCTGAATTAGAATCCTGCATACATGTTGCTTTTGCCAAATATAATAGCAAATAAATAAATAAATAAATATCAGATGCAACCCAAAAATGTGGGAGGGAGGCAGGCTAAGTGACAGTACAGGTAGTCCCCAACTTACTACAGTCCATTTAGTGACCATTCAGTTACAACAGCACTGAAAAAAGTGACATGGTCAGTTTTCACCCTTACAACGATTATGTGATTAAAGTTCAGATGCTTTGCAACTGGTTCATATTTATGATAATTAGTGTCCCCGGATAGTAGGATCAGCTTTTGTGACCTTCTAACAAGCAAAATCAAGCAGAGCCAGATTCACTTAACAACCACTTAACATAATGAGCAAGGAAAGTTATAAAATGGGGTATAAAAAACGATTTTTTTTTTTTGCTTAGCAAGATAAAGTTTGGCCTGAATTGTGGTCGAAAGTTGAACTACCTGTATATTCTTAAACAACTGGGGAATATAGCAAATGAGGAAAGTGTTTTGTTCCAATCGCAGCGTAAACAATTGCATTGTGGAAATTTTATTGAACTGTTTAAGCATCTATGGTTTGAAAGAATTAAAATAAAATCTGGGCAGGATGAACAAAGAACAAAGCTGATATGCCTAGACCGCTCTCCACTCCACTTTCCAGATCAATTTATTCCCTTGCTGAGCTGGCAGCATTCCCTTTATCTATTTAGTTGCTGTTGCCTTTGGCTTTGTCCCATTCTCTCTTTCCACCCTACTTTTATCTGGACTACAAATAGCTCTTTTGTGCATGGTTCAAAACAGCTGTGTTTCAATTCAAGTATAGGACACCTAGAAACCTGGCAGTTTATTTTCTGCATGCAACAATTTTGTACAACCTTACTAGGAACTATGGATTGGAATGATTTAATAATAATAATAATAATAATAATAATAATAATAATAATAATAATAATAATAATAATAATAATAATAAATCTTTTTTCACAAAGGTTCCAATACTTGGGAAAGGTACCATTCAAGTTAAGATTCCAAGCTAATTTTAAATTCTTTGAAAATTTACCTGCTACTTGGTGTTGAAAATAAGAATCAACCTCAGAGTCAGCAGAACCTTCATTTCCATATTCTGAGTCATTCCAGGGATTTACTGTCATTGCTTTTTTAATTGGCTTGAATGGCAGTTTCAACTGTTTCTTGGCATCTGAAATTTAGCAGGTTTGTTAGACATCTTATAACACATCTCATAGAAAATATAAACCCACAGGAAAAATTGATTCCTGCTAAAAAAATTTTTTTTACCTGGCTCCATTTTCAGTTTCTTGATCAATCTTTGTTTAAGATTCTTTGGTTCCTTGCTGGTCCCTGGGAAATCTTGATTCTCATCAAGCTCAATTTTTTCACTCTACAGATCAGCCAATGAGAAGGAGAGTTTATTATTACTGGGGATAGGTGAAAGAAAGTTATGAAGCAAGAAAAGAAAACTGAGCACATAAACTCCGTCCAAAGGCTATTTACCTTGATTTTTCTTTTTAATTTCTTCTCTGCCTCCAATTTCATCTGTTCAGTTATTCGGGGGATAACTCTCCTCCCTTGGGGAGAAGGCAGGATTTCCTGAAGCTGCAGGGTTTTTACTTTTGCTTTCCCTCCTTTCCCTTTGTTGGATTTGCCTTTGATTCCTAACATCTCATCCTGTTTTTCTTTTGCTTCTATAACCTAAAGTATGGATGATAAAAACAAAAACTAATAGCTTGCAATGTTTGGATTTGTGTTAAATTTCACCTTATTGAGGGCATTTCTGCTTTAGCTTCGCTTTGCAGTTCTACACAAATGGAAGAAAGGAATTCTATACCCAAATCTGAAATGGATAGAAATTTCTGCATTCATTAATAGAGCTCAGGTCACTGGAATTTCAGTGCTATGTGTGCATCTGAGCTTTGCTTGCCCTGTAGGCTTACTTTAAAATATACGAGTAGTCTCAACATTTCAGTCACTCTTTTTAAATGCCAGCACCCTACCCAAATGAAGACATAGAACTATTGATAAGGAATATTTCACTTAAACGGGAAATGGATTGTTTCTGGCCCCAAAATCCAAGTTTACCCACATCAAGTTCCTCAATAAAAGCAGCTAGATCTTCTCTCCATAAGTCAGTAGGATTCTTCTGTTTCACGTTTTCCAGCTCTGTTTCCTAATAAATCAAGCAAGAAACAGTTAAGTCCGTATCTAACCTTTCAATGCTACTGCACCACAAATATTTTTTTACAACTCATCCACCTACTTTATTATCCCGCTGCTTGCACAGTTCATCCTTTTTTTCTTTTGTTAGGTACCAGAGGGGCATGTTCAGAAGATAGTTAAAATCTGGCCCACCGACTGGGGTAGATTCATTTTCTTTATCAGTATCTTCTTCTGCATTTTCATCACTGCCCTGCTATGGCAGAAGAGAGATGTGGCCAGGGGTTAGCATAATATCTGTTACTTAGTACTTGTCCTTTCAAGGGGATCAGGAGATAATCCATCCCTTTCCCACAGTACTTTTCTTAGATTGAGAAACATACCTTCTGTTGAGACTCTTTCCATGTCTTTACTGGATCAGAATCATAACCCCTTTCAATGAGAACCTTTATTAATTCTTTCTTGGGCTTATTCTCTAGAGGGGAAGACCACCAAGAACAAACTCAGTTGAGCCAGCAGCCAAAATAAAGTGTCAGATTTTGCACAATGCTAAGAATATGTCACATTGCATGCCACAAATACAAAAGCCATTACTCTTAATGGAAAGCAGGAAAGTAAACACCCATATATATTTAAGTATATATTAACTTCAAGTTATACATTCAGTTTAAATTTTATTGTGTAAACTATTTAAGTTTTTATTTCTAGAAAAGTAAGCTTAGAGGCAAGATGCCTGTTAGGGAAAATAATTCTTTGCTAGATGTTGGTTTTTATTCTGCCCATTCTGACTGAGAAAGGGGAACTAGGAACTATTTCTGTAATACTTGTTCTACTACCTTTAATAGCTTGTAACAAAATCCTAACGGTGCATACCTATCACTATTTTGCCTTCTATTTTTTCAAGGATGAAGCGAGCTTGATTGTTTAGTTTTGCAGATTCTGCACCCAGCATGCCAGTGAGCCACTCTTTTCTTAAACAGTAATAACGCAGTCTGACTTGATAGAATTCATCTAGAATATCCTCTGCAGTCTCATATTTTTTAAGGCAGCCAACATGGTCGAAAAGTACCTGGAACAAAGAGTAAGGTACCACAGATCTATAGATGGTAGGGCTGTGATCAAGTATTTAAAAGCTGGATACAATTCCTTTAATGATTCCGTGTAGAACATTACACGGTGTACCCCTACTCACCTCCATTTCTCACTATGGTATTTTGATACTTTTAAGGAACTATACACACCTGGTTTCTAAAACAGATCCTTACTTATAGTGAAATGCAAGTCTCTCAAAGTGTCAAGGGCGAAAAACCTTTCAGAATTTTGGGGGAAAAAATCACTTGGTTTCCCAATGTAGTAGATATCACATAAATATCTAAAGTAGAGGAATAGGCAGGCATAGTTTCTCCAGTCTCAACTGAGAATTTGAACTCTAAGATTTCAGTTAAAAACTAATGACTTGAACATTTTTTTGTAGAAACTTTGTGACAAAAAAGATTCTATTCTGAGACTCTGCGTCTTACCTGAATGAATGGAGATGGCTTCCAGAGAGCATCATCCTTTGTTCTATAATTTATTTGTTTAAAAGCTATATATGGCTTGTATATGTATGCATGTGCATATAAGAGAGACAGTCAGACAGACTCTCTAGATATGTCTATCTTGCTACAAAAATAGAAGCTTTCTGAATTTTTTTACTTACCATATTGCTACAAGAAAGAGGAGCTTGTAATTTGAAGACTTTATGTAGACCAATAGTCTCAGCCTCCACTAGTTTCTGTTCACTCATTGTTATGATGAATTTGACAGTGGTGTCTGTGTGGTACTCTTTATAGTCCATTATGAGTGATGGAGTCTTCTCTGTGCCATTTAGCATAGGCTCCAGAACCTGTTCTTTGTAAGTCTTGAGAGATGGGAAGAAACAACATAATGATTGTATACTTTCCTTTGATTGGGGAGTACAAAAAGGTATTGTTATTATGGTTCCGAGAGCATAATACAAAAATAGAGCATGCCTTACCTGTGTCCATGTCCGAACAGGAAGCTCTGAAATTTCAATGGTAGTTGAATTAAGAACTGATACTTCTCCATTGATAAGGAAATGGTTTTGCCCTAGTTCATCTATTGTCCCCTTGAAGTTCTTGTAACTAGGAATCTAAAAATAGTAGAAGCTGAATTAAAATAAACCAGACTGAATATGTGTCTTATTTGCATAATATAATCAGAATCCAAATTAAGATAATTTCAATGAAAGCTTCTGAAAATAAGAGTAAGAGAGGTTGTAGAGAAAAGGTTGTAAATAGTTTTATGAAAAGCAATACAAAAATCTCCAGTATAGAGATAATATTTATTGACTTCATATCACTCTTTTAAAGGAAGTGTCATTTTAAACCTTATTTCATAAAGTATGTAATCTAGGCAATTTTAAGAATAATTTAAATGGTATGGCTCTGAAGTCTTTGAAGAAAATCTAATCGTGTCTTCATCCACACAACTGTGATTTTTTTCTCTTCTCTAAAATTACCGGATCATTTTTATTTAATTATTAATGCATTTTTATTACCATTGTTAATGGCTCATCTCCATCAAGCATACGTCGAATGTTGTTAACCACTTCTCGAATGTCATAGTTAGGAACTTTACATGACCAGCCAGTCCCAATGCCTTCAGCACCATTGATCAGCACCATAGGAAGGATTGGAATATACCATTCAGGTTCAACTCGTTGGTTATCATCGTACAGAAATTTCAGCACATTGTTATCCACTTCTGGGAAAGCTAATCGTGCCAAAGGACTAGGAAAAAAAAAAGTAGCTTAAATTAAAATTGTGTTAAATATTTCTAGAAATAAGTTTGGGTAGGATCATGGGGTCTTTTTTGCAGCTGAAGAGAAACAAGGAAGAAAAGAAATAGCCGGAGGATGGCAAGGAAGTGAAGGAATGGCAATAACTTTCAGTAATTTCTACTTCCCATTTTAAAGCCACAAGAGAAAGGGGGTTGGGGAGAACCCAATATCAGGAAAATTCTGTCTCTTGAAAGCCAACCCAAATACAGAGGAGTTGCTTCACTACCAGAGACACAATGCATGAATACGTTGATTTTTAACTTAAAGAAGAAAAGTTAAGCTTTTCTTTTGACTTCTCTTTTACTGACAGAGAAGGAAATCTTGCTAAATCTCTTTAAAATGGAATTTTGTGTGTATTAAATCCTTGATTTAATTGAGTATTGGGGTGAAAAGTAGTTGTCAAATGGTGAATGGGTATTTTTTTAGTCCAAAAACACATCTGAATTTGAGAAAACCCATCTAATTGTTAAGGAAAGAATTCTCATTTTGAGGGGAATCAGTGAAAACAGTAAATTTTGTTCAGCTTGATTTGTTTGAGGCAAAAATTGTTATTATCTAAAATACGAAGCTTTTAGATTATGGTTTGTTAAATGGAAAGTTTACTGCATTTAAATTAATAAACAAAGGAAATCTACTGTGTTTCCCTGAAAATATGACATGTCCTGAAAATAAGGCCATGTCAGATTTTTGGGGTGGGCAAAAATATAAGCCCTCCCCCGAAAATAAGCTGCTTGGACAACCCCCCCACCAGGCCGAGCACCACTCACCAACCTTGCGTTATCCCAAAGTCGCCAAGCCGCGTGGGAGTTGGGGACAGGCGCTTACGCGGCTTGGTGCTTTGGGTATACTGCTAGGTCACTGAGTGGTGCTCTGTCCGGCTGGAGGGGGGGGGGAGGAGGTTGTCGGGCGGCTGTTATCCTGCGAGCGGCCTCCCGAAGGAGCTCAGTGCGGATACTGGATGACGCGGACAGCCTCAGGGGCGAATTCAGATGCTTGGCAACTGACTCATATTTATGACAGACTGGGTCCATCAGCCATGTGATCAACTTTCTGACAAGCAAAATAAATGGGGAAGCCAGATTCAGTTAACAACCATGTTGCTAACTAAACAACAGCAGGGTTGTTTGCCGGTTCCCCTCCCACAGCTTGGCGTCTTCAGGATACAACTAGGTCAGTGACTGGGGCTCTGCCCAGCTGGAGAGGGAGGTTGCTGGGCAGCTGCTCGTGAACGTGGTCAACTGATGGCTGCTGTGTTGTGCTGCTGCAATAGAGTTAGGTTACAGCCATAAGTCACTTTTTAAAGTGTTATTGTAAGTTTGAATAGTTATTAAATGAATTGTTGTAAATTGAGGACTTACTGTATGCTATGTCTAAGTCAAAACTAAGAAAAGCAACCTTCTTCTACCAACCTGAGCATTGTAAAGATATATCTAGGGCTTGCAGCGTCTTTCCCACCATGCAGCCTGGTTCCAAACTGACCAATGGGTTGAAGTAAGTTCAGGTTGTTGCTGCCCACAAAATTTTGAGCCAAATTAATAATAGTCATCATCAGTGAGGTCTGAAACAAAGTAATAATGATCAGTGATACCTCACCACCAAAATAATCAAACATCAATAAAATGAACAGGCATTGAAAAGATAAACTAGTCACAAGCACTAGCCAGAAAAATCCAAAGTCATTAGAAATCTGCTTCTAACTTTATTCCAAATAAACACTGCTCCAACCATTGGGCAGTTGACTTATGGTTGGAGTATTACAGAGGAAACTTCATCTTCAAGCCTTGTTACCAGCTGCAGCAGGTATGGGCAACTTATGGCTTTCCAGAAATTGCTGAATTTCAGCTTCCACCTGTCTTCCTTTCTGGAGCAGGTGGTGATAGACTATCTAGCCTCTGCCTGATTTTTCCGCCTGGTCTCCCTCCAGCCGGGACCTGCTGCACAGCTACCTTGCCAACTGGAGGGAACACAGTGGTGCCAGCAGCCGGAGCCTTCCCGGGCCTGAGCAAAGAGATCCTGCCGGGGCTCCCTGCAAGGCACAGTGGCTACAGGACTGCCTTGGCGGTGCTTCTGTCTTCTAGCTGCGTATAGAGATCAGCAAGTGCCATGGCAGGGAAGGTGCACAGCCAACTTCCTTCACTCTTGCTGGCCAGAGGTGGGGCTCCATGCCACCTTCTCCTAGCCAGAGCAACATGTTTGCTTGCTTGCTGGCCACCTCTGAGGAAGGAGTTGCCCTCGGGCCAATAGAGCAAATGATGAACATGCTGGAAAAATAACTTAGTAATATTTATAAAGTCCCAAATTGCAGATCACTGGGTTAGAAAATAAAAATCACACTCATCCTTTCTTGTAACAACTTCTAATATACTTCTTGCAAACTATATTTTTACTTGCTATTTTTGGGGATCCTTTTAATATTTCTCCTACCTCTCCATGGTGGTAAGAGGACATCTCTGCCACTGATCCAGCCAGCTGAGCTACTTTTACCTCCCGCTTATCATTTCTTTTGAAGCATGTATATAAAACTTTCCTCTGACCTGGTTTCAATCCTGAAAGAATCAGAGGAGCCATTAGTAATTACAATTTCTCTTCAAAGTGAGCCTTAATAGCTAAGGCATTCTCAAAAGGACAAATCTTCAAAGTCAGATTATGTATTCGTTTATTGAAAATATATCTGCTTTATATCAAGGCAATAAATAAACATTTTCTGATGCATTAAATCCTGTTTCAAGCAAAAAAATGTTTAAGAATACAAGGTTTTATACATGTTTCTTTGTCACAGTTACGAAACATCCTATTAAGTCAGCTCTTTGTGGTCTATCGCTTTCAAAATTATTAGGCACTAAATTCAAAGTACATAAAATCTTGTTTAATTAGTAAAAGAAAATCCTTACCATCGATTAATGATGGAATGGATCGCTCATTATCAGAATTTGAGAACAGAACAAGTTCCTTGTTGATAAAATCATTGTAGGTCAGGTAATTTGTAGTTTTCCCATATAGGTAATCCTAAAGGAGGCAAGGCAATTTAAGATACATCCTTAAAATAGTATCCAAGTGCTTTCTTCTACAGAGATGTTACCATTTCTAATGATTTGCGCTTTTAAAAAAAAGAAAAACAGAGGATTTTTTCACTTGGACCAGTGGTGCAATTCAGCTGGTTCTATTTGGTTCAGGTGAACAGGTAGCGGTGGTGGCAGGAGGCTCTGTCCACCCGCCATGTTTTGGATGCTCTGTGCATGCGTGGAAGATCCTGTGCATGCACGGAATTGGTGCATGCACTCACATTTGCGAACTGGTAGCGAAGGTAAGTTGATTTCACCCCTAACTTGGGAACACACATTGCTAGATATAAAAAGAAAATCTTTCAACTTGGACCACACATTGCTAGATGCACCCTTGTGGCATAAAGTTAATAAAGAATGCATATGCATCATTAGTCTTTGATAGAATTTGTCATTTCATTAATATACACAACAACTACTCCATCAAACCTTAGTAATTGGTGGTGAAAGTTTTCAAACTTAAAATAAGCTTTATTGACTGCAGTGGAAATATATTGAATCTGAAACCTTTTTAGTAAGGTTGAAACTGGTTCATTTTAGCTCAGAAATTTTAAAAAACCAAATATTTATGTGTTTCTTATCACTTATTATTTCTCAATTGCTGCCAAATGTTTAGTGATAGTCAAAGGTAGGAATATCCCACTGATGCTAAAATAAAAAGAGACCACCAGACTATTTGCATCCCAAATTCAATAAAGAATCCTCCCTGTTCACAAGTTCTTTATATATTATTCTGCCTGAAACTATTAAGAAGGAATCCCAATTTATTTTGAAGACTACTTACATCTGGCAGACCAAGAAGCTTCCGTTGCCTTCGGTCTTCCATGAAGTTTGTCAGCCACTCCTTTCGATCGTCAATCTTTTTTTTACTAAAGGCCTAGAATGAACAAGAATCTTACTAAACAATACTTTACGCTGCCAAGTGCTTAATTAAATCACAGAAGTTTTGATAAGTGAGGAGGAATCAAGATGCCAAAAAGCAGCAATTGCTGTAAAGAACTCCTCTGAAAAAGTATTTATCATCCTAGTTTTAATCTCTACATATTTGCTGCCTTATTAAAAGCCTCAACATTTAGAAAAAGGAGAGAAAATTCCAGGACATTACTAATCATCAAAACAAATGGGCAGAGAGAGCATACAGATTCTGCAACACAAGCTAGTTCCAAACTCACAAAAAGTTGAACCTACCTAAGGAGTAGATAGCCAACTCTTGTAAATATTCTTATTCCCTCAAATGCTTCCTTGGATATGATTTGGAGTTGGATTTGCAAGCAGAGATCGAAAGTCAACAGCTTATAGATCTCTCTTCTTCAATGGAAGAGAAATCACTACCCTCCAAACACACTGCTACAATATGCACTGCGGCTGCACAGTTAATACAGGATGGTGTGAGTATCAACTTGATAAACTTAAAAAGAACAAAAATGTAAACTAAGTCTGCTGACGGCACAAACGGTTCTCCCTATCTTTGACTTGTCCACAATTAAAATCAAAGGAAACTCCTTAAAAGAAGAGCTGTAAAACATTGAGAACCAGCCAAATAACAATCCTACCAAAGCACATATCTCCTGTACCACGTGCCACAAAAACATCAGCTGCGACGCCAAGGGCAACCATATCCCTACACCAAGGAAAAGAGAAAACAATCAGAGCTGACCACTCCTGTGACAAAGGGTGGGAAACAAATTTTCAGTGGGCATGTAACCAAAAGAGAGAGGGCGCCATTTGAATTGTAAACACTATCTGCAGCCTAAACAAACTACTTTATAAATATTAAATAATAAAGTAAACAGAGGTGAATGGGAACAAATAGAACAATTATCTTGTGAGGTGCATCTGCTTGTTTTACAGGTAGGCTGACCGACTTCCATCTAGCAGAGGCCAAGAACAAATTCTACATACATTTGGGCAACCTACATATGTTTGGGCAACTCCTAGCATTTAAAATAAGACCTTTAAACTCCTAGTGCGGTTTTCCTTTCACAGTGCCTGGAGGCTGCAAGGTATCCAAATGGGAACAACAGGCTTCAGCTAAACCCTAGCCAAACAGAGTAGCTATGGGTGCAAGGGACCTCATGATCCAGTTGTTTAGATCCAGATGTTTAGTTCTGGATGGGTCTGCACTGCAATGTGTATCTGTGGGTTCTCCTGAATTCACAACTCCTGCTTAAAGAGCAGTTGACAGTCGTGGCTAGGAGAGCCTTTGTACAAGTTGTGCACCAGTGGAACCTTACCTAGATCATGAGGCTCCAAGCATGGTCACTCATGCCCGTCATCTCTTCATTGGATTACTGCAATGTGCTCTACATGGGGCTACTTTCACATGACTCCAGGACAACCATCTGCAATCAACAATACATGTCTAGTATCTGAATTTTGATCACATGGCCATGGGGGCTACTGAAATGGTTGTAAGTGTGAAAAACAGCCATGTCACTTTTTCCATAAGTCACTATACAACTAACGTTGTATAGCTATTCCTCGACTTACAACCACAATTGAGTCCAAAAGTTCTGTCACTACGTGAGTCTTGCTCCATTTTATGACCTGTGCTAATTGCAGTGATTCACCTAATAACTGTGGCAAAAGAGGTCATAAAATGGAGCAAGACTCACTTAGTGATAGAACTTTTGGACTCAATTGTGGTTGTAAGTCAAGGAATAGCTATACAACGTTAGTGAATCTGGTTTCCCCATTGACTCTACTTGTCAAAAGGATGCAAAAGGGGATCACGTGACCGTGGGACACTGCAACCGTCATAAATATGAGTTGGTTACCAGGTGTCTGAATTTTGATCACGTGGCATTTGGGAGGCTTGCAATGGTCGTAATTGTGAAAAACAATCATAAGTCACTTTTTTCAGTGCCACTGTAACTTCAAATGGTCACTAAATGAATGTTTGTAAGTTGAGGATTACCTGTATTATAACTTAGTTTTGCCAGTCAGCTTGGGAGCCTGAGGGAACTGATTACTGTTGGAGGTGGTGGTTGGGGTAAGAAAACCTCATCCCTGTGTTGTCCATCTTTTAGTCCTGTTTTGTCTATAGTTTTAACTTTAATTTGCATAGTTTCTTTTTATCTTTTAATAATCTGTAAGCTGCTCAGGGTTGCCTTGTAACGGAGTGGGCGGCATAACCATTTAATAAATACACACTTTTTCAAATCTTTTTAAAATGTGTTTTAGGCTCAGAAGAACTCAGCCCACTCCTAAATCATTCTGGTCCCTAGACTTTAAAGAATAAATATGATAATCTCAAGGACATTTTACCAGTTCAGCTCTCCCCCTTCCACCCATGAATGTCCAGAGGACGTCTGAAAAGTCTGTTCTTCCCACAGCAAGACAAAGTGCAGATGACCTAAGAAAAAACATCTGATTAACTCTTTCAGTCTCCTGCCAGATTCAGAACAAACTGGTATTCTTAGCAAAAGCACTTAGACTTATATACCACTTCATAGTGCTTTTGCAGCCCTCTCTAAGCAGTTTTACATTCAAGATATTGCCCCCAACAATCTGGGTCCTCATTTTACCGACCTCGGAAGGATGGAAAGCTGAGCCAACCTTGAGCCTGGTGAGATTTGAACCGCTCAACTGCCGCTAGTAGTCAGCTGAAGTAGCCTGCAGTGCAGCACTCTAATCACTGTGCCACTTCGGCTCTTAGACTGGACAATTTGAGAGAAACTCTGGTGACATAACATAAAGAGCTCTAATTGATCTGGTTTTACCAACTATCCAAGACAGTTGCCGTCATTTTGAGAAAAGATTCATTGGCATGGCAGTCCTCTCCTCTGACCTCTGGAATCTAGATATGCAGATCATCAGCAAAGAGCCCCCTGGAACAGACTGAATTGACTACATCCTGCCCCCATTCTGCCCAAAATGTAAAAAGTTCAAAGCATAAAGAGCTGAATGCTGCTGAGAGACAAGGAGGTTTTGTCTGCTAAACCCTGGGAACTGCAACTTGAGTCAGGAAGTAAAATGCACCAGGAACATGACATGGACATACCCAATAACTGCCATGCACTCCAATCTTCCAACCTTTGCCCTAGGAATCACATAAACCCATGACAATGGCAGCCTCAGATGCAGAAAAAATATCACGACCCAGACCGGAACCAACCTCTACAATAAATTATATTGACACGAAACAACAATCTGGGAATGTTCACCATGTTAAGGGCAAACCACTATAAAATTATCCGATTCTATGTAGCAACAGAAGAATGGCAAATAACTACCATATTTTTGGAATATAAGACACACATCCCCCCCCCCCAAAAGATTGTGGAAATGTTGGCATGTGTTACACACCGAATACAGCCATTTTTGGCCTCCTGAAGTTATGCCCCCATATCCAATTTTTGCAAAAAAAAAAGGGATGTTTTGCACAAAAATTGAGGCCTTTTTTGCCTTCCCTCAGCCCCTAGCTGCAGTCTGCAGGCTTCAACAAGGTTGGGTCAAGGCAAAAATGCCCCCTTTTTTGCGAAAAGCGAGCTATTTTTCCACAAAAACTGAGGCTTTTTTGCCTTCCCTACCTCTTCGAAATCTTGGTTTGTCTTATACACAGGTGCGTCTTATAATCCGAAAAATATGGTACATCTCTACAGAAATAGAGCACAACAATGATGAGAACTATCTTGAATGCATTTGGGTCAATATTAAAGGTTTGGGGGGGGGGGGACACAACATTGCCATAAGTCTATACTATAGGCCACCCAACCAAACAGAAGAAGTAGATTAACTTTTTGCTAGTCAGCTGACTAAGGTATGTAGGAAGCACACCAGAATAGTAATGGGGGATTTTAACTACTCTATCAACTGGGAAACAAACTCTGCACCAAGTGGAAGATCCAACAGGTTCTTAAC
The DNA here is from genome assembly GCF_964273705.1 of Natrix helvetica. Lineage (NCBI taxonomy): Eukaryota > Metazoa > Chordata > Lepidosauria > Squamata > Natricidae > Natrix > Natrix helvetica. The sequence goes on along the minus strand of NC_138554.1, from coordinate 47,818,837 downwards.
AAACGTAGCAGACAACTCTGTTTCCCAAAAAGTAGAGAAGGGAACAAGGGGATCAGCCATATTGGACTTAATTCTCACTAACAGAGAGGAAATGATAGAAGGTGTTGAAGCTACAGGAACCTTGGGGGCAAGCAATCATGCAATACTGGAATTCAACTTTATGCAAACACAAGTAGTAGAATAAAGTCAAACTAGAGTCTTGGACTTTAAGAGAGCTAATTTCAATAAGCTTAAAGAGCTTGGGAAGGATTCCATGGATGAAAATCCTCAAGGGGAAAACAATTCAAGAAGTTTGGGAAATTTTTGAAAAGATTATAAAAGCCCAGGCTCACACAATACCAATGAAGAAGATAAATAACAGCTCCCAAAGAAATCAGCATGGCTGCATAAAGAACTCTGACAAATTGAAATACAAAAAGGATATGTATAAAAAGTGGAAAGAGGGAGACATAACTAAGGCAGAATATCAGCAAATAGCCGGAGCCTGTAAAGATGAGGTGAGGAAAGCTAAGGCTCACAATGAAGAAAGGCTTGCCACAAAAGTAAAAAATAACAACAAAGCTTCTTCCAAAATGTTAAAAACAAGAAAAAGGTTAAGAAAACAATAGGTCCATTGCTGGGAGAAAGTGGCAAGAAGGTGACAAGCAACAGGGAGAAAGCAGAACTATTTAACTCATTTGTTGCATCTGTCTTTATACAAAGGGATAAAACAGTCCAACCTATCAAAAACAGTACCACAAAAATCAGATTAGTAACACAAATTGAAATAGGGAAGAAAATGGTAAGTGAGCACATGTCTACCCTAGACAAGTTCAAATCACCAGGACTGGATGGATTACACCCCAGGGTTCTGAAGGAACTGGCAGACGAGATCTCAGAACCACTGAACTATATCTTTCAGAGATCCTGGAGACTGGGGAACTACCAGAAGACTGGAAAAGAGCTGATGTGACTCCCATCTTCAAAAAAGGAAACAAAAAAATAGATCCAGGAAACTACAGACCTATCAGCCTCACCTCAATACCAGGGAAGATTCTGGAAAAGATAATAGAGCAACGAATCAGCAAATCTATAAGTAAACAAAGTAATAACCAAAAGCCAACATGGATTTGTCAAAAACAGATCATGCCAGACTAATCTTATTGCATTCTTTGACAAAATTAGTGGACCAGAGGAATGCTGTCAATATAATTTACTTGGACTTCAGTAAATTACTTTGACTACTTTGATAAAGTAGACAATACCCTATTACTAGATAAAATAGAATGTGGATTGGACAGCATCACAATCAGATGGATTCGTAACTGGCCAACCACACTCAACGTGTAGTCCTCAATGGAACTGCATCTACATGGAGGGAAATATGCAGTGAAGTACCCCAAGGCTGTTTTAGGACCAGTACTCTTCAACATCTTCATCAATGATCTGGATGAGGGGATAAATGGGGAACTCATCAAATTTGCAGATGACACCAAGCTGGCAGGAATAGCCAACACTCCAGAAGATAGGCTTAAGATACAGAAGGATCTTGACAAACTTGAACGTTGGGCACTATCTAATAAAATGAAATTCAATTGTGAAAAGAGTAAGGTTCTATATTTAGGCAAGAAAAACGAAATGCACAGGTACAGTATGGGTGGTGCCTTGCTCAATAGTAGTAACTGTGAGAGTGATCTTGAAAAGTGGACAAGCATTTAAATATGAGCCAGCAGTGCGCTGCAGCTGCCAAAAAAGCCAACACAGTTCTAGGCTGCATAAATAAAGTGATAGAATCAAGATCACGTGAAGTGTTAATACTACTTTATAATGCCTTGGTAAGGCCACTTGGAATACTGCATTCACTTTTGGTCACTATGATGTAAAAAAGATGTGGAGACTCTAGAAAGAATGCAGAGAAGAGCAACAAAGATGGTCAGGGACTGGAGGCTAAAACCTATGAAGAACGGTTTCAGGAACTGGGTATGTCTACTTTAATGAAAAGAAAGACTAGGGGAGACATGATAGTGTTCCAGTATCTCAGTGGTTGCCACAAAGAGGGAGTCAAACTATTCCCCAAAGCACCTGATGGTAGAACAAGAAGCAATGGGTGGAAACTAATCAAGGAGAGAAGCAACTTAGAACTAAGGAGAAATTTCCTGACAGGAAATAGGGATAATGTCAACTCGCAAAAGTATTTCTATGAATTAATTAGGACATCTATCGGAACCTTGATGGATGACATGATAGCAGTGTTCCAATATCTAAGAGGCTGCCACAAAGAAGAGGGGATCAACCTATTCACCAAAGCACATGAAGACAGGACAAGAAGCAATAGATGGAAAGAAACTAATCAAGAAGAGAATCAACCTAGAATATGAGAATACAGAAATTTCCTGATTGTTAGAACAATTAATCAGTAGACGACTTGCCTCCAGAAACTGTGGGTGCTTCATCACTGGAGGTTTTTAAAAGATTGGACAACCTTATGTCTGAAATGGTAAAGGGTTACCTGCTTGTGCAAGGGCTTGGACTAGAAGACCTCCAAGGGCCCTTCCAATCATGTTATTCTGTTAAAATAAACTGAGAGGAAACCCCACTTATTAGCACTGATGATACCTAATTTGAATAATGGTATGTCTGCGAGAGAATAACCAAGTTCACAGAGCATCAAGGACACCCCACCCCTATAGAATCCATACCTTTATTAGTTACATTTTCCAATTCAACATCTTTGTCCCAAGAGACATGGTCAAGACATGATCACTTTACTGAGAGATAAAATCATTATTTCTCTTAACAAATTCTGGCACTGAACAAGGGAGACATTATACTGGTCTGAGTGACCATATCCTAATCATTCTAAAAATTGAGATTACGTCAATAGACTCAGTTGAGAACCTAACACAGCTATTCTCAACTTTTCTAGATAAATTGTTTCTCATTAATTTCTATATACATCTCAATATCCCTCAACCGAATATTGTTGAAATTTGGGGAAAAGAAGAACATTACATTGATGTTCTTCAATTATGTTTTCCCACTGCTCATATTGTCACTGAAGGGACTTCAATGCCAGACTAGTCGCCATGGGTGAATAGGTGGCAATATAAATTCAACAAACAAACAAACAAACAAACAAACGATAATCAGCTATTTGCTAAAGTTCCACCTAATTTGCAGACTCCCCCCCCCCCAATTCTAAACACTAAAGGCCACACTGGGCATTAGATATACATGTTTGACCATCTCCAGACCCAACTCAGGAACAAATCAAACTCTTCATCAATTGACAAAATTATTGTCAATTGCGCTCTGCTTGCGACCAGCTGGAGACAGGGTTCCGGCAGACCTCTCAGTCAGCGATTTGGAGCTTTCTGGAGAAGCACTGCCCGACTTTGGCTGTTTCCTTATTCTAAATTATTTAATTTAATTCAATTTCTTCTGTGTTTGTTGTTGGGGAGTCCAATCTAACTGCTCTAAACTGAGGAGCTCCCCAGCCACAGTCAAACGGGCGGACTGAGTTTTTAAACTGAATTACACGAGGCAAAGGGAGGCGTGGTCAAGAAAAAACTCACTCAGTCCTAGGGCAGTCAGACTGTGTTAACCCATGCTTGGACTCTCCAAGCAACGCACAGGAGACATACAAGTTTTAAGAGAATTTCCAAATTGTCCTGGGCAATGAGATGCCCAAGGACATTGCACCAAAGAAATTCCTATTAAGAAAGAAATGAGACAAGGTTGTATTCTAACTTATCTTCTCTTTAATATATATTAGTTCCCTTATTGCCAAACTAAATAGTCAATCTCTTTATTTGCTAAAACTGGGAGAAACACAACTCTATTCTTTTGTATGCAAACAACCCTGTGCTGCTTTCTCAATGACTGGCTTGAACTAGGTGCTCTAAATATTAGCTGAGCACTGCCAAAAACATCTAACTACACTAAAAACAAGGTCACAGTCTTTGCTAAGCACTTAAGATGCATGTCTGGTGACTAAATAACTATCTAATAGAGCAAGTCAAAACTTTTGAATATTGGGGATTGTTTCCCAAGATATGGGTAACCATGAATTTCATGCCAACTAGCCATTTGCATTAAAAACGTGTTGGATTTACAAATCTTTTATTTCTTCAAAGGAGTTCAACATATACCTTAGCAAAGTTTTCTTAGCTAAAATCTGAGTCCAGCTCCATTTTGGAGCTTAGCTGGGCCCCTACAGGTCATTCCTTTCTTTGGAAAAAATGAATCCATGTGTTTGAGAACCAACTTTAAAGCGCCTTGCTGTGTTTCAAACATGGTCTTGCGCGGTTAAACTGGTGGTCTTGAAATTGAAACTTCTGCCTGGATTTACATCTTCTTCTATTGGCTTAAGCTCTTCTTTCCAATTGGTTTGGCTCTCTTTTAATGACTGACAGCTTTCAGTGCTCCTGGAGCCAGACAATACATGCCAAATTGCAACTCTATTATTATTCATGGCCAGCCATTATCTTGATGGGTTACAAAGTGCTCTAGTGGTCCCCATCCTTTGCAGCTTAGTGGAGTGGAGGAGAGGGTAACTGGCCTGGGTGAGCATGGGGCTCGACTTGCGCAAGTTAAGCTGCGTGCAAGCCCGCTGAATGTGCAGCCCGGTTGTGAATAAGCCATGGCCCAGGGGTTAGGGATCTGTGCTCTAGCTGATCTCAAACAGTGGGCTATTGATTTAGAGTTGCAAGCAGATTTTCCAGCTCTACCAATAAGCCCGTTGAGCCACTCTGCACATTCTCTTCAACTGATTAAATATCTCAGTTGCCTAACAATCCCAAAATTCAGAAGGGCCAATTTTTTAGCCAGATTCAATGCCTTCCCAACAGCTGTTACTGAAGGAAGATACAAAAATCAAAATCCTCTTCAAACAGAGACAATGTCCATATGGAGGAATAACTGAGTTGACTGAACATATTATTCTCTATAGGAGCATGACAGGAATTATTATTTCCACTTTTTACTACATATCCTGATCATTCCAAACTGTTTCATCTCATGTTATTATCGGATCAATCTTTTTTTTCTCTCCGACCACAATCAAGTACTGTTTTATAGTTTGCATATAAGCTATGGTATTAATTTTAAGCCCTCTACACACATATACTCTTCTATTTTAATTATTTATAGCGTTTGTATTCTATTTGCTGGTCTATAACCACATAAAGATTTGATTGATTGATTTAATAGGCAAATTAAATTCATTTTAAGTTCCACTAAATTATGCCTAAACTAATATTATGTCTCTCATAATAGGAAATTAAAACTGATAGGAAATTAAAACCTCAAAATATGATTGAATTAAGTTGATTTCATATAAATCCAACAATCTTTAGGAAGAATATATATAAATAGCCCATAAAGTTAGAGTTCATGTATTTTGCAGTCAAACACAAAAATGTATATTTATCCAAATTTGTATAACAGTGATAATTCATTGTGTCTGTAGTATATTTTAACTTTTATAATTGCTATTAGATAAATGAAACTTGAGTTCAGGAACCTAAACCCTACAAACTTCCTAAATCCTGTAGCAAGGAATAAGACTACCAACTAGGGTTAAAAAACAAAATAAGCAATGGTGGCAAAGCCAGATTGGCTCATTTATCGTAAAATTTTATCTTTTAATTCTGGTGAACCAATATTAAAGCTGAGGAAAGAAGGGACTTTTTATCATCTATGATGGACATGTGATAAAGCAAAACATTTCTGGAGTACAATTCATATTTTAATACAGAAAATTCTGAAAATGGAGATAAAAATGAAACCAGAATTTTCCTTTTGGGCTTAATGGAAAAAGAATTGGAGAAAAAAATTGGGAACTTTGTTACTATATGTTGACAGCAGCAAGACTATTGTATCTGCAAAAATGGAAGGACACTTTGATTCCTATGAATGGTTGCAGAAGTTGATGGAGCTGGCTGAAATGGCAAAACTGACTTCTTTGATCAAAGAAAAGAACATAAGTATTTTTGTTTCCACATGGACACCACTTCTGAACTCCGTGCTTGATGTGGAAAAGAATGAAACTGACTTTGGGTTTTACCGATTAGATTGATAGATCTTTATAGAAATGACTTGTTCATACTATTGTGTAAAAGCAAAAAGCTGTGATTTGATGTTAATGCCTTATTTTACTGTAACAGAGAGAGTTGGAAGCCAATGCTTCTTTTTCTTTCCTTATCTTTCCTCGCTTCTCTTCCCCCTTCCCCCTCACTGCTCTTCTATTTACTTATGTATTTTAGAATACTCTATAACTTAATTTTTAAAAAGTGTTTAAAAAAAATAAAAAACAAAATGTGCAGAAGGGCTTCTTCTATTTCACTGTCCAAATAGGTTTGCACTCAAAGAAACAGGGATAAGAAGAGAACTTAATCTACCAAGGTGATTGCATCATCATCTTCAGGACCAGAGTATTTGAAAGGTATTCGATGTTTTGTCATTGCTGCAAAATATTCTTTTGCTTCCTTTGAAGTGCTGGTGCCCAGACCTAAGGAGATAGAGAATCTGATTTAAAAAATTAGATAAAACTATCATATTTCACTTAAAGTGCTACTTTTCTTTTTATTTAATTATAATTTCAGTTTCAAGGCTCCCTGATTCTATAGTGATTAATCTGGATGGTTTACAAATAAAAATTAAAAGAAAACAAAATAGACAAAAAGGACAAGAAACAAAATTCCAATCAGACTGCTTCAACAGGAATTCATTTTCTTTGCAATGAAAACAGTACTTAGTATTGTAATCAGATTTGGCATATAAACAATAAAAGAAAAACTATTCACAATTATTCACAAGTGCAACAGCAGAATCATTTGGTCTGAACTTATTCTGGATCCATCTAAACTCAAACAGGTAAAAAACCACACATATAAGCATTTGCCACTATTCCGATGTTAACTATAACTCACTGACTAGGTTGGATGTGAACTATAGTTCAACATACTTGAGGACATGAGGCTTAGAAAGGGTAAATTACATATTTAGCCAATCATTTTTTTGGTTAATACTTTGCAATCAAAATGATTACCTGTACCTACTGAGGCTTTACAATGTAAGCACTATAGTTTTTATAGGTTAGGATAATACAGAAGACAGCATTTACTGAAAATGTCTGTCTCCCTCAATTCAATTAATATATCGAAAACATTAAGAACATTTTCATTTGATCTTGGTGTTATATAGGATAAATTAAGTGTTTTAACATACTCATTCAGCCTCCTGCTTAACATTCAACTTGACAGGTAGGCTGTAGACAAATAACTTTCCTCATCTTTATCTTGCACTTTACATGGAACATTTCTTGTTTTGATTTAAAAAAATGATGCATAGCCCTCTAAACCCTTTATTCCAAGTAAAGTTAAAATAGTTCTATCTAACACAATGTATTCTTTTTAAAATCTAAAGTTAGCCTTATTTAGTCCATTTGACATTACAGTTTAGACAAACCTTTGTAGTATTTGATTTTCCAATTTTTGTGGTTAGGGTTGCTGTTCTTCCATTCCTGAAATTCAGGAATGCTATAGAAAGGAATTTCTTCTTTGTTTTTTGAAACCTATGGAAAAGCCAAATATCTCATTTTGAAGAGTTAACAATATAACTAATGAATTTTAGTAAGAATATTTTCAATTGCTAAAGTTATCACTCAAACAGGTGGGAAGCTCACCTTAACAAGGGGAGTAATGAATTCCTCTAGGAAACGATGTCTCAGAAGAGATGGCCAATTATGGTGAATGAAATTAATCAATAAACCTTTGATATGAGAACCATCTTGATCCTACAAAAATGTTCAGAAGGTAAGATTTCATCCATTGGTGTTAGAAAAGTCAATAATCCTTACTAGCTTTATATTCTGAGGCCAATAGTAATTGATCTTCTAATTACAGCATTTGTTTTTCAGTTTTGCCCATAGTGACCGTTATCAGATGTTACACTACAACACCTATAATTTCCAGTCCATGTGTCATTTATGAATTATGAAATTCAATGCTTCTGGAAAGAACTAAGAAGAGCAAGATTGTTTTATAGTGCAAAACCAGTTATGATTGCTATTTATAACAATAAACTCCAACTGATCCACTGTTTACACTGTAATTGATAAAGAATTATGACCTAATTATTCCAGTCATAATCAGAATGCTGCTGTTATAGGATATTTACACAGAAATAACAGCACAATAGAAATGTTCCTTTACTAATCCACTGTAGTTATTACTAAATATTTTTGAGCAATTGATTTCTACATTTCTGGGAGTTGGGAATGTTTTATATCATGAAGTACTTTTTCATATACTCCCTTTCCAGTTGCTGATGAGATTCTATTATGCATCTTATCTGAGAATTGAAGGAAGTTATTCTCTTTTTGTTTCTTTGACAGCAATTTTGTGATAAGTTTAGAGTGACCTATGTTTGTTCTTTCTTTTTAATTAAAAACACCTTGGGAATGCTAATAGATTTGAGCCAAAGCATTTAAAAAATACTCCAGTTCAGAGTAAGTTTTATACTTGCATATCACTTTAGAACATTTAAATTAACTACTTTGTTAGAGCTTGGAATAAATAAAAAGTAAGTTTCTCTGCAAAAATACCCCTTCAATTGTCATCCTTTTGTGAGGTGGGGGAAATAAGTGGTGGCGAAGCTAGACTGATGGATTTATGGTCAAATAATATTTAATTATGGTGACCTTTTCCGCAAATCTAAAAAGAGGAATTGGAATGAGAAGGATGTGTCTGTATTTTTTGGAGTATAAGATGTACTGGACGGATACTGGGAGGCAGATTCCCCCCCCCCCGTTTTCCTCCCCACATTTATAGATGTGTCTTATAAAATACAGTAGATAAAAAAGCTGTGGATTTGATTTTGCAAAAAATGAACTGGAATTTATGTTGTGTAGTAATGAACATTATTATTGCTAAGATTTATAAAATGCTATTACCGTATTTTTCGGAGTATAAGACGCACCAAGGTTTTGAAGAGGCAAATTTAAAAAAAAGTAGGTAGGTAGAGAGAGTAGGTAGGTAGGTAGAGGGATAGATAGATAAATACAGTAGGTAGGTAGGGAGAGAGAGAGTAGGTAAATAGGTAGAGGGAGCGAGGGAGGTAGAGTGAGTGAGAAAGAGAGAGAGATAGGTAGGTAGATGTTTCCAGATGTATTTATCCATGTGCTGGAGAAGGAAATTGCTGACAACCTGCAGCACCTAAGATTTGTTTCTGCTAGTACAGCATTTGATCAATGTAATTCTCATCAATCGCTCTAACTAAAGAGCTTTCCGAAAGGAAAAAAAAGTTTTTGCATTCTGCAAACCTCTCAAAAACGGGGCTGGTTTTTAAAAAATAAAAGGCATGAATAGCCTTGGGGGGGCTTGCAGAGTGCTGGGGGGGGGGGGGGGAAGGGAGGAGGAAATGAGCAAAAAAAATCACCAGGTTTTTTTTTTTTTTTTTTTTTGCAAAAATGGGCCCATTTTTTGTCAAAAAATTTGCATGCATAGCCTTATGGAGGCTTATAGAGTGCTGCTGTGGGGCAAAAAACCAGCCTCTTTTTTGCTCATTTCTGCCCTTCCCAGCCCCTGGGAGCTCTATGAAAGCCTTCATAAGGGTATGCATGGCCATTTTTGTGAAAGAGGTGGGGCTTCGGGAGGCAAAAAAATTCCTGTATTCGATGTATAAGACTCACCCAGATTTTCAGCGTCTTTTTTGAGGCAAAAAGGTGCATTTTATACTCCCAAAAATACGGTAAATTGAACATGGAGAATGAGTATGTAAAGCATTGTATGATTCGGTGGGCAAGGAATTCTGGATACAATGTCTGAACAATTGGAAAATATGTGGTTTAAATTATAATTAATTACATTATAATTTAAAAGAAATTTTTATAAGATGATGTACCACTGGTAACTAACACTGGATAAATTATCAATAATGTATAAAGGTATTTCAAAATGAATATGGGAAATGATTCTTAATATAGAAGATTCTTAAAGTTAATATAAAGATAAAACCAGAGACTTTTCATTTGGGTTTAATGGATAAAGAACTAAAAAATATATATGGAACTTTTAAGTTATATATCTTGATAGCAGCAAAGATACCTTATGGACAAAAATGGAAGGATACTTTGATTCCCACAATGGACAAATAGCTACAAAAGTTAATGGAGTTAGCAGAGATGGTTTAATTGACTACTTCAATTAAAGATAATACAATTGATTTTCTTTCTACTTGAAAACAGCGTTTGGATTTTGTGCCTTAAATGGAAAAAAAACCCGAAGTTTTCATTTTGGGTTTTGCTGATTAGATAGGTTTATTCATTGAGGAGATATGTTATTACCTTATTCTACTGAGTCAAAAAGAGTTGGAAGTCAATGCTTTTCTTCTTTTTCTCCCCTTTACCCTAGATTTTTTCCTCCCCATTTCCATTTTTCTTTCTATTTCTGTATTTTATATTTTGATAAATAAAATATGAAATCTGGAACATCTGAATTGAGAGACCATTTTTCTTTCTATTTCTGTATTTTATATTTTGATAAAATAAAATATGAAATCTGGAACATCTGAATTGAGAGACATATTATATCAACTGAAGGCATTGAAAAAGATTGGCTGAGGGAGTCCCTTTGTCTGAATACAATATCTTTGTCTCTGGCATTACGACTGACCTGATCAGTCATGATCATGATCTTTCCATAGCGGAGGCTTTTGAGCGATTCTTCATCATCGTAGCTCTTCTTATATTGCAATCCCACAATCTTAATAATGTTGTTAATTTCAGCATTCTCCATTATCTGAAAAAGCCCAACATTTTCTTAGATTCAGAAAACAAATTTATTCTTCTCACATTAACCCTGGAGAGAAGCATTGTTAAATTCCAGTCACCTCAACCCACCTATTCATTTAAAATCTATGGCAGATTGCAACTGAAAGCAGATGCCAGGATATCAGCAGAGATTTCATCAAAGGGAGTAGGGGTGATTCCTTTAGCCGGTTGTGATCCCTTTATAAATTTCTGAGAAGCAGTCAATGAGAAAGCCAGATTCACTTAACTGTGTTACTAATATAATAACTGCAGTGATTCACTTAACAACTGCGTCAAGAAAGGTTGTAAAATGGGGCTGAACTCACTTAGTAACTGTCTTGATTAGCAATGGATATTTTGGGCTCTATTGTGGTCTTAAGTTGAGGACTACCTATAAGAACCACAGGAATGTTTGCAAAATATTGTTAACTAACCTGTTTGTGGGAGGCTTCCCGTACATTAAGAATTTTTCCTCGCAGTGGAAATACTCCATATTTGTCCCTACCCACAACTCCAAGCCCAGAAACAGCTAGTGTCTTAGCTGAATCTCCTTCTGTCAAAATGAGAGTGCAGTTGATAGAATTCTTGCTCCCTAAAAGAGAAGTAAATATCATAATGCAGAGCTCCATTAAAGAGTACACTATAAATGCTCTCCCAATGTTCTGATTCCAAGAAGCAGAGATTTCATTCATGTTTTGGTAAAACAACTGAGCTGGGGTTCAGGAAAAGGAGATGGATAACTTTGAAGAATCCTTAGTGCTCCCTGAGCTTGGTTGTTTTCTTGTAGATCTTTTATTATCCAAACTAAATAACATCATCAGTGGTATTAAGGACTGGGGTTTGTTCTCAAAGCTATATTCAAGTGACTTGCCCTGTTAGTGTTGATGGGAATGGTTTTGGAGGTTCTGTGATTGGGCTGCTTTCTGCTAGCTTGTTTGATAGTTCTTGATTGGGGTATTGTTTGCTTCTTGCTTATTGGTCTAGTATTGATCTTGATGTCAATCTCTGCTCATCTGGTTATTGATTGCTGTGCGGAAGTGTTTTGATCTTTTGTTCCCTTTTTTTTGGCTTATTATTTTTTCCTTTCAATGATATATAGATAAAACCTAGTTTGGGTTATGAAACAAAACAATCAAGCTCAGGGAGCCTCAAGGACCTCTTCTTTCAATCCTGAGCTCAAAAACTCTTCTCGATGGATGTCTGGCTACAATGTAAACTGCCCCAAAGTGAAGATTTGATTCTTTTCTATCCATTAATCCCCAAAACCCTAATCCCCCACAACATTACCATTTCTGTAATTATAAACTAAATTTGAACCTTGTATTCAGGAATTGCATAGTCTTACAAAAGGATGAATAGCTTTCTTATAACCTGGAAGGGCAGGACAAACACTTTTAGTGTTTATTATGTCCAGACATTTGAGATCTTCAATTGTTTTAAAGGACACAAAAAGGGTTATGCCACCAGAATTCAGTATCCTCATCTTGAAGAATTGATTGGGCTGTCAAAAAGATAGCTGTAGGGTTGTGAGTGGCTGAATAATTACCCTATCCCTGTACAAATTGACTCAAATATAAATGGTAAAAAACAGCTAGACTTCACTGCTTTTAATACTTGAACACATACCAGCATCATTGGCATCATCCAGTTTAGGAATTCCTTTAATGCGAGTGTGCTTAACAGCAGAACATTTCTTATTTAGTTGTGTCTGGGCTTTAAATCTGACCCAGTTCAAAATACTTTCCACTATGCCGCAACTGATAGCCTAGAAAACAAAAGTGAAAAATGATATTGAAAGAATTCTAAATTGTTTCATGAGACTATCTTATTGCCGGATTGATTCACTTTTTGCTCAGAATTCCCAGAACAAATTATGAAGCAAACCTTTTAATACTCACCCCCTTGATGAACTTTTCACTAAATTTGCATGTTGACCCAAAACTCTTTGCTTGAAGAGTCATATTCTCCTTTGTTTGAGAGTCAAAGGTTGGGTTTTCAATCAGGCTGTTTATGAATACCCACATATGATTCTTCACCTGGAATTAAGAAGATAGTACATTTTTAGCAAACTGGTTGGCTATATTTCCCAAGCAACCTTGGCTACCAAATAATAAGTACCCAAACTGTCAGTATAGCTCTTGGAAAATGATGGAATCCATTTCCAAATGATTGCATAAGAATGTCTGCCAAAACAGATCCTGTTATCTTCAAAATGGATAGATTCTCAAACAAAGTAGCCCATCACTACACAAAACAAGCTAAAAGCAAGATTTGTTGGATGCAACAGTAAAGGCAGCATGTATTGGTTTAAAATGGTATACAGAATCAGAAAGCTAGATTATGCAAGGCTTTAGATTCAAAGACACAAATGTATTTTAGAGCATGTGAGAACAAACGGTGAAGAAAGTGCAGAGAAGAGCAACAAAGATGATTAGGGGACTGGAGACTAAAGCATGTGAAGAACGGTTGTAGAAACTGGGTATGTGTAGTTTAATAGAAAGAAGGACTAGGAGAGACATTATAGCAGTGTTCCAATATCTCAGGGGTTGCCACAAAGAAGTGGGAGTCAAACTATTCTCCAAAGCACCTGAGGGTAGAACAAGAAGCGATGGGTGGAAACTAATCAAGGAGAGAAGCAACTTAGAACTGAGGAGAAACTTCCTGACAGTTAGAACAATTAATCAGTGGAACAGCTTGCCTCCAGAAGTTGTGAATGCCCCAACACTGGAAGTCTTTAAGAAGATGTTGGATAGCTATTTGTCTGAAAAAAAAACACGGTATAGGGTTTCCTGCCTAGGCAGGGGGTTGGACTAGAAGACCTCCAAGGTCCCTTCCAACTCTGTTATTGTAAGTTGTCTGAAAATTTGTCAACACATATTTTCTTGGAATTATGTAGTAACTGCAGAATTACAAAAGATATGTTCATTTTAAGGAATAGACAAATGGTACATGAGTGTCTTCATGTGCTCCAAAGCTCTTTTTGCCTTCAAATCTGCAGTCCTAATAAAAGATATTTTGTAATTAAACCATATACAATTCCTATACTATAATTGAAAATATTACTTTATTTGCACACCATTTTGCCCAGCCTGTGTTTATTATTGGACCATATTGAGGACAGCTGGACAGAATCACTAAAGATTTAACTATTTTTTTTATAAGATGAAACGCATTGGAAACATTAAACATTTCAGTATGATTTTTCAATTGGAATAAGTATGAGATTCGTGAAAAAGAAACAATTGAGTTATACCTGGAAAGGCTTTACTCCAACTCCACCTTTGTTTTTTTTCTTTACTACATCTATGAGTTTGTTGACAATCTGGTCAGAAACATAGTCTACATGTCTGCCACCCTAGAAGAAAAGTCATGTTTAAAGGGGGTATTACATATATTTTGGCAATGCAGACATATCAAAGTATAAAAGTAGTTGTTAGTACAGTAACCTAAAATGGGGCATTGGTTCTTACCTGATACACCCCTTCTCTAGGCAGGTGGAGACAGCAGCCATGCGTGGGTTAACTTAGCCAGAACCTATAGGACTGAGTCTACTAAATGATGTCATCATCTCTGAAGAGTGTCCTCCCACTTTCTTGACGAAGGATAGGTAGACCGCTGTGCGATAGTCGACTGCTCTCATCCCTCTATGTTCAGCTGATCCCTCAAAAGTCCCTCCACGACCTAGGCCAGTCCCAGGAAGGGTGGGGATGGCTGCTGTCTCCATCTGCCTAGAGAAGGGGTGTATCAGGTAAGAACCAACGCCCCAATCTCCAAAGTTGGTGGAGACAGCAGCCATGCGTGAGACATACCAAACCTGTGCCTGTCCCTGGGTGGGTATGTGAGTGGCCTAGGCACTTGAGGAGGGGAGCACTTGCTGAAGCACATGTCGTCTGAAGGCTGCATCGGCTGATGTGTACCTATCCACCTTGTAGTGGCAGATAAATGGTGTCGGAGCAGTCCAAGTGGCTGCCCAGAAGATTTCCTCCAGAAGCCTGTGTGGAGCATGCAGCCGACGTTGCAGCGCTGTGCATAGAATGTGCGGTAATGTTGTCCGGAGGCGTGAGATGATGCATTAGATAAGCACGTGATATGGCTGATCTAATCCAGCGCCCAGCCATTGAGGAAGAGGCCTTAAGGCCTTTATTAGTAGGGTGGAAAGAGACAAAAAGGGCCTCGGTGCGTCTGAAGCTGGCAGTCTTGTCCACATATATTTTAAGGGCATGACGCACGTCTAGTGTGTGCCATTTGCGTTCGAGGGCATGAGTTGGCCTGGGACAGAAATTTGGAAGGGTCAGATCTTGAGACGGCGAGACGAGACAGAGGAAGCAATGGATTTTGAAGCGAAACGGGCAGCATCTGCAGTGTATTCCAGGGCCGCCTTAAGTTTGTTAATGTCTCTGCGAGCCCTGGAATCCCTGGGGGGAATTCTCTCTTGAAACTAAGCCATAGGAGGGCAGAGCGACTAAAGGAGGAGAATGAAGTTGCAGCACGAACAGCCCAATCTGTGGCCTGGTGTGGCTTAACAAGAGTCTGTTCAAGCCTGTTGTCCTCCGGGAGAAGAACTTCCTCAGGAGCAGCTGAGGCCGCATTAGGAGAGGACAAGGTCAAAATAAGTAAATCAATGGAGGTTACTCCATTGCCTTGGCAAGGTCAAGATCAACATTGTACAGGCGCTTGTCCAAAGTGGAGGGAAGAGGGCCTGTACCTGGAGACACCCACTGGCTCTGTACCATGTCTATGAAGAGGCTGCACGAGGGAATCACCTCCTTTTCCACCTTGGGCTGGATGAAGAGGGGATCAGTGATGTCCGTCTTGTCTGCCTCCGTGCCCTGATAAGTCTTGGGTGGAGGAATGCCAGCAATTTTCTTCGCCTTAAAAGAGGAGGTTTAAACAGAAGATAGCAGGTTTAAACAGACCAATAAATGTGAGTGGATCTGGAGGGAGACCATCGTCCTCAGAAAGATCTGAATCCCGGGCAGGGCGTTCCTCCTCCCCAAAAACAGAAGGTTGGCTGGAAGTACCAGGGAGATCATGCAAGGAAGAAGCTGAAAGGTCAAGATTCCTATGTCTGGAACTCGAAGAAGAGGACACGCGTGGGGTAGAATGGTTAGAAGACCTGTGTTTAAGATCCGCAGCTATGCCTCTCTCAATTGCATTGGATATGATAGCAGCCATATCAGGTGCGTAAGGTAGAGGCCTTAATGGCGGAGAGGCATCCTCCTGGGACAAGAGTTCTCCGTCTGGAGCAAGACTTCTGTCACCCTCCGACTCCTCCCCACTGCAGACCTGGTCGCCTGTGGCCCTGGCCTCCTGCAGCTGGATAACAGAAGTTGCAGGGGATAAATCGTCCTCTGAATCCGATGATAAGTCGGGAGGAGGGCTGGGCTCCATAGGCCTTTGGGGCTCTATGTGCTTGATTTTACTCCTGGCCTTCCTAGGAGGAGCTTGCGTGGCAGTATCGCCTCTGTCTGAAGAGGCGGTATTTGTAGCCCTGTAGCCGAGAAACCTTATCAGAGAGCTCATTGGAAGGAGCCAGTAAGGCAGGCCGGTGCCTATGCGCAGCGGAAGCGGAGCCCCTGGTTGAAGCATTCTGAGCCTGGACAGGCGGAGGAACCTGCAGATCTTGGGCTGGAGAAGACGCCATAGCAATACTTACGACCTTGCCGGGAGGATTCGCGCCTAAACAAAATGGCCACTGAGGCTGCAGAGCCTATGGGCCAGGCGGCACGAGACTGAGGAGGCCACGGTGTCAGGAGGGCGATAACTGGCCCTTGGAGAGTGCGGAGGCTTCAGTGGCACTCTGAGGTGGAGGTGGCGCTTGGGGCTGCAGCGGTGCTTGGTAGTGGTGTTTGTGGTGGTGGCGGCCTGTGGCGACAATTGGCAGTGATGAAATCCGCCCTTGCAGCGGTGGCGCTGGAAACTAGGTTCCTGGGGCAGCCGCAAATCCTCAAAGTGTCTGCCCAATAGTGGGGCCTCCAACAGCCAATGCCAGGCAGCGTTGAGAGGAAGGAGAGCAAGGAGGCTGCGAACCTCGGAAAGAGGTCTCGTGGCGGCGCCTTCCGTCAGAGCCCTGAAGGGCTGTTTGAAAGCCTTCGCTCCCTGAGGAGGAACCATCCTCGACGATACCTGTCTTTTCTTTTTTGTTATTTGGAGACAGGAATCCTTCCGAATTAATTCTCTTTGAAAAAAGGCCAATTAGAATAGTTTTAAAAAAGGAATTTAGAGTAGTAGGTTAGGAGTCAGTTAGCACAGCCAGTCCTGATCAAACTGAGTCTAAAAAAGCGAGAGGACATTCCTCAGAGACAAATACATCATTTAGTAGACTCAGTCCTATTGGTTCTGGCTGTGTTAACCCACGCATGGCTGCTGTCTCCACTAACTTTGGAAAATAGATTTAGACTTTTATTCTGTAAAATATCTGCTTTATTAGAAGTTGGCTATACAGGTACCGTATTTTTTGGAGTATAAGACGCATCAAGGTTTTGAAGAGGCAAATTAAAAAAAAAGGTAGATAGAGGGAGAGAAAGAGAAATAGAATAAGTAAGTAGAGAGAGAGAATAGTTAGGTAGATAGGTAGATAAAGGGATAGAGAGAGAAATATAGAAATACAGTAGGTAGGTTGATAGGTAGAGGGATAGAGAAATAGAGAGAAATACAGTAGATAGGTAAGGAGAGTGATTAGGTAGGTACAAGTGGTGGGTTTCAAAATATTTTGGAACCTATTCTGTAGGTGTGGCCTGTTTTGTGGGAGTGGCTTGGCGGTCATGTGACCAGGTGGGTGTGGCCAACTTGGAAAATGTGGTGAAATTCACTTAACGATGCTCTTGCTTAGCAACCAAAATTTTGGGCTCAATTGTGGTCATGTTTTCTTTCTTCTCTCTCTCCCACTTTCATTTTTTTCTTTTTCTGTCTTCCTCTCTCTCTGTGGCTTTGTCTCTCTCTACCTCCCTCCTTGTCATTTTCTCTTTGTCTATCTCTATTTCTCTCCTCCCTTCTTTCATCTGTCACTCTGTGTGTCTGCCTGCCTCTCACTTAATCACTCACTATCTCTCTCTCTGTCTGTCCCTCCCCCCCACACTCTCTCTCTCACACACATACCGTGGTCACCTTGTTGAGTGTTCCAATCATATCTGAAACATTCAACAACTGGCCTGCATTTATGTTTTTTTGTAGCATTCTGCAGTCATAGGACCAAAATATATGGTTAAAAATACCTGGCAGTGGCGTTTTTCCCTGGGGGGCTCCGCAGAACATTCCAAGACAAATGCCACCACGTCTGCCCTCTTCGGGGACAGGTCCTCTTCAGAAGGACGAGTTCCCGCTGGTCACCTTCCCA
Source organism: Natrix helvetica (assembly GCF_964273705.1). Lineage (NCBI taxonomy): Eukaryota > Metazoa > Chordata > Lepidosauria > Squamata > Natricidae > Natrix > Natrix helvetica. Next base: position 47,800,709 of record NC_138554.1, on the reverse strand, counting down.
TTCCTCATCTTCTGGTCACGGCTCCACGCCGTAGAAAACAGTTGCACGCCTGCCCCGCACAATTACAGCCCGGAGCAGGACCAAAGCCCCTCTCCCAACTGGCTCTTCCTCCTTTGGAGGGAAGCTTCTGCAGAAGCCCGGGTGAGTGAGAACAAGTTCCCGCCATTACAAAGTCTCTGAGGCTGTAATTGTACGGGCTATATGCACGCGCCTGTTTTCCAGTGTGGAGCCACAGCAAGGCTCTGGCTGGCGATGACACCAGAACCCATCCGGTAAGACGAAGAACGCGAGGGGAACACCTCCCCCCACGGATGGGCTCTGGACCAGTGGAGCCTCATCCTTCTGAAGAGGACCTGCCCTGAAAAGGAGAGATGTGGTAGCATCGGTGTTGGGATGTTCTGCGGAGCCCCGGAGGGAAAAACACCGCGGAGAATGGCTTTTTAAGCAGGCGGCTGTCAGAAGAGGGCAGCACGCCCCCATGGGCTGCCCTCTTCAGACAGCCGCCTTTTTTCCAATGGAGGGGGTGGGGAATGCACACATTTTCCTCCCTCTGCATGGATTTCCCACCCCCTATTGGTCCCCTTGTTGCTGGATCCGCCTTTGCTGAACCTGGCGTGGCGGCAGGACTCTTGCCACCGCTGAGAGGTTCACTGGCAGCCACTTTTTGTCATCGCCGCCGTGCTAGATTCTGCAAAGCAACTCCAGCAGCAATGGGACATGCTTGGGGAAGGGAGAGTCGGAACTGACTGCCTGGGATTGTGCTTCTGCCACTGCTGTGAAAATGTCTGTTTTCCAGCTGCAGAAGGGAAGGAAAGAACCTTCCCTCCCCCTTCAGAGAGCCCGTGCCCTTGGCTATCACATGCCTCCTTTCTTTCTCCGCCCGCGTGAGCAAAGATGGGCCACGAAACTGCCCACCCGCCCGCATTCAAACCAGCCCCTCCCCTCTTGTCTTTCGCCATGGGGTCTCTGGAGGGGGAGGGAAGGTTCTTCCCAAAGACAGGCTTTCCTTCCGTCCTGCGGCTGGCAACAGACATTTTCACAGCGGCGGCTGAAGCACAATCCTGGGCAGTCAGTTCTGGCTCTCCCTTCCCCAAGCATGTCCCGTTGTTGCTGGAGCCACTTTTGCTGAATCCGGCGCAGCAGCAGGACTCTTGCCATTGCTGAGAGCTTCGTTGGCAGCCGCTTCTTGCCATCACTGCCGCGCCAGAAAGAACCCGGTCTTTGAAAAGAACCTTCCCTCCTCCTCCAGAGAGCCCATGCTGGGAAAGGGGGTGGGCTGGTTTGAATGCGGAGGAGCAGGCGGTTTGGGGCCAGCACCTCCTTCGCTCATTCGGGAGGGCAGAGAAAGGAGGCTTGTGATAAAGCACCCATCCCCAAGGGTAAAGGGGAGCACCTTCACCCTTGGCTATTGCATGCCTCCTTTCTCCACCCACCCAAACTAGCAAAAAAGGCAGGCCACTAAACGGCCCGCATTCAAACCAGCCCATCTCCTCTCATTTGGCATGGGCTCTCTGGAGGGGGACGGAAGGTCTCTCCCAAGACCTGCTTCCCTTACCTCGCGGTGCAGTTCTGGGACGGCGGGATATTTTTTTTCTCGACAGTATGGGGACGTAGGCTTAACCCCTGCCTTCCTGCTGCCAGTCCAGCCCTGCGCAATCTCCCCACTGACATGGGGACACTCCCAGCTGCAGTTGGCATTCTCCTAGCGATCCTTCCTGGCTGCACCCCAGAGCATCACATGGCGGTGACATGTGGGCTGCTGAACAACCCAGGGCTTGCTCGGACTCCCAGAGATGATCGGCAGGAGAAAGCCAACTGCTGCTGGCAATGGGGCACAAAGGAGCAGCCGCCCAGTAGCTGCCGCGTCCCGTTGCAGGCACCCAGGGTGGCTTCGATGTCCCACCTCCTTGCTGCCTCCAGTCCCACGCAACATCCCTGCCAACTCAGACCTCAGAACACTCTGCTGGACGGCCTCTCCTTCGCGTCCTGTTGCCAGCTGCAGCCACGTCTCGGCAGGTGTTGTGTGCCCCCAGAGCAGTCACATGACAGTGGTGCGTGGGCTGCTGACCGTCCTAGGGCCCACCCACTTTTTTCTGGAGGGGGCAGGCAGAATTCCCCCCCACCTCCCCAGCAGCCTCTGCTGGGTGGGGAAAGGAAGTGAGTAGGCGGGGCAAGCATGATGTGGACAGGCGGGGCAAGCGAGCGAGTGAGGTGGGCAGGCGGCAGGGAGTATTCCTGTACTGCCTCACCGGACGAAGGGGTTCTAAAAGGAACAGTAAATTTGATGAACCCCTTCTGGTATACCGGTGTGAACTGGGAGTAACCCACCCCTGGTAGGTACGTAGGTAGATAGAAGGTGGTGGTGGGGGGGAAGAAATACAGTAGATAGGTAGGGAGAGAGAGTAGGTAGGTAGGTAGAGGGATAGAAAGAGAAATACAGTAGGTAGGTAGGTAGATAGGGAGAGGGAGGGAGGGAGAGGGAGGAAGAGAGAGAGAGGGAGGGAGAGAGAGAGGGAAGGTAGGTAGATGTTTCCAGATATATTTATCCATTTGCTGGAGAACGACTGTTGACTTACCTGAACGGTCCTTCTATGTGCACTGTGAGGGGAATCCAAGCATGGGTTAACTTTGTCCATTAGCCTAGAGACTGAGTTATGTAATTGTTAACCACCCCTCCTCTGACTGAATAGCCAGTTTTGTACGAAGTCCCAGCCGAATCAAGAAGTGAAACAATAGTCCGGAATGCCATAGTCTATGTGGCAGGTAAGTCTCTCCAGTCAGTAGTCAGACAGTCATAGTTGGTGCATGTCATATCCATGGAATGTCACATCTGTGAATGAAGTCTGAAACAAAGCCCGGACCAGCCGAAGCTGAGGGCGGGTTTGGATTCCCCTCACAGCGCACATAGAAGGACTGTTCAGGTAAGTCAACAGTCGTTCTGCTGTGCGCTGCTTGGGATATCCAAGCATGGGACATGCCAAAGTAATGAAAGTCAGGGGCGGGAGCCAGGCTGGTCAGGGTTCCCAGATGATGAGAGCACCCTCTGTAAGACCCGCCGCCCAAAGGAGGCTTCAGCCGAGGCGTACATATCCAGTTTATAATGTCTGATGAAGGCCGACGGCGATGACCAGGTTGCCGCCCTACAGATGTCCTCTACCAAGGCCTGTGTCGCCAAGCTGCTGTGATGGCAGCACTCCTGGTGGAATGGGGAGTGATGCGCCTGGGGACCGGTTGTGATTGGCTGTCGTAGGCAAGGGTGATGCAAACCTTCAACCAGTGACCAATGGTGTGTGCTGACACCTTTTATCCCATGGACGATGGCTGAAATGACAAAAACAGTGCCTCCGGCCTTCTGAACACCGCGGTGTGCTTCACATAGCGGCAAAGTACCCTGCGGACGTCCAAATGATGCCACTGACGCTCCCGTGGATGCGAAGGGTGGGGGCAGAAGTTGGGAAGGATGAGCTCCTGCGCCTGGTGGAACCAGGAGTTAACGTTCGGGAGGAAGGTCGGATGCAATCGCAGGACTACTTTGCTGGGATGAAAGATGCAGAGGTCCGCACGGACCGACAGCGCTGCCAGTTCGGACACCCACCTGGCCGATGTGATGGCCACTAGGAAAACGGTCTTGAGAGTCAGCAATCTGAGGCTGATCGAGCGAACGGGTTCGAATGGCTGCGCCGTGAAGGCCTTGAGTACCAGAGGTAGGTCCCAGGTAGGGTAGCGGTGTATTACTAGTGGCCTGAGGTTCGTTGCTCCCTTTAGGAATGCATGGACTCTTGGGTGCTGAGTCAGCGGACGACTGCCGCTAATCACTGTTGACAAGGCTGCGACCTGGCGGCACAGAGTGTTGGGCATAAGACCCTTGTCCAAACCCGTCTGCAAAAAGTCCAAGACTTGAGGTATTGATGCCTTGGTCGGGTCAGTGCCGGTCGTCCAACACCACCTACAGAAGGCCTGCCAGGTGGCCTTGTAGATGTGGGACGTGGATGGTCTCCGTGCCGTTTGGATTGTGTCGATGACCCCTTCTGAGAATCGTTGCTGGATCAAGATAGCCCGCTCATGTGCCAGGCGGCTAATTGCAGGAGCTGGGGGTTCGGGTGGAGGAGCGCCCCCTGGGAGAGATGGACCTGCCCATCCGGAATTCTCCAAGGCCTGGATACCGACAGATGGATGAAATCGGCGTACCACAGACGTGACCAAATTGGCGCGATCAGGAGACCCTCCGCCTGCTCCACCAGGATCTTCTGGATGACCAACGGGATGATTGGCAGTGGCAGGAAGGCGTACAGGAGCCCCTCTGGCCATGGGCTGCAGAGCGCATCAGTGCTCTCCGCCCCCGGTGTGTGGTATCTGGTGTAGAACCTCGGCAACTGGGAGTTGTGAGGTTGCGCAGAGGTCCACTTCGGGTTGGCCGAATCTTCGGGAGATCTCCTGGAATAGTTGGGTGGAGGCGCCACTCCGCCTGATCCACCGTAGCCCTGCTCAGCCAATCCGCCTGCGTGTTGGCTGAGCCTGATATGTGTTCCGCACTGATGGATAATAGCCGGTTCTCTGCCCAGTGGTGGAGCCTCTCCACCTCTAACATCAGGGACCTGGACCGCGTGCCTCCCTGGCGGTTGATATGAGCCTTGGAGGCCACATTGTTGGTTAGAATTAGGACGTGGCTGCCTGTCACCAGGTGTCTGAATTTGTGGAGGGCTAGGCGGATGGTTCGCAGCATAGCCTTATCGAGTGCTGTTTGGGGCAAAAAACGACCCATTTTTTGCTCATTTCTGTGAGGCTCTCTGAAAGCCTCCGTAAGGGTATGCACGGCTATTTTGGTGAAGGGCGAAGGGCTTCGGGAGGCAAAAAATGCTGTATTCGATATATAAGACGCACCCAGATTTTCAGCCTCATTTTGAGGCAAAAGGTACGTCTTATACTCCGAAAAATACGGACTGTATTTGGTTAATCATGATTTTGGTAGTTCTCAACTTATGATAATTGAGTCCAACATTTCTGTTGCTAAGTGACATATTTGTTAAGTGAGTTGGCCCCATTTTACAATATTTATTGCCATCGTTGTTAAATTAATCACTGTAGTTGTTAGTCAGATTAGTCATGAAGGTGTAAAAGGGGATCACATGACCCTGGGACACTATAACTATCATAAATATGAGTCAATTGCCCAGGCACCTGCATTTTGGTTACATGTCCATGGGGATGCTACAACAGTTGTGTGAAAACTGGTTATGTCACTTTTCAGTGCATGCAGTGGTATTTGTACAAACTGTTTTTAATTGAGGACTACCTATATTTGTTGCTCTACTTAATCATTTATTGCTTTATAATCTTCATTACAATTTCTCTACATTGTTAATTAGTTTCAAAGAAAAACTTAAGAAAAAATAACTGCCAACCCCAAAAAGTCTACAACTTGAGGTCATTTCAATTAATTCTCTTGAGATCATATTACATTACATAATCTATGTATTTTAGTTCTAAACTATAGGAAGAGTAGTTTTAATAAATACAAGATGCAGAATTGCTTATTTTATATATCATGGAGTATATCTTTAACAATTATAATTCAGATACTTAAGTAAAATTTCAGTCTTTCAAAAATATTCAAAGTAAAAAAAAAGCTGCAAGTCTTCTACAATAGATGCCTAGTAAGAAAACTTTATTTTCTTCACTGAATGCTTCGATGAAGTATTTTTAGATTGCAGATTCACAAAAGCCCTGTATACGTTTGTAACTGTTTACCTTAGTTGTAGCAATGCTATTGACGAAGCTAACTTGTTGGAAGCCCCTTTCACTCATGGTTAGACACACTTCCCACCGGTCATTAACTTCTTCATGGATTACTTTTAGTTGATTGCCAGTTTCATCCACCTTATCTTTTAAGTACATATCTACGTAACTACGGAATCCTTTGACCTACAGAGGAGATAAGTGCAAATATTTCTACATTAAAAAAAAAGTTGCATTGGCTGTTAACATGTTAAAGGAAAGGGCCAGCAAATTCTGCACACCAGCAGTTGTTTTTGCCCATTTTAGTAACTCACAGGTAACTTCTTTCCATTTAAGAACACGTTGATATTTTTAGCTGATCCTGCAATATCATAGGCTCTGCGAGACATAAGAGCCACAGTATCTTTATCCAATACAGTCATTTTAAATTTGGACAGGTCAGGCTGGAAAGTAACACATGTAAAGTCATCACCATCAAAATGCTTCAGTTTTGTCTCTCCTGCTTTAGTCATATTGTTAGTCCAAGTCTGCAAAGGAATTAAGACCAATAGAATTTTTAGGTACATTGGAGGGAGAATACATTTCTTCTACAAAATACAGTTCCTAGACTTATAGACTTAAGTCTAGACAATCTAGACTTAAAATCTATGTGGCTTGTTGGCCCAAACTATTTTGATTTCACCACTTATGCTTATCACTAAATTTTTAAGATATGCTTATCAGGAAGTATTGAGATGTTGAAATAGATTTTAAATGAAATATGAAACAAATTTAGGAGCTGATAAAATAAAGCTTGGGGCCTGTGTTTTAAAAAAAGCGAAATCATTTTTTTGTGCAAAGTTTCATATACCTGTTTAAAAAGCTTCTTATATTCTTTGCATGCTGTTTCCACTGTAAATTTGGTACTGAATATATTGCACAGCTTTGCACCATAACCATTTCGGCCACCTGGAAAAATATTAATTGTACATAATAATATTGTTACACTGAAGAGATACACATTTCAGTTACAGGGTACATATTGTCAATTCATAATCCCCCACTAAAATCAATATAATATTTTACAAATAAGCATGCATGCAGTGGTATTTATACAAAGAATTGGTAAGGCACTCCATATCCTCGTGCAGAAAAAATGTATGGTCACATTTTTGTAAAGAGAGAGTGCTGCTTGCTCCTTTACAAAGAAAGGTGAAAGGATGAAGATGGGGCAGTTCTCTACCTATCTCTATCTGTCTCTACAATAAGACAAATGGTAAAAATTAATTTTAAATAATCCACATTTTCTTATCTCTTATTTAGTTACTACTCAATACAGTGCATGCAACAAAAATTAGTAAGAGGCTTCACTTATTTATGATTTATCACTTATTTATGATTGGAATATAAAAACAACATATATGGAAAAAATGATTTCCTGATCATTCACATCTTGCTGTTCTGTAGAAACATAAATGTAAAATTTTAGATGCAATTATTTTCACGAGAGTCAATTAAAGATTTTAAAAAGTGACTGCTTTGCAGTTTTTTCCTGACCTGTGACTTTCTTCTCATCATCATCATAGTTGCTGGAAGTTAAAAGATGTCCAAAAATAAGAGCTGGCACATACATTTTTTCTACTTGATGTTCTACAATAGGGATTCCTTTCCCATTATTCCACACGGAGATTGTATTATTCTCCCTAGAAAGAGAAGATTCAACTGATATTCAAAGAACTGCAAACTTGTGTCTCCCGATTAAAACAAAATATGCTAGTACTCACTGAATGATAGGCAACTCTCAACAGCAAATTCAATTACACTAAATGTGATCAGAAAGTCAAACTTTATGCTAATCATTACACTACTATTTAACTTTACTTTGTCATTGTATGTATATACACATACACATACAACGAAATTCACAGCTATGTAAAGCTACAAGAATACAGATTCAGTTTCAGAAAAATGCATATCTCCTTCCCAATGAACAAATCTGCAATGGAAGTAAAAAAATATTAAATAATTAAAACAACACTTACGGGTCAATTGTAACTTTGATACAAGACATATTCTTATCTCTCTGTTTGTTATCAGAAGCATTGACTAAAAGAAAGCAATACATTTTTTTAGTGATTGGTAACATTTGCAAGTTAAAACTCTTGATTTAGTCTTCAGTTTATGCAATACTTAATTTCAACAAATTTTGCCAAAGATCAAGCATTTTGCTGCCTTTTAAAAAAGCTAATTCATTGCAATACCTTTGTATATTGTTATTCATCAACTATGGCTCTAAAAACATATCCTCATAAAATGCTTGATGTCCTCACTATGACAGCATTTTATTCATGTCAACATACCTAGTATTTCATCGAAGATTTTATAAAGACCAGGAACAAAGGTGACATCCCTGCAATTCAATCCTTCATCTTCATCAAATACCCACATTTGCTAAGAAGAAAAAAGTAATTTTATCTGCTGCAAAATTTTGAGGTACCTTGAAATATATACTATAATCAGTGTACTAATTTTAATGTTTCATAAAAACCTGCTTTTTGAAAAGCATACTTTTCAGTTTTCATAAATTTACAGCCAATTGTGTTCACATTAATCATAAATGGTTTGTAATGTATTTTCTATATAAGAAAATTATAAACTATTTGGCTGATAAAATATAGTTTCCCAAGGAAAATGTTAATTATAATTTTAATTTGATAGCACATTACAAAGTACTTTGGGAGTCTTTGCCCCAAACAGAATATTTTTTTACCTGAGTTACTTGCTCCACAGATCCAATGTATGTATCAGGTCGAAGCAATATATGCTCCAATTGAGATTTCTTTTGATAGATTCTTTCAACAGACAACCTCTTCTTTGAATTCTCATTCTTTATCTTTTTCACTTTGGGATTCACATCAACAACCTCAATGGAAATAAAGCAAGAAAAATTGCAAGGAGAAATTCACTGAGTGCCTACCTGTTTGTAATAGGAACTCAGATGGGACTGAAATACATAGAACATAAATAGCAGAGCTAAATGTTGAATGAACAAAATAAACTGAGTGTGTAAGGAAGTACATGTTACTGGAGGTCAGCTCCAGATTAAATATCTTAGTTGGCTGGTATTACAGGAAATAAACATTGTACAAAACCAGCTTCACACTGAAAAGTGTCCAATGGCATACTGCAAAGTCCATTCTGTGTCCTGTACTGCCCACATAAAAAGGTCAAATGTAATCTTATGCTGCTTCCTCCTTCAGGGCTAATATGATTGGTTCAATGGTGATCCCCAGGAGCGCTCTGTAGGACAATGCACAGGGGAAATAGGACTATTCTTAATAGTGAGCGATTAAACATCCTGCCCTTCAGGATAAGAACTGCACCAGCTTCCTATCCTGGCTCTATAAATTGGCTTGGGTACTCAATGAGGGAGTTGTATTCTGGAGATAGCTGCTAGATGGACAGTAGACTCCATCTCTTGACCTAGCTCTCTGCTCCCACTTACCATCTTTTTTAGTAGCTGCATCAATATATTTTTCTTTTTCCTTATTATTCTATTATTTTACTTTTGTTTACTTTTAATTTTTTTTTTGCTGTTTTAAATGATTGTAAGCTGCTTAGAGCAGCCCTAGGGTGAGATAGGCAGCAAATTTAGTTAATTAACTGCAACACTAAAGCTGATCAGAAATGAAGACAAATATACATGTCCCAGACAATATTGCAGGAGCCAATCTGGATCTATCACTGGGATTTGTATTCCAAGCTTTCAGACTCATCCTGGAGGCCATCTTCAAGGAATTCTAGGGGCTCCAGCGTGAGTCTGAAAGATTGGAATACAATACCTTTGGTCCCAATAAACCAACTTGGGTTGGATCCTGCAACTAAAGCTGATGTTCAATTGCATCATCAGAATCTAGTTGCCTTAAAAGCTCCTGGCCTATTTAGCATGCTTGTAGTTTATCTGTGCCTCCATGTAGCATAGGTGGCAAGTTGATTGCCTCCCACTTGGAAATTTCCTGTCTGCAAGCTGATTGTGGTCAAATTATTCCCCACTCTACAGTGTAATTCATCTGTCTTTAAAAAGATTTCTATTCCTTTAATGGAGCTGAAAGGGGGGGAAAAAGTCTGTTAGAAGTCAGACTTGAGACTGAATAAAAATAGTTTCCTTCAAAAAATATCAGAAGTTTGAAATTTCCTTCCACTTTCTAGAAGAGGTGGACTTAACAGTTTCAGGTTGATCTGATCTTTTATAATGCACAAACTTAGCAAATTGTAAAATAGGCTTAAACAATGTGGGTATACCTATTCAGAAAGCGAACAACTTAGTCATAGGTTTAAAGTGATCCAAGTAAATATGTAACACCCACATCAGATAATATAGATGGGGTTTTAAGGGGCAAGTAGAAATGGTGGGGGGGGAAAGGGTAGTTCCTTAGAAAGCCTTCATCAGATAAATTACACCCAGAAGCTCTACTATAACCAGTGCATTTTACTTTGCAGAAATGTTGCATAGGTATATTGAGGTGCGCCCATAATACTCATATTGATGTTTTCTGAACTAGTTGTTTCTTAGTGATCTTAAATTCAGTCCCATGTGAAATGCATTGCAATAATCCACGGGCAAGGGTGGCCAAGACATGAGTAATTAGGAAGTAGGGTACCTTTTGTTTAGGAAATAGTGCAATTGGCATATCAGATAAATTTGGGCAAAAGTCTAGCTGTTATTGCTCTTCAGTATAAGCTTTTGCAAACTGAACCTCCCTCCATCGGAGCGATTAACTATAGTTTATGAAAACGGAGGCTAACTTTTATATTTCAACGGATATGGCCCATATACGATGACCTGGATCCTACCTGTAACATTCAGGAGGTCAGCATCCCTTAAACCACCTTGACATGCCCATCAATCAATGGAGTCGTAATTTCAGTATAGCTCAAACGAACCAACTGATGCTAATCAATTTCAAGGTAGACCAAAACAAAAGGGAGAGAATCGCGTCAAAGAATCGCGCCTTTTAAATTGCTTTTGGAACACCATGAGGAGAAAGGAGGGAGGCTCAAGGCAGACCGAAAGGCTTACCTTGAGCGGGGAGCAGTTGAGATCCATTGTGGCTGCAGAGGCGGGAAGAAAAGCGGGTGGGGAAATCTGGTTTCCGCAAAAAAAAAAAAGTCAAACCGAGGAAGAAAAGGGAATATCAGCGCCTCAAAATATCAGGCGCTGGCTGAGGCAGTAGGGGGAAAGGTTTGCGACGAGAAGATCCGCCACCGTCTTCTTCCCGCCAGCCGTTCTCCAACCGCCGTTCTTCAACCGCCTCCCGCGCACTTTGCTCGCACAACGTCCGAGAACCATGAGCCAAGACCACTTCTAGTTGACTCGGGGTTCAAAAAACACGGTTCAACCCGCCAAAACGCATCACCAATCAACGAAGAAGGCCTGGACGCCTGACCAATCGTTGCCGAGGACAAGAGCCGAACGAAAGGTGGGTGGGACGTTTGCCCAGCCAATAGAGGCAACGCTAGAACATTCAAAAATACTTTTTAAAAAAAGAGTTCCTGTGTAAGCGACGTTCTTCGGACGTCGTGATACTTAAGAGCGTTTATTGGCGTTTATGTGGGCCAATAGGAGTCTGGTACTGGAACAATGCCTAGCATGCGACTTTGTTTGCAAATTAGTCGCACTAGGAAATGCTTAAAAGTGTATTCTGTTGGCACACGTAAAACACTTCTTTCCCCTATACTTGAGGCAGCGATTAATGTAAAATAAGTAATCTAGGAGTGTAAAGAATAGATCGGTCTTAGAAAATGGATCCTAACAACTATATTAACCAAATCGAAGAAAGAGCAGATTTAATTTTAACGTTTTACTACTTTCGGAGTGAGATCCTTAGGTTCGTTGCAACCGGTCTGTCCCACTTGCTATCTTTTATATATATACACACACACACACACACATATATATATATATATATATTGTTTTACTTGTGAACTGCCCAGAGTCATTGCGACTTGGGTTGCATACACATTTAAATAATAATGCTTATGGAAAAAGAAATTTGTTATGACATCATGATTGGAGCCCTTGGAGCAATGCCTAAAGGACTCCTTCAATATTTTGAACATTTTGAATTTTTCGAATCAACATTTCAATTAAAAAAAACCTGCTAGAAACCTGCTATATTTTTTGACATTACCTTAATAATTCTTAAGTCTTTGGTTAGGACATGAATTATTAGCCTGTCACCAGTCTTGGAATATGGATTTAATTGTTTATTTATTTATTTATTTATTTCTTAGATTTTTAGACCGCCCCCTCTCCCAAAAAGGGACTCGGGGCGGTGTACAGTCGATGCAAATAAAATACAGTCATAACAATAAAATACATTTAAATACATTTGGAGGGGGAGATAGGCTGTACAAGAAATAAATATATTCTAACCCTAAAAACATCCCAATTAAAACCCCAAACCCAATTAAAATAAAATAGATCCCCGGGAGGTAAAAACTAAGAAAGTGCCAGGCCAGCTGATTGAAATAGGTGAGTCTTTAACTTTTGACGGAAGGAACGGAGGTCGGTGGTAGTTCGAATGTCTGGGGGGAGGTCATTCCAGAGGGTTGGGCCCATCACAGAGAAGGACCTACTCCTAGGTGTCGCACGCTGGCATTGCCTAGCGGACGGCACCAGGAGGAGCCCCGGCCCTGTGTGAGCGAATAGGTCGCAGGGACGTGTGTGGTAGGATGCGATCCTGCAGATAACTAGGTCCTATGCCATGGAGCGCTTTAAAGATGGTGATCAATACCTTGAAACGCACCCGAAAGGCCACAGGTAGCCAGTGCAGCTCGCGCAGGAGAGGTGTTACGTGGGAGTAACGTGTACTCCCCATAATAACCCGCGCGGCTGCGTTCTGAACTAGCTGCAGTCTCCGGATGCGTCCCAAGGGAAGCCCCATGTAGAGGGCATTGCAGTAGTCCAGGCGAGACGTCACCAGCGCATGAGTGACCGTGCGCAGGGCACTCCGGTCCAGTAGGGGGCGCAATTGGCGCACCAGGCGAACCTGGTGGAACGCCCCCCTTGCCACGGCTGCCACATGGTCCTCCATTGACAGCCGGGCATCAAGGAGGACGCCCAAATTGCGCGCCCGCTCCACAGGGGACAGTTGTTCGCCCCCTATGGCCAGCGATGGAGTCAGCTGGCTGAACCGAGGTGCCGGTACCCACAGCCACTCGGTCTTGGAGGGGTTGAGTCTGAGTCTGTTGTCCCCCATCCAGACCCCGACGGCTTCCAAACACCGGGACATCACTTCGACAGCCTCGTTGGGGTGGTTTGGGGTTGAAATGTACAGCTGAGTATCATCAGCGTACAGGTGGTACTCAACCCCAAAACCACGGATGATCTCACCCAGCGGCTTCACATATGCGTTGAACAGGAGAGGCGAGAGGACCGACCCCTGTGGCACCCTACAAGTGAGTGGCCTCAGGGACGACCTCTGCCCCCCTGTCAACACACATTGCTTCCGGTCGGAGAGGTAGGAGCCGAACCACTGCAAAACGGTGCCTCCGACTCCCATCCCCTCCAACCGGCGCAATAGGATACCATGGTCGATGGTATCAAAAGCCGCCGAGAGGTCTAATAGGACCAGGATAGAAGAACAACCCCTATCTCTGGCCCTCCAGAGATCATCAACCAACGCGACCAAGGCTGTCTCAGTGCTGTGCCTGGGTCGGAAGCCGGACTGGCGTGGGTCTAGATAGTCGGATTCGTCTAGGTGTCATGGAAATTGCTGCGCCACCACATTCTCAACAACCTTCGCCAAGAAGGGGAGGTTGGAGACTGGACGATAATTAGCTAGCTCCATTGGGTCGAGCGAAGGCCTCTTGAGCAAGGGTCTCACCACCGCCTCTTTCAAGGCGGTTGGTAAGTATCCCTCACCCAATGAGGCGTTCACCAGGCCCAGGAGCCAGCCTCGTGTCACCTCCCAGGCTGCCAGTACCAGCCAGGAGGGGCACGGGTCCGTTAAACATGTGGTGGGTCGCAGCCGTCCACGCAACCTGTCCAAATCCTCGGGGGCAACAGAGTCAAACTCCTCCCAGAATGGTCTCTCAAGACTCGCTGTTGGCGGCTCGTCTGGTCCACTGATGGAGGTCCACCCGCTCCGGATCTGATCGATTTTGTCCTGAAGATATTCCCCAAACTCCTCTGCTCTACCCTGTAAGGGTGTCTCCCGCGCCCCCTGCAATAGAAGGGAGCGGGTCACCCGAAACAGGGCGGCAGGGCGGTTATCCGCGGACGCAATAAGGGCAGCACAATGTCTACGTTTGGCCGCTCTTATTGCCACAAGGTAAGTCCGCAAATAGGCTCTTACCTGTGTTCGGTCAGATTCGGAGCGTGAGGACCTCCACCTGCTCTCTAGACGTCTCCTGTGGCGCTTCATCACCCTAAGCTCCTCAGTGAACCAAGGAGCCCAGGTGGGTCGATGCCGCAGGAGAGGTCGCAAAGGCGCAACCCGGTCCAAGGCCCCAGTCGTCGCCCTATTCCAGGCAGTCACTAGGTCCTCGGAGCGGGAGCGGGACAAGGCTACAGGTATTGGCCCAAGCTCCGTCTGGAATCTATCAGATTCCATCAGGTGCCTGGGGCGGTACCAGTTTGTAGCGTCTGGTTCCGCCTCCTCGCGGTGGGGGATAGCGCCAGGGAAGTCCAGCCGGAGGGATGAGTGGTCTGACCATGACGGGCGTGATGGCTAAATCCCCTATTCCCAGATCACTCGTCCACTGTTCAGATACAAAAATGAGGTCCAGTGTGTGGCCCCCTTCGTGAGTGGGGCCCTGCACTAATTGGGTCAGGTCCATGGCTGTCATGGAAGCCATGAACTCCCGAGCCACCTCAGAAGCCGCTCCCGTCGATGGCAAGTTGAAGTCCCCCATGACCAAAAGTCTGGGAGTCTCAATTGCCGTCGATGAGATTAGCTCGAGGAGCTCGGGCAGGGCTGCTGATGCATAGCGAGGAGCCAAGTATACAATCAGCAAGCCCCACTGCCTCCCTGGGCCCCAGTTCACACCAAGGGACTCACACCCGGGTATCTGAGGGACAGTGAACTCCCTCGGCTCTAAACATTCCTGAATAACCACCGCCACCCCACCACCCTTACCCAGGGCCCGGGGCTGATGGAAAGCCCGGAAACCTGGTGGGCACATTTCCACGAGGGGTAAACCACCCTCGTGGCCCAACCAGGTCTCCGTTATCCCAGCAAGGTCTAGCTCCCCCTCTGAGATCAACTCATTAATGAGGGGGGCCTTGTTGGTAACAGACCTTGCGTTGCAAAGCATCAGCCGCAGGCCCTGGCTCTGTAGCACCTGTCCACCTAGACTGCAGGGGTTGGTACAAGTGACCGGGCGTAACCAGCAGCCACGGTCTCCCAACCGACCTTGGGATCTTATCCTGTCCTCGCATCCCTTCCTCCCCACGACCGTTGTAATAGGGCAACCCTCTGCTCGAATGACCTTTACTTTCCCCACCACCACCGCATCCCCGTCCTTCCTAGACTCACCTGTTTGTCCGGTGCTGGCTCTCCTCCCGGTCTGAATAGCCCTCCCCCCCACCCTGGAACCCCCTAAAAAAGATAAAAAACATTTTACTAAAAATCCCCTTAGCTTCCGGTTCCTGCACCTCTCGGGGTCCACGAACCCGTCCTCGAGGCGGGCCCTTGAAAGAGCCAAGGGCCAAACCTGCGAGAGAGGGGCCTCCTGCAGGCGGAGCAAATCTAGCCTCGAATAAGTTATTATCAATTCCAATAGGGGTTAAGGTGCTGTAGGTGGTAAGAATAAGTCAGTATGGGGGGAAGATTGAAGGCATTAGTCCCATAAGTCAATGTGGGGGGTAAGAGGCATTGTCCTAGATAATTCTTCAGTAAAGAGTGGGGGGGGGGGGAGCAGATGTCCAAATGATGGAATTAGACGGATGCGGCGATAATGGTAAGAATGGTAGAAAAATGGGTGATAGCCCTAGCTGTAAAGTTGGTGATAACCCTCCGTAGTCTTAGATGGTCCTAGGTGGGGGTAAGCTCAGGAACAGAGATTCAGGGTCCTTGGTGGGTGGGTGGGGGCAGTCTTGGCCCAGGTATCCGGATAGCCATACTCCCAGGCAGCCTTCCAGCCTCTCCATGGTCATAGGCCCAGTCCATGGCCCTAGGCCAGATCTTCCAGAGGCCTCAGATGATCCAAGCCCCGCAACCACCATAACCACCATCTTCCCCCACTCTGTCCTGGCTCCCACCTGAAGGGTCCAGTAGTCCAGGCTCTCACCCAGTGCTCACCCAGCGTTCCTAAGTTCCAGGCGTTGGTCTTCCGGCGTCTTCCCAACAGCGCCGGCCTCCAGGAGTCACCAGGAGCCGACAGAGGATGATACGAAGCCTCGGTGAAAAGCCTCTGCAAGGCCCTTGGCAGAGGCATTTTACAAGTAAAAAATACAAGCAGGTCTTCTTTCAGCCTTTCATAATCGGCTGTCTCGCCTCTCTGCCGGCCGCTCTGTCGTCTCCACTTGTCTCCTCTGCCTCCTCTGTCTCAACTGCCGGCGCGCACGCCAAACGCCGAACGCTGCTGCGCCGCCGCCATTCCTTCCTACTCGCACTCCCCAGCCTCTTCCTGCCTCTTCCTGCCTTACGCCGATCTTCTGTGGCATCCCCTCGACCACCGCGACCACCCTGGCGGACCAAAATATGTCCAAAACCAGCCTGGGTGGTCTATGAGTCCGACTCTCGGCCCTCCGATGGAACGAGGGCCGGAAACAGCACCCATTGCCCCGTTGGAGCTCTGTGGCGTCTCCCGGAGCTCAGGAGGCGATCGCCATTACCGGATGTTGATATTGGTTAATTAATTGGTGCTTTTGAAGAAGGGGTCAAATAATTTTCCAAAGTACCAGAAGGCAAGGCAAGAAACAATGGTTGGAAACTAGTCAAGGAGAGAAGTAACCTGGAATTATGGAGAAAGTTCCTAACAGTAAAAACAATTATCCAGTGGAACAGCTTGCCTTCAGAAACTAGGTGCTTCATCACTGGAGGCTTTTAAGCAAAGGCTGGACAGCCATCTGACTGAAATGTCAAGGACATATATTATAAATGGTCACTGTTCGAAGTTACAATGTATCTCCTGAGGGTATGTGCACACACTTGTGATTTACATTTTTTTCCTGGAAACGTGTTTACTTTTGATTTCCTGCAAAACAACACTTGTGAAATTTGCTTAATGATTGTGATATCGATTTGATGACTGCTGCAAAAAAGTCAATCAGGCTGGGAATGATCAGCAGGAAAAAAAGAAGGGGCTTCCCTAGTATCTGCTGGCTAGATACTATAAAGGATGACACCGGGATGACCATAACAGAATAACAGAGTTGGAAGGGACCAACTCTGGAAGGAACTGCCAGCTCAGGCAGGAAACAAATGGTTGTCTTCTTAAAACCTCCAGTGTTGGAGCACCCACAATTTCTGGAGGCAAGTTGTTCCACTGATTAATTGTTCTAACTGTTCTAAATTTCCTTGATTAATTTCCATCTGTTGCTTCTTCTCATGTCTTCAGGTGCTTTGGAAAATAGGTTGACCTCCTTTGTGGCAGCCCCTTGGATATTGGAACATTGCTATCATCACTCCTAATCATTCTGCTAGTTAAACTAAACATATCCTATTCCTGCAACCATTCTCCAGTCCCCTACCATCCTTGTTGCTCTACTCTGTCTTATTTATAGAATCTCAACATCTTTTTTTTTATATTGTGATGATCAAAACTGGATGCAATAATCCAAATGTGGTCTTATGAAGGTATTTTAAAGTGTATTAACATTTCATGTGATCTTGATTCTATCTCTTTGTTAAGTCAGCCTAGGACTACATTGGCATTTTTGGCAGCTGCAGCATACTGCTGGCTCATATTTAAGTGATTGTCCACTGGGACTCCAGGATCCCTCTTGCAGTTACTACTATTGAGCCAGGTAATACCTATTTCATACCGGTGCATTTGGTTTTTATTGCCTAAATGTAGAATTTTTCTCACCACTAAACTTCATTTTTTAAGATAGAGCTCAGTGTTCAAGTCTATCAAGATACTATCAAGTACTTGGGGGCCCCATTGCATACCCTCCTTCATGAAGGTGTAATTCCATTAAGGACTACATGTTGATTGTGGTTGGTCAACCAGTTACAAATTGGTGTGGTAGTTATGCTGTCTAACCCACATTTTTCTATCTTATCAAATGCCTTATACAGTAAGACATTTGATAAAGCAGTACATTTGCTTTATCAAATGCTTTACTATGGTCCAAGTAAATTATATCCACAGCATTTCACTGGTCCACTAATTTTGTCACTTTTTAAAATAATGCAGTAAGGTTTGTCTGGCTTGATCTGTTTTTGACCAACCCATGTTGCCTTCTGGTTATGATTTTATTTGCCTCTAAGTGTTTGCAGATTTGTTGCTTGATTAACTTTTCCAGAATCTTTCCAGGTAATTTTAAATTTTGGGGTATTTTAATTTGGTTTTAATCTGATTAATTTTTGCACTATTGTATAGACTTGTGTTAAATTTATTTTTATGGGGTTTTGTAATTGTTGTAGATAATGTATTTTATTCTGTCTGTACACCGCCCCGAGTCCCCTTGGGGAGAGGGAGCGGTTGACAAATCCAATAAAATGAAATGAAATGAAAGGTAATAGATGTCAGGCTGATAGGTCTGTAGTTTCCTGGATCCATTTTTTTCTCTTCAGATTCCATCAGATCCATGGCAGAGCTGAAGAAGGAAGTATGAGACAGAGAGGCATGGACAGTGCTGATCCATAAAGAGGCTAAGGATTGGATACTGAATGTCTGATGATGATAATGACACAAGAAAGTTTATAAAACAGATATGATCACATGGTGACTTGCTTAACGACCAGCATAACTTAGGACCATAATTCTGGCCTCAATTATGGTCATAGTCTAGGGCTGTACTTATACTTGTACTTGTTACAGAACAGAGGAGTGATGCCATGCATTTCTTTCAAAATTTTAGTCCTGTCAAGTAATTTTAAGAAAAATATAACATAAATATAATACAATTTGACTGACTCTATGTCAGCCTCTACTTCACTTGCTTGCTATCGGCTGCCATAGAAACGGGGAGGGTGGGGGCTTAAGGAATTTGGGAAGGGAACCGTAAGGTCCTGGAGAAGTTATCAGAAGGGGGGGGGTTGAATTTCACCATCTTCTGCGCATGCTGATGGCCTATGTTTGGACTTGGTCAAGGTCAGCTGTCTCTGCATACCCACTGAATGAGAACTTTTGAAGATGCATCTCACATGACACCTTAGGGAGGTGAAGATTGCTTATTGGGTTGGGATAACTGGGGGGAAGGTGCTGGGTAAACGTTTGATATTTACTTGTTCAGAAATGAGTTTCCTTACTTGTCTGACTGGACTCACTTTTTCTCAACTAATATTGTTGCAGTTTGTGCAATTACAGAGGTTACCATTCAGGAGACAATACATTCTGATAATCTGACATTCATTTACAGGTGGCCCTTGACTTACAAAATCCACCTGTAAATGAATAATTGAGCTTGGCAATTATGGTCATATGTTGTGAAGGTCATAAACTGTGGTCATTAAATGAACCCATTGATATGGGCTTATTTTTTGCTGGAAACAAGAAGTAAATATTGGTTTCCAGCAAAAACTTTGTAAATTGCAGCCATGTGACTCTGGGCTGCTGCAAATGGCCATAAGTGTGGGCCAGTTGCCAAGCATCCAAAATGTGATCACATGACAGTGGAGGAGCAGTGGGTAGCCACCAGAGCTTTAGAACTGGGTCATAAATAGTTTTTGGGATGTCTATTGTAATTTCAAACAATTGCTAAGCAACTGGTCAGAAATTAAGGAATGCCTATACATCATAAATAGGAGTCTTTTTGTCATTTTTTTAAAAAAATCTGTCAGAATATGTAGATTACAGCTCCAAAGTTGCATACTTTCTCCAAACCAATTGTCCCTTTGGAGTTCCTCTGATTGCCAAAACCTGTGGCATGGTTTCTTACCAATTTTAAGCACAAAAAGATATGAAAACACAATAGAAACCAAGAAAACTCCAATCGCTCCCAAACTGAAACAAAATAATATGTGATGAGGCTGTATATTCAGCGGCCTTTTCTCCTACCTATTCATAATAGGAGAACATGAATTTAAGAAATTTAGAAATGACCAAGAGCAATGTTCTGAAATTATTTATGATTTATTGGTATACCATCTTTATTATTTTTACAAGTAATTCAAACCAGTAAACATATCCAATACGCATTCTTCCTCCAATTTTCCTCCCAACATCCATCCTGTGAGGAGCGTTAGGCTGAGAGAGAATAACTGGCCCAAAATCATGTAGCTGGTTTTCACTGCTAAGGCGTGTTTTGAATTTACAGTCTCCCTCTATCTGGCCTGGTGTCTTAACCACTAGACCTAACTGGCTAATGTACAAAATTTCATAAGGCAGTTTTATGATTGTTATGTCCAAAACAAGCTAATAGTAGACCGCACAATCTCCAGTACCACTCCTACCAAAAGGGCAAGCCACTAGAATATAAAAACAACAAACCCCAGTCCTTACTTAGCACTGGTGATGTAACCTCGTTTGGATAATGAAACATCTGCAAGAAAACAACAAGCTCAGAGAGTACCAAGGATCCCTCATTTCTACCCTGAGCTACAAATTCGCTTTATCGATTCCATTTTTAATTATGTCAAAAGGATAACTCTTATTGTACCAAGTTTTGAGCAACCCTCAACATAACATTATTTATTATGAAAGAAGGACTAGGGGAGACATGATAGCAGTGTTCCAATATCTCAGGGGTTGCCACAAAGAAGAGGGAGTCAAACTATTCACCAAGGCACCCGAGGATAGAACAAGAAGCAATGGGTGGAAACTAATCAAGGAGAGAAGCAACTTAGAACTAAGGAGAAATTTCCTGACAGTTAGAACAATTAATCAGTGGAACTACCTGCCTCCAGAAGTTGTGAATGCCCCAACACTGGAAGTCTAAAAAGATGTTGGATAGCTATCTGTCTGAAACGGTATAGGGTTTCCTGCCTAGGCAGGGGGTTGGACTAGAAGACCTCCAAGGTCCCTTCCAACTCTACTATTGTATTGTATTATTGTATTTTTTACCAGTAATCCTTAATTTATAATCAATCACTTACTGACTATTCAAAGTTAAAGCAGACTTCCCCAGGATTACTTATAACCAGGTTCCATAATTTCAATGGGTCTTTCCATCACATGATTGCATGTGAAGTACTTGAAGTACTTGGCAACTGGTCTGTATTTATGGCTGTTTGCAGAGTCCCTCAGTCAGAAGACCATATTTTATATTTTGACAAAACCCAGCATTTACTTTTGATTTTCAGCACAATGGGCTTGTTTAATGACCACTGCAAAAAATATAGTAAAATTGGGTGGGTCATGTGGGTGAGCCAATTTATGACTATCATGACTTACAGCCATAATGGGCAGGCTCCATTGCAGCCATAAATTGAGGACTACCTATATTTAGTAATAAATATTTGGCATGAAAACTAACACACACACACCCCAAAATCCTGTTTAAATAATCACTATGCAATCTGATTTCTCCATGACCATAGGATACTGCAACCATCACAAATACATGCCAGTTGCCAAGCGTCTCAGTTTTGATCACATGACTATGGGGATGCTACAAGGTTTGTAAATGTGAAAAACGGTCATACGCCACCTTTTTCAGTGCTATTGTAATTTTGAATAGTAACTAAACAAATTGTTGTAAGTTGAAGACTATCTGTATTGGTCTTCAGCCAAAAGGCTTTCAGAATAACTATAGCAATAATTAATAACTACTACAAAATAACTTTGATAATAATAGAAGATCTCTGTTTACAGATTTCTAAAAACACAAAATAAAAAAAATAGTTAAAAATATACATAGTAAGAAGTTGCTTTATAATGACAAGTAATTAGTATGGAAACATATCAAAATATTTAAATGAGCCATGGTGATGCAGAGTGCAGTACTGCAGGGTACTTCTGCTGCTTGCCGGCTACCTATAATTTAGCAGTTCAAATCTCACCAGGCTCAAGGTTGACTCAGCCTTCCATCCTTCCGAGTTGGGTAAAATGAGGACCCAAATTGTTGGAGGCAATATGCTGACTCTAAACCGCGTAGCGAGGGCCGTCAAGCACTATAAAGCGGTATATAAGTCTAAGTACTATTGCTAAATTCTTCTAAATAGGCACTTTTCTTTAATAAAAAGATTGTTTAAATCTTTTTAAAATTAAATTCTTTAATAAATAAATAGAAATCTATAAACCTAGTTTAAAGGCTTTTATTTTTCAAGCTTTTAACTGATAGATTCAGAAGAGCAGATTTAAAATAACAGCTATCAGTGCAAACGGAAATTAGACAAATGGGAATTAAAATGAAATGATAATGTAATTGCAATTAATTTGAGAGAAATAACTGTGAAGCCTGTTAAGTAATATATAAATAGCACTTTCCCTATATAATAGGAAAATTCAAATTTTATTTTGATTTTTTTGCATAATTTAGCACATATAGTAAAATTTCTGGAAGCACAAGCAAATATAGCACCTCCAGTAATGCTAAAAAGACTTCAAGATAGTCTTGGGAGGAGATACTTCCAGATCTTCTCTATTATCTAGTAAACAACAATTTGAATCCAAAGCAATAACGTGGTTCTGACAAACAATTATTGCAGTTTCAGGTAGCATTATTGTGAATCATAGTTGGCATCTCTTGTATAATGCTATGTATTTAGGCCTTACACCACACAGAGAAAATGGTTTAGACTATGAAAAGAAATACTGTATACCAATATGTACCGGTTTATCTAGAATTTGGTGATTATAATGAAAGTAAGTTTATTTAAGGTGGTCACTTTAGGGAGTAATAAGTTGGGAAAAGGATGCTTAAACCTTTGCTCTTCTTGCAATTCCCTCTCGCCCCCATTTTTTTTGGGGGGGTCATCCTCTGTGAGTCAATGACAAGTGGAAATCCTGAAAGTTTCTATAAGGTGTAACATTTTCTTGGCAAGAATTCTTCTACTTCGAACTACCACCGACCTCCGTTCCTTCCGTCAAAAGTTAAAGACTCACCTATTTCAATCAGCTGGCTTGGCACTTTCTTAGTTTTACCTCCCGGGGATTTATTTTAATTGGGTTTGGGGTTTTAATTGGGATGTTTTTAGGTATTTATTTCTTGTACAGTCTATCTCCCCCTCTAAATGTATTTTAAATGTATTTTATTGTTATGTCTGTATTTTATTTGCATTGACTGTACACCGCCCCGAGTCCCTTTTTGGGGAGGGGGCGGTCTAAAAATCTAAGAAATAAATAAATAAATAAATAAATAAATAAATACTTGCTTATTAAAATAGCTTCTTTAGATATAGGATAACGTATGTTTTATTCTTCCAGGAAATGAGGGGGAGCATGCAAAATAGTAAGTCCCCTCTTCCCATTAAATAGTGTACAGTTGCCTCCAAACTCAGGCACCCTGAGTTTGGCGTGGATTTGAAAGAATGTGGCACCTGAATTTGAGACACTTTTACTTTTGCAGTGAGGCTTCTTTGCCCAACTGAAAATATAAATCACCAAGCAATTTGTGCAAAGCAAAAGCATTTATTAAGAGGAGTCAAGTCCTTTTATACAGTACAGAAACAAACAATACATACACTTAGTATATGTAATATATCAGGAAGCAATAAAAAAATACTGGTTACATGTGAACAATAGAAAACATTGCTTCTACATAACATTCCACAAGTGGCAAAGTTATGGATTACATTACTCTTTTCCCATCTTGGTGTATATCTTCCCTAAAACTTTTATGTACATTCAAGGACTTTCAGAATATGTTTCTAATGTGTAGTTGCTGAAAAAATAAGTTCTCACACATACCAAACAAATGGCTTTGACTCAGAAGAGAAGTTAAAAAAGAGATCCAGACTGCCTTGTTGAAAGTGCTAATAACATCTTTCAATGTTAATAATGAACCTAAAATTTGAGGCAATAATATCATGGACACTGCTTTTGCATGACATTAATGTATGTTTTTGGGATCTACATATAAGAGTAGCTGCAACTTTACTGTTGTTAGAAACTAAAGAATACTCTGAGGAGATGATCATAAAACCTCTTTCTTTGGCTCTTTTCCAGATATGTTAATTTGACCAAGAATATTTTAGGTCGGTGTTGCTCAACCTCAGCAACCTTAAGATATGAAGATTTCCATGTCCCAAATTCCTTAACCAGCATGCTAGTTGGAGAATTTTGGGAGTTGAAATCCGCACATCTTAAAAGTTGATGAGGTTGAGAAACACAGCTTTCAGTGCATGCTATGTTTTTTGGGAAGTGCATATTTAGACTATTTATCTCATTAGTTTTTGAAGTAACAGCTCCATGATATTAAAGAGTGTAGATGTGCTAGTAACCTAGCACTTCTCTAGGACCCAGGACTTCTCTTTGTCAAATATCACAGAATTCCCTTTACAGGAATTTTATTAAAATAAAGGCACTTAATATTTCTAAAAGATGATTGTGACTAATGAATGCCATATTTTGACCAAGAAATATATATGAATATATGTGTATATGCAAATATAATATTTTAAAAAATTGTCTCTATCTATACACTGAGACCAAAAGGCAAGAAGTTCTGGCAGCTTGCAGTAAGATAATGAGTGGCCTTGGTTTTTTACACACTTCATTTCCCAACATGTGCTTTGCATCCTAATACCTTAATGCATGGGCCTCTTTTATTCAATCTGTTCCAACCTCGATGGTGGTAACTAAGGCCTTCTTTTGTTCCCTGCCAGACTAATAATATGTTCCTTCTAGGTGCTACCAAAAGAATTTTCCACACACAAAACTATCAGAAGATCTGAGCATCTCCAGCTGGTCTCCAAGAGGAATTTGTCCTTAAGCGGAACAGAGGCCTGTCCTCTTAAATGTCTGGATGCTTTTCTCCAGTGTTCACAGTCTTGAGTTTTGGAATGGTTTAGCGCCAAGCCATGCCAGACAGCTTTGAGGATCCTGAAAATACAAACAACAGGATTTTGTACATAAAAAGGAAAGATGAAGTCAGTGTTTCACAATGCTTGAGCAGACAGTGTCTTGTGGAGGGAAAGCCTAGGCATGCAAATAACTTGCTCTCCTTGCTTGTGTGCTCAGAAATGTCTCAGTAATCTTCCATACGATTGAAGGAATTAAATTGTGACCATGCTGCCAAACCTATCTGGACCTCATAATTTCCTTCAGTGTTCAGTACAGGCCATGTTGTTATTTTTACAACACTCCTAAAGAGGTTAGCATTACTCCCAAATGTACAGAAGGCAATAGAAATGGAAGGTGACCTTGATAGTTAGCTATTTGCCAAGTTAAAGAAAATAATAACTCCATTTGAAGTGCAAAATGGAAGAGCATCCCTTGCCTGAGAAAAGTATTTATTTTTCTTAACCATATTCATGGTTTCTATCTCCAGAAAGGTAACATACACTTAGTTTCTCCTGTGGCTTGTGAGATATTTCTCTAGTACTGCTTTTTCTACTTTGTATTGGGGACTTGTTAATTGAAGTACACACTCCTTAAAGCTGCTGAGGTTGAGAAACACTGCCCTAAACATTAGGCAATTTCCCCCTCTTGTTCTTCACTTCAGAAAAAATGAACTATTTTCTTAAAACCCTGTCTGTAATTTTCCAAAATTATTTATCATATGGATGCTCTTTCTATATTTTACTCACCATGTAGGGTCAGTCATGACATTCAGCCCATTGAACGCATAGATGGGATGCTCCTTGATGTTGAAATCAGAAATTCCATGCTTAGTGAAGAGGGAATTCCAGCTCTTTGCCAATAGCTGATCCTGTACCAAAAATGAGATTTAGAACCTTTTTACACTTGCATCTAACTGTGGCAGAAGCATGGTGCAGCAAAGTCTTTTTTTTCTGCCATTTTTGATGATGTGACTTTCATTTGAAGACTGAGAGTGAGATCATTAAGTTTTCCTGAATTGTTTCTGTATTACAGGAGTATTTTCTAATTCTAACCCAAGTCTTCTATTTTTGCTGTGTTCCAGTTAGTAGAAGTTTATGCAAAACTTCTGTTGGGAACATGCCCATGAAGGGAATTGTCCCACTTTTACTGGCTAGTTTAGACAAGTGGGCATGCTTATCCCTTCTCTAAGCATTTGCCTCTGGGAGCATTCTGGTCTGGTTAAGAGAGGCAACATTTTTTAAATTAAACCAATTTATCTCCCAGTATCTTCCAATTCTCTACAGTTGGAGTTTGGCTTCTCACCTGGTTCTGAAAGAGGGAACCTCAAGTAATGAGGGGCAGGCTCTGTGACATGAGGCCGCACAGTTACTAACCTTAAGGTTAACAAGTGGCAAATTCCTGTCTGTTCTCTTCACAACTGAGATAAGGCTTTGGGTATCTCCGGACAGGAAGGCTCGGAAAGTTCCTTGCAGATTTGCCTCTTGGGCCTGCTGATGGCACTGTAGGTCCACTCCACTAATCCCCCTCATGTTACCAGTCAAAGGGAAATTTAGTGCTATTAGGCGGAGCTGAAAATTGAAAGAAATCCAGATACGTATCACACATGTCATTGAAGTAGAATCTAATTCAACAGAATGGACTACCTTATGCCCATCAGGTTTTATTCCTTATCTCAAAAAACCTGTTTACATTTTAGCATTGAAGTTCAATCATACAAGGACCCAGGGGGATGATAATTAAATATTCATAAATTATACCACACATCAAATATATTGTTCCCAAGTATTCTTGGGAAATCATCACAGTTAAATGAAATCCATATACGGTAGATTTATATTTTCTGTGCTGCTACATGACTTGCTTTTTAAAAAAAAACAATCCAAGACCATAGCTCTAAAGATAAATATGAAAGGTATACAAATATATTTATTTACCCTTTATTCATTTAGATAATGTTATGAACTGCCAATCAGATATTGCAATAAACATTTAATTCCCTTGACTTTATTGATCCCAGCCTCATAGGAAGGGCAACAAAGGCAATTGGACTACATAAACTTTATCCAAAAGGAAAGCCCCCAAATATATACTACAATTTCTAAAATCTTGTAGTTAACCTGCTAACTAGAAATGTAGAGGGTGGGAGTGTATTCTTAATATTTCTAAAGGGCACTGAGTTGAGGATAACATTTTAAAGCAGTTTCTGCTTTTCTGAATGGTCTATAATTGCTTGTTTTTGGAAGTTGCTGGTTGTCTATAACAAAGACCAATTTAAATTGTATCATTGTTAGATTGTTTGTCCCAGAAGGTATATGAGGATTTTTAAAAATGTGCCAATGATTTGCCTTGTTGAACTTACTGAAGGAATCCTCTGGGGGATGCTTGTTGGTGCAATTGTCGGAATTGTTATGTTTCTTTCATCAAGCTGGAACCAGAGAGAACGATTACTATATTATTCTGCAAGGACCTTTTGATCAATTCTTTATAATCAGATGCAAACCCCAAAACCACCCAATCAAGCAGTCCTTAATTATTTCACTGTTTACTGCAGTGGTCAGAAAAAGCAATGGCAAGAAAGGGCAGAAACTAAAAGATCATTTTACTTAGTCCAGGGGTGTCCAAACTTGGGAACTTTAAGACATGCTGGCTGGGGAATTCTAGGAATTGAAGTCCACAAGTCTTAAAGTTCTCAAGTTTGGACACCCCTGACTTAGTCTGTCTCACTTTAATATCACTGTCATGAATAATCACTATCACACTGGATGACAATCAAAATGAATCAAAATAATTGATTTATTTTCTGTTTGGGAAAGAAAATGCTGGGGGAGCAAGAATAATGATCCCAGCACCCAATGAGTTTGATAGTAGAAAGTCCTCCTGTCACTGGATCACTCTCCTTTAATTTATACCTGCTCACTTTAAATAGAAAATCACATTAATTTTTAACAGCACACATGCTTTTAATGGCCATCTATTGTATGCAGCATTTCTTTGGCATGCCATTCAATATCCCACATATGAAAACAAATTGTAGGTTGTACTGAGAAACCTCACTGAGCCTTTATATTAAACAGACTTTTGCAGGAGTTGGTATTAGAAATTGGTCACAATTACTGTATCATAAATAGGAAATGAAATTACTGCAGGAAAGTAAAACACAGTTTCAATGTGTGCAGTTATCAAGCAGGGAAACAAAAGGATGTCCATTGTTTGTTTTTGTTCCTCAATTTTTCAACCCAAGGAATTAGAACATTCTGCATATTTTTTTTAACTCTTCATGAAATGTTGCCATCACAAATCAGTTATGCAAATATGACACATACAATATGTTTTGAAAACATATTTCTTAGGTTTTGGTTTTGTCAATGTACCTGGGGACCTCATTCAGAGCCAATAAAGTGGCTTTTTTGATTCTGGATGAGGGCTGGGGTTGTGTGGATTTTCAAATTCACAATTCAAAGTTGTGATTTATTTTTATTTTTAATGTTGTATGCTGCCTGGAGTAATTGTGTGTGAGTTGGATGGTTATATAAGTACATTTAATTAATAAATATCATTTCCTGCCATTTAATTCTTTTCTCAGTACTCACCTCTGAGAATCTAGAGGATAATATGGAGGAGGCAACAGTTCATTCATTATTGGATCTTAAGGAGAGCTGAATAGCTATCCCAAAGGATTTTATTAAATGTATGTGATCCTTCAATAAATCAGAAGACATGCCCCAACTTCTTGTATCACATAATCTTATGATTTATTATTATTAGTTTTACTGAAAATATTGTATATTGCCCAAGGCAAAGTTTCCTCAAAACAACTTACAAAGTCATGTTTTAAGATAAACTAACTACAAAAAATCACACAGTAAATATTTGCATACATCCCTTTACCATTATCAAATTTTCTTCTCAAAGCTGTCATTTAAAAGGCCGGTGCAAAGTTTGGAAGCCGTTATTGTACTAAAGCAAGCTCTTTAAATACCGTACCAATTTAACAATACTATTGTGCAAGCACTGACATGACATATAATGCTGGAAAAAATTCTCACCTGTTTATTTTCCATAGGCACCAAAGGGTCATCAGCTGCAAATAGTGCAGAATCCTCCATCTAGTCAAGGAAACACATACAGTACAGGAAAAGAAGTATAAAATTTAGCAGTGTTGCCACACTGTTCAAATAAGCAAGCCAAGATCTATCATCAAAATCCAATGACTGATAAATTCAATAAATCTGCCTTGGAAAAAAAATGAAAACAGTGCTTTCCAATTTATATTATGGAATAAGAAGTCAGTTATATTAGGTGATCCAGTTCAGTTTTCTGTAAGCCACAGTTCTAACCAGATATCTGAATAGGAAAGAAAGCAAATCCAATAATACAGTTCCATAATCTTTTAAAACCAGTACCAAATTCTACCCTAATTAAAGGGATTATTACAATGGCTCCCACCACAATTTTTTTCCATCCTTTGGGAGTCTTGAAGAAAGCTTCCTCCTCTTCAGTGATGTAGACCAAACTGCCTTCAGGAATGGAAGAAGCAGATTTCAACATGAGTTCTTTTGAACTGAAGGTCCAGGTGGGGTGCTGAAAAGAGAGCAGAAAATATATTGTACCCCATCTCTTTGCAATGGATGGAAACTAATCAAGGAGAGAAGCAACTTAGAGAAATAAGGAGAAATTTCCTGACAAATAGAACAATTAACGAGCAGAACAACTTGCCTCCAGAAGTTGTGAATGCTCCAACATTGGACATTTTTAAGAAGATGTTGGATAACCATTTGTCTGAAGTGGTGTAGGGTTTCCTGCCTGAGCAGAGGGTTGGACTAGAAGACCTCTAAGGTCTCTTCCAACTCTGTTATTGTATTGTATAGTATAGTATTGTATTGTATTGTATTATATTGTATTGTATTGTATTGTATTCTATACTACTCTACTCTACTCTACTCTACTCTACTCTACTCTACTCTACTCTAATTCAATTCTAATTCTACTCTATTCTAATTCTATTCTTTTAATAAAAAATATCACTGGATCATATTTAGCCTGTAGTGGGAAAGATTTGTAAACATTTTTGGATTAGCAGGTCAGTTTTGATGCTTTGTAATTCCTAAAATTTACAACAGCTATCTGATTTGCAAATATTGTTATAGCCACCACCTTGGACAGCTATAGATTTCTTTTATAGAAAATCATTATTTTGTAATGAAAACAATGTAAGCGCCCCTAACAAAACATTATATATATATATACATGTATGTATGTATGTATGTATGTATGTATGTATGTATGCATATATGCATGTATGCATGTATGTGTGTATGTATGTAGTTAACCCCATCTTTTAAAAGAACAGACTAAAAAAATTATATGGCATGAGCCATTAACTTTGATGGGTCATGTCAGTTTAGAAACTATTGCTGAATCTACGTATTTGTCTTAAATGCATAATACAAAGGCTATTCGAAAAGTACTAATTTACTTTTACAATTAAAAAAGCAAAATGTGTGCCTTAAGCCACCTATTTTCTGTAGCCTTTATCCAGCATCTTATTTTTAAAAAAGAGAGAAAACAAATGGATAATAAATACTTGTGACTGCTTCCCCCATGATATTTATGTATCATACCCAAACTTCAATATAGCTTCCAGAAGCCAGATTTAAAAATAAATAAATCTGTAAATATTTGCCCATCTATGTCCTTACTTTGGGAGAGAAAACAAAATGGAGACACACACCTTATATCCATTCTGGCTTTTGTCAGGAGAATCCTTCATAGCTGATTCCATTTCTGTACAAGAAAAGCAAGTTTGAATGAATATGCCCTCCCAGAATATAAATATTTTCCTCTATGTGAATTAAGAATTTGCTTATTTCCTATTCTGCAGATGCCAAACACTAAATTCATGCCTAGCTAGAACAGAACAGGGTTTTGCAAGGGCAGGAAGTACCTCAGATTTCCTCACAAATGAAGGATAGCAACATTTCTCTTTAACATCCTGCCAAAGCCATATCAGATTCCCCTTCTTTGCACATGTTATTCTATTTTTTGTTGTACAGGTAGTCCTAAACTTACAACCTCAGTAGGGACTGAAGCAGAGGTGGTGTTCAGCAGTTTCTGACCAGTTCTGGAGAAATTTTAGCGGAAATTTTGAGTTGTCTGGAGAACTGGTAAATACCACCTCTGGCTGGCCCCTCCCCCATCTATTCTTTGCCTCCTGAGTCCTGATCCTGATCGGGAGGGAATGGAGATTTTAACTTTCCCCTGCCATGCCCACCAAGCCATGCCACACCCACCAAGCCACGCCCACAGAACCGGTAATAAAAAATTTTTTGAATCCCATGACTGGACTGGCGTAACCATCACTAAGCAATGCAGTTGTTAAGTGAAGCATCACGCAACTGCACCCAATTTCATGTCCTATTTGCTATTGTAATTAAGGAAATTACTGTAGTCATTAAATGAGACATCACATGATTGTGACTGGCTTCCCCATTGACTTTGCTTGTCGAAAGCCAATTGGGAAGATTGTAGTTTAAGGTTTAAGGTTTATTGAATTTATAGACCGCCCCCTCTCCCCGTAGGGACTCGGGGCGGTGTACAGACCGTTCATGTTCAAGACAACAAAACATAACATAAAACATCAAACAAAACAACGCACACATACCGTCTGTGTATAAAACCCAAAACCAATTTAAATAATTAAAACAATTTTAAAACCCGTTTAAAACCCCAATTTAAAACCTCAATTTAAAATTTAAAAAGCCATCCAGGAAGGTTAGTAGTAGATGTTTCCTGTAAATACAATTACGATTACAATTAGGCCAGGCCGGCTAATCGAAACAGGTGGGTCTTGAGTTTCTTGCGGAAGGAGCGGAGATCCGAGGTGGTTCTAATATCGGGGGGAGGTCGTTCCAGAGGGTTGGGCCCATCACAGAGAAGGCCCTACTCCTAGGCACCGCCCGCCCGCACTGTTTAGCGGAAGGTACCTGGAGTAGACCCTCCCTGTGAGAGCGGATTGGTCGCAGGGATGTATGGGGTAGAATGTGATCCCGCAGGTAACTAGGTCCCGAGCCATGGAGCGCTTTGAAGATGACGATCAACACCTTGAAACGCACCCGAAAAGCCACAGGCAGCCAGTGCAGCTCACGCAGGAAAGGTGTTACATGGGAGTACCTAGTACTCCCCATAATAACCCACGCGGCTGCATTCTGAACCAGCTGAAGCCTTCGGGTGCATCTCAAGGGGAGCCCCATGTAGAGAGTGTTACAGTAATCAAGACGGGAAGTCACTAGGGCATGGGTGACTGTGCAAAGGGCGTCCCGCTCTAGTAAGGGGCGCAATTGGCGCACCAGGCGAACCTGGTGGAACGCCCCCCTAGCCACGGCTGTCACATGATCATCTAGCGACAGCCGGGAATCTAGGAGGACGCCCAAATTGCGTGCCCTATCCACCGGGGGCAGTTGTTCCCCCCCGATGGCCAGAGATGGAACACATTGGCTAAAGCGGGGCGCCGGTAGCCACAGCCACTCCGTCTTGGAAGGGTTGAGCTTGAGTCTGTTGTCACCCATCCAGACCCGGATGTAGTGATCATGTGACTGTAGAACACTGCAAGGATGTAGCAATTGACAAGCACCTGAATTACAGTCACATGCCTCAGGGGATACTGAGATGTTAATGAATGTGAGGACTGTTTGTAAGTCACTTTTTTCAATGCCATAATAATAAATTAAATGGTTGCTAAATAAGTAAGACAAAGACCACCTATAAATTGACAATTCCGCTACGAACCATAGCTATGGTAGGCTGCATAGCCAGAGAAAACATCGAGTCGATCAGTCCTAAAGATTGCAGGATTGCCCACAGATTAGGAAAAACTAAGGAATTCAAGCAAGGGAATGATTTGCTCAATAAAAAAAAAATTGCATATATTTTTGAAAAATAAGATAATACCTGAATCAAAACATGGATCCTGGTTCACCTGAAAGGAATAAGAACAGAGACAGATGCCATGTCATGGTGAAATGCTCCTAATTTTGAAAGATTATGAACACACCAAATTTTTAATAGTTAATTATTATACTAATTTTATAAGTTAATCTTAAGATATTAATTTGCTTGTATTTTTACTGTAAGTTGCCAAGACTACTATAATAAGCAGAAAGGTGAGATATACTTTAAGTAATGAAAAACTGAAGGTATTAGTCAAGATACACATGCAGACACATTTGCGCCCACACAGACACACACACGTTTGTAACAATACTTTTTCAGTTTTCAGTGCAGGGTTGAAACTATTGATTAATTTGCTTTTTAGTTTGCTTTTTCCCCTTGTATGCAGGTAGGAATTCTTGGAATTTAGGATCAGCAGAATTAATTTTTACAAAGAACCAGCCTTCCTTATTTATTTTGGCTGTTGTAGCTTTGTTTCACTTGCAAAACAGAGTTTAACGTAAATGCCTTTTCTACCTCAAAGGAATCCTGGGACAGCAAGGAAAAGCCCATGCCATACCATGCCAATCATAATTCCAGGTACTGCAAGTATCGCAAAAAAATCAACTGAGAAATGGTTTGAGAGTTCTGAAAGCAGGACTGTTGGGCAGCCAACCAGTTTGGCACAGCAATAGGAAGGCCTAAGTTTTCTTGCCACATTTGGTTTTATGCTAAACTTTTCTCTATCCTCCCAAGTAGCTCCTTGGTGAAGCTGGTGAAACATAGACATGGCAAAAGAAAATAATCAGCTGACATGACTTTAGGATAACTTCAGATTAAGATTTATATTACGCATGGAATTATCTAAGGGATTGGAATGGGAATACAGACAGTATCACTTTGTGTAGGTACAAAAAACCCTTTTAAGGAGAGGTACATGGAAGAATTGATCACTATCATTTGGATAGGTAGGACTAGTCATCCATCTGGAAGCATCTCAATGCTCTGTCAACCACTTTTGCTTGAGAGTTCTATACAGAGTACCTTCTTAATGGTTGCCTCTCAAATAGCATAGGGCTACTTTAATAAACAATTTAATGGGGAAACTACAGAGTACCTGTCTTTGCATGATTTGACTATAAAGAGGCAATCTTATGACTTAGTCAACTCACCGGCTGCTTGCAATGTGGCCTGGGTCGGACTGGGTACACTCTCTGGAAGGATATTATAAAGCATATAGATAAAGAGGAAGATGTTTTCGCCCTCCCCTCCATCCCAATGTCCTTCTCTGAGCAAGAAAGACATTCCCATTTCCTAAAGTATTAATAACTTCCTATTTCATTTTAATTTTGACTTTGAGCTGGTAGGAGTTCAGTCATTCTGATATGGTCTGAGAAACACATTTATTTTGCCTTTTAAATATCATCTATCATTTAAGAGGAATGATAATCTATTCTTTCATTATACTCATGAAGACCAATGCCATCAGATGGGGGTTCAAATCCTCAAAGGCAAAAAAAGCTTTTGGCTTGTTTCCTATTCCTATTATTATAATTCCTATTATAATAATTCCTATTATTCATCCTTCATGGGATTAGTCTTCTCCTATGAAAGGTACTACTTGATTCCCAAACTGGATAATAAACATGGATTCCATAATGAACAAAAACAGACATAAACGAGCTAAGAGCAGTCAAGGAAGGGGTATTTCTTCCTTATTTACTCCTTATGTGCCATAATGGTCTCCAGTTTCAAAAGAGGCCAGTGTTCCTTAACAGCAACCAATATTAAGAATTATACATAACATTTACACAAAATATCTAAAAAGCTGGATTTCTAGTTTTCAAAATAATAGAGTTGAGAGGGACTTTGGAGGTCTTCTAGCCCAACCCTTTGCTCAAGCAAGAAACCCTATATACCATTTCAAACAAACAGTTGTCCAATCTCTTCTTTAAAACCTCCAATGTTGCAGCACCCACAACGTCTGGAGGCAAGTCGTCCCACTGATTCCTTTCTGTAAAATGCTTGACTTCCCCTCTGCCCGTAATACTACGGCACACAATGAGTTGGCTCACATGGTAAGACATTGGTGTGCATTTCAGGGGTGGATTGCTGCCGTTTTTGCTACTGGTTTGCTTCGCATGCATTTTGCGTGCGCATGCTCGCTTCACTCGCATGCATGTGCATGTGCAGAACAATTTACAGTGAACTGCACGTGCACAGTCACTACAAAACAACATGGCAGTGACATCAGCGGTGGCAAGGGAATCGGTTTGGGGGCATGGCGAGCCTGGGTTGCTGCCGGTTCTGTGACCCAGGCAAAAAAAACCACTACCAGTTCGGCTGAACCAGACTGAACTGGGATCAACCCACTTCTGGTGTATTTGTTTTGCTTTGAGAAAGGATCCCCATGATAGTGTGTTTCTCAACCTCAGCAACTTTAAGATATGTGGGCTTCAATTCTTCAGCATGCCCGCTGGGGAATTCGGGGAGCTGAAGTCCACACATTGTAAAATTCAGGAACACTGCCATATTGAGTTGCAGCATTTTCTACAGTCATCTAAGCACTATGAGTTAGTAGCACAAATTAGTAGCGATGGGACAAGCTTTTATTGCTTCATTGGTATCTGAGATTCTATGACCCTAGAAGATTCTATAAAGGGGTGGAGGTGGAGTAAGGATCCTTCTTTACTCATAGAATTTTACAAGTTATCAGGTATTTCTGTGTTTGCAGTTTAGTCCTGCAACGTACCATCATTCTATTCCAGAGAAAATCCATCAAAAAGAAAAAGACAGAATAACGAAGTGTTGGCAGAATTAAATAGGAGACTTAACTTACATTTATATAAACTACACCGGGTGGTCCAGGGGGGCCTGGAGGGCCAGGCTTTCCTGGGAGGCCTGGAGGTCCCTGGAAGAGATTACAGTATTACTTTGTCTATTTTGAAATTCAGTTTTGCAGAGATTCATAATTTCCTGCAAGTAACTCCTTTGTGTGAATGAATTTTACATGGCAGATCCGTAGATACCAATGTTCTACCACAATGTAAATTGTAGAAGCCTTCTGCATGTACAATATGAGAGCGCGCATGGCTCGTTCAGACATGGAATTTTCTTTGAGGAAAAAATTAGGATGGGATTTAAGACATCCCAAAGTCCAAAAAACAACACATTTTTTGGGGGGATCAAACTGAAACAAAATCAGGAACTTTGCAAGTAATGATAAACTGGATGTGACTTACGTGGTTGGGACCATCTTCTTTGAATTTCTGGAAGAGAGAGAGAGAGAAAAGGAAGTAAACTGACTAATCATCTATACTGACATATTGCATCTGCCTACACTGTATTCTTGGGTATTCACTTAAACTATTCCTTAAACTATTTTTTACATTGATGGAAAAAATTCTAACTTACAAATATATAGGTAGTCCTCGACTTACAACCTTTCATTTAGTGACCATTTAAAGTTACAGCAGTTACACTGAAAAAGTGACTTATCTCCATGTTCACATGATCAAAATTTGGACGCTTGGCAACTGGTTGGTATTTACTGTATAATAGTTGCATTGTCCTGGGATCACATGATCCCTTTTACGACCTTCTGCTAAGTAATATCAATGGGGAAGCCAGATTCACTTAACAGCTGTGTTGCTAACTTACAAATGGCAGTGATTCATTTAACAACTGTGGCAAGAAAAGTCATAAAATGGGGCAAAGTTCACTTGTGGTCAAAAGTCAAGGACTACCTGTATAGAGGGTTTTTTCCCCCTGAAATGGTATCTATGGGCAACCAAAGAGGTTTAAATCACTATGTAATTAGGAGAAAGCCACTAAAATTGAGAGAAGCAGAAAAAGGGAAAACATGTGAACTGTTTCTAATTAGGAGAGTATAGCTGTGAGAAGTCTATGCAATGGTGAAATTCAAATTTCTTTACTATCGGTTCTATAGGTGTGGTTAGGTGGGTGTGGCAGGGGAAGGATACTGTAAAATCTCAATTCCCACCCCACTCTGGGGCCAGCCAGAGGTGGTATTTGCCGGTTCTCCGAACTACTCAAAATTTCCACTACCGGTTCTCCAGAACCTGAGTCTATGTTAAAAGAACTCTTGGATAATTTAATGCAGTTTGCAAAGTTTTTATCTGTGCCACAATATCTGTTTGCCTCCATTATGTCCTGGTTTTGGTATCTGCAAATGGAGCAAATAATGAAATGACCCACGAAAACCAACAAAGTTCTTTCCTCTGAGACAAATCAAATTATATTGTATCTTTGGATTTTTCTCCATGAGGTAAAGTGGATAATTTGCCAAGCCCATCTTGGAAGGAAGTTTCTGCCCAGCAGGTTTTCCAGAATTCCCTAGACCAGTGATGGCGAACCTTTTGTGGCTCGTGTGTCAAAAGCGGGGGGAACGCAGGGGAGTTGTGTGAGGGTTATAGCACCCATAATGCTATGCGCACGACCTCAGTGTGCATGCGCGCATGACCAGAGCTCCCCCCCAGGCTCCAGTGCTTTATAGGAGCCTGGGGAGGGTGAAAACAGCCCCCCCCTGACCTCCCGGAGGCTTCAGGAGCTTCCCTGAAGCCTCCAGAGTGCGAAAAACCAGCCCTACCGGCAAACCGGAAATTCAAGAATTGACTTCCAGTTTGCTCATAGAGTCAATTTTAGCCCTCCGGAGCCTTCAGGGAAGCTTCCGGAAGGCCCTTGAAGGCTCTGGAGGCCAAAAAATGACCCTACGAGCAAACCGGAAGTGACTTCTGGTTTGTCTTTAGGGCTGATTTTAGACCTCCGGAGCATTTAGGGGCCTTCCGGAGGCTTCCCTGAAGGCTCCGGAGGGCAAAAACCGACTCTACGAGCAACCTGGAAGTGACCTCCGGTTTGATCATAGGGTCGTTTTTTTGCCTTCTGGTGCCTTCAGGGAAGACTCCTGAAGGCTCCGGAGGGCTAAAACCAGCCCTACGAAATATGGGGCGAAAAATGGCCTCAAATGAAGGCCAGCTGTAAGGGCAATGCATCACGTGCCCTGACAAATGGCTCAGCGTGCCACTTGTGGCACGCGTGCCATAGGTTCGCCATCACGGCCCTAGATTGATATTTCAGAATGGGAGGAAGGGAGAAAAAAGTTACATTGTTTGGAAGTGAGTAGTTAGAACAAGGGGTGGGCTTCAAACATTTTAGCAAGGGGTTCTCTGCCTGGTTGCTGGGTGGGCATGGCCCTTGTGGCCATGGCCTTGTCAGCCTCCTGCACCACGGCAGGGTGTGTGTGCCTTTCCTGAGCTTCCGTGTGTGCCCTGCACTTACCTGCAACCAAAACGGGTCACGTGAGGAGTCCTGGTAGGGGAGGGTTGGGTGGGACCAGCCAGGAGTGGGATTCGGGGGTTCTCCAAACTGAACAGAATCTTAGCTAGAGGTTATCCCGAACCCCAGCAAACCCCAATAATCCACCCCTACTCCCCCAGACCAATAATTAAACAGGAATTATACATCTCTCTAACATTACCTTTTGGTAGATAAACGCTACCCAAGAATCAATGTCATTTCTTCCATCCTTGCAGCAACTGCTAGATTCCTGTGGGAAAATAAGCTTTTTTAAGACTTCTAGAGAATTTTAAAGTAAAATAAAAAACAATTTATTTTCCATCAATGAGCCTTGAAGGATGGGATACTGTTTTTCTATGACTACGCACCACTTTTCCTGGTTCTCCTTTTTCACCCTGCAAAGAAATCAAATAAACAACAAAAAATACATCAGGTAATACGATTGCAAATTCTTGGTTTTGCCTTCTTGAAAGCACACTTTTAAGTAAGCAGGATAGGACAGCGGTATTTGGAGTTGGAAGAATTGATCTATTCACTACAAAATGACATTTGTGGTAGTAGTTAGAGAGTCGTGACATGGATGTCATTTTAAAAACTGGAATGCATCTAGATTTTTGCTGTTGTAGCTCTCTCCATATAAATTCTTACCTTTAAGAAGATCATTATTCTTATTAGTTCAGTGGGTATTTCTCCATGGTAAAAGCTCACTTAACTCTGGGGGTTTCAAACAATGCTTGCTATGCCATCATTGCTATTTTGTTGTAAATCGCTAGCAGCCTTGAAATAGACTTTCTGTATGGATAGGATGGTAGGACATTCTAGGTGTTCTTGACTGAAAGTTCCCAGCAGCTCCAGCCAACTAGGCCAGTGATGAAGGATGCTGAGAACTGCAATACCTGGATTGCCTTGGATTGTCTATCTAAGGCTGTTGAATTTGTTCTGGACAAGAAAAAAAAATCTACATTTGATTAATTAAAATGAAATTCAGTAGGTTAACAGGATTTCTCTTTGTATGTTCAATCACATAACAATTATAATTTGTTATATATGACTAGTGGTTTAAGGAAGGTCTTGGAGAGTTACAGGGTAGTCTTCAACTTACAACTACAATGGAACATCAGGGTTGGCCAACTTTACAATTTTTGTGTGTGGCAGTCTTTAAGAGAACGTGGCAGTTGAAAAGTGACTGCTGCAGTCTTTAAACGAACACTGCAGTCATTAAGCGAACCAATGGTTTCTTATGAAAACGTTTTTTGCTGACAAGTGGAAGAAAATGATAGTTTTTGGCAAAAATGTTGTAAAACATAGTCACATTACTTCAGGATTCTGCAAAGTGCTGTAAATACAGCTTGGTTACTGAGTCCCAAAGTTTGATCATGTAACTATGAGTGTGTGTGTGTGTTGGTTATCAGAACTTCAAATCTGGGAAATAAATGGCCCCAAGTAGGTAGGCCTATTGTAACTTTGAACAGTTGTGAAGTGACCGGTTGTAAGTTGAAGACTACAAATACTGAAGCTTTAAAGTGTTATTGGAACTACTGGGACTGCAGCTTGTGCTCCTGTTCTCTAGGAGGTTTGAATCCAATGCACACGTTACGACTTGCAGGCAAGCTAGAAGGCAGCCAGCAGCCATAGGGTATGGCTAAGACTACTACTCACCTTAGGGCCAGGAGGCCCTTGAACACTGGCTTCAGAATTATACTAGAAAGAACAAGAGAAGAGATCAGTGCAGCCCATAGGAATAACCCCCACCCCCACCCCTATTATCAGTGTGGGCAGGTAACAA
This sequence comes from Natrix helvetica, assembly GCF_964273705.1. Taxonomy (NCBI): domain Eukaryota; kingdom Metazoa; phylum Chordata; class Lepidosauria; order Squamata; family Natricidae; genus Natrix; species Natrix helvetica. The sequence continues at coordinate 47,760,904 of NC_138554.1, read as the reverse complement.
AACTTTTGAAATTTCTTATGTGCACTCTTGTTAGAATGCTGTGTTTATGGCTGGAGACAAAACAAATAAACCAGGTTAGAGAATGAAGAATTATCCAGTGACGTGCAGTGAGGCTTATGGCTGGTGAGGCTGGTGACGTCATCAGGAAGGCGGGGAATGGGATCATGGGTGTAGGAGGCTGAGGCAGCCTAAGCCTCCTGCACATGTGGTCCCATTCCCCGCCTTCCTGAGTCAACATGAAGGGGACCGCGGAGCGCGCTCCTCCTACACACGTGGTCCCATTCCCTGCCTTCCTGAGTCAACATGAAGGGGACTGCAGAGCGCGAGCCGGCGGAGCGTGCTCTGCGGTCCCCTTCGTGTTGACTCAGGAAGGCAGGGAATCGGACCACGTGTGCCTTTTCCCTTTTTTTTCTTTTCATGATCAGAGCGGTGAGGCTCTGCCTCCCCTGCCTCCCCTGACCGCACGTCCCAGATCCTGACTATATTCATGTATTCAAAAAGAAGTCTTTGCTTATAAACACCCCCTGCCCCCCCCCCCCACCATCCAGGAATAAGATGCTTTTCTCTTTTGGTTTTTTTTAAAGGAGTGAACAGTGAGAGGCAAATAGCAAAACATAATTTTGAATAGTGAATTGGTGTAACCCCCCCCCCCCCAAAAAAAAACCATTTGACTTTTTTGGGTCTTTCGTTTAAAAGGAAATAAATTATAAAATTATTTTAATTTTATGTTATTCTGTCCTGCTGAATATTGTAGGAACACTGGGATATCATTTAAATGGTCACAGCTGGAAAGTTGGACTTTTTGTGTTTGTATGCCTTTGGGAAAGGACCAATAATCTATTTGGCCTCTTAAACTTCCCTCCCGTGGGAAAATCACCTTGATTCTTTGGATTTCCAGTCTTTTAAAGACCAACACTTAAGGTGACTAATTTGCCCCTTTAACCTTCCCCCTCCCAAAAAATTTGATCATTTATGCCCTTCCTATTCCAGGGAGTGGGGCTTTATGAATTGCAAATAAGGGGATCACAAGGAAATTGTTTACAAGTTGTGAGCACCCCACTCTGTCTCCAAAATAAATAAGGTGTTTGTATAATTTTAGGCTTATAAAAAATGGAATAAGGAATGCTTATGGATGCCAGTTCACAGTGCCTGTGACAATGGAAACACCTTACATGGAGAACATATGGGATGCTGTGTGCTAGCTGGAGGTTGAGTTGCTTCTACTCACCTGATTACCACCAGGTAAGCCAGGAGGACCTGCTAGCCCAGGTGGACCCTGAGCTCCCTTTTCTCCAGTTTGTCCTGGTTGGCCTGGCAACCCAATTTCACCACGGTCTCCTTTCTCTCCTTTCTCTCCTTTCTCTCCCTGAAAGAATTTAATACCCACGGATTAGCATAGCAAGTCAAAAACAAATAAACAAACCTATCTCAGGAAGTAACAATCAGCTCCGAGCCCTTTGTTTCTTTCATAATTATAACTTGATGATCAATAATTTTATTTTGTTTTTTCTCAACTCATCCCTCCACCCCACATATCCCCCAAATTCTCATAGTAAAGGCAATGGTTACCTTTGATCCATTCTTTCCGGGAGATCCATTTGCTCCTGGAGGACCTTCTGGTCCAGGGAAGCCTGGTAATCCTGGTGACCCAATCTGGCCTGGAATTCCTGCATGACCTTCAGGGCCAGTGACTCCTGGAGGACCCTCTGACCCCACTGGCCCTGGAATCCCTGAGGGCCCTGTGGCTCCTGGAGCACCAGGCTGGCCGGGAGCACCAGGAAGCCCTGGAGCCCCCTGCTGGCCTTCATGTCCTGGGAGGCCAGGGGGACCTTGGGGGCCTTCAAGTCCTGGGTATCCTTGGGGTCCTGGATGGCCTGGATGACCAGGTATACCTGGTGGACCAGGAGGCCCTTCTACATAATTGACTCTCTAGAAAACAGGAAGATGACAGAGAAACAGTTAGGGGGCGGGAAAGGCTAATTTGGCATGTTGAGAACTCATCATCAGTATCTCCAGCAATACAGTCTTGTCAAAAACTTCAGTGATACCCAAAAGTTAATAGATTCAAGAGATACAACAGTCATTTTTTACAATTGGGGTATTTTAAAGTAGATTTTTAACTGTCTATTGTTGTAATTTGTTTCCTCCTCCGTGTATATGTATATGTGTTGTGTATGTATGTACGTTTGGTGTTGTTATGTATTTTATGTTATATGCTCCATTGTACGCCGCCCCGAGTCCTACTTGGAAAGGGAGCGGCTAATAAATCCAAATTTATTATTATTATTATTATTATTATTATTATTATTATTATTATTATTATTATTATTATTATTATCATGAGGGATGTTTATCTGTTAAACCTGTTTTTATAAAAAGTATATATGTGAACTAAGCCATACAGTGCTAAATTAGATGCCATTCAAACTCATTAAGACACCAGCCAGTTTTATTTATATATGTGGTATAGTATCTTTTTCCGGTCTATCATTTATAAATTCACTTGTTGAATTTTTTTAAAAAAATGATAAGTTACTATCATTGGCTATCCTTGTTGTGATCAAGGGGGAAATTTCTCTCTCTCTCTCTCTCTCTCTCTCTCTCTCTCTCTCTCTCTCTCTCTCTCTTTTTTTTTTCCTGTACTTTCTATTTTTAATTCTTTTTTTAAAAGTTCATGTTGGTTTTTATCATTTTAATTTAATTATTATAAAAAAGAATGTTGCACTAACATCATTATCTTGACGGTAAAATTGAAAAGGACATAATGTTGGTGTATGTTTCTTGCCTAGGACTGCAAAACTATAGTGATTGAAAAATAAACTATTTCCCCTTTCCTCATTTTAGGCTTTTTGAAGAGCGCTGAATTGTGGTTGGAAGATGGGCCATTTTTCTTCTTTAGATTCTAGTCCCCAAAGAACAAATTTTTAACCGCTTTGCCTCTTCCAACTATGCAATGCACTGGAGGCAACAAATAGATTTACCATCACCAATTAACTAAAGCAACACCAGTTTTTCAAGATCAGCCAAAAAACAAGCAAGCAAGCAAGCAAATAAAAACAGATCACATTTTGAATGAGCTTGAAGCATTATGTGAATTTTGGATAACAAGGAAAAGTGGATATAGTATCTTTGGTTGGTGAACATAGTATTTTTATATTATTATAAAACCATTGATATTGCCGTAGTCTATCAACAAATCCCACCTTGTCTTCTCCATCCTTGGTATCAGTGACGTCTATGACTTTAGGAAGAGTTGAACCTGGTGGACCAGGTGGACCAGGTGGACCAGGTGGACCTGGTACTCCCTGAAGTCCTGCGACGCCAGGATAGCCAGCTTTACCAGTTGGCCCAGTTTTCCCAGTTAGTCCTTTTTGTCCTGGGGGACCCTGGTCACCTTTTTCTCCCTGTTGTTAAAAAAAAATTTGAGATAAGAAGAACAGTGCACATTCTAATGGTGGCAGGGGAATTCTGGGAACTGAAGACCAGGCATCTTAGAAGATTGAGAAACAGCAGTCTAAAGCATAATCAAATCTATCCTATTTGAAAGTGGTACATTCTGTGTTTGGAAGGTAGATAATTCTAGTTGTTTCTGAAGGATGTCAGAATAGGGAAACCAGCATCCTCAAGGTTTCTATTTAAGTTGTCTTTTAGCAACCCACACTCCTACTGCATCCTTGGCAGATGTTTTGTGCCATTAACTTTAACAAATCCACAACAGTAAATCTAACTTAATAACTTCAACTCATCTCAGCACAAGGAGAAACTAATAGCTCAATTCTTGACTAACAAGCATCTTTTAAGGCACAATACCATTGATTTTTGGGTGGCTTGACAGGGTAATTTACAGCAGTAAATGACACAAGTAGCTTAGATGTGATTTAGTTTACACTTGGGGAAAAATACCAGACATTTTCTTGTCTTCGGCAGCCTTCTCAAGATGGAAACTTCAAAATATAGACTAAATTGCCAGCTAAATTGCAAATATACCTAGATTTGTTGTTTCCACTAAGGAAAAAAATAAATATATAACATAAATAAATAAATATAACATGCACACCTTTGGACCAGGTGGACCAGGTATTGCTGGACAGACACACTGTGAAGTATAGTTACTCTAAGGAAGAGAGAAAAACAGTTAATGATAAAACATCTCTTTAAAAAGTAAGAAGGGAGATGAGGAATATTAGCCTCCTGAAAGTACTTCTTTAAATACGTAAACAATTATGTTGGTCAAATTAGTTCCTAATTATGTGAGAAAAAACCTTGCGTAAGTATTGGCAGGTAATGACATCAAAACAATTAAACTTGCATTGTAACATTAGAGGACAAGTTGAGTTGCAAAATTGCATGCAAGAATGTAAGAGGCAGAGTTTGCATTGCAATGCACAGGTTGCCCTTTGCTTCCCTTCTATCTGCCTCCGTGGACTCATGTAACTGATCTAGTGGTGGTTTGCCATTTTTTTTACTACTGGTTTGGGCGCGCTTCCACTTGCACGACACTTCTGTGCATGCACAGAAGCATCCAGGTGGGTGGATGGAGCCTCCCACCATCGCTACTACCGGTTTGCCTGATTCAGGCCAATCTGGGAGCAACCCAGCTCTGAACGGATCCCTCACATTCAGTAATTTCTTAAGTGGAAGGAACTATGAATTAAGTTGGGATGCTGTCTTAGCCCTTCCTAGAAAAAGAAAGTAGTGTACACTGATCTTGATTGAATTGATGAATCTTTGATAAAGTTTCAAAACTGTAGGTTGTCAAAATGCAGGTTACTGGAATCAACAATAATATTCCTTGATGTCTATTTATTCCTATTTTTAGAATATTTGATTCATATTCAACTTACTGGTCATGAAAACCTTGAACCTGAAATTTACTAAATATTGTTGATTTCAACTTGCAGCACCTCCAAACTCATGGAGTTATGATGAAGAAGATGATGAAGAGGTGATAGAAAATTTAATTGGTTCATCTGCTAGAATACTTTCTATCTATAGATAACTTGATGAGATTTTCAAATTATAAGAATTATATAATACACATTTGGTAATAATTTTAACTTACTGGTCTTGCCATAGAATCTCCTGTGATATTGGATTGCTGAACTGAAGTCATGAGGACTTTTGATGTGGTCTAGGTAGGATAAAAAAAAATCAGGGCAATAATTAATTTTTAAACTGTCAGTTAGCTCTAGTCTCCTCATTTCTCACCTAAAATTTCCTACCCAACCCAAATCCTAGCATTTTTTTTAGAGAAGAGGAAATCCCAGTAGCTGCAATGTTTTTAAATTAAATTTTCACTGTTTTGTAATACTATATATGTTTATTGAGAAATAAGTCCCATTAAATTTAAAAAAAGTCATTTTCTTAAATACACTTATTTAGATATTTTCTTCTTGCTCCTTTCTTTCAAAGTGGCAGTGACATCATGTCATGGGTCAATTCCAACATACCTGCATCATTTTAGTGTCCCCAGTGATCACGGATTGGTAATCTGAAGTTGTCAAGATTTTTGAACCTTCCTGAGATACAAGATGGCAATAGTTAGGAGATCTAATGCATTAGATATTAAATCCCTTCTATCTTACTTAGACTAGGCATGGTCTAAATAAAGTGCAAGTTCTTAATGATGTGGAAAGAAATATATATTTTGTTTCAGAACTTCAGCTAATGGTTTAATTATTTGATTCTTTTACAACCTTCTCATACTTTGGTATACTTAACTGCTGTGGGATGAAACAGCTGCCTTTTTTGCAGAATTATTAATTAATAGGTTAGTTGCTTTTGCCATCATAAAATTTTATAATGAAAGCAACAAAAATATAAAGAATCAAATTATTACTATTACTTTATTCATTAAACATGAAACTCAGCCACATTCATGTGGCTCATGAACATTCAAAAATGCGGAACCGGATTGCCCAAGATGGTTCCGCCCCAGGCGCCTGATGGAACCTGACAGGTTCCAGATGGAGCTTGGGCCATTTCCTGTAGCCCTGACCCACACCCGGTTGGAGGACCTAGTGGCTGCATGGAACAGTGCGGCCACTTGGGCCTTGGACCGGGTGGCGCCTTTGCGGCCTCTCTTGCGGCAGCGAACCACCCAGGCCCCTTGGTTTACCAAGGGGCTGAGGGTGATGAAGCGCCACAAGAGACACCTAGAGAGCAGATGGAGATCGTCATGCTCTGAATCTGACTGAACTCAGGTGAGAGCCCATTTACGGACTTACCTTGTGGCATTAAGAGTGGCCAAGCGTCAGTATTGTGCCACTCTTATTGCATCCGCAGATAACCGCCCTGCCGCCCTGTTTAGGGTGACCCGCTCCCTCCTCCAACAGAGGCCGCGGGAAGCCCCCTTGAAGGGCAGAGCAGAGGAATTTGGGGAGTATCTGCAGGACAAAATCGCTCAGATTCGAAGCGAGCTGGTCCCTGCTAGTGGTCTGGAAGAGACGTCGGAGGCGGGTCATGAGGTACCATTCTGGGAGAAGTTTGACTCTGTTACTTCCGATGATATGGACAGGCTGCGTAGGCGACTGCGAGCCACCACATGTTTATTGGACCCGTGTCCCTCCTGGCTTGTACTGGCATCCTGGGAGGTCACACGAGGCTGGCTTCAGGAGTTAGTCAACGCTTCTTTGAGTGAAGGGTTCCTGCCGGCCGCCCTGAAAGAGGCGGTGGTGAGGCCCCTCCTCAAGAAGCCTTCCCTGGACCCAGCTTTATTAGCCAACTACCATCCTATCTCCAACCTTTGCTTTTTGGCGAAGGTTGTAGAGAGTGTGGTGGCACAACAGTTTCCACGCCACCTGGAGGAAACTGATTATCTGGACCCGCGCCAGTCCGGTTTCCGGCCCGGCCACAGCACGGAGACGGCATTGGTCGCATTGGTGGATGATCTCTGGAGGTCCAGAGATGGGGGCTGCTTCTCCATCCTGGTCCTATTAGATATCTCGGCGGCTTTCGATACCATCGACCATGGTATCTTGTTGCATCGATTGGAGGGGTTGGGGGTGAGGGGCACCGTTTTGCAGTGGTTCTTCTCCTACCTCTCCGGCCGAGTGCAATTTGTATTGGCAGGGGGGCAGAGGTCGACCTCGAGGCCGCTCACTTGTGGGGTGCCACAAGGGTCGGTCCTCTCGCCTCTCCTGTTCAATGCATACATGAAGCCGCTGGGCGAGATCATTCGTGGGTTTGGGGTAGACTATCATCTGTACGCGGATGACACCCAGCTGTACATCTCTACCCCAAACCACCCCAACGATGCTATCGAAGTGATGTCTCGGTGTCTGGAAGCCGTACGGATCTGGATGGGAAGTAACAGACTCAAGCTCAACCCATCCAAGACTGAGTGGCTGTGGCTACCGGCGCCCCGGTTCAACCAGTTTATTCCATCACTGGCCATTGGGGGCGAACATCTGGCCCCCATGGATCGGGTGCGCAATTTGGGCGTCCTTCTGGATGCCCGGCTGTCCATGGACGACCATGTGACAGCCGTGGCCAGGGGGGCGTTCCACCAGGTTCGCCTGGTGCGCCAATTGCGTCCCCTATTAGACCGGAGCGCCCTTCGCACAGTCACTCATGCGCTTGTGACGTCCCGGCTAGACTACTGCAACGCTCTCTACATGGGGCTTCCCTTGAGATGCACCCGAAGGCTGCAGCTGGTTCAGAATGCAGCCGCGCGGGCAATTTCAGGAGTCTTTAGCTACTCCCACGTAACACCTCTCCTGCGCGGGCTACACTGGCTGCCTGTGGCTTTTCGGGTGTGTTTCAAGGTGTTGACCATCATTTTCAAGGCGCTCCATGGCACAGGACCTAGTTATTTGCGGGATCGTATCCTGCCCCATACATCCCTTCGGCCTATCCGCTCACACAGAGAGGGACTCCTCCGGGTGCTGTCCACTAGGCTGTGCCAGCGGGCGACGCCTAGGGGAAGAGCCTTCTCTGTGATGGGCCCGACCCTCTGGAATGACCTTCCCCCCGACATTAGAATGACTACTGATCTCCGCTCCTTCCGTCAGAAACTCAAAACCCACCTGTTCCAGCTAGCTGGCCTGGCCTAATTCCGGCCTTCCCACCTCAGTTTTGGTTTTTAAATTTTATGATTGGTTTTATGGGCTAGTTTTAATTTTTATAAATTGTACAGGGGTTATTTAATTTAATTTTAACGATGTATGTTATTGTTTGGATGGTTTTTTTAAATTTATACCTGTACACCGCCCCGAGTCCCTCCGGGGAGAGGGGGCGGTCTAGAAATCTAATTAAATAAATAAATAATAAATAAATAAATTGAGAACCTGAAATTTACTAAATATTGTTGATTTCAACTTGCAGCACCTCCAAACTCATGAAGTTATGATGAAGAAGATGATTAAGAGATGATAGAAAATTTAATTGGTTCATCTGCTAGAATACTTTCTATCTATAGATAACTTGATGAGATTTTCAAATTATAAGAATTATATAATACACATTTGGTAATAATTTTAACTTACTGGTCTTGCCATAGAATCTCCTGTGATATTGGATTGCTGAACTGAAGTCATGAGGACTTTTGATGTGGTCTAGGTAGGATAAAAAAAAATCAGGGCAATAATTAATTTTTAAACTGTCAGTTAGCTCTAGTCTCCTCATTTCTCACCTAAAATTTCCTACCCAACCCAAATCCTAGCATTTTTTTTTAGAGAAGAGGAAATCCCAGTAGCTGCAATGTTTTTAAATTAAATTTTCACTGTTTTGTAATACTATATACGTTTATTGAGAAATAAGTCCCATTAAATTAAAAAAAGTCATTTTCTTAAATACACTTATTTAGATATTTTCTTCTTGCTCCTTTCTTTCAAAGTGGCAGTGACATCGTGTCATGGGTCAATTTCAACATACCTGCATCATTTTAGTGTCCCCAGTGATCACGGATTGGGAATCTGAAGTTGTCAAGATTTTTGAACCTTCCTGAGATACAAGATGGCAATAGTTAGGAGATCTAATGCATTAGAGATTAAATCCCTTCTATCTTACTTAGACTAGGCATGGTCTAAATAAAGTGCAAGTTCTTAATGATGTGGAAAGAAATATATATTTTGTTTCAGAACTTCAGCTAATGGTTTAATTATTTGATTCTTTTACAACCTTCTCATACTTTGGTATACTTAACTGCTGTGGGATGAAACAGCTGCCTTTTTTGCAGAATTATTAATTAATAGGTTAGTTGCTTTTGCCATCATAAAATTTTATAATGAAAGCAACAAAAATATAAAGAATCAAATTATTACTATTACTTTATTCATTAAACATGAAGCTCAGCCACATTCATGTGGCTCATGAACATTCAAAAATGCATCACAAATACCAGTGACTGGTGCTAATGGTTGATACGGGTTGCTGCCAGCATCCTAGGTATCAACCAAGTACCTTCTTAAAATATAAGATGTTCCAAGTAGCACAGTTTTTTGCAGTTCCGCTGGTGTTATTGCAGGAAGCTGCAATTTGTTGATACTACTACTACTACTACTACTACTACTACTACTACTACTACTACTACTACTACTTCATTATTGTTGTTGTTGTATTGTTGTTGTTGTTGTTGTTGTTGGAGTGCACTTCCTTGGATTTGTTTCAAAAAGATGCTGAGAACAGTGTAGGGGCACTTTCAATTCCAGGAAAAGATACTGCTACTTTAAAGCAGAGCAGGGAGGTGTGTGAACTTTGGATAATGATCAGAACCCGATTTTTATATTTGTTTCCAAATTTCCCTACAATGCCTGATCATAGTTCCTCTGATGCTGCAGTTAAAGCTGGGCACCATTTGGGGATTTGAGAGGTTTGGCTGTGTTATTAAATGTTACTTGAAAGTGGCATAAAATCCCACCAAACAGGCTTCCGGTTCCGGCAGCTGACGGCGACGGGCAGAGACTGCTCGCCCCGCGCATCCCCGGTGGGCTCCCCACTCCTTGGGGGGCACAGGACGCCCCGGAGAGGCGTTCTGCCGGAGGAGCGGCACGGCAGGAGGACCCCTGCATCGGCGGCGGCCGTCGGGGGGCTCTCGCTTCGCTCCAGGCACCGAGGAGCGCGAAGGGGAGGAGCGCTGAAGCGTCTTCGCTGTGAGGCTGTCCGGAAGAAAAAAAGATACTTGAAGGATGCAGCGGCGGTGCGGTGAGGCGTAGACTCTCTTCATACCTATTACCAATTCTAAAACTTCTCAGTGGTGTTAATTGGAACTTTTGTTTAACTTGGAGAAGTGCGGCTGGAGGGGAGGGGGATTTCCCCCCCCCCTTGGACAAGCGGCTAGAAACAAAAGTGCTCGTAGCCCCAGGGAAGGAGGAGGGGGAGAGCCAAACCAATGAGGTCACACTCCAACTAAATGGATCTTCAGACTTAACCCTTTCAAGAAAATGTGATCTTTGGGAACTTTGAATCCTGAAAACTTTATTTGTTGCCTCAGTTCTCGAAGTTCGCAGGGCAAGATGGCACACTTCCGTTGTCTTCATGAAAGCTGAACTTGACTCCACCTTTTAACTTCAGGCTTCCGGTCTTTGTCTCCGTGTTATTTGGATACTTCTCTTGTGGATTGTTTGCTTTTGAACTTTCTGGAGTGAAAAATGTCTGTTCCCTGCCAGGGTGATTAGAGAGTTCCCTTGTGCCTGGTCTCTCTACTCCCCCGAACTCCTTTGGCTGCTCTACCACACTGACTGATTCTTCTCTATACTGACTGGACTCTTTATTACTAACAATGACATCTAAAAGACCACCTCCTGGAAAGTCCGGCTTTGCTGCCTCTGCCCCGACATCTGCAACCTCAAGTCCGAGCACGCAATCAACGTTGACAGCTTTCAAACAAGTTAAAACTACGGACTTGGAGTTTCATCAAATGTTTCAACAAATTTTACAGGGACAAGAGGAAATTAAGAAACAGCTGAAGGAGATGAAAGAAGAAATTAGAGGGAACCAGGAAAAAATTGATAAGAACTCACAGAGATTGGATCACTTGGAGCAGGGGGCGGCTGAAATGAGGGGGGGGGGGGGTGGAAGGCGTGCAAAAGGGAAACAAAGAGCTTGATACCCAACAAATGAAAATAGAGTTTGAGAGAATGTCCTTTTATCTTAGATTTCAGAATGTGATGGAGACAGATGATGAAAATATTAGGGACATCATGACAACTATCTTGGCTGAGTATACCCAGAAAGAAAAACAACAGATGGGGTGGGAAATAGACCTGGTCTATAGAGTGAACTCCTCATATGCTAGAACACACAATGTCCCCAGGGAGGTGCACATTAAATTTCTTAGGAAAAGCACAAGAGATGAAATTCTGAATACACAAAGGGAACAAGCCCTGATATATAAAGATAAGGAGATAACCATACTGAAACAGATCCCCTAGAAAGTGAGGGAGAAAAGAAAATATTATTCGCAATTGGCGAATAAATTATACCAGAAGGGGGTGTGGTTTCGTTGGTTGCTGCCTGAAGGTATGTTAATATTCTGGGAGGAGACAAGGGTCAGAATTAACACACCCATAGAGGCGCAGGCCTTTATGGAAAAAAATAAACTACTCCTAGAAAAACCAGAAGACATCCCAGTAGATACACAAGACACGGGAGGGGCCGGAGCACTGCCAACTGGGGGAGATGGGGCGACATCAAGAAAGCTCAGATCACACAAATAAGTAAGAAAATCCACATGATACAAATTGATTGAAATTATTTTTGAATCTACCACACTGACTATATGTTATTATGTAATATTTGAATGTTATGCAAATGTACACCATGAGTCTGGAGGGGGCGTATACCTACCGCAGTTTGCGACTGCCACAATTTGTAACTTTCCCCATACCTTTTCCTTTTGCAAAATACCAAAAAACCAATAAAACTTTGCTTAAAAAAAAAATCCCACCAAACTAAGGAGAAGCATTAACTGCCAAACAGCAATGTATCGTTCAGCCAGGAGCCTTGGATCTTTAGGGAAGAGAAGAATGCAGATACAATACAAAGTTGTGGAGCAGAGGAAGTTTGTCCTCATTAATATAACACATGATGTTTTGATAAAACCACAGTTCTGAGATGAAAATAAAGTAGGTATGTGTGAGTCTCCCTTATTAGTCCTTTCCTGTAAACAGAAAACAACTAATTTCATATAAATAGAAATGGCAGTGAAGGTGGTCACTTTGGGAGCCCACAAGCACAGATGCCTGGTTGCCCTTCATTCCTTGCCCCACATCTTTAGTAATGCTGTTGTTTCTTTTCTCAATTGAGGAAGAGATACTTTATGGTGCTTAAGGAGATGAGGGGAGATTGCTGCCATGGGTAAGGTAGGCTGTGGCCTCCTGTTGATTTGCCCACCCTCAGTTGCTGCCTGAATTTGTGCCTGAGTTTTCTAATCAGAAAGCCCCCTATGAGGTTTCCCTTGGGTCCGAGAGAATTCTACATATGCTAATGATTCTTCAAAGTAACAGAAATAAGCAATGCTGATTGATTTTTATCAAACCAGAATAAAACCAATCTACGGTTGAAATGGTTATATCTCACATTTTTGAGATGTGAGGAAGCCTTTGAGGTGATGATTGCACATATTTGGATACAAATATTAAGAAATCAGCCTTCTAAATACACTGGGCAGGCAAAACCAGAACTTTTTTTTAGACATGCAGACTAAGATATATATTTTTTTAGAAACTGCAGTGTTCACACTTAAAAAAGACAGTAACTGCTGCAATTGGTTCAATTGGCCATTGCTGATGAAGAAATCTAGAACCCAACCCAAAGAATTGGATGCATCTACCAGGCATTTGGGCAATCTTTCTACGGATTGTTACCTGGACAATTATGAATTCAGAGTCTTCTTCCATAGCGCTGCCCTCAAAGAAGGTTGAAACAGAAAGGCTATTATCAAAAGCATCTTCCTTTGTTATACCAGATGAACTTGTCTGGTGGGAGGAAAAAAGAGAAAACTTGCATTCATTTCTGATTCCGAATATTTGTTTATTGCTTTATATCTAGTCTCTTATAAAAGTGCAAGATAGTATGCTCCTTACAATTTTATCTTTATAACAACCATATTGTAAGTTCAACTAGAAGGTGCATTATTATCTATTGAGTTACATTGCAGAGTAGGAATTTCTGATATATTTTGTTTTGGGATCCTTGATCCCTGTAGAGAGGAGAGATGGGGGGGGGGAGGATTTTACCCACTAATTCAGGTCATTCCGCCACAGCACTCAAGGCTTTGTTGAGTCTGACAAGACCCTGAGTGTTGATAAGGCTCAAGAAAAATGTCAATGCGAACTTGTGCAGACAGTGAGAAGGAGCCAGAGACTGTCACGTGGTGTGAAAGAGCTGGCCTTGGGACTTTGGCCTCCATCTCTGCATCTAGAGACGTTCAAATTAGCAGTGGCTGAGTCTCATGTTTTCATGTGGGATTCAGGGGGGAAATGTAGAAAGTTATGAGGCAGCTGCTACTAAGTAGGAAAGTATTATTTATGCTGTCTGTAATTGAAAAAAAATATTTGAATGGTTGCTTCCTCCAAATAATTTACCATTGCTGCTGCTGCTGCTACTACTACTACTACTACTTTTATGTTTAAGGCCACTGAGTCAGAAAATCTCAAGATGGCTTCCAGAAGCCCATCCCAGTTTGCTCTGTGTCAGAAGAGAAAGAAAAGGAGAAGCAAACAAACCAGGAGTATACAATCTTGACAACTTGAAGACCTGTGTACTTCAACTCCCAGTTTCCCAGCCAGCATGTTACAATTTCATAAAATCCATATAGAAATATGGGTGTGTCATCTTACATTTACTGACACTGTGGTAATGGATAAGCAGCCAATGTGATATAATGTTGAGGATCAGGATTGGGAGTTGGAATACCTGGATTCTAGTCCTCTCTTAGACCAGGAAAGCCTTGGACCTGTGATTCCTTCTTAGCTTTAAAGTGAGTAGGATATTTTTAAAAATATATCCCAGAAAAGGGAAATGGCAATCTATTTCCATATAATAGTGCCAAGAAAACTTTACTGTCCATGAAGTAACCAGGAATCACTCACTGTTTTCACTCCACAACATCCCACAATATAGGATGTTGGGCAATCTTTCTACAGCAGTGTTACCCTTAGGAATTCAGAGTTTAAACTTGTAATGGCACTGAAAAAAAGTGATTTATGATCATTTTTCACACTTACAACCATTGCAGCATGGTCACTCGATCAAAATTCAGATGCCTGACAACAAGTTCATATTTATGAAGGTTGCAGTGTCCTGGGGTCATGTGATCACCTTTTGTGACCTTCTAACCAGCAAAGTCAACGGGGAAGCCAGATTTATTTAACAATCATGTCACTAACTGCAATCTTTCACTTAACAACTATGACAAGAAAGGTTGCAAAATAGGGCAAATTTCACTTAACAAATGTTTCACTTAGGAACAGAAATTTTGGGCTCAGTTGTGGTCATAATTCGAGGATTACCTGTTCTAGTCCTGCCTTAGACCTGAAACCTGTGTGCATGACCTTTGGCCACTCTCTCTCAGCCCAATCTACCTCACAGGGTTGCTGTTGTGAGAAAAATGGGAGGAGGAAGGTGTGTTGGATATGTTTGCTGCCTTGAGTTATTTGTAAAAATAATAAAGGTGGGATATAAATTCATAAAAATAATGAAAGAAAAGGTATATATGATTTATCATCATCTATCCAATCTCTAACTATTATGATTGTAAATACTAGATTATTGAAGTACAACCAAGCTTTGTTACTTTATTTTATTTATGTGCCATAAGCTGGCACATACTTCATCCACAATTGCTAAAAGTAGTAAAGGTAAGGGAAAATAGCACTTTGTTTGAGCAGAGGGTTGGACTAGAAGACCTCTAAGGTTCCTTCTAACTTTGTTAGTTCAGTGACAGGCTGCATGTTTTTCCATGCAATTGATGCTCATCTGCTTCTATCATTAGAGTGAACTCACCTCCTCACCAACAGATGTTAAGAAAGGGTAGGAAGTCTGGCATGAGATACTGGATGAACTGGGCATTGCGCAGTTTATTCATCCCAGCTAAATTATTCTTCAGATGAATGGGTAATACATTTGACTTATTATTGCATACAGGTTCTGTGTGCGCGTTGGGAATAAGTGGCATTTTATTGTGTCTCAGGCAACAAAATATATTAAGTGTTTATTTAGGACAGAGTTACATAAAAGGATGCCGCTAAAACTCTAGATAGTTGCTGGTCAACAGGAGGGGCTGGAGTCTCATTGTTTGGGGACATTGAAACTAGATTTCTGAGAGTTTCCCATGCATTGGGACCATTACAGAAGGTGAGATAGTGCTGCGAAGTGCAGCCTCCCACTTGTCCTCTGCAGGAAAAAACCAAAACAAACCCAGGCTGGGAAAGGTGCTCAAGGTTGGGAAAACTTTAGCTGCCCAGGTGTGTCTTTGAAATATGGCTCTTGTGCCATGATTAGAGATGCTGGGAACTTTTGTTCAGCGGTATCAGCACTATTCACCCATTTCAAAAACATGAAAAGTACATAGCAGAAACCATTTTGTGTAGTTTAGAGTAAAGTGTGATGGTTCTGAACTGCTTGAATGTTAAGGTAGACTCACTTTAATAATTACATGGAATGAGGAAATAACTGTTCTTTCAGAATAATTATTACAGAAGGTTTTTTTGATATATGCATCCCCCCCCTTCTGCTCTTTTTAATATCATGTCACATAATGCAATGTAACTTTGAATAATGAATATATGAATAATCACTACATTTTCAAAACTTTTATAAGCAAGCAAAAAGACTAGTAAAAGCTCAGTCAATATGTCTTCTGCTTTACTCCCCCTTCTCTCTCTCTCTCTCTCTCTCTCTCTCTCTCTCACACACACACACACACACACACTGTCAGACATTTTTTTTTGCCCATTCCTCAAGTGATTTATGAATTCTATTAGCCATCAGCATAGACATAAAGATGCACTTAGAGCTGTCATAAGCATATTATCTCCTAGTATTTAAAAATAAAGGTAAATGAAAAGTTATATTTCCTAGGCTGCTTTTGAATCAAATTAATCAAATGTGCAGTTCTGTGCAATGTGCTTTTGAAAGGAAGCACATGTTTAATTCTGGAAAACAAGTTGGTACCTCTGGCTGCCCTTCATTGCAATGTTATTATTCATCTTAGTTGCCACACAACAAATCAATAATCAGTTATCATCTGACCCATACCACACATGATAAATGCTCACCAAATCCAGGATTTGTTCAGTAATAGTAGCTTCCTGTACAGTTGTATCTGGTGTGCTAGGATTGGAAGTACTCGGGACCGTAGGCACAGAAGATTGCTTCACATCAGTTTTTGCCTCTGAGAAAGCAAAAGGAAAGGAGATTGGAAACTACACATTTATACACAAAACATACACACAATTGCTCTGTTTCCTGACATTGATTTTCCAAAAGTGGAAGAGAGAAGAACAATAGAGAAGACACAATATTAATTACACAGATTATAAAAGAATTTCATATTTCCTTCTTAGAGCTCAAAACCAGAATTGTACTAACCCTGTAAGAAAGGTAAACTGAAGAGAAAATTGTGTAAAGACACTCGAGAATTTGAACCTGTCTTGCTAATCAACATTATGATTGTTACAAAGCCTCCAGTTTTCTTCTGGCAATTTAGCTGATGCAACTTTCCTCATGCACAAAACCTTACATATTACTCCATTTCCTTTTATCCAGCAAAATCCAAATTCTGCAAGTGAGCCTCACAAGACTGAAGCCCTGGGAAATGTGACAAAAAGACAGCCACGCTGATCTCAGGTAGCCTAATTGCCAAAGCTATCTCAATCCATTTTTCAAATGAGGTCACACAAACTGGGAATTTCTGCAAATTGCAGTTCAAGTACAATTTGGGGAAAGTTGTATTAGACACACTGTTGCCCAACTCAGTGTACACCCATGGCCCCCAACCCACATTTTATTTCAAGACATTCTATAGCCCAAATAGTGTGCCCTTTTGAATGGGCATTTCTGGATTTTATATGGTTTTTCCAACTTTTCCCTAAACAAAAAGAAAATGAGAAATGGGCAGGGAAAAGAAACAAGAATAGCCATAGCCTTTTCACTTACCTTGGGGAATCACAGCAGGTGTGGTTGTAGCCTTTGGATTTGCAAAAGGCCACCATTGGTACTGAGCAACACTAGGGGGAGTCAGCCCCCCCAACAGCAAGGCAAGGCAGAGGAAGCCCAATGGCTGGCTTCTCCTAAGAGTCTCCATTGCAGTTGTCTGCAGCTTAGCAGTCTCCACACTAACCTTTGGCACTTGTGATCCAAGTTCATATTAGTCCAAGGTGCCCGCCCACCAGTCTCTCTCTGCCAATCAGCATCTCATTTTAGAAGACATGTACTGTGACTAAGTAGTCTTACTCTCTCCCCCCTCCCCCCTCCCCCCTCCACATGCACGGCAGAAGAGTAGATTTTTTGTTTTTGTTTTACTTTGCATTTCTTTGAATTTTGAATCTCTTATATGTGCAGAGGGGATGGGGAATATTGATATCAAATTATATGTACTTATTTTGCTTTTCAAATCATCCTATTTTATCTTACTACTAACTTGAGTGAATGTAAAGGGCCATAACAATAATACATTACAGGCAGTCCTCAACTTACAGCAGTTTGCTTAGTGACCGTTCAAAGTACTGAAAAAGTTATTTATGACCATTTTTTCACACTTATGGCAGTTGCAGCATCCCCATGGTCACATTTGGATGCTTGACAACTGATTCACATTTATGTCTGTTGCAGTGTCCTGGGATCAAGTGATCACCTTCTACAACTTTCTGAGAAGCAGAATCAACGGGGAAACCATATTCACTTAGCATCCATGTTACTAATTTAACAACTGCAGTGATTCACATAACAAATGTGGCAAGAAAAGTTGTAAAATGGGGCAACACACACTTAACAAATCTATCACTTAATAACATAAATTTAGGGCTCAATTGAGGTCATAGGTTGAGTACTACCTGTATTGCATTTGATTCTCTATTCTTTCAGTTCCATAACCATGAGCATTGGCCACCTGTGAACTTTTAACCAAAGGTTAAAACCAAAGATACTAAGCATCTTATGAAATGAACTGGAGTCCATGAATCTTTATGATGCTAAAATATTATTTTTGATGAATTATGTTTAGTCTGGAGCAATCCCCCAAATCAACCCACTAATTTGGATTAACCAGCTTTCCAAATATTGCAGAACCATAAGTTCCCTCACTTCCCAAAATTGAATATTTTCTCTCTTTTTTTAAATCCTTCCTAGCTTCCTTTATTGCTATTATGCTTATGGTCTCATTTCATTTTTTTTTAAAAAAGCAAACAAACAAAATCGTTTAAACTACAGAAGAAAATAGAATGAGCATAAACAACACTCACATGTATTACATTTAATACTTTAAAAAAATTCCTTTTCTATACTGTGGGACAAATTTTTAAAACCATTTTCACGAATGTGCCATTTGAAAGATACAAAAAAGTCCTCGTGGCCTAAATGATTACATTTCATAATTTTCCCTCTGCTGCTATTGAAAAATAAAGAGAGGATTACATTTTTGCTATATCTGGAGAACATTGGGTAAATTGATTGTCTTCATTCCAATGTTTAATTCTACTTGAACCTACACCCTTTTCATTTGTAAATCAACTACTCTGAAGAGACAAAGAGAAAGAAAGGGAGAGATCATAACCTGTGTAGTAGAACCAGCTAAATAGACATTTTTAATCTTATAATGTGATGAAATCATTATAGATTACAGATCATTTGTTAAATATGCATTGCATTGTATGCATGCAGTCTTCTTTGATATTGTCACCAGCAGAGAAGCACTGGATATGCCTCACATTCTATTAGCGGGTCTTGCTGTCCTACTTTTTACAGCAGACTCTGGACTGTCAATCAGCTTGCCTGGCATCAACGATTCAGTCCATGTGACAGCATTTCACCTCCTGGCCTTCCGTCACCATCAACACCACCCTCCCAAACCCCTAAATCTACCTCACAAGAGGAGCTTGCTGCAGCCTTCTTTCAGCTGCAGGAGATCACAGTGAAACGTTTGGAGATGCATGGAATGTTGTGGAGGACAATACCTTGAAGAAAAATTAGAACACAGGCCATCAGGATGACACTGCAAACCCCTGACCAGCTAGAGATTTTCACAATGGCCCTCTGGTCTTGCTCCTCTTCTCCTGTAATTTGCGGCATCTCAGCCTGCAATGGTTGTTGTTCGGCTGGGGTTGTGACCACAGTGAGAGACCTCTGTTGGCTGCTTGGCAAGAGACGACAGTCAATGTCTTCAGGCAATAGAGACCTCTCTTTGGAGATGGGCAAGGGCAACATGTAACACCCGTTGCCAGGAAGTTTGATGAAGACTGGAGAATGCTCTGAAGTGTGGGGTATTGCAATTACAGCAGTGACCATTGGATCATCGGGCAACTGGGAGACAGAGAACCCAGGTGGGAGTTTAGTGATACCTCGGCACCATGGACACTTCAGATCCCTTTGGCTGGTCCTCATCTTCTGAAGGCAAACAGAGCAACAAGTATGCTTACAGTCCAGTAACTTGGGTCTCCTCCGTGGGTTGTAGTTATTGAAACAAATCTGACACTCCAGCAGAATGCCCCGGGACAGATCCTCCATGGTTTCCCAACTATTGAAAAACAAAAGATATCACGCTGACTTGCAGTCCAGTCCAAAACTCTGTGCCAAGAGCTGTTCTTGTCCTCCCACGATGACTATTTTGTATTCTACTTCCAAAAAAAATGAAGGCGTGAAGTCTAAAAAGAACCATCTGACTGGAGGTCCATCAGCATCTAAATCTCTCATTGTGTCTCATCCATCCCTTTCAGCCTGATATCAAGCGGGAAATATTCAGCTGCTTGCAGGCAGGAGGCGACTAGCATGAAGCACAGTTGTGACACATCTTTGTTCTGCCTGCAGTGTATTACAGCAAGCCAGGGTTAGACAGCAGCAGCAGCAACTCCCAAAATTGAATATTCCCATTGGGGCTGACAGCTGTTGTGATTTACAGCGGTACCTGAAGTCCCACAGACATTACATCTTGGCTGGTCATACAGCAGTTGAGATGTCTTTTATTTTAAAACTTTTACGTTTCTAGCTGATTAAATCTGTTGTAAAGAGACAGTTTGATGTAGTGGTTAGGGTACTGGATTAGAAACTGGGAGGCCCTAAATTCTAGCCCCACTTTACGCATGATCTTGGACCACTCCATTCACTTTCAGCCGTAGGAAGGAGGCCAGGGATGGGTTCCGGCAGTTGCTACTTCTGGTTTGCTTATGGGCGCACTGCGCGTGCGCATGCACAGTGCAATAAAAATTGCTCTGTGCATGCGCAGAAGAGAAAAACAAGATGGTGGCGCCTACAGTGCTGCTAGGAGAACTGGTTCAGGGGCGTGGCAGGCCTGGGTTGCTGCCAGTTGCAGTGACCCAGGCCACCAAACCACTACTGGTTCGGCCAAACTGGTCCGAACGGGTAAGAACCCACCAGTGAAGGAGGCAATGGCAAACCACTTTTGAAATCTTGTCAAAAAAAACTGCAGGGACTTAGTCCAGGCAATCACCTGGAGTCAACACTAACTCTAAGGCACAAAAATAAATTAAATAACAACAACAAAAATCAGCTCTAGTGGAATTAAAATATCCAAACCTGAAACAGTTTAAGAGGACCATACATTACTCTCCTGAATTTAAAGTCTACTATATGTAAATGTTTAGGCATCTTGAAATGTTAGTGCATCAGGAACACTCATTGTCTTAAATGGGTTTAAGGCAATTTACATTGGTAATTTTGAAAAAGTAGTTGAAATTTGGGGCTACTAACAGACCTCTGACACCGTTAGGCCAAATATTTAGTTCCTTAAAACAATCATTTTTGTTTTCCCCTTTGCCTCTCTCTGATAAGTGCAAATCTACTAAATAATTTAGACTAAATAACATTCTTGGGCGTCAGTGGTGATAAATAAGGTTTTTGTGACACAGGGCACCACTTTGGGTTTTGAAAACAGCTCAAGGTTGCTTTAATGTGACGGAGACAAAGAGAGCGGAGGTATTCAGAAATTGTTTACAACAACTGAAAAAAACCATACTTCTTCCATCAAAGTCTCTTCTGCAACCTGCAAAACTACATTTATCCCCGTATAACATGTACAAATGTATATGTTAACTATATATAAATGAAATTATCTTTGAGGAAGAGATATGACTTTGCCTACATTAAACAAATGTTTAGGAAAATTCAGAAATATTTATATAAATTATGAAAGAAACACATATTGATTTACATAAATTGACTACGGGGATGAGAATTCTGGGATGTAGCTCAGAACAATTGGAGGGCACTGGTTGGGATGATTATCTTAGCCCAATTTATTTTGTTTCCAACTCTATAATTCTATGAGTAAAGGATTTGTTAATATTTGAGTTTAGTAAATATCGTTATTGTTTTTCTGCTAATATTTCCCTCCTGTCTTTTCCTAAAAAAGCCTTCTCCGAGCAAGGGATGTTCAGGGATGTTCAGCAGTATTTGGCTGTTCCCCAAATTCCCAGTTAAAATGGTTGTGGGAGTTAGTTCAAAGGCTAACTCTTTTGAAGAACATTATGTTAAAGAAGTGTGTCCTTAAAATCCCTCCTGTTCCTCCATCTCCATATTTAGGGATGCCAGGCTTTAAAAAATCCAGATGATCATTAGCAGGTCGCACGGTGATGAAGAAACCTTTGGTGTCATCTCGTACCCATCCTGATTTTTGTGACCCAGATATAATAGCTCTACTCATTTTATAGCTAAGAATTATGGAAGTTGTAGTCTCAATACACAAGGAAGGTCCAATTGAGGAAAGCTACAGTTGTAATAATTTGTTTTCTCTTTTACTTTACTATAGTAGACATTTGTGAGAATATAGGATGGCCTAGTACTCAAGAATCCACTTTTCTCTTCAGAATTAGGCTAATAGTGATAAAACTGAGCTCCTTTCAAAGAGAAAAAATTGCTCATATTTTCTTGACTCTCTCTACTCCCCAAATTTAGAGCGAATAGTTTGTTATGTTAAAACCATTGGACCCTAGCCAAAGATTGGAACATCTGGTTATTTCTTTCAATTCAATATGCAGTTTCTTACTCGTGTATCTTGAAGGTGCCAGAACACTGCATGTTTTCAAGCTCATGAAATGTGAACAATCATCTTGTTGATTTACTACGTAGGCTCTGGTTTATACTGATGGTATAATGATGGCATGGTAGCAGAAGGGACTGTGTGGTAGCGGAAGATAGCAGTATAGTAGCAGAAGGGACGTGGTGGTTCAGTGGCTAAGATGCTGAGCTTGTCGATCAGAAAGATCGGCACTTTGGTGGTTCAAATCCCTAGCACTGCGTAATGGAGTCAGCTCCGTTACTATCCCAGCTTCTGCCAACCTAGCAGTTCGAAAGCACGTAAAAAATTCAAATAGAAAGATAGGGACCACCTTTGGTAGGAAGGTAACAGTGTTCCGTGAGCCTTCAGTGTTTAGTCATGCCGGCCACATGATCACAGAAACGTCGTTGGACAGCAGTGGCTGTTTGGCCTTGAAACGGAGATGAGTACCATCCCCTAGAGTTGGGAACGACTAGCACATATATGCGAGGGAAATTTTTACCTTATGGTAGCAGAATAACAGAATTGGAAGGGACCTTGAAGTTCTTCTAGTCCAAATCCCTGCTCAAATAGGAACCCCTGTACCATTTCAGAAAAATGCTAGTCCAATCTCTTTTTAAAAACCTCCAGTGTTCAAGCACCCACAACTTCTGGAGGCAAGTCATTCCACTGATTAATTGTTCTACTTGTCAAGAAATTTCTCCTTAGTTCTAGATTGGTTCTCTCCTTAATGAGTCTCCATACATTTCTTCTTGCCCTGCCTTCAGGCACTTTGGAGAATAAATTGATTTCCTATTCTTTATGGGAGCCTCTTAGATATTGGAACAGTGATATCATTTCATCCCTATTCCTTCTTTTTATTAAATTACACATACTCAATTCCTTCAAATGTTCTTCAGATATTAGCCTTCAGTCCCGTAATCATCTTGGTGGTTCTTCTCTGCACTCTTAATTTTTTTTTTCATATTGTGATGTTCAAAACTGTGATATTCAAAACTGGATGCAATATTCCAAGTGAGGTCTTTATATAGTCATTATAAAAAAGTAAAAGTAATCATTGGTTGTGTTTCTCTCATACTGGCCAAAGTGTGACTGTACTTTGTTTATCAATTTTAAGCAATGGTGACATAGTTATGACCAAAGCTGGTCACCTCATCTATTCTTCCTCTATCTTGCTAAAATATGTCATGTGAAAACCTCAGTTGATCAAAGCAATAATGGGTAGTTGAGTTTTAGATATATAAACAAAAATGAAATTGAGATAAAAATATGTGTACATAAAGAAAGGAGATCTGCAAAGAATGTAGGCAAAGAGAATGGAAAAAGTAAAAAGAAGCTATTGTGTATGTTGGGAAAAAAACAAGGCTGAAAGAGTAGATGAACTAATTAGAGGAATGCTTACATATTTTAGTTTATTATATGTTTCAGTTTTTTCTTTTTAATAAATTTACAGACATTTCTAAAATTCTGCTTTCACTTTCATTATGGGGTACTGAGTGTAGATTAATTAGAAAAAAAGAACTGTCGCAGCACAACAAAATTGACAAAAGTGAAGTGGGTCTGAATACTTTCTGAATGCACTGCATGTATGCGAGTATCAAGGATAAGTACAAAATCTAGGAAGGGATGAGTTTTTGAAGGCTGCGGGAGAAAATGCTTGGCAGAATTGTAAAGGGGTAATGGGCAAAGTTATTGGAACTGCAGTGCAGCTTTAGCCTTGATTAGGGAATGTGCAGACCAAAGATTTGCTCTTCACCAAGTGGCTGAGAAATTACAAATATGAGAAAGTTCAGCAGTGAGCAGGAAGAAAGACAAGTGTGTTTAATGTCCCCTTGATTGTTTAATTATTTATGAATAAAATATAGGGAATGCTCAGGGAGGATGTTAGAACCATTTAAATATGAGCCAGCAGTGTGCAGCAGCTGCCAAAAAAGCCAACGCAGTCCTAGGCTGCATCAACAGAGGGATAGAATCAAGATCACATGAAGTGTTGATGCTGCTTTATAATGCCTTGGTAAGGCCACACTTGGAATACTGCATTCAGTTCTGGTCGCCACGATGTAAAAAAGATGTGGAGACTCTAGAAAGAGTGCAGAGAAGAGCAACAAAGATGATTAGGAGACTGGAGACTAAAACATATGAAGAACGGTTGCAGGAACTGGGTATGTCTAGTTTAATGAAAAGAAGGACTAGGGTAGACATGATAGCAGTGTTCCAATATCTCAGGGGTTGCCACAAAGAAGAGGGAGTCAAACTATTCTCCAAAGCACCTGAGGGTAGAACAAGAAGCAATGGGTGGAAACTAATCAAGGAGAGAAGCAACTTAGAACTGAGGAGAAATTTCCTGACAATTAGAACAATTAATCAGTGGAACAGCTTGCCTCCAGAAGTTGTAAATGCCCCAACACTGGAAGTCTTTAAGAAGATGTTGGATAGCTATTTGTCTGGAAAAAACAACGGTATAGGGTTTCCTGCCTAGGCAGGGGGTTGGACTAGAAGACCTCCAAGGTCCCTTCCAACTCTACTATTGTATTGTATTGTATTGTATTGTATTGTATTGTATTGTATTGTATTGTATTGTATTGTATTGTATTGAATTGTATTGAATTGTATTGTATTAAGTGGGTTGGTCAGAGACATGAATATTTATATATTATTAGCAGGCAATGCAGTGTTTTTGGCTGGGAAGTCACATATCTGAATATCCATCCCAAATAACAAGGAAGATAAATTACAACCAGAAGAATATATGGTTATCAAAAGTAGTAAAAATGAAAAATGAGTATAAGTGTGTACCTCTACAAATTATATTATGGTTATTATTTACTTTCCAATGTTTCTTCATATCTGTGACTTGTTCCGGGGCTTGACCACTCAATATATCTAAGTTATTCTGCTCTATAACTAATGATGCTGAGAAAGGCTGCCTTAAATTATTTTTGCTTTGTTTTGTGGAAGACTGGCAGCCACCTTTGGAGGATTTCTGAAAGAAATGCGCCCCCTGCAGGCTTCTTAGTGTAGTTTTCAACTTCAAAGTCTATATACTTGTGGAAGCTGACAATTTTTCTTTCCAAAGAGCTTCCAATTCATATGGTTGTTTATCTGAAAAAAAGGAAGATAAATGATAGAAATCAGGAGAGTTTAACAAAGAGAAGAACTTCATTCTTTTGGTGAACTCTGAGACTAATTTGGTGAACGCTCCGGAACTAATGGGATGTGCGACTGTCCCCAAGTAAGGAAATAAACATTTTGTTCACACGAGGGCGCTATTCCCAAAGACTTAAATCATAGAACACGTGCATAAAACTGGAACGTAGTTGAAAAGGAGATTATTAAATTGATTTCCAGCAGGATTACTTATTTTCTTCATAATACTTGGCATTGGGCACATTGTAGGCATGGTACCATCTCTGGTTTAGCCTGCTCAAGAAAAGAAAGATGGGAGAAATTTAGAAAATTTTGCGTAAAAGGAAAGCCATAATATGTATCTTATTTTTAAGGTGTCTAGTGAACTTTTATTTCTTTTCAGTTGCAATTCAACATCTTCACCCATTACTTCTTGCTAACAAATATACTAGTTTCCTTTTGTGTGAGAGCTATCATTTGAAGAGAAAATTGTGCACCAAATATAGTTCTTTTTTCCAAAAATGCTCTTTATTGGCTATGACTGACAAGCAACCTCTGGCTCAAAAGTTCCTGAAATCCTTGAGAATGAGATTTTCATTGTTGGTGCAAGCTTGTTGCAACTGGAAACATATTTCTGCATTTGTCTCTAATGTCTCCACTTCAGCGCTTGAAGAGTAGAAAAAGGGGGCAATGATAATGTATAACTTTCAGAGGGTTGGGGATATTCCTCAATCAACCACTGCGGATGAATATATGTCAATGAAAAATCATATTGCCAGCATTTGGAATTTGGACTGCTGTGGAGATCACAGTAAAAAAATATGATAGCATAAGGTTTGATTAGTGATGACTTAATACAATGGATAAAGCAGATAAAGATATTCCCTTATGCTTTTCAAGCTTTTTTCTGTTTGTAAATTGTAAAACGTTTGGGATTTCCTTCCTCCCCTGAAATATTTTCAGTATGCGGAGATCATGGTACTATGAAAAATGCATGTTCTAATTTAGAAGATCTACACTGATAGATATATAAACACTTTATTTGGCCAGTTTATGTTAACTAAGCCATTTTCCTCTTCATTTACCCACTCTTTTTAATCCCAAGAATTAGAGTTACATACTGGCTCATCATACCGTGTCCACAGCAGGCAAACTACATTTTGATCTCTCTTAATCTGGAATAAGGAGAACCTCACTCTGCCTCTCGGAAACAGGATGAGAATCAGAGGCAACCCTATTCTGTGGACAAGGCCATCAAATTCTTTTACAGTGGGTGTCCAGCCCTCTCAGAGGTTGAATTTGAGACATTTGTCGACTTGAGTGTTTCCATTTATGCTCTTTTTTTCTATTCCATTCCCTTGGGAATCATTCTATTTACTCAGCTCATATGTGCAATTGCACCATGTTAACAGAGTGGCCATGCAGTGAAGAATTACCAAACTGATTTTGGTGAAATAGTTCTCCTAGCAAAAGCCTGTGATAGATGACTGTGATTATCAAGGTAATCCATGTCCCAGATCTGAAGCAACAGCAAAGCAATGCAAGATTTGGTCCCACGTGAGAACTGGCTTTAAACTTCATGGGTCATAAATAAGTTTGAAGTAAATGAGAAATAGTTGTGGTGCAAATAAAATTCTGATGAATGTGAGACTCATGAAAAATTCACAAACAACTAAAACTATAGCTGGGTTTTTGTGTCAGCTTGGTTAAGTTCACACAAAGTAAGCCACAAAGAAAGAAATGGCATAGAAACTATTTGGACCAACTTTAATCCTCCTGTATTGCTATTATTGATTGTTCCTCCAGTTCTGAAGTATTTAAAATCCAGATTACCATTACTCATGTGACCATAAGTGGAGTTTCTTATATTTTGGTTTAGAATAGTTTTCATTTATGGATGGAACTATAGATATTTGGTAGGACCCAATCCCCTTTGAATGATAATCATTGATTGATTGATTGATCATATTTATATAGCCAACCATATCATTGAAGATGACTCTGGGTGGTATACAACAGTTCATTTCAAACAAACATGGATTTTTATTTGAAGATTTAATAATAATCTTATTGCATATCTTTGACAAAGTGACAAAATTAGTGTACCAGAAAAATACTGTGGAATAATTTACTTGGCTACAGTAATGCATTTGATAGAAAAATGTGAGTTAGATAGCATCATCATCAGATGGACCCGTGGCTGATCAACCATACTCAACATGTAGTCCTTAATGGAACTGCACCTACATGGATGGAAATATGCAGTGAGGTACCCAAAGGTTTGTCTTAGGCCCAGTATTCTTTGATATACTCATGATTTAGATCAGGCGATAGAAGGGGAACTCATCAACTTTGCAGATGACACCCAACTAGAAGAAATAGTCAATACTCCAGAAGATAGGGTCAAGATACAGAAAGATCTTGACAGACTTGAACAGCGGGCCCTATCTAACAAAATGAAATTCAGTGGTGAGAAAAGTAAAGTTCTACATTTAGGCAAGAAAAAACAAGTGCACATGTATAGAATATATGGCATCTGTTACAGCAGTAATAGTAGTACCCGCAAGAGGGATCTTGGAGTGCTAGTGTGGATGATCATTTAAATATGAGCCAGCAGTGTGCTGCAGCTGTCAAAAAACCTAACGCATTCCTAGGCTGCATTAACAGAGGGATAGAATCAAGATCACATGAAGTGTTAATATCTTGGTAAGGCCACACTTGAAATATTGTACCCAGTTTTGATCCCCACAATAATAAAAATATGTTGAGATTCTAGAAAGAGTGCAGAGAAGAACAACAAAGATGATTAAGGGTCGGGAGGCTAAAACATACAAAGACTGGTTGCAGGAATAGGATATGTTTAGTTTAATGAAAAGAAGGACTAGGGATGACATGATACTAATATTACAATATCTAAGTGGCTGCCACTTTAAGAAAAGGGGATCAGTCAAAGCACCTGAGGGCAGAAAAAGAAGCAATGGATGGAGACTAATCAAAGAGATAACTAAGGTTGTATTATCCTACAATTGAGGATAATAAGAAAGTAGTGGATTGACTTGCCTGTAGAAATTGTTGGTGCGCCAACACTAGAGGTTTTAAAGAAGATATTGGACAAGTATTTGTCTGAAATGGTTTAGGGTTTCCTAATTTGAGCAGAGGATAGGACTGGATTATCATGTTTAAATGTATCTTGATAGAACTAGACTAGAGCCAACACATGCAGGTTGCAAAAAAAACAGAAAACATTAGATGGTGGCAAAGAATAAAAATATTTGTATTTCTCACTGTTTTTTAGTGGCAATCTGGATTTTTGTCTCCAAAATTTGATAGGTGTAAACTAGGAGAGATGACAGTTGAGATGAAATGCAAACTTCTGAATATCAAATATATCTATATCACTCTGGAAACTCTGGCAAGAGGCAAAAACTCTAATGCTAAAAAAAGAAAAGAAAGAGGAAGAGTGAAAGGATAGGGCTCAGTCCTGCCCCTTTAGCACAGGCAGGAAAAGAAATTTTAAGAGGCTTGTTCATTAAGCTATATAATTAATGACATTCCTTCTCTCCCTCTTTACACAATATTTTATAGTGAAGAATGAAGTTGTGTCCTCCTTTTGATCTTGCTGTCCTAAACAAAAATATTATGAAGTTTCATAGAGCTTTATTCTGGAATTTATTTTTAGTGCCAAAACCAACTCCTAGAGCTGGCCAAGAACTAATTATAAGGATGCTCTTGAAGATATTCAGGGTGGCTTTATGGTACCAGGTAACCAAAATCAACCCAGAGAGATCTAATATTAATACCCAGCACACAGAGAATGTGTATTTTATTAATAGGAAAAAAATTTCTATTCTCTAAAAGCTTAATTATACCTTTAAAACTTTGCAGGTTAACAATAGTCTTCAAAGGTGTTCCCATATTTCAAGCTTCTCTTCCCATAATTTCAAGCAGAAAAGGACTGGTTTTGTGAGTCATACTAAGTCACAATATGATTGCTTGTTTGTGACTTAACATGATGTATGAACTGTCTTTTATGGGTTGTAAGCTGTGATTTATGGCTTAATGCAAAGATATCCAACTTTGGGGGCTGATGAACACATCTGGAATTTTAAGAGCATGCTGCAGGCAATCTTTTAAGCAAGCTACTCGGTTGGGGGGGTGTTGAACGGTCTCCATGGGGAGTTTTAATCTGCTACAAAACAAGCCAGACCACCACAAAGTTGTGCTACAGTGAGGACACATGGAGAAAATGCTGCCTTCCAACAATTTCAGCATTGCCTTCCCTATCCCCAGTTGCAGGATGCTCTAGTTTTCATCAGGAAGTTGGCTTACTTTCTAATGAAAAACTGATTTGAAATCACCTCTAAGTTAGATTATGGGGGCTATTTGGAACCAGAGACATTTATGGAAATAAACAATATTGGTATCTAGCATTTGCAGCACCCCAGTGTCCCATTAAAAAAAGCAAGAATTGAGATGGGGTAAGTCATTAGGTAGGGTAAAGCAGATGTCTGCAGGTAATTTGTATTGCTAAATGAATTGTATAAATGTGATTTAATTACTATACATTCGTTAAACAGATATCACATTGCTTAACATGATATCTGAACTCAGCTCAAAAGTGATTAGCTGATAATCCTACTTTCCCTAATCTGATGCCCTTCAAAGGTGATACAATAACCATTTCCAAATTTTTCAGCCAATACAGTCAATGGAAGGGACATACTTGATAAAGATTGACTACAATTGTAGACAATGATATTCTTGGGCTTACAAAGAAAAAAAAAAGGAAGCACTACTGAGAGTGCTATTTATCTAATCTATTTTCTCTACTAGTTCTCAATCTATGAGGTAAGAGACAAACCCAAGTAAATATTTCTTTAGCGTCCATCCTAGGTATCTTTAGATATTGTGGCAATGTGGCATACACATGCTAAAACTGTCTATCCCTCCTCCCTCGCTTGGAATGCCTATACAGTAGAGGGAACCTGTGCATCTTTCTCCAAGGAATGTGGAGACGTTCCAGACACATTTTTGAGCATATTCCAAAACCTCACATTTTGGGGTGTGACTTTCTGCTCAAACAAGGAAATGCAAAAGAGTGAGAGAAGTGTGTATCTACTTTCCCTTGTTTCTAGAGAACCATGAAAGAAATGCATTTGCTATAAAAGCAGGTAATGGACATCATCCTAAGTTTGTGAAAAGGAACTTTAGACAATTCATGAAACATGCAGCGCAGTCATTAAGCTGGGACTTCCAAAGTCAAAGACGGTGTATCTCCACTTTCTATTGCTGAAGGGAACAGAGGATGACCTCACCTTGGTGGGTTGGCTGAAAAACAGAGCACTGGATGAGTTGTGCTTTTTATATCAAATGCTGCAATGCAACAAAAGAGTTTGTGAGAAACCTATTGGGGAAGTGCCCTCACTCATAACTTACTAAAGCAACAGGGGAAGCATGGTGGGAGGGCTGCTGCTCCTGTTGCTGTTTTCCATTCCTAGCACAGGTTTCAGTCTTTGCAGCTGCGGCAGGCTCTTTGTGCTTCCTTCCTCAGGGCAAATAAGGTCTTTTCTCGGCTCTGGGGCAAGCTGCCTCAGTTATGTGGCTGCTGTGCTGTTCCTTCTCTGCTTCTCCCTAGAGCAGGGAGGTGTGGCCAGAGAGTGGTATAAAGTCCAAAGAATGAGCTTCTCCCCCCTTCAGTACAGAGTCCCCCTCGCTGGAGATCAGGCAGTCTGCTCTGGCAGCAAGACTATTCTTTGCAGCCTTTGCTTCTTGGCCCTTCATTCTCCAGGACCGTAGCCTGCTTACCATGCCCTCCCATGGGGTGTCTGTTGCCCTGCTGCTTCTAGCCCAGGTGGGCTTTTCTGTGAGCCTTGAGGCTATTCAGTGCCCTCCATGCTCTGAGGAGAAGCTGGCACGCTGCAGGACACCCTCTGGATGTGAGGAGCTGGTGCAGGAACCAGGCTGTGGATGTTGTGCCACATGTGCCTTAACAAAAGGGATGCTCTGTGGCGTATACACATCTCGGTGTGGTTCAGGGCTGCGGTGTTACCCACCACGGGGAATGGAAAAACCCTTGCACACACTCATGCATGGCCAAGGTGTTTGCATGGACTTGTCTGAAGTCGAGGCGATCCAAGAGAGCATGCAGTCAACAGGTAAGGTGCCATCAGGTTTTTGGACCCTTAAGGCTGGAAGACATCATCATCTGTGGCATGCATTGTTTTTTGAGAATGGTTAACAGAGCTATTCCATGGTGGGAGGAAAGATTGATTTGGAGTACTTTAGATGAGGGGGCAATGATTTGAGCACACAGGATTTAAGTTGCTGGTGCTGCCCACATCTACATCTCCTGACCAATTGGAAGGAAATTGGCATCAAATTTACATTCACTATGTTTGGTTCAGACAGGATTAAATGCCCTGTAATCTCTTTGGGAAATTCAGCAGAACTGTGTGTTGTATTTATGGCTAGCTGTATGTTAATTTGGCTGATAGTACAATGACATGTTCTTAGTGGTGATCCTAAAATGACTAGTTTCAAAGAGCAAAGGGCTGGCAAAGAACATCACTGGAAGGAGTGAGGATTTTGGTGTAATTATTTACTGATAGTAGGAAGGCAACATTGCTAGCAAGGCAGTTATTATTACTGTTAACAATGTGACATACAGCAGGGTTGTAACAAGAGGAAAATCTGCAGAGAAATGACCCTGTGTGAATATGGTCTCACCTTGCCCAATTCCTGGCCAGGAAGGAAGCCAAACACTTGGTGATACTCCAAGGAGACTGGAGAAATATCTTTCCTACCTGGTTGCTCCGGCTTCAATTGCTGAATAGGATTAAAAGGTGACCCATTTTTAAATAATTACTTCAATCTAAAAACAATAATAACCCTCTCTCCCCACATTCCACCCCCACCCCACCCCCCCCCCGTTTTACTCATATCACCAGAAGGTTTCTATTAGCAAAAAGAGAATTGGAAATTGAGGGAAAATAGGGCTCATATGCTGAATAATAATAATAAAACAAAACAAAACTATAGATAGTTCCTCCTGGATAATATGCCCACTTTGTGATTTCAGGTTTTTGTATTACCTGCCTTGAAGTGGGAAATGATACAAGCAGGAGAAAAAAAAGAGGGAGGGAGATAAATTTGTCCCCTGCTTGTTGCACTGGAAATTTTTTTGAAAGCCACACATATCTATTACACACACACACGCACGCACGCACGCACGCATGCATATAGGGTTTCTATCTATCTATCTGTCTGTCTGTCTGTCTGTCTGTCTGTCTGTCTGTCTGTCTGTCTGTCTGTCTGTCTGTCTGTCTATCTATCTATCTATCTATCTATCTATCTATCTATCTATCTATCTATCATCTATCTATCTCAGGCTGTCTAATAATAAAGTGTTTTTCAGATGCACAAATACTCAGAGAGATAGTATGAAGATTTTTAAAAATTATCTTCAAAACATTCTTGGTAAAATTTGGTCCTTTGGAAAAAAATTGTTAACAGAAAGAGCATGACTGATCAAACCATCATTATGAAGATGTTTCACTAGGGTGCTAAAAATGGTTTCTTCTTTGTATGAATCTGATGCTTTTGAATCAACGATAAGAAAGCGGACTATAATCCTAATGGTCACCTCACTAATCGATAAATTATCTATATGATGATACATATGACTCAGGGAAATAAATTCAAATAAATTGAATGAGCTTAATCTTAAAATAGAGGGGGTAAGACTCTATCCTGAATGATATATTGATATATCAAAATACTGGTTGGGTTTCTTTCCTTCTGTGTGCATTCTCAGGTGTGGAAATATGTATGAAATGGTATATTTATCTTACACACAATGCGCATGCACACATGCGCGCGCGCACACACACACACAATCAGTACTTTGATTTTGTATTCCATACTAATGTGCAATAATTATTGCTCGTTAGGTCTTCTTGCCCTACAGGAAATTCATATCCTCAGATCACTTAAAAAGCATATAATGGATGGCTAAGTGTTATTTCCAGTTTGAAGTTCTTAATGGTAAAAAGCAGCAGAGGTTTTCAAGCTTACAAAGGCATAATTAATACCCATTAAATGACAAAAAATATAGAGTAGATTGTAGTCATACATCTCTTTGAATTAAATAAATCTATAATAATAAATATTTCTTCTCTAGACTTGTCCTAAACCACTAAACCATATCATTGCTTCTGCTGTAGCTACAAACATGCATTAAAAAGAGCAAGGTACACATCTTTTAATTCTTTGTTAATGGTTTGTCAAGGATTTCCTCTCCTCCTTTTTTTTATCCATCAGCTGCGTGGAATAGGTGAACATCAGCTCCTGTGATGATATTTCACCCATTGTTACATTTCCTGACTAGTAGAGGTGTAATATCTGCTGGAATTGCTCCATGTAGTGCTACAATAGAAGACATTGAAGTGGTGTCTGAAAGAATAAATTGTATTTATTTAACCTTCATGTAATCACCAATTGTGATAACCTTCATGTTAAGAATAAAGCTTTTTTTCACATTAATTATAGGCTTGTAGTAGGAGCCACTTTTTGCGGACAAGGACAATGCAGAATCCATGATCACAAAGAGCTGGTCAAATGTGTAGGTTTCACTCATGCATTTGTTAATCTGATCAGCTCAGATTTAATAATCCCTTATTTAATCATTCTTACTTAGTCACACGAGTGTCTCTATAAAATAGAATAAACCTAAGGGATGTTGTTACAATTGAATTACTCTGGAATAAGGAAGGGTTAAAATGTGCATATGCTCTGAAAGCAAAAACAGAACTAACATTAAAATCAGGACCAGAATGATTTCTTCAGTCTGCTACTATGAACAAGGAAGAAGATACACTAAAAGATACAGTATATGATATGAAAAAAATAGCCTTCACTTGACAATCTTGTCATCAGTAGATTCACATGCTAGGACAAACAACAAACACATGGTGAAATAACAATAAAAATTGGTGTTGCTATAAAAGATATCAGTATTTACTAAGTTAATCAGAGGAAGGCATGGCTATTGTGTTTGTGTAATCAAGGGGTTTAGAAGATGCAGATTGCTTACAGGACTTGGAAAACCTTCCCTTTTTAAATAGTTATCAAATGTAGAGGTAGCCAAAATGTTACAGAAAACAAGAAAGGCTGGGAATTCTGAAATCTGCATCGGCAGCTCCTTAATGTAAAGTAATGTAAAGGACAGCATAATAATTCAGATTAAACTCTATTTCTGAGGTGGTCTAAGATTGCATTCTGTACTGCCCTAAGATTGCTGGGCTACAGAAACTTGCAATCAATGGAGGGACTTTCACTTCTGAAAATATAGAAACCAAGTATCTTCAACCCCATATTCATCCTTCGAAAAAGACATGGATTTTTTTGAGGTAGAAAATAAATGTAGATCTAGATCTGTACTTCCTTATAAACTAAAAATTAAACATAAAATCGGCAACACGCTTAAAACAAATGTCTACAGTAAAATTAATGCAGCATAAAAAAGACAGTCTGGGTGACATACCAAATGTAATCTCCAATTGTGATTTTAAATGATGATAGCTAAATTATGTATGTTCAGGTCCTAAAATAAGATTTAAAACAATCCAGTTTCCCCAAATATGGGCAAAATTAGTTGCCATTAATAAAGATTTTGTGGCAATTATCCCAGTTCATGATCTTCTAGATGCAGCATATCTGTATCAGTCCCCAAAATTTCCGATCAGCAAAAAGGTGGAAAATATGAGGAGGGTTTTTTTTTTTTTGCTGACTAAGGACATCTTGGAATCACTAAGCTAGAGAAAAGACTTTTTGATACCCAGAGAATGCACACAACTACAATAAACAAGTCCCCAATACAGTATCTGAAGCCAATCATTGCATGAAGATCTGTTGGTGTTTTGAGATTTTTTTTTTAAAAAAAACAGAACTACAGTAAGATAAACTTAATACAGAATGTCCATGTCCCATCCATGAGGAAGATGGGCAGTTTTAAAATATGAATGAATAAACAAACAAGCAAACAAACAAACAAATAAATAAATAGAGGGATGTGGTGGCTCATTGGCTAAGTTGCTGAACTTGTCGATCAGAAAGGTCGGCAGTTCGGCAGTTTGAATCCCCAGTGCCGTGTAACGGAGTGAGCTCTCATTACTTGTCCCAGCTTCTGCCAACCTAGCAGTTTGAAAGCATGTAAAAATACAAGTAGAAAAAATAGGGACTACTTTGGTGGGAAGGTAACTGTGTTCCATGCTCCTTTGGTGTTTAATCATGCTGGCCACATGCCCATGGAGACGTCTTCGGATTGTGCTGACTCTTGGGCTTTGAAATGGAGATGAGCACTGCCCCCTAGAGTTGGGAACAACTAGCACATATGTGTGAGGGGAACCTTTACCTTTATCTTTACATACATACATACATGCATGCGTAGATGCATGTATATATAAATGTCACAGAGTTAATATAGTTCAAATAACTGGTCAACGCACCCTGAGCTACAGCGGTACTTAGTTTTTAAAATTAAGTATGTTAATTAATCTTTCTGTTCATCCTTCCAATAGAGTTCTTTTAGGTTCTCCTCTTCTCACCCCTGTTGAATTGCACACAATTCTTTAGCTATTTGTTTTAAAGAGAGCATAATCTCCTTTTGGAGATTTTTGTTTTGAATCATGACATCCTGAAGCATTCTATTCTGGAAGTTGCTACAGGAATTGCTGACTTTCCTGCCTAAATAGGTTGGGGAGATTAGACATCTGGGAAACAGCTGGATCATCAGAGGAATATCCTTTTCGAAAAAGAAACCTGAGGAAAATCTTCCTCCGTAACTCGATAGAAAAAGCTTTCCAAACACTAGGTGTGACTAAGATATTTATATTGTATTGCACTTGTAATAGCAATATGCAGACACTTTGTTGTTGTTGCTATGATCATTTGGAAAGTCCATGAATACTCTGCTGTTTAAGGAACAAACGTAATGGCATCTATTCCATTTCACTAAGGTAAGGTTAAATTTACAAATCGGCTGCTGGAATTAATATATGTCATAAAAATAAGCTGTCTATAAAAGGCAAGAAAGGGAACTGTGACTAAATTCTGAAAAATGCAGTACAGGACCTGGCAAATGGTTGGTATGTGGATATTCTACATATCAGATATTAGAAGACGATAATGGAAATTTGGTATTACAAAGTAGAATGCATGTACAGTATGTAATATATGTTGCCAAGTCTAAAAGTGTAATTTCTTCCTGCTTTCTGAATATAGTTGGAGTTTATTTTGCTTTTAAAAACAGTGCTAAGTCTATTTGGCTAAGATTACCAGCTATCCAGCAAAAGGAGGACATGCCCCCTTTGTTAACCTGATGCCCTCCATCCAGAAGGCATAGCCTTAAAATCAAATATTGTCAGTTCTTTGGAGTATCTGCAAGTATTTTTTTTCCTGAGCAGCTTTTGCTGTGCTAGTAAGTGCTAATTGCAAGCTAATAACTTCCCACTTATGCTGTGATCAGTAATATAGTGAAGATTTTATTCTTTGGTAGGCTCTAGTAAACTCCTGCCACTAAAAAAACAAAACCCAGTTTTTCTGATGCTGGAAAAAGTATTTTTGTATATATGTAGGCCTTTTTTTTTTTTTTTGCAGTTTTTCACTCATTTTTGTTGTGGCTGTCAAGAAAACTAAACTGTATGTCTTCCCCCTCTCTCCCTCAAAAACACACTTTTTTCTTATTGTTTGTGTCCTCCTTCACTGGTTCAGATATATAGTATCATATATTTGGGGACATTGTTGAAATTCATAAAAAAATTAGGACGCACCAATTGCTTTTCGGCATGTTCAGTAGAAAGAGTAATGATACAGGTGGTTGGAGTCAAGATGTAGAATACAATGAAGCAGGGGGAATATTAAGAGAAGGGCAGGATAGAAACAAAAATGTACATGGTGAAAGCATATGCCCTACAAAAATCAAGAGCATAAAAAAAAATCAACACTGGCCTTTGAAAGGCTAAGTACAACATGAAATAAAGTACCCTCGTCCTCCACCTCCGATCTAGTAATCCTAAGAGATTAATGAATGTTAATAGGGGGGTGATTTAAGATTTACAAGTAATCTTAGTTAAACCACTTTCTAGTGGCAGTTTGCAGTTATGACACTGATGAAAATATAAGTTTGGAACCCATCCTTGTATTTATAATTATAAAGCAAAGGAAATCTGAAGTAAAATTAAGTATAACTGCAGCTTTATTTAGCAACTGCTTTCCTTGAGCTGCGGTGGCGCAGTGGTTAGAGTGCAGTACTGCAGGCTACTTCTGCTGATCACTGGCTGCCAGCAGTTTGGCAGATCGAATGTCACCAGGCTCAAAGTTGACTCAGCCTTCCGTCCTTCCAAGGTGGGTAAAATGAGGACCCAGATTGTTGGGGGCAACAGGCTCACCCCGTAAACCTGTTAGAGAGGGCTGTAAAGTACTGTGAAGCGGTATATAGGTGTAAGTGCTATTGCTTAATGATTCAATGCTGGTCACAAAAGTAGGCTATAGGCTTATGCTTCTATTTATTTGGCTTATCCATCGTTTACAGCTCTTTAACAGGCAATCCCAGAATGCAAATTATCTAACCAAACCCTCTCTTCTATTAATAGTCTGTTTAGTTTGAAATAATACCATTCTTGAAAAAAGGTTTCTATTTATTTGTCCTGTAGCATCACAGTTTTTGCAGTGGAGGGTATTGAATATGACAATCTGAAGACTATTCCATCATCTATGGACTTTTCATTAAGGGTTATAATTGAGTATTCGGGAACATGATTCTTATAAACATCATTTGATAATTCACACAGTAGATTATGCTGTTCCAATACTTACAATATAATTTGTTGATCCACTGCAAAAAGATACTGCCTTGTTTTTATTTATTTATTTATTTATTTATTTATTTATTTATTTATTTATTTATTTCCAATTTCATAAAGTTTTCAGCACTACCACAATGTTTTGTATTTTTCTAGCTTTACTTCTATCCCTAGATGCTCAGAATAGTAACATGAGAATCTATTCTTATTCTAAGCAATCATGAGAAATAGGGAGATTTGGGAAATATTGACTGGATTCACACATTATACTAACCCATAATTTTGTAAAGATGGTTTCTTGAAGCCATATTTAGTGGGTTTGATTGTTATGCCAAATTACACTGCATGATTTATAAAGGATGTGGCTGGGATCCTATGTTACAATAAAGTACAAAAAACAATCATTTGGTTTAATGAAATTAGTTGCCTAATTTATGAAATTAGTTCCCTATTGTCCCATAGCCCTCAGTAAGCTCTGGAGTTGAATAATGGTTACCAGTTCCAGTCCAGCATTAAATCACCAGCCTATTTACGCAGATTCTAACAGATGTAATAAAATATATATTTCAAAAATATTTTCTCAATAGTTTCATGATTATGGATATCAGCTATAGAGTCTGAGTGTCTGACTATTTGCCATTTCTGCAAGGGTTATTGGAGGTAAGATAAAGAATTATCTCACTCTGTAAAGATTTAATTTATGCCCACAAGAGGAATCCGAAAGAGAAATGCCCCTAGTACATTGCTTTTTGGCCAACTATTCTATTTTAAAGTACCCAAGTAGATTTTTTCCCCCATTGCGTACACTTATATAAACTCAAACATAGAAGATGCTGGATATACTTTACAGTAAAATGGGACTTACAGTCTAATGTCAAACTATTTTCAAGTAGAATCATGGGGGATGACTAACATATTCATAATATGTTACGCAATATAACACATTTGCAGGTTGGCTTTTAATGTTCATTAGCTAGGGAAGTGATATAAAGTAGCCTGAGCATGAACACAAGAAAGAATAATCACAGAATGCTTACTACTCTGTGTGCATTTTGTTAGTTACTAATTTGCTGGACTGGAGAAGGAATGGTCTGTAGGCTGAAATCCCAACTACTCATCATACAAAATAGTTTGCAAAAAACCCCAACCAAACCCTATATTTTGCTATCTTTTTTAAAAGTTAAATTAAAATAAGGTTACATTTTTTTGAAACATAAAAAATTGAACATGCAATATATTTTATATAAGAAAACAAACCAAACAATAGATGATTATATCATAAGATAATAGCAAAGATAAAAAGAAAACAATGGTCAACCATTACTTTTGCCATTGTTATTAACAAGACAGGCAGACCATTATAGTGGACTGTCCTATAAAGTTGGGAAAACTGTTGTGAGCTGCTTGGAGTAATAGTTCTAAGATGGCTGGCATACAAGTCTTTTAAATAAATAAAAAGACCTATAAAAAATTCATCAACCATGTTGATGATTTCGGTAATTGTGAATAACAACACTGCTCTAGGCAAATTTGTTCCAGCAGTACTGGCAACTAATATCACTTTATTTTTTTTATTTTTTTGAGATTGACTCAACCTTCCCCAACCTGGTGATTTCCACATGTGTTTGGACTGCAACTCCCAAAATAACAGCCAACTTGGCCAAAAGCTGTGGAAGATTGATTAGATAAATATGTGGAGAGGCAGGTTTATTACTAGGTCTTATGAGAGTCATGTAACCATTCAGAGATTACCCAATATTAGAGTTCAGTGACCATAGATGGAATCATTTTCACCTTATAAAACCACCTGAACTATCTGATTGCCGCACGATCTTTATGCAAGGTGTCCGTCAAGAGAGGGTCAAAAATGTTAAGAGATGGCCACAACCATGCTGTCAAAGTCTTTGTCCTTTTTCTACAACTACATGACTGTGGCCATCATCTTTAACCCAGTCCTGGCAGGCTGCCCTGGACAAAACTCTGATTTAAATGCCAAGTTTCAGACTTTCAAACTAACAGTTCAATATGGTTGAGGAGAAGACTGATTCATATCACTTTCTTCTCTACGGCAGGTTCCCTCAGCAGGCAGGTTAATGTGTAATTGAGAGTAAACATTTTTATTTAGTGTCACCCTCAATACCAGGAACAGGTTTTCTGAGATTGTTATTTTTGGTGATGTCACTTACTGAGTGAGAAGGGCAAGTCAGTGCCCTTGGCAGAGGGGGAAAAGGTCATAACAGGAAAGAGGAGCAGGCAGGGGTTAGCAGAGTTGTGATTTAAATCAACAATTGGGACTCCCTTCCACTCCAGGAGCCCAAATAGAAATCTAATAGGGAGTAATAGGAACAGCAGGGAACCAAAATGAGATAGGGGAAAACTTTCTGAATAATAATTGACAACAGAAACACTATGGCCCTTCTTTCTCCATACTGTGTGTGGCCTGCAAAGTAACACCGAGAACATGTGCTCCCTTCATCTCACCTGGTGGTTGCTAGGTAACAAAAGGCAGAATGGCAGCATAACCTTTACAAAGACCTATTACGGTATAATTTTAACTGAAGGCAATTCCTTTGTTTGTTTATTTATTTTACTACTTCTCTCCATGCATACCCCCCCCCCCATTAGTTTCCTCCTCCACTGCCAACTTTTGTGGCTTTCAATCAAAGCTTTCTCTCTTTCCCCTCCCGATTTTAAATCTGTTTCTCATTTAGTGTGGCCCTTTTCCTCTCAGCCAGACAGTGCCCCCCTCCCACTTTGGCTCTGGTGAAAAAACTGTTGACTTGCCCTGGATTGATTTCCCCTCTACTTTGTCTCTATTTCTATAACGCAAGTCTGAGAGTTTTTTCTTATTTCCAAGTGACGATTAGTCATTTTGCCCAAACCACAATGTGATTTTTTAAAATTGCAATAAAATAATACCAACTGACTAAAGGAAAGTGGCTGGTAAACCTGGGAATGCAGAGCATAATCTCCACTGGTTCTCATCCCAAACTTTCCCACTTCAAATATAGCACATTCTACCTTTGTAAAAAAATTAAACTATGTTTAGCAATATCAACTTGCACATTAGTACAATAATATCAGCAATATTTGCCCAGATATAAAGAATAATTTCTTAATTGGTTGTGCATACACAATTATATTAGATTATTTATTTTTAAATTGGAAAGCTCAGAATAAGAACAAATATATTATACATTCCCTTCCCTTCCTACCTGCACAGCATTTTCCACCTTAGGAATGAAGTCAGGGAGCTGTGCTTACCTTGAAAGGTTTAATGCAAAACAAAGAAAAGGAATTGGTGGATTCATTTGACTTTCTTACCTCGCCCAGCAAGCAACACATGCTGGAGGGGAAAACATGCAAACACCAAATACTGGTAGTCCTTGACTTATGACCATAACTGGGACCAGAACTTCTGTTGCTAAGCAAGATGGCTGTTGAATTGTGGCTGCTTTTATGACCTTTTTGCCTCTTAGTTATCAAGTGAATCACATGCAGAGGTGGTTTTCTGCTGGTTCGCCCCGGATTGGGCAAACTGGTAGTGGTGGTGGTGGGAGGCTCTGCTCACCTGCCCAGACACTTCTGAGCATGTGCAGAAGCATTGCGCAAGTGCGTGTGTGCACGTGCAAAAGCAAACCGGTAGTAAAATAAGTTGAAACCCACCACTGACCACACTATCCTTAAGTGAATTCTGCTTCCCATATAGACTTCTCTTCTTGGAAGTTTTCTGGGAAGGTTGCCGAGAGAGATCACATGATCCTGGCATCCGTCATAAATACATACAGGTTGTCAAGCATCCAAATTTTCATTATGTCGCTGTGGGAATGCTGTGACAATTGTGTGAATCACATTTTTCAGTGCTGTTGTAAGTCCGAATAATTGCCCAATGAATGGTTGCAGGTTGAGGA
This sequence comes from Natrix helvetica, assembly GCF_964273705.1. Lineage (NCBI taxonomy): Eukaryota > Metazoa > Chordata > Lepidosauria > Squamata > Natricidae > Natrix > Natrix helvetica. The sequence continues at coordinate 47,718,836 of NC_138554.1, read as the reverse complement.
CTATCCATACTCTGTTTAACATATGTGAGTTCCTAGGAAAGTGTAGGCTGGTGCTTTAAGCAGCATGTATAGCTAATTGATAAGATGTCCAATTATCAGACATGGAGGTACTTTCTACCTGCAGCCTCTCAGACTATTCTAAACCAGTCTCAACCCAGCTGACAGGCCAAGATGGGGAATGAAGCTTGGGAAGAGAACCCAGGTCCTTCTTCAGCTTCGTCCTTTGCCCCATTCCCATGCCTGTCTCCCTCAGGCATGGAAGAAAGTGGAAAAATCAAACGAGAGGGAATGATCATTAAAGTAAGGGAGACCTGCAAGTGAATGTGAGCAAGTGGTTGTGGCAGGCAGGAAGTGGAAGTAGCTTGTGGAGTAGGAAAATAGTGCTTGTTCCTCAAAGTAGAAACAAGAAAAAAGTAGTTACATGAAATCTCTTGTTGGTGAAAAAACCTACCATGGGATCATTGGGAACAGAACCAGCTGCGCATAGCTGACATAATTTGCCTAAGAAGTCCACATTTGAATCAATTTTCTGTGCAGCATAGGACTTCAGTTTTTTCAGCACAGATCTAGCCCTCTTTCAAAAGACCACCAGATTCATGCATATAAGTGGCCTGTGTAAGACCTGACAAGTACCGGAGTCAGGTATTAAATGAATAGATGATTCTGCAGAAGCCTGATGACCAGCATCTCCTGGTTATAAAGAGATGCAAAACTGGTCAACGATGTTAGATTCTAGTGTAGCATGTTGTGTGACTCTACCACCCCCTTTGTGTGTGTGTGTGTGTGTGTGTGTTTGTTTGTGTGTGTGTGCATGTCCAAAACATAGGGACAGAGAAAAAAGGAGTTGCTGAAAATGTTGCTCAGCATTTTCAGGACAATGACGACTACTTAAGTGAAGACTTCCTGATTAAGAGAAACAAAAGGAAGTACATTGTCCACAAGATGCAAAACTGAGTAGAATTCTATGGAAAGCTGGTGCAGGTGCTACTCTAAAATGTTTGTTTGAAAGTATGACACTCCTAGAAGCAGTTCTTCACACAACTCAATCCTTGCTGAGCAACATTTTCATCAACTCCTTTTTTCTCTGACCCAGGACAATACTGCCCACCTTTGCAGTTTTGAAACATATCACAACACAGAGTGACAGAAGTCCAATGAAGTTTATCTCTTGCTTTTATTGGACAAACAAATGCCACCTTCTTCCAAAATTTCATTGTGGAAGATTGTACCACTGTTTCAAATGGGTTTTAAACAAGAACTTTAACTATGAGAGAATTGCAGACTTGCTCCCATTATTAAATCTCTAGCAGAATCCAGATGGTCAAGTCCAATGACTTCATGCTGCCTTCTCATTAATGTTGCTAGGCAAGATTTCTTCCATCATTCCTCCCTTTCTCTGTGCAAAGTTACACAGAATTTAAAATAAATTCTAAATAAACCTATGATTGCTCACAGCTGTTCAATTGTGGAAGCATAAAAAGTAGTGGTAAGGAAGAGAAATGGATATCCATTTTGAAAACTCTTTCTAGTGTTAAAACAGTTTTTAAACTGCCCCCCCCCCCAAAGAGACATAACGTATATAGATTATATAGCAGGAATTGGATAGTGGCAGAAAATTGCAGTTATTTAAAAATGCTGGTTAAATGTAGTTCCTCTTGGGCAGAGGCAGGACATGGGGAGATAAATAACATTAGGAGAAGGAATACATGGTGTGTGCACTGCCAACTGTATAATATAATGAGAAAATGATTGTGACAGAATTGCACACCATTTATTCATTAGGTTATGTATAAATAGTTAAAATGTCCATGATAAATCTAAATAAAATTAGAAACAATCAGTTACAGATCAAACTAGCAAAGTAATTACAAGTCATTTTAATAATTATGATAGGAATGATAAAAAGCAAATAAAAATACCAAAATCAAATATAAAAATGAAATAATCTAATCTTAAATTAATTTAAAGAAAAATGAAGTCAATGACCGCAGCTATCCTCCAAATATTCTTCAGAAGATTTCATATTAAGTAACTTTGGGAATGTTATCAGACAAGGTGTAAAAAAGATGTGGAGACTCTAGAAAGAGTGCAGAGAAGAGCAATGAAGTTTCTTAGGGGACTGGAGGCTAAAACATATAAAGAACGGTTGCAGAATTGGGTATGTCTAGTTTGTTGAAAAGAAGGACTAGGGGAGACATGATAGCATGATATCTCAGGTGTTGCCACAAAGAAGAGGGAGTCAAACTATTTGCCAAAGCATCTGAGGGTAGAACAAGAAGCAATGGGTGGAAACTAATCAAGGAGAGAAGCAACTTAGAACTGAGGAGAAATTTCCTGACAGTTAGAACAATTAATCAACTGCCTCCAGAAGTTGTGAATGCTTCAACACTGGAAGTTTTAAAGAAGATGTTGGATAACCAACATAAGTGGTGTAGGGTTTTCTGCCTAAGGAGGGGGCTGGACTAGAAGACCTTCAAGGTCCCTTCCAATTCTGTTATTATATTCTAAACTTTGTTAGAAAACAAGCTTGCCTTCTAGGGAGAGGTTACTGCACCAAAAGCCAGAGCAAGGAATAAAATATAGCATCTTCTTTTCTATTTCCCTTCTTTTATCAAAACATAGTCATTACCAAAGGCATCTCCAGTTGGCTGGTTCTGCCCAAACCACTGAAGCAACAGTATCCCAGTGAGATAATAGGGAACATATAAACAGAGAAGGTCCTCGGGATTCTTTCAGTATTGCATGAACAAGATTTTCAGATTTTTCTGAAGGACTTTCAGTGAACCATTTAGAACATTTAGGCAGCAATTTAATGAAAGCAAACATCTGGATCAAATGAACTTGCTATACATTGTAGATGGGAATGGCCAACCTTTCCTTACTGGGGACAATAATTAGGTAGGAAATTAAAATGTAAGAAATACATATTTGTTGCATCTCTATAAAATAAAATGATATATACTTGGAAGACTCAAAGTGTGCTTTTTGAACAGGGTCAGACATGACCATTTATGCTAAGACAATATATTCAAATAGGCCTTTCTCTGTTGGTAAATAAATGTGCAAGTGTATGAATAATACACTTTTATTATATAGTACATGACCAATGTTTTGCTTACCACTGAATGCAGAGCAAATAAAAACAAAAACAAAACACCATCACAGAAGTATTTGGATTCAAAACAACGTCCTGATGTGAGAAATTTCATCAGGTAAATTTCCGCTCCCCCCCCCTCAGTTGTTAGTGTGAACAAGTGTATTGGGGAAAAAGAGAAATCTTTGTAGATAAGATCCCAAAATAAGAAAATATTATAGTAGGTTCAAGGGGGACGCGATGACTCAGTGGCTAAGATGCTGAGCTTGTCGATCAGAAAGGTTGGCAGTTCTGCGGTTTGAATCCCTATTGCCACGTAATGGAGTGAATTCCCATTACTTGTCCCAGCTTCTGCCAACCTAGCAGTTCAAAAGCATGTAAAAATGAAGTAGAAAAATAGGAACTGTTAGATAGGGCAATGAGAAGGCAGACACAGACTTAACACAACAACAGCTCCTTATTCTAGAGGAACAAGTATGTACAATCCAGCAACTGTTCGGTCTGACAGCTCTCCTTTTATAGGAAGCTGTCAGACCTCTTAGCCAATCAGATTAAACCTCTGTTCCCGCCAGAACAGAGGACTAGAGTGGAAACCATGGTAGCTAGTGTTAATATCTAACACCCCTCCTCTCTTGGTTGGGATGTTTGTATTGGTCACATAGTCTTTGAGGTAGGCGGGTCTTTGTTTCACTCTACCAGACCTATGCAGTTCATTTGGAACCGGTTCTTCAGGCAGGTCAGATGGACCTGTCTGCTCCCCAGCTCCGCTCTGTGGAACCTGCTGGAACTTACCCCAGGCCGCGGCTGGAGTTCCTTGGCTTTGCTCGCTTGGAGCTTGCTGTGGGCCTGCAACAAACTCAGATAAGTTTTCCAGACTTTGCGGGTTTGAGCTGGCTGTGGAAGGAGTGAATGATTGCTCCTTTTGGGTAGGGCCTTGGCTGCTTTGTTCCGGAATTTCATCTGGTGCCCTAAGATTGGAGTGGGAGAGGCTACCATGGAGTTGGTCAATATGCCTCCTCCAATTTCTACCACCCTCTAGCTCTAATAGATAAGAGCGAGGCCCGGTGACACCTATCACCGTAGCAGAAATCCACAGAGTTCCCCCGGCATAGTTGTGGGCGTATACTGAATCCCCTATGCTAAAGTTCCGAATCCTGCTTGTGGAGTCTGGGGGTGATGTGGCAGAGTAGTTTGGGTATAGCTGGTCTAAGTGGGATCTTAGACGGTGATCCATGAGAAGCTTGGAGGGGCTTCTCCCCGTGGTGGCGCTTGGCGTAATGTGTTGGATTAGTAAATAGTGATCAACTCGTGTTTGCCAATCACCCGTGCCCATTCTGGCGAGGGCCTCTTTAGCTGATCGCACCATTCACTCCGCCTGACCATTGGAGGCTGGGTGGAATGGCGCAACTAGGGCATGCCAAATTCCCTGGCTAGCTAAGTAGGTCTTGAATTGCATGGCCGCGAATTGGGGCCCATTGTCTGAGACCAAGACATCGGGCAGGCCGTGTGTTGAGAAAAGTCTCTGTAGCACTTTGATGACCACCTCTGCCATGGTAGAGGTCATCAGAGCTACCTGTAACCATTTCGATTATGCATCCACAACTATTAGGAATGTTTGGCCATGAACGGGGCCTGCAAAGTCAATGTGCACCCTCGACCAGGGTGCCTGAGGGTGCTCCCACTCCTTAGCGGGTGCCTCTGGGGGAGCTGGTCTGGATTCCTGACACGGAGTGCAGGTGGCCACCCACTCTTCTATCTCCCTGTCCATGTTAAGCCACCAGACGTAGCTCCTAGCCAAGGACTTCATCCTGACGATGCCAGGATGCCCCACATGTAATGCCTCCAATACTGTCTTTCGCAGTTTGCTTGGAATAACCACCCGGTCCCCCACAGTAAACAGCCCTTAATTACCGACAACTCATCACGTTTAGTAAGAAACATTTTAAATTCGGCCCCCACAGGCCCCTTGGGCCACCCCCTCCACACCCAGTTCAGAATCTGCTTAATAACAGACTCTTTAGCAGAAAAGCGGGCAACGTCATTGGACGAGACAGGTCCAGAGTCCAGACAGTCAATAAGAAGGACCGGTGTCTTGGGAGTGGGGTCAGCCAGCAGTTCAGGTAGGAGACAGTAACTTAAAGTGTCAGCATGTCCCAACATGGAACCAGGGCGGTGAATCAGTTTGTAGGAGTAAGCAGCCAGGAAAACAGTCCACCTGGTCATGCGCAGAGACAAGGAAACCGGGGTAGGTCGGTCCCCAGCCAGTAGCCCCATCAGCGGTTTGTGGTCCATCACAAGTTCAAAATCTTGGCCGTAAAGGTACTTGTGGAACCGCTTGACTCCCGCTACAGCAGCCAAAGCATCTCTGTCCATTTGGCTATAGTTCCTTTCAGCAGGAGACAAGGTTCGCAAGTAGAAGGCGATGGGGGCTTCCATGCCATTGGGCATGCGGTGGCTGAGGACATCGCCGATGCCAAAAGGGGATGCATCACATGTCAACACCAATGGCAGGGTTTGGCTGTACTGGACCAGCAGGGAATCAGCAGTCAGCAGGCATTTTACCATGGCAAATGCAGTGGCCTCATCTCGGCCCCAGGACCATTTGGCGTTCTTGGACAGGAGGCGATGTAAGGGCTCAATGACTGTTGCTTTTTGTTTGAGAAAGACGCTGTAGAAATTAAGTAGCCCGAGGAATGCCTGCAGCTCGGCCTGATTGCGAGGTGTAGGGGCTTCCTGGATAGCTTTTACTTTTTGGGATGTCGGGTGGATCCCAGAGCCATCAATCATGTACCCCAAAAATTCTACCCTGGGCAGATTAATTTTGCATTTTTGTTTTTTGAGCCAGAGGCCTTTTTTGCAAATTCTGGTCAAAACAGCCCTAACTCTTTTTAAAAGTTGTGCCTCGTTTGCAGCTGATACCAAAATGTCGTCGAAATAGGGGACGACTCTTGGTATCCCCTGCAAAAGCCATTCCATGACACTTTGGAACAGTCCGGGGGCGATACTAACTCCGAATTGAAGGCGGTGGCATTTGAATACACCCCTGTGCGTCATGATGGTTTGATCCTCTGCTGTGGCACCATCTACAGGCAACTGCTTGTATGCCTGTGCCATATCTAATTTAACGAAAAATTTTCCTGGCCCTAGCGATTGTAGTAGGTGCTGTACAATGGGCCCAGGGTAGGCGCTTTGTTGCAGCGGGTTGTTAATTGTGCATTTATAGTCCATGCAGATGCGGACTGACCCATCTCTCTTGACCGGGGTCACTATAGGGGTCTCCCAGCGTGCATGGTCGACTGGCTCTAGGATCCCCTGGCTCACCAGTTTGTCAATTTCCCTATCGATTTTAGGGCGGAGAGCAAAAGGAACTCTCCTGGGTTTGAGCCTGATAGGCGCGACGTTGGGGTCCAAGTTAAAAGAAATTGGTGTCCCCACATACTTACCGAGACCGGAGCTGAAGACGTCCTCGAACTCCTTAAAATCGCCTCGGCGCCGCCGTCCTTTATGGTGTTGATCCCAGTGACTTCCAACCCCAGGTCTTTGAACCAGTATAGCCCCAGGAGGCTCTGTAGTGGTGCGCTGGCCATGGTCACTGGAAGCTTGGCGCTGATGCCTTTAAATTGCACCCGGAAGGTGCCCTGGCCCATGATGGGGACTCGGTTTCCCTGGTAGTCGAGCAGCATGATGTCTGGCATGCGAAGGTGCCATTTTTTTTCGGGCTCGAGATGGCTTGCTTCAGGGTCGACCAGGAGATGATCATTAGTGACGATCCAGTGTCGACTTCAAGCTCGCAGGGAGCGTCCTCAATGAGGACTGTGACTTTCAGCTTTGTTTTGGCCGCCTTGTGTGGACTTGCCCTATCGTTGTTTGATAGGTCACTTTGGGTTCTCTCAAAGCACTGCAAGGCTTCCATGGACTTGTCGGCGGATTCAGATGCCCTGACTTTGTCGAGTGCGATCTGCAGAGACATGTTAGATCTGGCTAGCAGACATCTCTGCAGGTTAATGTCCTGCACTCTGCAGATTAAGCGGTCCAAAATTTGGTTGTCCAGGTCACGGAAGTCGCAATATGTTGCTGCTTTTCGCAGGGCGGCAACATATTGGTTAATGGACTCTCCTTCTCTTTGGTTCCGCACGTTGAATTCATGGCAGCAGACATGCCTCGAAGGTTTGGGCACATAGTGAGCTTTTAGAGTCTGTTGTAATGCAGCCCAAGGGACTGCTTAGATTGGAGTTGGCTCCGATAGATCCTTTGCTGTTTCGAAGACCTCTCGGCCACAGTAGCCCAGGAAGAGGTTTTTCTTGCGGGAGTCGGGAACCCCCATGAGGTTGTTTGCCTTGAGGAAGCATTCGAACCTCAGCATATACGATTCCCGGTGTTCGGCCACCGGGTCATACAAAGTTGGTGGGGCGTGCAGGGCCATTCTTGTCTGAGGCGATTCGAATTTGCCGCTTGAATGGTTGCTCAATGCCGCGCCGATGCTCCGGCCTCGATTTACTTGCTGGATGTCTCATTGTTCGTTCTTCACTTATCTGCCTCTCGATCCCATCCTCGTCGCCAGTGTTAGATAGGGCAATGAGAAAGCAGACACAGGCTTAACGCAACAACAGCTCTTTATTGTAGAGGAACAAGTATGTATAATCCAGCAACTGTTCGGTCTGACAGCTCTCATTTTATAGGGAGCTGTCAGACCTCTTAGCCAATCAGATTAAACCTCTGTTCCCGCCGGAACAGAGGACTAGAGTGGAAACCATGGTATCTAGTGTTAATATCTAACAGGAACCACCTTTGGTGGGAAGGTTCCATGTACCTTGGGCATTTAGTCATGCTGGCCACATGGTCATGGAGATGTTTTCAGACAGTGCTGGCTCTTCGGCTTGAAATGATGATGAGCACCGCCCCCTAGAGTTGGGAACAACTAGCACATATGTGCGAGGGAAACCTTTACCTTTTTATAGTAGGCTCAGTCCCAGTAATTAGCTACTAATTGAAGTAAACAATCCTTAATTGGGTATACATTTGCTTTAACATGCTAGAAGGTTGCTTTGCATAAACTATTTGTAAAAACAGTAACCATTCTGAATATGTCATTTCTTTAAAAAGATATGGTTATTAGGATTTCAAGTTAAGAAAAAAAAATCTAATTTTATTTTTTTAATCCATATGAACTGGTAAAGAATTGACAGTGTGGAATAGCTGCCCATTAGCATCAGTAAAAAGCTGCCAAATTGGGTATGAATCTATTGTCCTGATGGAGAATAGAAAATTAGGGCCAGCTTTTCTTTCCAAATCTGCAACTGTGATCAAATTTCCCTCACCACTGCCCTGTTTTTCCCTTTCTTTTTCATGTTGCTTCTGTGTTCCAATGATTTTTATAAAACAAGTTTGCATCTGGCTTCATTCAAAATGTTTTTATCTGCTCCCATTTGAATTCAACACTTTTAAAAGGGTGATTTAAATTTATGAAGAACTGGCCAAGCCAACTTCTCTGCCCCAAGAGGTTTTTGTAATGGGCACCAGAAATGCAGACATTTTAAATTAAATGTATGCTGTTTAATCAAGTTGCAAGGGAGCGTGTAGAAGTCCTGCAATTCCAGAAAGTATGTGCTTTCTTTTTTTAAAAAAAATGTATAGTTTTGTGATTTTGTTGGTCTAACTATCATGTGGTTAATAGTGCAGAAGGGCAGCAAAAAGCTGTTAAGGCTAACATACTTGCCAAAAAAATCAAAAGCCAACAAAAATATTGAAGCACAGAAATGAAATTAAATTGGCCTGAAGCTGTTTCAACTGCCAGATTTCTTCTACAAAATCTTAGTAATTACTGAACAGTCCTATAAGGTCTCACATGTATATATGCTGAAGTATAAGATGACATTATTTTCAAAGAATAAAATGGATTGTATAATTTCAAGTTACAAGTGAACCTTTTAACTTTTCCCCTATGAAGAGCTAGGAGAAGAAATGGATTGTGTTAGACAAGAACATATTTGTTATTGTTTAAACATCTACATGTTTCCCTTGAGGAAAACATTTAAGCACAGCTTCTTTAACCATATCTGTCTAAAGGTATGGCTTCTTTTGCCAACTCCGGGTTTTAATATACAAGATTCTCTAAAACCTGTTGAGAGCTCAGTGCCCAGCAAGGTGCTTTACAGGCGTGACTCCCTGAACCTCCTGCATTGAGGGGCTCAGGGTTCCTGTTTGTTCATACTGCATTATGGTGGAACAATGCTACATAAAAGGATTGTGGCAAAATTAAATATATCAGTTTTCGTTACTGTTAAATGGATTGGTAGCATTTGTCCACCAGAGGGCGCTTTGATAAAACCTCCTTAAACTTGGACCTCTTTCTGTTACCGCCTCCTTCTGTTCCATCTGTAAACCAGACCAAGGGCTGTTGAGTAATTTCCCCAGCAAAATAATAAGCAGGATTCTTGCCTTGTTGTAACTTGAACTCCAGTTACACAGCTCTTCTGTCTTCCAACAGTGTCCACACTGTTAGTATTATTTTAACCTGGTTTTTAATTCTATAAAATATGCTGTTTTTATTTTAGCGCTTTGAGACCTCATTCATCTTTAAAAAGACAGGATGCAAATAAAATAAATAAGCAAGACTGTAGAATTCCTCCCCTCCTATTTCCTTCCTGGTTTGTTCATCTATCCATCTCCCTTACTTGTTGTGCAACAAATTGCAAATTCTGCTCACAGCAACTTGTTGAGGAGGAGGGTGGAGGGTAAAAAACAGGAAGCGACAGTAGCTGTTTAGTCTCCCATATCAACATATGCTCTGAAAGGTTTCTCTAGTTTCCAGGAAATGTTAATTCCCTGGATATCTTGACGGAAACTCTGATAGTTAAATTGAAATTGGTTTAAATGCTGCATTTGATCCATTAATACAGATTGTGAAACCTAGAGCTCCTCCAGCGAATTTGACTTCACCTTTTCGTATTTTAAACAAGCCAAACATCACAGTGTTAAATAAATGTGTAAACTGACTTCTGGCAAAAACCTCACTTCCTCACTTAGTTATCACCCTGAAAATCCGTTTTAATTTTTGAGCGTGTAGGTCTGTAATAAAACTGTATGTAGAATAAATCACAGTTGCCTGTTTTTTTTCTTCAAATGGGGAGTGAAGAGATGAGCTCTTGCATTTTTATAAAAAGTGCAATATAGCAAGACATGGACTGGACTGTGATTTCACTTAGATCCTTATCCACAGGACCAGAACCTCAGCTTATATGGAATTTTCTGGTATCTGTCTTGGAGAACTCCTGTAGGGAATGTATTAAATGTATTATGCTAAGGAGAGTACTTTCTGGGGTTTAGGGACAGTTAAATGGTCATCTACAAGTGTGCTCAGTGCCATCCCAGTTCAGTGTCTAGCCTTGAATCCTAATTAGAAGGAATGCAGATAATCTGTTTCATCTGGACCCCCTGAAGCTGCTGCCCACCAGAAGGGAAAGTTACAGATGGGCTGGAAATAATCCACCCTTACTGGGTCTAATCATAGCTTCTTGAAGAGGGTACCTATTGTCTACTCCTTAAAATCAAGAGGAACCACTGACCTTTTCCAAAGATGAACTTACCACTATTTGGACTCAATCACATATTTCATCCTGGGAGACACATGGATCTAACCAACAGATGGCTGTGCAACAACTTGAAGGACTCTGTTCACTTGGGACATATAGGCACACAAACGCTTCCGAGATGATCATACCAGATTATACTTCAATCAATTCCAACAGAATCTGCACAGCTCGAGTCCAACCCAGAACAAACCTGAATGATTATATTTAACACATGTTCCAATAGTCCTCATGCTGGGTACATATGGATATATCAACAACATGATCCTTAATACGTCGTCCCCTCCTATTTGTTGACCTTCGTATATTTTCGTAACAATTTAAATTGTTTCTTCTTAAGTGGCTTTGGCTCTGGGTAATCAAGGTTTGTCAGCTGTGTTTTTGTTCTAAGAGCTCAGAAAATCAATATTTTTCCATTGATGGGACTCCCCATCCCCATTTGACTGGGCTAAAACATTTCTCACAGTGTTTCGTGTAGGCTTCTGCAGAGAAGGAGCCTGCTTGGTTTCAGAGTTGTTGGCAAGGGGCCTGGCATTCTGGAAGAGCCTTTGCTTCGTTTCTGTCCACAAGAGCTGCTCCTCTTCACTGCAAAAGCACCATGGAGCTTTTTTGTTCACAGAGATCGATAATTCAATACAGACTACAGCGGGGGTGGGAGCATATGTTTAAAGGCATGACATCTCAACCTTACAGCTGCAGAGAAGTTCAGCAAGAAGAAAGTAGAACACATATGCACACACATTGGGGAAAAATCATGTTGTGCTCTAGCAAAATATTAAGCTTTAAATGCCCTGAATTCACAGTATCCTACATTTGCTCTTTCTTCTTCTTCTTCTTTTAAAGTTAAACTAACCAGATGTGCTCTCTTGACACTTGCCTTCTGGGTTGCCAACATCTGGTAATCCCACCACTGGAATCACATTTAACCCAGAAAGTGGTTGCCAAGACTCTCCCTAGTTGTTCACTTTGATACTCGTTATTACAAATCCCTCCCCCAACTTTTTGTGTTGTTTAAGAAGAGATTGAGTTCATAAGTGCTATACATTGTATAACGAACATCCTTTAATCTGTCCAGTTTATGCTTTAGGACTAGAAATTGACTTTGGCAATGAAAAGAAACATTACTGGATAGCCTGCTAGTGATTATTTGAAGAATAGAAATAGCACTTCAATTTATATAATGTCCCATAATGCTTTACAGGATCAAACTGTAGGCTGTAGGTAGAGTTAGCTTGCAATGCTGCATTCTAACTACTGTGCCATCATGGCTCTATGTGAGCTGAGGGGAAAAACACATGGTTAGATCAGAGCAAGGCCACCAATAAGGCATAACTAAGATAGACCGTAAGTTCAAATCTCCATCTAGTGTTTATTATGGTCAGATGGATGAGATGGGATGGATGGGAGACAGCAGGTTCTTTAAAGTCCAATCAGCTGTTTCCCTGGCATTAAGTCTTCTGTTCACACAATGGGAAATTGCCAGGAGAAAATTGGTTAATAACTTTTGTCATAGTTACATGGTTTCTAGACCCCTAGTGCAGTATTTGGCTAAAAGGCAGAGGACAGCATAAAATTATCTAGATTTTCTCCTCCCTGAAATAAAGTATACAGCAACATCAGCAGAAAACGAGCATCCTTGCAGTTCTAATCTTTGAAGCTACATACAGAATCTAAACAAACACATCCCCACCTCCGGATGATTGAATTGTAGTGGATGGCTGAAAAATGGTTGAATGGATACGTAACTGAAGGAAGAGCTCTGCCTCAGGGAAGAGGGATACCAGAGCTGAGGGGAAAGGATCGTCCTGGGGGTTTTAGGGCTGGGTTTTAGTGTAATTCACAGGTGGTATTCAGCAGGTTCTGACCAGTTCTGGAGAACCGGTAGTGGAAATTTTGAGTAGTTCGAAGAATCAGTAAATACCACCTCTGACTGGCCCTGACCCCATCTATTCTCTGCCTCCCGAGTCCCAGCTGATTGGGAGGAAATGGGGATTTTGCAGTAATCTTCCCCTGGAGTGGGGAGGGAATGAAGATTTTACAGTATCCTTCCCCTGCCACGCCCACCAAACCATGCCCACCAAGCCATGCCCACAGAACCAGTAGTAAAAAAATTTGAATTCCACCACTGGTGTAATGGCCATTAGTAGCCATTTGCCAACCTTAATGATAGGAGATTTAAGAAATGAAGGTTCACAAATCTTAATATTTAAATATATCGAGGCTGACATGTTGCCAGTAGTGCTCATGATTAAAGCAACATGTGTAAATACTACAGTGGTTTATAATCCACAAAGCAGCCTTAAACTTTATCAATCTCTCAGCCAGAATGATAACCTAGGGAAGTAGTTATTCCACATTAAAGTTTGTGAAGCCTTTATATAGCTTAATTCTATTGAAAAGATCTCAACTTCTTAACAAGTTGATAGAATAAAGCAAATAATTTTACTTTCCAATTCCTATGATAACAAGTGAGAACAGTTGGTTTATTACAAAATTAATGTCCTTAAATATATATTTAGTCAAGAAAAATGCCATTTTTAGAAATTCCTGAGACCCTGATGCTTATGAAAACGTTGTATGTGCAGAAGACAATTTCTTGAAGTTTCAAAGAAGTGGATCTCATAGGTTCAAAGGGCGCGGAAGTCAAAGCCTCTAGGACACGAGGCAACTCCCAAATTGGATATCTATGTATGGCAGGGGGACGCAGATTGGATGCTCCACTGAGAAATCTCTGGATCAAGGGGTGAGAAGGCAGATGTTTGGATGCCAGGATACCACCTTGCCCAAGACTTGGGAGAGAAGAAGAAGGGATGCCTTGCATAGACATAGCACCTTCCGGACAAGTTCCCTCAGATTGAGAATGTGGTCGTTGGATAGGAACACCCTCTCTGCCATGGTGTCTATCAAGACCCCAAGGTGAAGAAGTCGAGTGCTGGGAACAAGGTGACACTTTTTGAGATTCACCCCAAACCCGTGATTCCACAAGGTGTGAATGGTGAGGGCGAGAGCTCTTTCTGCCTGAACCTGAGACCTGGACAACAAGAGGATGTCGTCCAGGTAACAGAGAATCCAAACTGGGGATGACCTGATGTGGGCAGCTAGTGCTGCCAGTATCTTTGTGAATACCCTGGGGTCAGAGGATAGACCGAATGGAAGAGCTCGGTACTGGAAGTGCCTCCCCCCATAGGAGAAGCGGAGATATTTTCGGTGGTCTATGAAGATGGGGATATGAAGGTAAGCTTTGGTCAAGTCTACAAGTGAGGAAGTTTCCTTTCCTGACTGCCTGGAGGATGGTGTGCAGAGAATGCATTTTGAACCGCCGATAGACAATGTGGCGGTTCAATGTTTTTAGATCTAAAATTGCTCTCCATCCCCCGGAATTCTTCAGTACCACAAACAGGCGGGAATAAAAACCCTGCCCTTCCTGATGGGGAGGAACCGGTTGGATGGTCCGGATCTCCAACAGATGCTGAATAGCCTGTTCCATCAGTGCCCTTTTGTGAGGACACTGAGAGACCGGGCATGGCAAGAAGTGTTCCTGGGGAGAGGAATTCTAGCATGAGACCAAATTTGACAGTTTTGAGTACCCAATTGTCTGTTGTGGTCTCCTCCCAGAGGTGGGCAAAGAATGCCAGTCGGACTCCGATCGGAAGAGAGTCCAGATAGTCATTTCCTACGTGAAAAATTGTGGTTGCTGTTGTGTACTGGCAAGCCTGGCCAGCAGAGGGCGTTCATTCAGAGAACCCCTCTGATTGGTCCAGGTGCGCCTGCTGGCCGGTGGGACAAATACCCTGTTTCTATTGGTTCGCCGTCTGACAGCTGCATGTATAAATAGCTGTCAGACGGCTTTCGTTCCTTTGGTTCCTGTCAGTTCTGTTGAGCTTAATAAACGTGTTGAAGTAAACAACTGACTCCGTCTCCTCAGTTTCAAGATCTAACACTGGCGACGAGGATGGGCGACACGGAACCCTTCATCGTGCCTCCAATGGCTACTAATTCCTTTTTCTTGCCTTTCCGGCCAGAGGTTGAGGCATGGGACGCGTTTTTGAAACGTTTCGAATGTTTCCTCATCGCCCATGACCTCACAAGCCTCCCTCGAGCGCAAACGGGGCATATTCTTAAATTACTGCGGCCCAGAAATGTTTGCCACAGCACGGGCTCTTTCTTCGCCTGATCCAGTCCACACGGTGCCGTGGGATCAACTGCTGCTTAAACTGAAGCAACATTACGAGCCCGCTCCTTCTCGCTTCGCCCAGTGCCAATATTTTCGCCGCTGTATCCAAAAAGAAAGACAGTCTATCTCTCAATATGTGGCCCCGCGGAGGCTATCCATTGTGAATTCAACGACCACGAGGAGGCATTACTCGAGCAATTTATCTACGGCCTCCGCAATGTCAAATTGCACCGCTGCATTTTGGCCCGGCCTGAACTGACGTTAAAGATCGCTGTGGATGACGCCCAGGCGTACGAAATAGCTGATCAGTCCACTCCGGACTTCAGCCACCTCACTCAGCCGCCACAAGCCGCCTACAACACCGCCTATGCTACGCCCTCCACCTATGCTCCGTCAGTGGCTAATTCGTTCCGCACTGACGTCGACCAGGCCATCGATCGCCTTCAAGCCCTCTCCACAAAGGATGGGCGTCCCTGCCTCAGCTGCGGCGGCCGCCACCCTCGCTCAGCATGCCGTTTCCGCACCGCGCTCTGCCACCAGTATGGCAAAAAAGGCCACCTAGCCGCTGTCTGCCGCTCCGCACCACCGGACCGACGCTCTCAAACGCCGCTGCCTCAGCTGTCCCACACTCCGGCTCATCTGCCATCGTGCCGCCAGCACTCTCTCTCTGTGGGGGACCCTGCTGATGCTTTTCCTGAATGGCTAGTTGACTCGGCCTCTTCTTCTATGGAGGGCCGAGGTAAGCTGCACCTACCTATCTGTATCGAGGGTGTCCCTTGCTCTATGGAGGTGGACACTGGATCAGCCCGATCCATTATGTCCTGGGACACCCTTCACTCCCTCCTGCCCTGGTTCCGCCGCCAACATCTGTCTCCCCCGGACTGCCGGCTGCGCGACTACCAGGGCAACTCCATTGTATTACTGGGTTGTGGACACTTCCAGATTTCCTATGGCTCCCATCAAGCTGTCCTGCCCCTATTAATTGTAAAGCATTCCCTGGCCTCTTTACTGGGGCTGGATTGGTTCAAAGTCCTCGGTCTTTCTATTTTGGGGGTTCACTCTCTCTCTCCTTCCCCTCCGTCCCCCCTCTCATCTCTCTCCTCCCTCCTTTCTGAATTCTCTGATGTGTTCGACTCCTCCCTGGGCTGCTATACTGGCACGCCCATCTCCCTTAATCTCGATCCTTCCGTGGCACCTATCTGCCTCAAAGCCCGCCGTCTGCCCCTTGCTCTTAAAGCTAAGGTAGACGCAGAGCTCGATAAGCTAATTGCCCAAGGCGTCCTCGAACCTGTCGATTTTTTGCCCTGGGAGACGCCTATTGTGGTCCCTCTAAAGTCCGACGGATCCATTAGGATCTGCGCAGACTTTAAATTGACCGTAAATAAGGCATTGCAATCTCACCCATACCCCGTGCCCGTAGTCCAACACGTCCTGCACTCCTTGGGCCAAGGCCGAGTTTTTGCAAAACTCGACCTTGCGCAGGCGTACCAACAACTACCAGTGGACGACGCCACCACGCTTGCGCAAACCATTGTCACCCACCGTGGCGCGTTCAAATGCCACCGATTGCAGTTTGGCATCAGTGTGGCCCCGGGCATCTTCCAAGGACTCATGGAGCGTTTGCTCCATGGCATTCCCGGGGTCACACCCTACTTTGACGACGTCCTAATCGCCGCTCTGGACCGGTTAGGACTCGCCAAAACCTTACGCTCCATTCTGCAGCGTTTCCGCGCTGCTGGACTCCACCTCAAGCCCTCCAAATGTAAATTGGGCGTCCCTGCAGTCACCTTCCTGGGGTACCTCATTGATGGCCACGGCATCCACCCCGACCCCTCCAAAGTGGAAGCCATACTATCTGCTCCCACCCCTTCCAACAAGGTTGAGCTCCAAGCATTCTTGGGGCTCCTCAATTTTTACTCCTCTTTTACCCCTCATAAAGCCTCCCTCACTGAACCTCTCCACCGCCTCCTGGATGCCTCCACCCCTTGGACCTGGACAAGCCGCGAGGCGCATGTGCTCGTGGCTGTCAAGCGCTCACTCACTGCCCCTCCAGTCCTCGTTCAATATGACGAGCGCTACCCCCTGGTACTCGCTTGCAATGCCTCCCCCTTCGGCGTTGGGGCTGTCCCCAGCCACGCCTACCCAGACGGCTCAGAGGCGCCCATTGCCTTTTACTCCCGCACCTTATCAAAGCCTGAGCGAAATTACAGCCAGCTTGATAAGAAGGCGCTGGCCGCCGTTGCGGGAGTAAAAAGGTTCCACCACTACCTATATGGCCGGCCTTTCTCCCTTGTCACCGACCATAAGCCCCTCCTCGGCATCATTGCCGGGGACCGCCCCACTCCACCCATTCTCTCTCCCCGCATGTCCCGATGGGCCGAATTCCTCGCGTCCTATTCGTACACCCTTTCATACAAGCCAGGTGGGCACATTGCCCACGCTGACGCTCTGAGCCGCTGCCCTCTCCCTCTACCTGTTGCCGACCCTGCTCCCACTCACTCTCTCTCTCTCATCGACGACCTCAGCCTTCTGGTGTCTGTTTCTGACATCGCTCGGGCTTCCCTTGCCGACCCGATTCTCTCCCGTGCTATGTCCGCCGTAAGTCGAGGCTGGCCTGCCTCGTCTTCGGACTGCCTAATGCTGCCATTCTTCCGCCGCCGCCTGGAGCTCTCAGTCCTCCAGGATTGCCTGCTCTGGGGCACCCGAGTGGTCGTTCCTACCTCCCTGCGCAGCGCGGTGCTGTCCCGCCTCCATGACGGCCACCCAGGCATCGTCCACATGAAGAGCCTCAGCCGCAGATATGTCTGGTGGCCGTCCATGGACGCGGACATTGCCTCCTTTGTACAACGCTGCACCCCGTGCCAGCAAGTACGTGCCGCTCCTCCAGCCGCTCCGGCCAGGGAGTGGGAAAGCCCTATGGCCCCATGGAGTCGTCTTCACGTCGACTTCATGGGCCCCATTGATGGCCGTTCTTTCTTTGTTGTTGTGGATGCGTGGTCCAAGTTTCCTATGTCCAGCTCCACCTCCTCGGCCACCATCCGTGTCCTAGACTCCTTATTCATGACCCATGGGCTGCCAGACGTTATCGTCTCAGATAATGGCCCGCAATTTTCCTCCGAGGAGTTTCAAACCTATCTGACCTCCCTTGGCATTCGCCATGCCCCAGTCTCTCCCTATCACCTGGCGGGCAATGGCCTGGCAGAACGGGCCGTCCATTCTGCCAAAGAAGCCTTTGCTCGCATGTCTGCTCTGCCTTGGTCCTCCCGCCTTACCACCTACCTCCGCTCCCAACACTCTACCCCTTGCCCTGCTACAGGCAAAAGCCCAGCCGAACTTTTGATGGGCCGCCGCCTCCGGTCAACTCTTGACCGCCTCCACCCTCTCTACCCCCTCCCTCCTTTTCCCCTTCCTCCCACCCGAGGTCTTTTCTGGTAGGGGAGGGGGTATTTGCCCACAATTTTATGGGCGAGCCCAAATGGCTACCTGGACGAGTCACTGACATTACGGGGCCCTGTTCCTACAGGGTCCTCCTCTGCGATGGGAGACATTGGTGGCGGCACATAGACCAGCTGCGACGGCGACCAACCGAGGGGCCTGAGAACAGACCACCATCACAAACACAACCAGGCCCTGACAACGCCGCCTGCCGGCCCGACCGTCCAAACACCTCTGTCTCCGAGTCCGCGCAACCCAGTCCCGGTGCGCTAGCAGCCTTACCATTGCATGCTGGTGCTTTGCCGGGGGTTGGGCCTGTCGAGGACTCCACACGGCCTGCTTGTCACCAGGGTGGAACTGACACTCCTCCCTCCTCTGGCGAGGCGCCATCTTTGCCAAGGCGCTCGCAATGCATGCGCAGATGGCCATCGTACCTCGATGATTACGTCTGCGCAATCCAGGGGAAAGGGGTGTTGTGTACTGGCGAGCCTGGCCAGCAGAGGGCGTTCATTCAGAGAAGCCCTCTGATTGGTCCAGGCGCGCCTGCCGGCCGGCGGGACAAATACCCTGTTTCTATTGGTTCGCCGTCTGACAGCTGCATGTATAAATAGCTGTCAGACGGCTTTTGTTCCTTTGGTTCCTGTCAGTTCTGTTGAGCTTAATAAATGTGTTGAAGTAAACAGCTGACTCCATCTCCTCAGTTTCAAGATCTAACAGTTGCCTCCTCCATGGTACGATTTCTTGGAGGGGAAACACTATGTGTTTCTACTGGACCTGTCCTGGTGAGATTCCTGTCTGGGAGTGTAGGATTGGTGTTGTGGATGGAGGAAGGAAGGTCCCCCATCCGCCAGTCGAAAGGGCGACCCCATATAGAAGGGAGCAGGCCGACTTTTCCTGTTTCTTATAGATGGATGAAAGGACTTTGCGCTTGTCTTTAGATTCCGTGAGGTACGGGTCTAAGGGATTACCAAATAATTGGCTGCCATTGAATGGGGAGGCTGCTAGGCACCACTTGGTATGGACATCTGCCTGCCATGGCTTGAGCCAAAGCAGATGCCTGGCCATGACCAAAGAGGCTATGGCTTTAGAAGCGAACCTAGCAGCATTAAGGGAAGAATCAGCCACAAATTCAACCGCTGCCCTGATCTTGTTGAGATCCCTATGTGATCTAGTGTCAGTAGGAGCGATGTGCTCCTGAAGCTGTTCAATCCAAACCAAGGGCCGCCCTGGAGAAAAAGGAAGTGGCCATAGAGGCCCTAACAGCCCAGGCCCCAGCCTGATAGTTTTTGACTAAGGTTTGATCTGACCTTTTCTCCTCAGGCTTGAGAACCTCTTCAGGGGCTCCAGAGACCACAATAGGTAAGGCAGGGCTGCAACCGGTGAGTCCACTGGGGGAGTCTCGAAGAACTTGGTGAGGTCTGGCGCAATGTTGTAGAGACGTTTGTCAAGGTTGGTCGGCTGTGGGCCCGTGCCTGGAGACTCCCACTGCTTCTGGATGACGTTCAGGAATATCTTGGGCACAGGGATCACCTCTTTTTCCATTGTGGGTTTGGTGAATGGGGTACTGGGATCCTCAGTTGAAGCCGGTTCTGCCAGTTTATCCTGTGAAGTAGAAGCTGAAGCAGAAGATGGTAAGTTAGCAGCTTTAATGGCTTTAAGTAGAAGGGACTTGAAATGATCAGTTTTGAATAATCCGGTAAAGGCAGAGGTATCTGGGGTGATCACCTTGTCATCAGACAGGTCTGAGTCCCACAGGTTATCTTGTTCCCGGCCAATTGAGGCTGAGAAGTAGAGACAGAGGGATCAGGTTGCTGGGCCGCAGCAGAAGATTTATGCTTATGGCCATGTGATGGAGCAGGTTGCTATGATCTGTTTAATGGTTTCAGCAATGATGGTTGCCATATCAGCAGGAGAGATGTACATGGTGTGGGGGAAACAGCCATGGAGCCGTAGCTCATGAGCTGGCCGATCTGATTGCAAGGCTGGCTTCCTGAGTGAACTTGTGGCCGCAGGCAATCAGACAGCTGAGGAGAGGCAGCCAGAGATCAGTTTCGAATTTCCCTCCAATTTGTAGAATAAAGGATTATTTAAAGAACCAATTTAAAGGAACAACATTTTTTTTTTGGAAAAATTCACCAATTAAAGATATAATTCAATAATTTGGAGGAAAGATCAATTCTCACAGCCAGTCCAGGTTGGACTGAGTTTGAAACTGGGGAGGTGCCACAAGGGCCCAATGACATCATAAGTGTAGATTCTGATTGGTTAATGTACGGAGCATACCCAGTCCAGCTGCTGTCTCTACGATAACAGGAAAATAATGGAGACAAAGACAATTGGGCAGGTCTCCTGTTTCAAACTCCTGTTTCAAGCCCTTCATTCTGCCAGCAATAGAAACACTCACAGAGACAACAGTGCTGAACATGCACAGAGGAGTCATGTGCCATCCTTACATTCCTTAAGACCACTATATACCTATACTAGTCCTAACAGAAGTTGAATCCAACTGCTTCCAACCCAGTAGGAATGTTAAGTCATACAGGGCAAAAAGCACTGAGTCAGTTTCTGCTTCCGAATGTACCTCTATATTTAGAGCTTAAAAACCAACAATTAGTGTGATGTGAGGATTTAATATTTTTCACTACCAGATCGATAGCTATGGCTTTAAATTGCTTCCCGAGGATTTTTTTTTTTTTGGTGCTATTGCCTAATCTGTACTCAATGTGTACACAATAATTCTTTTTTTTTTTCCTTCCTTGGAAGAGGAATCTATTTCATCAGTATATGAAAAGCTAGCCATGCTGCCTTGCTATGATGCAAAAGAAGCTTGAAGAGGTTGCATTGCATTCATTAAAATCTGGGATAAATTTCCTTTTCCGTCAAAAGTCAGCTGATGAGGAGGAAAAGTAATGACTTAGCAAGAAGAGGAAGCAAAAACGGACTTTACGCTCCTGGGATGTTCTTTCAACTTCTCAGTTGGTGGTGAGCATGCAGTCCTCAGATTTAATGGTGGTTCTCCATCCAAATATTAATGAGGCCCCAAAACCTTAAGCTTTTATGAGCTCAGCCAAGGTCAGCTAGAAACCAGTATTTCTCTTCAAACATATTTCTGCAGATGTTGCTTTTGTTTCTTAACATAAGGCATGACAATAATTTTGGACTGTATTCCTCTACTTTCAAGAACAATGTTTCTCAACTTGACAACCCGAAGATGTGTGGATTTCAACTCCCAGAATTCCCTAGCCAGCCCAGCTTAGTATATCATCTGGCTTTCCTGTAGCAGGGGGAATAGCTTGAAATTGGCCACGCTGGTGGAAACTTGCTGACACTATAAACATGGCAGGTTCCTAATGGGAGATGAGCACTATGCTAGGCCCTATTTTTATTTGCTTTAGAACAGGTAACTATGGTGGCCTATGTTCAGGTAACGAAGGAAGAAAGGGAAAGGATAGTAGATAATTTTTCTTACTTCCGGCCTAACCTCAGCAAGAGACTTTTCCCCTGGCAGGCCATCTGGGCAAAAGCTGAAGGTGTAAGTCAAACTGAAAGTCAGAAGTGAAGTTGAAAAGGATCAACAACATATATTTTTGCTTAGAAATATGAAGGGAGATATAAGTCAGGTAGTTTTGCCTTAATGCACCTTTCTACTGGTATATCAGAAGAGGCGATTCTTGTAAATTGTTGCTATTTACGTGGCCTGTTGGCTTCTCTAGGGCTATTGTATGTAGGCAGCAAAGATGCAAACAATCATTAATTCTTTTTGTAGTTCTAGGTTTCCTTCTGTTAAGGCTGTGAAAACTGCTGAAAAGGGCACTTTTGTTTTGAAGGGCACATGTTTGCAAAGCACTATTTGGTATGTCAATGAAGATTCTCAGTCCTCCAGGTAGGGTTGCCTGAAAATTGAGTCAACTGGACTTATTTTTGCTGATTTGAAACATTTGACTGCTAATCCAAGCAGCTTCCAAGTTAGTTAACCAAAGAGTCATTGGAATATACCAACTCCTCCTGTAAGAAACTCAAGGTTTCTTTCCCAAAGTGTCTGACAATATGTCAATGAAGATTCTTAGTCGTCCAGGTAGAGTTACCTGAAAATTGAATTGTCTCAATTGATGTTGGAGGAATTGTCCATTCCAATGACTCTCTGCCTAATCAACTTGCTCAGCCCGAGGAAGCTATTTGGATGAGCAGTGAAATGTTTCAGATCAACACAAATAAGTCCAGTTGCCACGACTCACTTTTCAGACACTCTTTGGAATATTATACAAAGTCATAGTCATTAACACATTAAGCCCAACTTAGCCAATTATGGTTTAGGGTACAATCTATCCGGGCAGGATTCACACAATGTTTTAAGAAGTAAAGTGAGTTTATAAATCATGCTGGCTAAGTTTAAACAACATTGTGCTCTACCCTGTCATATGATTCTGTTCCCACTCTTAGTATATGGGATGTTCATTCCCAATTTTTTTGGAAATATGAATTTCTTGGACAAGACAGGTTTTTTAAAAACCTGATGTTTACTATAGTTTGTTCATGTTATGCTAAATGAGGTGTGTGAAAGAGAGTAATATTAATGCTGTCCCTTAAGGCAAAGGAACTTTTGATTTAGGAGGCTGCTGAGTCTGACAAAATATTGTCAAATCCAAACCATCTCCTTCCCTGGAGTTGGTTAAGCAGAAACTGGACATCTTTCTATTGGAGATGCTGCAATAATGGATTCCTGGATTGGGCAAGAGATTGGACTAGATGATCTATAAAGTTCTTTCCAAATTTTTCAGTGAAAATGCTGAAGAACATAGTTTTGAGGTAAAGCAAATAGAGGGAAACCTCACTGATTAAGAAAACCTTATCTCTTTATTTGGCAAACATGCAAGTCCATCTCCAATGTTTGTCAGCTTTTGAGAAGTTGAGCCAAAGTTGTATAAAAATTCTTGGAAACTTGAGCGCAGCCTTTTTGGAAAAGGAGAATTAAAAAGAGAACATGACCATAGTTTGAAAACTCAGGTGCAGCCAACTGGGCAAAGTTTTGAAGAGAAAAATGGACTAGGAGAGAAAGCTTTAGGCAAAACACAAATGGCTTGTCCGTTAGCCAAAGCAAAATTTAAATGGGGTGGGAAAAATGTTTTGGTAGCCCAGATTGCTGGAAATATACTCTTCCTGGAATTTATTTGTGGCAAGCTTTATTATGATTATATGGATCCAAGCTAGTGTTCTGACAGCCAACAATATAAAAAATAATAGCTTTTCAGCATGTGTTCCATTATTCACGTGTTTATTTTTGAGCAGAGTTCAGTACTGATTGTCTGGAAGTTGTAAATTGTTTTAAGAACACAACGTAATACTACAGTATTTCTATCATTGTTAAACCCATCCATGAACATAATCGTGAACTTATTGAGCAAAGTTTCTAGATTGCAGGTTATGAAGTCCAAGAAAGGTTCAACAGCAGCTATTTTCCTTTGGAGAAATTGAGAACTAAGAAAACTACCATAGCTGGGCTGCAAAAATCTGGGAAGGCCCTAGGCATGAAAGCAAAGGCATAAGTGTATCCTTGGTGGGCCTTTTGATTTTGGAATCTGATCTGGGAGCCCTCCTAGCAGGGCTGGGGTTGATGTTAGCAGGGACGTGCGGTCAGGGGAGGCAGGGGAGGCTGCGCCCGGGAGCTGCGGAGGCAGAAATGTTGTCGGCGCTCCCAGATGACGAAGGCACGAAAGCGACTGGGGAACGACGAGAACCTTCCTGCCTCTGCTGGATTTCGCGCGCTCCTCGCGACTGCAATATGCCGGCGGAGCATGCTCAGGAAGGCAGGGAATGGGATCACGTGTGCTGGAGGCTGAGGCAGCCTGAGCCTCCAGCACACGTGGTCCCTTTCCCCGGCTTCCTGATGACATCACCAGCCTCACCAGCCATAAACCTCACCGCACGTCACTGGATGTTAGAGCTGCTAGAATTCTCCCTCATATCCCTCCTATGAATAGGAACAATGCACACAAAATACTTTCATACAGCCAGACTTTCAGAAAAGTAGAGAACAATTTGGATGGGCATGTTCTTAAGACCCACCTTCACAACCAACCTGCTTTGTTTTAATCCTTATCATTTCCTCTGCTCATCTTTAGAGCAGGCAGAGATTGAGCTCCCTCCCACCAACAACTTCAGCCCCTGCAACATCCATGACCGTAAATGTCTGCAGAAACAACAAGCAAGAGCACGGGAACGAATAAACAATGGTGTCAAGATGAGGAATCATGGGAACCTCATGCCCCGGGAGGACATCCGGCCACTGGTGAGGGGCTTTGGTTTTTCTTCAGAGAAAGGGGAATAGAAACCACATTTGACTGAATTAGGCTCTTCCCATTTGCTCCTCAGTTTTGCTCTTCATTTCCCAACATTTCAGATCCCTTCCAGATGTGTTAGAATTACAAATCTCAGAATTAGCCTGCCAGCATAGCCATAGGATTTCTAGAAATTCTAGCCTGATGCATTTGGAGGTTTGAGGACAATCTGATTAAGAACACCTATTTGAAACAAGAAATATTTGTACTTCTGTACTCTCTGGTTTTTTTTTTTTGCTACTTTATAAAATTCATTCCCAACTTGCCTCAGTGCTGGTTATTGCTAGTCATTTAATCCAGTGCATCAGGTGAACTCATTGGAGGCTTCCCTGTTATATCCAAAGTTGCCTTTTGAATATCTCACTAAGCTTGACTAACCAAGCCATGGATGGCTCATTAGCCACCTCCATTCCAGAGAGAAGTAATCTGGTGAAAATGAAAATATTCATTAACATGATACCCGCATTTACTCTGAGAGACCTTGGATGCATTCACAGTTCCTGTGTTCTGACTGCAATTCCTCCTATTATTTTGCCAACAGGTCCAAGGCTTGTGTCAGAGTGAACTTCAGAGATCCTTAGAGAGACTAGCAGCTTCCCAAACCCGAACCCATGAGGACCTTTATCTCATTCCCATCCCTAACTGTGACCAAAATGGAAATTTTCATCCCAAACAGGTAATCCTGAAACATGGGACAACATGGGTAAACTTTTATTTTGTGTGGGCTACGGTTTTTTTTTTTGACCAAATTCTCTTGACTTACAAGCAGATTTTTAATTCATTACAACTCAGAACTGCATAGCACATGTTATGAACTATTATTAATTGTGTATTAAGGCAACTCATGTGTGTTCGCTTCTCCTTATGGAACTCCAACAATGTATCAACATAATTGAGAAACCTGGGTGCAAAAATAAACATAGAAAGAGCAACAAACCTCCACCCTCTGTTCTCCAATTGTAACCTATGGGGTGATGGAAAGTCCTTCTTGATGCCAATCAGTTTACTGTTCTTACACCTCAAAAGTTGGGCAGGACATTGCAATATTTAATAAGTAACTTGTTCTGACTCGAGAACTGACATGATGTCATTCAACCTTTCCCAGCCTAGCACCTTTCTGATATGACAGATTACACAGGGTGGAAAATGTTAGTGAGACCTTTTTGAAAATACGTTCTTGACATCTCCAGTAAATAACTGTTATGATGGCCATAACTAGTCAGAGAACACATCATGTGAGGTAGTGAGATGACTATCCATCATCCGGGTAGCTTCCCAACAGTACCCTCTGCCATTCTATTTGCCTTTGCTTTGTGTGGAGTTGATGGCACAGCTCCAGATAAAACACTAAACACATTGCCTTTCAAAAGTAGCTCTGGACCTCCGTATTCCCACAGTATCAGTAATGTTGAAGAACTGACGTGATTTATTTCCAGTTCAGCTCTAGTATAGTTGATAGTTTTTCCTTTTTTGAGATCCTGTAGTTCTATTTTGCCATTTCCTTCATCCCAACTCTGGGGTTTTGGATTCTATAAGGAAAATGCTAATTTTATGGCATTTCAGTAGCCCAAATAAAATTAATAAAGGGGAAACAACTGGCATATAAATAGCCAAGGTACCCCTCCTACCCACAAATCCAAATCACCCTGAACCTGCACTCAGTGATAGTGCTGAGGCTGGACCTGGGCCTTGATTTCAGACCTAGAGCCACCGCTGTCACTCAAAAAGGCTGCCTTTCGCCATCCCCCATTGCTCAATAGCCTTGGAGGATGGTATAATATTCCTCGTGGCCCAGTGTTCCCCAGGTTCTGCGCTATACCACTTATTTTTACATGGTGTTCTCTTTTTGTTGACAAGCCCCTGTGGCCTACATCTCTTGGTTGCATGAGGTCTTCAATCTTGAAGCAGGTTCGGAGAAGGTTCTCGCACAGCCTCAACCTTAAAAAATTGTGTAAAAGCACCCCCCATTCTTAAACAATTTTCAGAGGCTCTAGAGGCCATTCAAGAGCACTGCCCTTTTGTTTGACTTCTGGAAAGCACATCCCATTCCCATGGGGCCTCTTGCTAGCTTCAAAAATTGTGCAAGAATGGGGTCTGTTTTTGGGAATAGTTCTTGGATATTAGTGAGCCCTGATGTATCGCTCAAAATGTCATGGTATATCATAGGTTCAATACATATGTAATGAGTCCAATATTTTCTAGCCTCCCCTCCCCACCCTAGGTTTACATTTTCAACATAAATGTAACATACCTTTATACATTCTAGACAATTTTTTGGGACCTATACCAACCATTTTATAAAACATTTGTTTACGATATAACATAATATACATTTCTATTCTTTCAACCCACATTTCCCCACTATTCCATTTGCGTATTGTAACCAAAAAAATAGTCATTTTATCATATATTCTTTCACTTGTTCTTCTGTTTCCAATTTATACATTTTAGTAATAATATGTTTATTTGTAAACAGATCTATTTTCAAATTAACTCTTACAATACTCAAAACCAAAAGTTTTTTCATCTAAAGCTTTCTATAAATATATATTAGAAAACTATTGGCAAGTATATCCTATTTATATAAAAGTGGTTTGGGATGCAAGTAAGCTTTTATTAAAGATTAATTTGCAAAACATAATACTTAACTCAAAAAGAAGATCCAAGAAAAAACACAGGCTATTTTGAATGATAAAAAGCATTAAAAATGTCCAGAGAAGCATTTCCCATCAAATTAAACATTTATTACAATAGTTATTGATGTTAACAATAAGAGAAATGAAAGTAAAAATAAACTATGTAAACAATCTAATTGCAAATAAATTAGGGATATGACTAGAGTACAAATGAAGTTTGTGTTGCCTTGGCTGTGGATAAAATGAAAGCAACGTGAAAAGGATATAATGTCAAAAATAATTAGGAGCAGAGAAGGAGTTCTTAGTAAGAGTATATCATTTTTTCATAATTATGAGAATTAATCTATCTTTCTTATTTAGTGTCACCCAGCTTTGGATGGGCAACGAGGGAAATGTTGGTGTGTGGATCGGAAGACAGGGTTGAAATTGTCAGGAAGTCTGGAAGTGAAGGAAGATTTGGATTGCCATCAGCCTGTAGATGGAGTGGAAGAGTGACCAGGCTGATAAGTGGACAATAAGACTTGCCTTGACAATCTGCCAAGGAAACTTGTTGTACTTAGTGTTTGATAAGTAGATGCAATGCAAACTGGGAGTTACCACAATGCCTTTTTTTTTTCCTGAGAGGGAATAATAGCAGTAATGGCTGCCCCTCTCCTCAAAATAACTGCATTAATCTAAGCACAATGTGGTTTAGTCAATCCGTTTCTCTCTGCTGTTTAACTGGGTAGCTATTTGCATCCATGGATCATTCTTCACTGACAATGGAAATTATATTCCACGTGAATGACCATCGATGACAAAAAGCCCCACTGGCTTTAATCTTGAGCACCTCAATAAGTCTTTTGAGAGTTTGCTCTGAGTAGTCCTGCCCTTGTTTTTGGTATAAACTGTTGGGGAACTTGCTCTTCTCCCACTGGGAAAGGGAAAAAGAAAAGCAGGGGACAAAACTCTTTCCCCCACTTTTCTTAAAGGTCCACTAAAGTCCAAGATGGTTCACTAGTGCCTAGACTTCTTCCATCCTAATATATTTGATCTTCTTAATGCAAGGAATAAATTACATTTAGGATGAGAAAAAGTACGCTTATTTAAAAGGCCTCATTTTCTAGTCATGATACACCAGTCTACATTCCTGGAACCGGTGTTCAGTGCTACGACTTAGTCTTGAAACACTTTAAAGCAACAATACAGATTAGAGCATTTTTGAACAAAATGCTCTAATTTATATTGATCAGACAAACTTTTCTCAATGCCACGTTTCTCCAACTGTAAATCAGAGTTTCACTTTGAATTTAGGATGTACTTTCCAGGCATAATTTCAAGTAAAGCTTTAATTTAACACAATTGTTACAATTGTTAATTCATATTCCAAATAGGTATAAAGGGATACAAAAAACTCAAATCACAATATGTAATAATTAAAACCATATTTCTATATTCATATATTTTAAAAAACCAGAAAAAAAGATAGCGGTATAATTCAGCTGATGTTCTATCCTTGCTCGGTAATTAACTATTCGGTATATTTTCAAACAGAGTAAGATAATCTTTGGTGCATAAAATAGCATCTTTGAAATCTGGAAAAATGAGATTCTAATCTAGGGCATTTGGTAAAAATAATAATGACTTCCAATTTGTAGTAATAGTGACAAAAGAACTTTTAGAAATTGGCATGGGAGCTGGATTTAGCAACATTTTCAAGGATTGTGCTTTTGTAGGAGGGAAATCCTAAAAATGGGTCTCTGTATTTATTTAATTTACATTGGAGATAGGATTCAGATTCACCTGATATAGCTATTTGCTTTCTTTTCCCTTCCTGTTAAATGTAGAGTAATTATAGCCCTGGTATTAAGAGATGTACCCAACCCAAGACTACTTCAAATCTGGAAACAAAAATGAACATGTTTAAAGTACCCAAGACTGAATTTGTCCATTCTAGAGCCCAACCCCATTTATTACTAAAAACAAGGGCACTTTTTTTCCTAGCTTCTTTTGAGTGTTAAAAAGTTCCTAGTTAAAGAGCAATAAAATTAATGCCATCAGACAATCTTGCTGCAGAACAAAGAATCCCTTCCTCAAATGAAATATGTCTCATTAGCAAGTAGAGTTTGCAACATTGAGGGGGTGGGAGGAGATAAGAGACTCCCAGTCCTCTTGCTGGAGTTTCATAAAAATCTTCAGTTTGGACTGCCAAAATTTATTGGCAAAACCATTAATTTTCTATGGGGCAGTTTCTCACATTTTGCCTTTAAAAGGACAAGATAGATCTCCATGAGTGCAAAGTAATTCATTATCCTTTTTTAATTATATCCCCCAGATTAGAATGTTCTTCCTGACTATAAATACATAGGTTGGTCTAACTTTCAGATAAACAAATTGTCAAGAGGGAGACTCTGGAGCATGTTTTCAGAGCATGGAGTAGCAGCACTAACTTTTGATGAAGTCCTTTACCTTCCAAGAGTGTAAGAACTCATTACTCATTACAACAACCATGCGGTGTTGCTCTTTCAAATGGAGGAAACTTGTTTTTTCAATTTCAATTTTATTTGATTTCTAGACTGCCCCCTCTCCCCGAAGGGACTCGGGGACCTTGTTGCCCTTATTAATGACTGGTTTTAGAAAGAGAACAGTTTTAATAAGGAATTGAAACTGTCAGCTGCAGGCTTTCTTCCTGAAATGACATTATTCTAAATGTAGGTTCTTTTTTTAGAATGTACTAAGACAATAATATATCAAAAGATAGAAACAAAAACATGATGCATGAACAATAAAAAGGGATGAAAGGACAAACAGGAAAGGAATAAAAAGGGGGCAAAACCCAAAATAATTCATAACATGAGGAAAACAAACATATGGTTGAACCTTATCTCAATTAATCTATAAACAGCAACTATCTCCCAATAAACCTGTCAGCTTGATATCTAACAGAGCTAACTGGGGAAAGAGGAATAAATAGTAGATCATCTACTATTTCCAAATCCAGGATGCTTGTGTTGACCAAAACAGCATTTGGCTTTTATTGTACGGCAAACTCTTCATTGCCTTCAGGGTATTTATTATGTGGATTTGGGGAATTTAATCTTTTCTGGGAAATGAAGGGAAGAGTAGATTCAGATCTACTGAATCTGAAGCTGGCTGCAATCCACTGTTGGAAGGTTTTGGACTTCAGTTTAATTCTTTTCAGGCCAGTGATAATTGCTTGATCCTCTTCTGGTCTACTTCAGTCCTTTAGGAGTGCAAATCCAGGAATTCTGTAGTCATTTTCAAGTTGTTGGGTTCCTATTTTCATAATTTCCAGTTGCATCTGGGGAGCTCCAATTTTGGAAAAGCTACAACTCCAAATATAGCTGATTGGTAAACCTTCTGCATTTGCCAAGGATGAAAATAAATGAACTTTCATATACAGTGGTCCATAACAGTATTAGTTATTGCTAGCTAGCTTTATATTGCCTGTGATATTTTATAGAGCGAGTTGTGCTACAGGTGTGGGCAATCTTTTAACACCTGCAGGTTGCTCATGACAGTGTTCCTCAAAAGATATTTGACTTCAACTCCCAGAATTCCCCAGCCACCAAAATAAGTGGCTCAATTGTGAAAATTAGAAGAGGTCATGATTTCCTTTATTTTCCCTTGAGGCTGCAGAGATAGAGTTCTATTTTTGAAAAAGAGTTTGTTACATTTGTTTGAGGGAAAGAGTAATAGTTTTGGAGTTTTTCTGCCTGAAAATGGCATGACTAGTTTTTGATAGCTGTGGTGCAAAGGGTCACAAAAAGAAGACGGGGGCCTCGGGTTGCCTATTTCTTCTTTATTGCTTTTCTGTAGGTACAGTGCATTTTTAAAACTGCAGTTATCTGAGAATCAAGTCCACTGAACTCAGTGGAACTAATATTTGAATAGCTCTGCATCCTATTGCCCTATTTCATATTTGCTACATCAAACATAGCGTCTTTCAGCACAATCACATACAATGCTGAAAAATTACACTTCTTAGGTGTCAAGAATGAAGAAGTGAAGGTGAATTTTTGTTGAGAGGAGATATTCTCTCAGTGCCAGAAACTAAAGCTGCGTACCCTTCAAACATGATTCAGTTTGAACATTAAGTAAACTCTTAAAATAGCAGTGCATTTTAATAGCTGACCTCTTTAGCAGATTATTTGAGAAGTGCAGAATTTTAAATCCCATGTAGTCCAGAGCAGTTCTTGTGAATCCATTTTGAAGCAAGAACAGTCTTACTAAATGTCTTCTGTTTCATATCTGGGAACATATAAAATCTTCACACAACACATGTAATCCAGTCAAATCTGGTAGTAGTGTATACATCTATATGGTGCCTCTCTTCATCCTGTCAGGCTTTTGCATACAATAAGAGCTGTGATTATTTGCTAATATATTGGTTGCAATGTTTTTGTTGCTGTGAATGTTATTGCTCTTAATTCTATTTTTTTTAAAAAACAAACTTTTCAAATGATACAGTTGTTGTATATCACTTAATTTGAGCATTTCTGGGAAAAGCTATTTATAAATGGTAAAAATAAAAGAAAAAATAAACAAAAAATGTCCGGGGTGGTATTTTTTACATTTATATTTTCAGGTTTCTTTTTCACTGGGGATTAGTGGTGGGATTCAATTTTTTTTACTACCAGTTCTATGGGTGTGGCTTACTGGAGGTGGCATGGCTTGGTGGGTGTGACTTGGTGAGCATGGCAGGGGAAAGATACTATAAAATCCCCATTTCCTCCCCACTCCAGGGGAAGGATACTGCAAAATCCCCATTCCCTCCGATCAGCTGGGACTCACGAGCCAGATAATAGATGGGGGTGGGGCCAGTCAGAGGTGGTATTTACTGGTTCTCCGAACTACTCAAAATTTCTGCTACCGGTTCGCCAGGCCTCTGCTGGCGATGATGAAATTTTCCATCTACTCCAGATAATCCAATGGTTTTTTTTTCTAATTTAGCAACTTTAACAATTCTAACAGATCTTAATTTGCCAAATTTGAAAAACACTGAGATAATCCAATACAAAGGAAGAGAATCACCATAAATAGTAAGAAAAACAGGCATTTGAAGATCTTGATTGCTACCTCCCCCCATCAATTTGAAAAAAAGAATATTCAAGTAGAACTACAGTATATCTTACATGAAAATATAAGCAATGTCTTTTCTCTCTTTTTTATTCAAAATAATCAAAGGTGAGTTTCTTACACTTTTAACTACAAATGGTTCCAAAGTAAAAGTATGAAAGAAACAGACAGGCCTGCATTATTTGCAGTTAAAACAAAAACCAAAACCATAAAAATAATCTTGAGATTTCAGCAGGTATGAAGAAGGAATTTAAATATTTGCTCCCTTGTTGTTTTACTCTTCTGAGAGCTATCTAAGGGCAGAATTTCTCACAGTGCAAATAACCTCTTTAGAAGAATGATTTTCCTCAAAGGATTATAAATCCCCCTTTCCAATAATAAAATTCCAATAAGCAACTGTTTTCCCCTTTTTTCTCTAGCATGTTTTTATGTTTTAAAAAGAATTGCCTTACATATTAGAACCAAAGGCATGTAGCATTGCATGAAAGTAGAGTGTAATAGATTTATTCAGGTTTGGAATTATATGAAGGAGTTCTAGGCAGCCCTAGACTAAAGAGCTTCTGTCTCTTTTCTTGATTCATATATAATAATAATAATAAATAATAAATTTAATTTGTTAGCCGCTCCCTCTCCACAAGGGACTCGGGGCGGCGTACAATAAAAGCACATATATATATACATATACATATACATATACACATACACATACACGCATACACATACACAGAGGAGGTAACAGTCATTAAATATATACAATAATAGTAATAAAATTAGCAATTAAAATACCCCAATTTAGAAATTACGAATTTAAAAAGACTGTCAGGAGGAATAAGATGGAACTACGGTTGAGCCAGGCCAGATAATTGAAAAAGGTGGGTCTTGAGCTTTACACGGAAGGAGCGGAGATCGGAGGTAATCCTAATGTCTAGGGGAAGGTGATTCCAAAGGGCTGGGCCCATCACAGAGAAGGCCCTACTCCTGGGTGTCGCCCCCCAACACTGTTTAGTGGACGGCACCCGGAGAAGTCCCTCTCTGTGCGAGCGGATTGGTCGTAGGGATGTATGGGGCAGGATGCGATCCCGCAGGTAGCTAGGTCCTGTGCCATGGAGTGCTTTGAAGATCGTAATCAAAACCTTGAAACGCACCCGATAGACCACAGGAAGCCAATGCAGCTCGCGCAGGAGAGGTGTTACATGGGAGTATCTAGTACTCCCCATAATCACCCGCGCGGCCGCATTCTGGACCAACTGTAGTCTCCGAGTGCATCTCAAGGGAAGCCCCATGTAGAGAGCATTGCAGTAGCACGACAGATCCTTGTTTATGCAATCAATGTTGCATCTGATTAGTTATGCTATAATTGGTCATTGCTTTGTTTCAAGATTTGTTGAAAATGAAGATGAAAAGAGAATCACAAAAGAAAAGGGACGAGGAGAATGCAGGAGCCCAAAGATACATTAAATCAATGAGGATGGTGATACTGAAAAAATGGCTCCCCTTCTCCCCTCATCCTCATCCTTTCCTAACTAAATTTTCACTTCAGGGATGAGAAGAAGCAAAACAAAACAAAACAAAAAAGACATCCCATGTCCCATCCATCATTCTTCCCAATGTTTTCTCTGGAGCAATTTCTAAATCCTATTTAAGCTCCATTTCCTCTATTTAGGTTTAATTTGTAAAGGAAAGAATGATTAAAAAGTCATCATGAGTCGATCTCCAATCCACTCTCACTCAAACAGAAATAAATCTAATAGAACCTAATCCAGCATTCAGATTATATTATTTTCTTCTCCAAAGGGTAAAAAATGCAGAATGCTTATTTGTGGAGCGGAAATTTCCTTTGGGATGAGGGCCTTGAAATCTTATCATAGCTTTGAAAATGTAATTGAAATTGCACATGGGATTCCTACAACAAGGAGCCTCTATATATTGCAGCACAATATTAGCAGAATGCAAATATAATTAAGAGATGCAATGCGGAAGCTAATTATATAAGACTTTAATGAGGGAAATCACAGGTTGGACTAGGTTCTCTCTCAGTCTAATCTATTCTACAGGGTAGCTAAAAAATAAAATTAAATAATTTCTTTGATTAACTGGCAGAGGAAGATTCTCATTATACTGCTCTGAGTTGTAACATCTATTTAACATTCAACATACAACAGATAATTTTCCTATTTTTGTATATTAGATATTTTTGTATATTATTAGCTTTCCCAATTTAATGTAAAGGTGACATCATTGAATGGAGGGAATTTAATTATTTTCCTCCTATTGCTTCTATTGTTTAGAAAAGATATAAATATACATGTTATTTTCCACCATAAGCCAAATACAAACTAGGACTCTAAAAGGACTATTGTAGTGTTGGTTGGGAAATTCTGGGATTTGAAATCCCCACCCTGTTAAGTTGGAAACATTGCATTATGATGTTCTGCTTAGGTTAAACTGATTTATTTATTCAACATCTTAGAATCACTTTATAGGGGAGGTGAGCAGCATATAGCAATAGCACTTAGACTTATAGACTGCCCCATAATGCTTTATAGCACTCTCTCTAAATGGTTTACTGTGTCAGCATAGTGCCCCTAACAATTTGGGTCTTCATTTTACTGACCGCGGAAGGATGGAAGACTGAGTCAACCTTGAGCCCGTGAGGATCAAACTCCAGGCTACTGTAAATTTAAAAGAAATACATCAAAGAACCTGAAAAGATATTCAAATTTGGGTTACCAAGCTTTACATCCAATTCCTTAGTTCACAGATTTGGTTCTCTATGGCACTTCCACATGGTTCCTTTTGCATTCTCCTAAGACTTCAGAATTGTCCTGATGAACTGCCATAGTGAAAGAGATTGCACTTCTGCAAATTTACTGAGATATGGTGGAATAGCACTCATTGATTTCCATAAGGATTTTCTAAATCCTCCACCCACAAATGGCTGTAACCTTTCCACAACTCCTGGAAGAGCTGACATCGTAATATTTTACTCAAGAAGAGGCAAGTTAGTCATCTTTCTTCAGCAGATTGATCTGACTCGAGGTTGTGTGCTACAGGTTGTTCCCTTTCCGCAGAATGAATGCCATTGCTCATAATGTGTTAAAAGAATTCACTGTGAATATCAAGGCGAAATAACTACTGTAAAGGAAGGTGAAAGCACAAAACAAGTTGGGGGTCGAGACAAGAAGCAAAATAAATGGTATTTAGGTCAAGTGAGGATCTTTGTAAACACATACGTGGGGTAGAAAGTTACACAGCTTTCACCTGTTTAGTTGAGTTACACAGCTCAGATCTCCGCCCATAAAAGAATATAATTGCATACAGTAGCTAGTTTTTCCGATATACCTTGCTGCATAATTCTCTGAAATTTAATTTGTATTTCTATAGGTTGGGGCTTCCTTCCTTCCTTTCCTGGCATCTCCTAAGCAGAACAAAGAAAAAAACAAGATCAAATGGCCCCATTTTCTCTCTCTCCTGCTTTTAAAGACCACCTGGAATGTGTGAAATATATATGTTTGGATGTGTCTTCTCTGTCCCCTGGGTTGACTGATTCAGTTTTTAAAAACTCTTCCAATGCCTGAACTTCTTAACTGGGTGGTTGCAGCCATCATGTTGACTTTTCTGAATTACTTGTGGATGCTCTTGGATTGGGATGATGCTAAACTATAACAGGTTTGATTTGAATTTGGTTTGCTATTTTTGCCATTGTGGTGTGCAAATCATAGTTTGCACATTGTTTGAAGCTAGCCATTATGGCATATTCAATTAAGCATGGTTAACAAACCATGTGATTAGTGCAAGATGTGAATCCAAATACTATTTCATTTGGGGTAATGCAGAATGCCTCTTTTCATCAACACATAATAGTGCTGACACATATTCAATATGCTATCAAAGTTAATAGCATAATAATTATTGGCAGTGGCTACTGCCTAGATAGTTATTCCCACCTCATCCCATCCTCATCCCCAAATCTGGCAAAGCAATTCTTGGCTTTAATAATTTTTGCCTGTTGTTACTTTTAGAAATGAGAAATCCTGGGATTGTTTCCCCAGCTTGTATGAAAGCTCTAGCAAGTCGAATGTACAAAAGTTAGATTTATGTCCTTATTCTGTACCCTCCCCATCTTTGGTGCCAACTAATAACAAATATTATGTAGACTTTCGCCTTCATTTTAATGAGCCTTCCATCGGGAATGACATGCTGATAAGATAAATGTCATTTGCAGCTGCTTCTTCATTTTCTTGGCAAACTATCTTGGAATTCTTAGACTGTTTGTTCCCCCCAACCCACTTTTGTTGAAGGACTCAGTTGATAAACACAGAGAGAAAAAGATGTTCAAGATGGGGGCAGATGGCCAAGGACCCCATCAACATAAATTCTGAATAGGAGCCAACAGTTTGCTAAGTCTTCTCTCTCTTCACCTCTGGCAACAGTTTTTTAGGCCAGTTCAGACCTTTGAAAAAGAAAAAGAAAAACCAGGAAAATCTTTAGTTACCAAAGAAAGATTCAAAAGGCCTGCAAACTACTGCTCCCTCACATGTAATCTCCCTGCAGGACATGGAAAGTCCCTGAAAAAGAGGGGGAGCACACCTGTCTCCCCAGAATATAACCCTCCACTCTTTGGGTACACAGAATACAGTAAAATCAGAGGTGGTATTCAGCAGGTTCTGACCAGTTCTGGAGAACCGGTAGCGGAAACTTTGAGTAATAATAATAATAATTTTAATAATAATAATTTTATTCGATCAGCCGCAACCCTCTCCCGAAGGACTCGGGGTGGCGTACAATCAAAGCAAGTAAAATACAGATAAAGACGAACATACATACATAAGAAACAAAGACATATACATGTGCATGGAGGAGGTAGACTAATGAGTGAAAACAATTAAAAACACAAATTAAAAACACAATTTAAAATCCCATTAAATAAAATTACCAAATTAAAAAACCCGTCAAGAGCGTTATGAAGTTACGGTTGAGCCAGGCCAGCTATTTGGAATAGGTGGGTCTTGAGCTTTACACGGAAGGAGCGGAGGTCAGTGGTGGTCCTAATATGTGGAGGGAGGTCATTCCACAGGGCTGGGCCCGCCACAGAGAAGACTCTGCTCCTAGGCGCCGCCCCTCGGCACTGTCTGGTGGACGGCACCTGGAGAAGTCCCTCTCTGTGCGAGTGGATGGGTCGTAGGGATGTATGGGGCAGAATACGATCCCGCAGGTAACTAGGTCCTGAGCCATGGAGCGCTTTAAAGATCGTAATCAAGACCTTGAAACGCACCCGATAGACCACAGGAAGCCAGTGCAGCTTGCGCAGGAGAGGTGTCACATGGGAGTACCTAGTACTCCCCATAATCACTGTGCGGCCGCATTCTGGACCAACTGCAGTCTCCGAGTGCATTTCAAGGGAAGCCCCATGTAGAGAGCGTTACAGTAGTCCA
Organism: Natrix helvetica; assembly: GCF_964273705.1. Taxonomy (NCBI): domain Eukaryota; kingdom Metazoa; phylum Chordata; class Lepidosauria; order Squamata; family Natricidae; genus Natrix; species Natrix helvetica. The sequence continues at coordinate 47,681,059 of NC_138554.1, read as the reverse complement.
GGCGAGACGTCACCAGCGCATGGGTGACTGTGCGTAGGGCGTCCCGGTCCAATAGGGGGCGCAATTGGCGCACCAGGCGAACCTGGTGGAACGCCCCCCTGGCCATGGCTGTCACATGGTCATCCATGGACAGCCTGGCATCCAGGAGGATGCCCAAATTGCGCGCCCGCTCCACGGGGGCGAGTTGAATGCCCCCAATGGCCAGAGATGGAATTAACTGGTTGAACCGGGGGGCCGGAACCCACAGCCACTCCATCTTGGAAGGGTTGAGCTTGAGTCGGTTGTCATCCATCCAGACCCGTACGGCTTCCACACACCAGGACATCACTTCGAAGGCCTCGTTGGGGTGGTTCGGGGTGGAAATGTACAGCTGAGTATCATCAGCGTACAGATGATATCCCACCCCAAAACCACGGATGATCTCGCCCAGCGGCTTCATGTATGTGTTGAACAGGAGTGGCGAGAGGACCGACCCCTGTGGCACCCCACAAGTAAGGGGGCTTAGGGTCGACCTCTGCTCCCCTGCCAACACACGTTGCGTCCGGCCAGAAAGGTAGGAGCTGAACCACCGCAAAACGGTGCCCCGGACCCCCAACCCCTCCAGTCGGTGCAACAGGATACCATGGTCGATGGTATCAAAAGCAGCCGAGAGGTCTAATAGGACCAGGATAGAGGAACAACCCCTATCTCTGGCCCTCCAGAGATCATCCACCAACGCGACCAAGGCCGTCTCTGTGCTGTGCCCGGGGCGAAAGCCGGACTGGTGCGGGTCTAGATAATCATTCTCCTCCAGATGTCGTGGGAACTGAGAAGCCACCACACTCTCTACAACCTTCACCAGAAAGGGGAGGTTGGAGACAGGATGATAATTGGCCAGCTCCGTAGGGTCCAGGGAAGGCTTCTTGAGCAAGGGTCTCACCACCGCCTCTTTCAAGGCGGCCGGAAGAGACCCCTCACCCAGCGAAGCGTTCACTAGGCCCAGGAGCCAGTCGCGTGTAACCTCCCAGGATGCCAGTACAAGCCAGGAGGGACACGGGTCCAGTAAACATGTGGTAGGTCGCAGTCGTCCACGCAATCTGTCCAAATCCTCGATGACAACCAAGTCAAACTCCTCCCAGAAAGGTTTCTCAAGACTCGCCACGGACGTCTCGACTGGGCCACTGAAGGGGACCCAATCCTTCCGGATTTGAGCGACTTTATCCTGCAGATATTTCCCAAATTCCTCTGCCCTACCCTGTAAAGGGGCCTCCCGCGGCCTCTGAAACAGGAGGGAGCGGGACACCCGAAACAGGGCGGCAGGGCGGTTATCTGCGGATGCAATGAGAGCGGCACAATATTGGTGTTTGGCCGTTCTCAATGCCACTAGGTACGTCCTTAAATGGGCTCGTACCTGTGCTCGGTCAAATTTGGATCGGGAGGATCTCCAACGACTCTCTAGGCATCTCTTGTGGCGCTTCATCACCCTTAGCTCCTCGGTGAACCAAGGAGCCAGGGTGGATCGTTGCCACCGGAGAGGCCGCAAAGGCGCCACCCGGTTCAAGGCCCCGGGAGTCGCATTGTTCCACGCGGCCACCAGATCCTCTACCCGAGGGTGGGTCAGGGCTGCAGGAGGTGGCCCAAGCTCCGTTTGGAACCTATCTGGTTCCATCAGGCGCCTGGGGCGGAACCATCTAGTGCTTTCCGGTTCCGCCTCCCCGCAGCGGGGGGTAGCACCAGGGAAGTCAAGTCGGAGGAGTGAGTGATCTGACCATGACAGAGGAGTGATGGTTAAGTTCACTCCTCCCAGATCACTCAACCACTGGCCAGAGACAAAAACAAGGTCCAGGGTGTGACCTCCCTCATGTGTCGGGCCCTGAACCAATTGAGTCAGGTCCATGGCTATCATGGAAGCCATGAACTCCCGAACCCCCCTCTGATGCTTCTCCCACCGATGGCAGGTTATAATCCCCCATCACTAGAAGTTTGGGGGTCTCAACCGCCACCGATGCGATCAGCTCGAGGAGCTCAGGCAGGGTCGCTGATGTATGGCGGGGAGCCAGGTATACTATCAGCAGGCCCAACTGCCTCCCAGGGCCCCATTTCACAACAAGGGATTCACATCCGGACATCTGTGGCACAGTGGACTCCCTCGGCTCTAAGTCCTCCCGGATAATCACTGCTACCCCACCGCCCCTTCCCCAGGCCCGGGGCTGGTGAAATGCTTGGTAACCTGGTGGGCACATTTCCACGAGGGGTAAACCTCCCTCGTGGCCCAACCAGGTTTCCGTTATTCCCGCGAGGTCCGGCTCCCCCTCCAAAATTAGATCATGAATGAGGGGGGCCTTATTGACAACGGACCTCGCATTGCATAGCAACAGCCTCAGGCCCTGGGCCTGCAGATCCTGACCACCTAGAACGCGGGGGTTGGTACAAGCGACCGGGTGTAACCAGCACTCACGGTCTCCCAACCGACTGCGAGTTGTTAATCTGTCCTCGTATCTGCCCCTCCCTACGACTGTTGGAATCAAGGAGCCCCATATGGGAATGATATCCTCCCCCCCTCCTCCTCTCCGCTCCTTCTGCTCGTGACCCCACCTGGTGACCTGGCTCTGTCATCGCTCCTGATCTGACCCAACCGCCCCCCAACCCCTAAACCCCTAAAAGTATTTAAAAAACATTTAACTAAAAACCCCCTAAGTCTCCGCTTCCGAGTATTTCGGACAACTGGTAAATACTGGTCCTGACCTCATCTATTCTCTGCCTCCCGGGTCATAGTTAATTGGGAGGAAATGGGGATTTTGCAGTATCCTTCCCCTGGAGTGGGGAGGGAATGGAGATTTTACAGTATCCTTGCCCTGCCATGTCCACCAAGCCACGCCACGCCCACCAAACATGTCCACAAAATCAGGAGTAAATTTTTTTAAAACAAAATTTTATTGGTTTTTTAAAAAAATAAACAAGGAAAGGGGTAGTGGAGCAGGTTACAAATTTTGGCAATTACATTATGCAGGAAATGCCCCCCCCCCCCATTCTCATAACTTTCATTTATTAATACATTAGATTATTACTACTTAATAGTATTTTGTCAGCACATAAACTTTTATCTTCAAATAGTTTCGATCATTTTATATCAAACAGATTTTCTTGTTCATTTTTGTGGTCTGAGTTTTCTTGATGTTGCCCCTTCTCCCCCCTCCAGCAGAGCTCCGGCATCTCCTGTGTCCTGTATGTCCTGTGCAATGTCGTCAGGCTTATCTAGGAGGACTTTATTTTTTTTCCATGAAGGCCTGAGCCTCTGTGGTTGTGTTAATTCTAACTCTCGTGTCCTCCCCCCTGTCATGGTCAGATCACTCACTTCTCCAGCTGGACTTCCCTGGTGCTGCTCCCCACCGCGGGGAGGCGGAACCAGACTATCCCAGATGGTTCCGCCCCAGGCGTCTGATGGAACCAGATAGGTTCCAGGCGGAGCTTGGGCCACCTCCTGCAGACCTGCCCCGCCCCCGGGCCGAGGACCTGGTAGCCGCGTGGAATAATGCGGCCGCCGGTGCCTTGGACCGGGTGGCGCCTTTGCGGCCTCTCCGACGGCCACGATCGACCCTGGCCCCCTGGTTTAACGGGGAGCTAAGGGCGATGAAACGCCTTAGGAGACGCCTAGAGAGCAAGTGGAGCTCCTCCCGCTCCGAATCCGACCGAGCACAGGTAAGAGCCTATGTAAGGACTTACCTTGTGGCAATAAGAGTGGCCAAACGTCAGTATTGTGCCACCCTTATAGCGTCCGCAGAGAACCGCCCTGCCGCCCTGTTTCGGGTGACCCGCTCCCTTTTGTCACAGGGGCAGCGGGACCCCCCATTGCTGGGCCGGGCAGAGGAATTTGGAGAGTTCCTGCAGGATAAAATCGATCGGATCCGAAGGGGATGGACCCAACTCAGTGCTCCAGTGGGGACGTCCGAGGCTAGTCTTGAGAGACCATGCTGGGAGGAGTTTGACCCTGTTGTCACCGAAGATTTGGACAGGTTGCGCGGGCGACTGCGAGCCACCACATGTTTATTGGACCCGTGTCCCTCCTGGTTGGTACTGGCCTCCTGGGAGGGCTCACGAGGCTGGCTACTGGGGCTGGTGAACGCTTCGCTGGGTGAGGGCCTTTTACCAACCGCCTTGAAAGAGGCGGTGGTGAGGCCCCTGCTCAAGAAGCCTTCTCTGGACCCAACGGAGCTAGCAAATTACCGTCCTGTCTCCAACCTTCCTTTCTTAGCGAAGGTTGTTGAGAGTGTGGTGGCTCAGCAGTTTCCGCGCCACCTGGAGGAAGCTGATTATCTAGACCCGCGCCAGTCCGGCTTCTGACCCGGTCACAGCACGGAGACAGCCTTGGTCGCGTTGGTGGATGATCTCTGGAGGGCAAAGGATGGGGGTTGTTCCTCCATCCTTGTCCTATTAGACCTCTCGGTGGCCTTCGATACCATCGACCATGGTATCCTATTGCGCCATCCGCTCCTACCTCTCTGGCCGGACGCAATGTGTGTTGGCAGGAGAGGAGAGGTCGACCGCGAGGCCCCTTATCTGTGGGGTCCCACAGGGGTCGATCCTCTCGCCTCTCCTGTTCAATATATATATGAAGCCGCTGGGCGAGATCATCCGTGGTTTTGGGGTGGGATACCATCTGTATGCTGACGACACTCAGCTGTACATTTCCACCCCAAACCACCCCAATGAGGCTGTTGAAGTGATGTCCCGGTGTCTGGAAGCCGTACGGGTCTGGATGGATGACAACAGGCTCAGGCTCAACCCCTCCAAGACAGAGTGGCTGTGGCTTCCGGCTTCCCGGTTCAACCAGCATATGCCATCACTGGCCATCGGGGATGATCAATTAGCCCCGGTGGAAGGGGCGCGCAATTTGGGCGTCCTCCTTGATGCCCGGCTGTCTATGGAAGATCACGTGGCAGCCGTGGCGAGGGGGGCGTTCCACCAGGTTCGCCTGGTGCGCCAATTGCGGCCCCTTTTGGACCGGGAGGCCTTGCGCACAGTCACTCACGCGCTGGTGACGTCTCGCCTGGACTACTGTAACGCTCTCTACATGGGGCTCCCCTTGAGGTGCACCCGGAGACTGCAGTTGGTCCAGAATGCAGCCGCGCGGGTAATTATGGGGAGATCGAGGTTCTCCCATATAACACCCATCCTGCGCGAGCTGCACTGGCTTCCTGTGGCCTACCGGGTGCGCTTCAAGGTGCTGGTTACCACCTTCAAAGTGCTCCATGGCACAGGGCCTAGTTACCTGCGGGATCGCGTCCTGCCCCATACATCCCTGCGACACGTCCGCTCACACAGAGAGGGACTACTCCGGGTGCCGTCCTCCAGAGAGTGCCAGAGGGCGACGCCCAGGAGTAGGGCCTTCTCTGTAGTGGGCCCCACCCTTTGGAATGACCTCCCCCCAGACATCAGGACAACAACCGACCTTCGCTCCTTCCGTATGAAGCTGAAAACCTACCTGTTTCGACTAGCTGACCTGGCATAATACTACAATCTCTCCAGCCCAGAGCATTTTTAATTGGTAATTTTAGTTTTTAAGGGTTAATTTCACTGGGGTTTTAACTTTTTTAGGTATTGTAACTTATTTATTTATTCTTACCTCCTCTGTACGCTATATAATACTTTTGTACGTCGCCCCGAGTCCCTGTGGGGAGAGGGGGCGACTAATAAGTTCAAGTAATAAATAATAAATAAAATAATTAGCATACCTTCTGGCATCAGCCAACTAAACCACACCCCTTTCTGGTATAATTTCTTCACTAATAGCGAATAGTTTTTTCTTTTATCTCTCACTTTCTTAGGGATCTGTTTCAGAATGGCTATTTCTCTATCTTGGTATTTTAGTGCTTGCCCCCTTTGTGCACTCAGAATCTCATCTCTTGTGGTCTTTCTAAGGAATTTAATGTGTACCTCCCTTGGAACGTTGTGTGTTCTGGCATATGCTGAGTTTACTCTATAGACCAGGTCCATGTCCCACCCAACCTGTTGTTTGTCTTTTTTAATATATTCAGCCAATAAGTTTGTCATAATATCCCTTAAATCTTCATCATCAGCCTCAATTACATTTTGAAATCTAAGAAAAAAAGGCATCCTTTCAAATTCCATTTTTATCTGGTGGTTCTCAAGTTCTTGGTTCCCTTTCTGCACCCCCCTCACCTCCCCCCTCATCTCAGTCATCCCCTCCTCCAAAAGTTCCAGTCTCTGTGAGTTTTGGATCGCCCGGTCTTGGTTCTCTCTAAGCTGCTCGTTCCTTTCTTTTAGTTGATTTTTTTAAGTCCTCCTGCCCCTTTAAGAGTTGTTCAAACATCTGTTGGAAGTCCACCTCAGGAGGCTTAGGTTAGAGCAAAGAAGCTAAAGTCTGTTGTCCACTGCGGCTGGACATTGAAGATGTTGGGGCGGAGACAGCAAATCCCAGTTTCCCTGGTGGTGGTCTTTTAGGTGGCATTGTAGTAGGCAAAGAGATAACAATGTCAGTACAGAGAAGAAACAATTAGGGAGGTAGACTGCCAAGCGAGGTTACGAGGCAGGGAGTCCAAGCAGCTAAGAACCTTTTCTGAATTCAACTCCTGGCAATAGAGCAATAAAGTCCTTTGTTTCAAGCCCAGGGTGAAATGTAGCAAGAGATTTATCTGAGTGTCACGGAGACAAAGACAAGATGCCAGCAGTTTCTGTGGGTGGAGTCAAATTTCAGTGTCTGTGAAGACGACAGAAGTGTGCCATCTTGCCCTGCCAGCTCCGGGATCAGAAGGCAACAAGTCAAAGTTTTCAAAGTTCAGAAAAAAAACAGATCATCACCTCATTTTCACAATTGCAGTAAAAAATCTGCCTTTGCTATGAGGGTGATTTTGTTGCAAGGCTCCCCCCCTCCTCTAGGGGCAGAGAGCAAAATAGTTTGAAGCCGCTTGTCCAAGGGGGGGGGAATCCCCCTCCCTCCAATCACTCTTCCCAAAAACAAGTTGAAAGTTAGTTCTAAAAAGCTGACAATCTCTTTTTTTCCTTCAGTCAAGAAAGGGAATGGGGGGGAATTTCCACCTCACCGCACAGCAGCTGCATCCTTCAGATCTTGATTTTCTTCCAGCTGCCTCATTGCGAAGACGCCGCGGCGCCTCCCTTCTTGCCTCCTGATGCCTAGGACGATGCGGGGAGCCCCCCGGCTGCCGCTGACACAGGGGGATCCCCAGCTATGCCACCCCCTTGGCAGGAGCCCCTCCAGGGCATCCTGTGCCACCTGGATCAAGGAGGAGCCCACCAGGAGTGCGCGGGGTGAGCAAAACTTGCCCGTCGCGATCCGCAGCCAGAACCGGAAGTTCAGTAGTTAATTTTTTTGAATCCCACCACTCAGTGAAATGTTTTCAGTATTGTTATCTGAGCACAAGAATGGCTCGAATTGGCATGAAACACAGTAGTCTATTCTTGACCATCCTTGTATAGGTGTTTGTGTCCCCCAAGGTCTCCAGGACCTAGTGGAAAAGCTTTATGTTGCTTGAATCATTATATTCCCCTTCCTTCCTACCCCTTTAAAATAGATCTGCCTCCAAAGGAGAAACTCATAATGCACTAGGATTTCCCAAACTCATGAAAGTGATACTATACCACACGGAATGGCTTGAGAGAGATGCTTCCAAAAATTCAATCCAACCCTTCACTGATTTATTGTATCAATACTTTTTTCTTTAATGGGGTAATTATTTTTCTGCAATACTTGAGGAGGGCCAAGAATTTGAAGTGTTGGAAAGCAGATTTAGAGCTTAGGAATCCTTACAGTACATCTTAGTTTTAATGAAAAATTGTTATCTAACCAGGAGCAAAAAAAAAAACTTTTTAAAGTCCCCAATTATTTGCAAAATCTTCTCTTTATGGTTTACTTCCCATACTGGTCCTGTAGGGAAAAAAATTGTTGCACAATGTCAAGCTTTCTGGAGAAAGCTTTGAGGGGAACCTTTGCTTTAGCCAGGACAATAGCAAATATTTGAAATTCTGCTCCGGAATATCCTCAGGACTTTCCTTCTAAGCTTCAAATGGAAAATTTGATTGTGGTGGTTCCAGTAATGATTTTTAGACTTTTATAGTTTTATGATCATTTAGGTGGAAGATGACATGAGTAAGACAATAGCCTCAACTAACTTTTCCTCCCTGGTTCTTGCAAGAATGGGCTCTCCATCACAGGGTGACATTCTGGCTGCATCCTAGTTAGTTTGCATATGTTTGTACAGTGTAATGACATTTTTGATCCCACTGATGTATTATTTTTTCCTTTGAAAGAATCTATTTTGAGAAACTTTTTTCCTCTTTGCATTTTCATTTTTGAATGAAAAGCTTTCATTCAAACTCATCAGAATCCCTTCACAAATATGCCCACATCTCATCTACTTCTGCATGCCACTAAAGCTACCTTGTTCTACTAGTTAAAACACCTTGGATTGAATATGACCAATCATTAGGCTGGTCCAGCATAATATAACTGAATATAAAGATATCTTGCTATATGACATTCCATATAGATTTTATTGATTCTTTGTTTAAACTATTTTAGCAATGTTTCGATGGTGCTTTAGCTCCTGTGACATCAGCTATTTGGCTAATACAAATTTTGATGGTAACTGGATTAGGGAATTGCTAAAAACTTTAAACAAAATATTGTATTTGCAAATGTGAGCAACTTTTTTTCCTGCTCTTTTGAAAGTATACAATTTCTAATAGAAATGTGGACGGAAGGCTCCTTTGATTCACTATTTTTCCTGAAGCAATGTAGTACCAGGTCAAAACTATTTTTCTGAGGAATGCTCAAAGTTATACAGTTACCTATAGCTACACTTTATCATAACTGAGCAAGAGCATTAGCGGACTTGTTTGCCAGTTGTGTTGCCCTTAGAATATAGTGTTTGTCTAAAATTGGCATGATTACTTGCAGCTACAATGAAGCAGAAATGGAGCAGCTACAATTTTCAATTGTTTTCAGAAAACAAACTTGCTTAGGAGCTTGCTCAAGTCTCCCTCACTTGGGTTTGGAACTGGTGCTTTTTCAGGCAATCCCATCTCCAACATCATGGGGAAATGGTATCTAAAGTGAAAATATGGGAATGGTGTAGTATAGACTATTTAATTTTTATTGACAAGTTAAATATAATATTGCTGGAACTATATATTAAGAAAGGTACAACATTTCTGACAGACATAAGTTAGAATATTCAACCTATATGAACAATGGATAACAGGCGATTTTGCACAATTGTTTTTATTTCCACAATTAGTTTTACTTTTGTTAATCCTGACGTGGGGCAAAGAGCTTTTCAAAAATTGAAGCCATCACCCCGAATCCTTGACTGCCTTACCACTGTCATGAAATCTTACCACCACTGCTTCATTTTAAAAAAATGCAGGTATCATTTGCATTTTTTTCATACTCACAGCAGCGATAAAGCTATAAAACTTCTGAAATAAGAGGTTGAACTTTATACCAAAATGCCACATCCTGCATTTTCACAGTGCTGTCACAAACCACAATTTATGACAGTGTAATCTAAAATACTTATGGGAAAGCTGTAGCTACTTTAGATTATGGAAGAAGAATTTTGAAATGGACTTTGGCTTTGTGAATGTTCAAATTCTGGGATATGCAATGTGAACATTCATAAGAAATACTGCAAGTAGTTTGTAAAATATTACAACATTGCGATAGCACTTCTAGACTGCCACTGCTTCCACTTCAGGAGTGTCCATAGAGGGGAGAGAGGTAATAATAATAATAATAATAATAATAATAATAATAATAATAATAATAATAATAATAATAATAATAATAATAATAATAATACATAAAGTTTTTTTTACAAAAAGTTTGTAAAATATTACAACATTGCAATAGCACTTCTAGACTGCCACTGCTTCCACTTCAGGAGTGTCCATAGAGGGGAGAGAGGTGTTAATAATAATAATAATACATAATACACCAGACAGCACACTGGTTGAGAAAAATAAGGTTACAATCATAGACATCGCAATACCAGGTGATAGCAGGGTCGCCGAGAAGGAATATGAAAAAAATCACAAAATACCAGGACTTAAAAATCGAAATCCAACTATTATGGCACAAACCAGCAGTGGTAATTCCAGTGGTAATCGGCACACTGGGTGCTATTCCAAAAGCACTGGAATTACACTTAAAACAGTTAAAAATGGACAAAATCACCATCAGTCAAATGCAAAAGGCTGCACTGCTTGGATCCGCACACATATTACGAAAATACGTTACGACGTCCTAGGCCCCTGGGTGGGGCCCAACTAGTAATTAATGCCAAATCCGGCGAAACAACTGGCCACTGTGATACAATTCTGTTGATGATGATGATGATGATGATGATGATGATGATGATAATAATAATAATAATAATAATAATAATAATAATAATAATACCTCCGCCGTTGCCGGTCCCAAGCCCGGATGAGAAAGGAGGAGGGTTGGGGTCAGGTTGGCAACCTGGCCCCATAAAAAAAACCTGCCAACCCATATAACATGGTGAAAGAAACAAATAAAAATTCTATACCGCATCGGTCATCGCGCGGGTTAACAAGGGCCGCGGCGGATGTTGAGGTCCCTGGACATCCGTCGACAAGTGGGCTACAAGTGGACCAGCCAACAAAACGACAAAAATATAGTGCAGATGAAAACCGTGCCATAATGGCCTGTTACTACAACTCAGAGCCTGGGAAAAGAGGTTATTTAAAGTGAATGTATGAATTATGGAAACAACAACATCCAGATTCAAATGTTAGTGAACAACGACTTGCAGATCAAAGGCGATTTATTACACGGAATAAAGTGTTTAGTGAAGTTGAACTTGAGGAAATTCAAGCAAATTGCAAAACTAAGAAAACATCACAAGCAGAAATAACTGATACTCAAGACACACCTAAAGGCATTGTAGTAGAACTCCCAGAAGAAGCTGTCGGGGAGGAAATAACAACACTATCACCAGAACCAGTTATCACTGAACCGACTGATGAACTAACTCAGAAACAAAAAGAATTGAAGGACAAGATCATGGAGCATTTTCTGCTTAATAAGGAACGGCAACGTTTACCATCATTAAAAACTGTGCCTAAGAAAATTTTGGCCCCTATCATGAAAATGGTTAATGCAGTGCTTTCAACAATTGAATTGGGATCCATCTTGGAAACGAACCAGTTAATGTACAGTGTAGCCGCAATAGTCACTAATGAACTAGGCATTAAAATCAAAGCACCTAGTTACACAACAGAAAAAGCATCAAAGCCAAAGTGGAAAATCCGATTGGAACAAAAAGTCAAAAAATTAAGGGCAGATGCTAGCAATTTGAAGAACATGCGTGAGCAACGACTTAGAAACAACAAAATTATAGATCAGCTAATCAGAAGGTATAGATTGGATACAAGAAACATCAATGAAGCTGTAGAGATTGTAAAACAGCAGATAACAGCAACAGCTAGGAAAATTGAAAGATATGAGGCACGAATCATCCAATACAAACAAAATCAGCAATTTCGATCAGACCAACGGCGTTTTTATCAAAGTCTTAATGTGAATGATGACACCAAAAGTCAAAAACCAGAAAAGCAGGCCACAGTTGAATTCTGGAAAGAATTGTGGGAAAATGCAAAGGACTACAATAAGGAAGCAAAATGGATACATGACTTTGAGAAAAGCATTGGCAACAAACAAATGCAAGTATTAGAAATAACAACTGAGATGGTCAAAAATCGAGTAAAAAAAGTAAAGAATTGGACATCACCTGGAAAGGACCAATTACATGGTTTCTGGCTCAAATATCTGACCAGTTTACATGCAATATTGGCCAGGCAACTGAATGAGATTTTACAAAATGGCCAAATTGATGAATGGTTGACAACTGGAAAAACATACTTGATTCAGAAAGATGCAACTAAAGGAACAATACCTGAAAACTACAGACCAATAACATGCTTGCCAACAACCTTCAAATTACTCACAGGCATTATTGCAGATAACATTATGGATTATTTGGAAACAAACAACATCTTGCCAGTAGAGCAGAAAGGCAACAAAAGAAGGAGCAGGGGCACAAAAGATCAGCTCCTAATTGATAAAATGATATTAGAAAATTGTAAGAACAGAAAAACGAACTTGAATATGGTCTGGATTGATTACAAAAAGGCATTTGACTCATTGCCACATAGTTGGATCATAAAATGCTTAGAAACAACTGGCATTAGCAAAAATATTACATCCTTTACTGAAAAGGCGATGAAACAATGGAGAACCGAGTTGGCAGTAGGGAATGAGAACTACGGAATGGTTAATATCAAGCGAGGAATTTTCCAGGGTGATTCACTTTCACCTCTTCTCTTCATCATCGCGATGATCCCACTATCAGTAATCTTAAAAAAAATGAAATTAGGCTACCAAACAGCCAAAGAAGCCGAAAAAATTTCGCATTTATTATATATGGATGATTTGAAACTCTATGGAAAGTCAGAAATAGAAATCCAATCATTGACAAACACAGTCCGAGTATTCAGCACCGATATTTCAATGAAGTTTGGCATGGAAAAATGTGCCAATGTATCCATAAAAAGGGGCAAAATCACTGCGTGTGAGGGAATTGAAATGCCCAATGGCCAACTAATTAAATGCAACGAAAATGAAGCCTACAAATACTTAGGCATTCTGCAGTTGGATAACATCAAGCATGGAGAAGTAAAAACTATTGTCAGGGGAGAGTACACCAACAGAGTTAGGAAAATTTTGAAATCTAAATTGAATGGTGGAAATACAATCAAGGCCATAAACACCTGGGCAATACCAGTTATAAGATACACAGCTGGTATAGTTAACTGGACACAAGCTGATTTGGACATTTTAGACCGAAAAACCAGGAAACTAATGACAATGCACTACAGTTTACATCCACGTGGTGATATTGATAGACCAGTGATGGCGAACCTATGGCACGCGTGCCACAAGTGGCACGCGGAGCCATTTGTCAGGGCACGCGGGGCGCTGCCCTGTTAGCTGGCCAGCGCGCATGTGCGCGCTGGCCAGCTGAGTTCACCTTTTCAAAAGCTATTTTTCGCCTTCCCCAGGCTCCAGAGGCTTTATAGGAGTCTGGGGAGGGCGAAAAGAGCCTCCCCTGCCCCCCCCAGAGGCTTCAGGGACCGTCCCTGAAGCCTTCGGAACGCTTAAAACCACCCTCCGAGCAATCCAGAAGTGACTTCCGGTTTGCTCAGAGGGTCGTTTTAAGCGCTCCGAAGGCTTCAGGGACCGTCTGAGGCTTCCCTGATGCCTTTGGAGCACTTAAAACGACCTTCCGAGCAACCCGGAAGTCACTTCCGGTTTGCGCGGAGGGTGGTTTTAAGTGCTCCAACGGCTTCAGGGAAGCCTCCGGACGGTCCCTGAAGCCTCTGGAGGGCCTCCGGGGGGGGGTGGGGGAGGTTCTTTTCGCCCTCCCCAGGCTCCTATAAAGCCCCTGGAGCCTGGGGAGGGCGAAAAAAGCATGTAAAAATGGGGGGGTGTCGCGCGTTGTGTGCGCATGCGCACTGGGGGGGATCGCGCGTTGCATTATGGGTGCGGCACACCCGCACACGACCCCCCTGTGCTCCCCCCACTTGTGGCACATGAGCCAAAAAAGGTTCGCCATCACTGTGATAGACTATACCTACCCCGGAAATCAGGTGGCAGAGGATTATTACAAGTGAAGCAAATAGTTGAAGAAGAAAAACATGCACTGGCTGATTATTTAAAAGAAAGTCAAGAACATCTATTAATCGAAGTAAAGAACAAAAATCTATTGAAGGCCCAACAGACGAAACAAGAATACAAAAAAGATGTGATAAAATTAAGAATGGAGAGTTGGCAGAACAAAGCATTGCATGGCCAATTTCTGGAAAAAATAAAAGATAAAGTGGACAGTGAAAAAACTTGGTTATGGTTAACAGCAGGTACATTAAAGAAAGAAACAGAGTCACTAATCCTGGCTGCGCAAGAACAAGCTATCCGCACAAATGCCATTAAGACCAAAATCAAAAAATCCTCTGATGATGCCAAATGTAGACTTTGCAAAGAGGCTGATGAAACTGTTGACCACATACTCAGCTGCTGTAAAAAAATCGTGCAGACTGACTATAAAATGCGGCACAATTCAGTGGCACAAATGATCCACTGGAATTTGTGCAAAAATTATAACATTAAAACAGCAACAAACTGGTGGGAACATAAGCCTGAAAAAGTCGTCGAGGGTCAGATGGTCAAGATCTTGTGGGATTTTCGCATACAAACGGATAAAATACTGGCGCATAATACACCAGACATCACACTGGTTGAGAAAAAGAAGGTTACAATCATAGACATCGCAATACCAGGTGATAGCAGGGTCGCCGAGAAGGAATATGAAAAAATCGCAAAATACCAGGACTTAAAAATTGAAATTCAACGATTATGGCACAAACCAGCAGTGGTAATTCCAGTGGTAATCGGCACACTGGGTGCTATTCCAAAAGCACTGGAATTACATTTAAAACAGTTAAAAATTGACAAAATCACCATCAGTCAAATGCAAAAGGCCGCACTGCTTGGATCCGCACGTATATTACGAAAATACATTACGACGTCCTAGGCCCCTGGGTGGGGCCCGACTAGTAATCAATGCCAAATCCGGCGAAACAACTGGCCGCTGTGATACAATTCTGTTGATGCAAAAATAATAATAATAATAACAACAACAACAATAACAATAACAATAACAATAATGATGTGTACACTTGGTGTACATGGATAGTTTGAAGCTGTTCGGTAAAACAAAAGCTGAACTGAATTTATTAATTGAAAGCACAAAAGAATTTAGCCAAGACATTGGTATGCAGATTGGAATTGACAAATGTGCAACAATGGCAACCAAGGCAGGCAAGGTCCTAGAAGATGATGGAATACAACTTGAGAATGAAGAAATGACAAAGGCAGTAAAACCAGAAGAAAGCTACAAGTATTTGGGGATTTTAGAGGCCTCGACTTAATGCATAATAAAGTCAAGGAATTAACCTCAGCCAAGTACATTCGATGAATTCGCAAGATATTAAAGTCCAAACTGAGTGGAGGAAACATCATAAAAGCCATAAATACCTGGGTTATACCTGTAATTTGATACTCTGCAGGAATAATTGTCTGGATTCAGATGGAGTTGGACAATTTGGACAGAAAAACAAGGAAGCTTATGACAATGAATCATGCATTGCACCCTAAAAGAGATGTTGACCGATTGTATCTATCAAGAGCAGAAGGTGGTCGAGGACTCCTACAAGTAAAGCAGACTGTGGAAGAAGAAAGACACGGCTTGAATGATTATATCCAGAAAAGTGAAGAACAATGATTAAGGAAGTAAATAATAATAATAATAATTTGAATTTATTAGCCGCTCCCTTTCCAAGTAGGACTCGGGGCGGCGTACAATGGAGCATATAAAACATAGAAGATGTATCAAAACACATAAACGTACATACATACAAAACACACATACACGGAGGAGGTAACAAATTACATCATTTAGACAGTTAAAAATCAGCATTAAAATACCCCAATTGTAGGAAACCCAATATGCAGTTAAAAATTTGACATTTAAAAGACAATTTAAAAAACAGTAGGAGGAATAAGAGAGATTACGATTGCGATTGAGCCAGGCCAGATAATTGAAAGAGGTGGGTCTTCAGCTGTACACGGAAGGAGCGGAGATCGGAAGTAATCCTGATGTCACGGGGGAGGTCATTCCACAGGGCTGGGCCCATCACAGAGAAGGCTCTGCTCCTGGGTGTCGCCCCCCGGCACTGTTTGGCGGACGGCACCCGGAGAAGTCCCTCTCTGTGTGAGCGAATTGGTCGTAGGGATGTGTGGGGCAGGATGCGATCCTGCATGTAACTAGGCCCTGTGCCATGAAGCGCTTTAAAGATCATAATCAAAACCTTGAAACGCACTCGGTAGACCACAGGAAGCCAGTGCAGCTCGCGCAGGAGAGGTGTTACAGGGGAGTATCTAGTCCTCCCCATAATCACCCGCGCGGCCGCGTTCTGGACCAACTGTAGTCTCCGAGTGCATCTCAAGGGAAGCCCCATGTAGAGAGCATTGCAGTAATCCAGGCGAGACGTCACTAGCGCATGGGTGACTGTGCGTAGGGCATCCCGGTCCAATAAGGGGCGCAATTGGCGCATCAGGCGGACCTGATGGAACGCCCCCCTTGCCACGGCTGTTACATGGTCATCCATGGACAGCCGGGCATCTAGGAGGACGCCCAAATTGCGCACCTGTTCCATGGGGGCTAGTTGGACGCCCCCGATGGCCAGAGATGGAAGCACCTGGTTGAACCGGGAGGCCGGAAGCCACAGCCACTCCGTCTTGGAAGGGTTGAGTTTTAGTCGGTTGCCATCCATCCAGACCCGTACGGCCTCCAGACACCGGGACATCATTTCGACGGCCTCATTGGGGTGGTTCGGGGTGGAAATGTATAGCTGAGTATCATCAGCATACAGATGATATCCCACCCCAAAACCACGGATGATCTCGCCCAGCGGTTTCATATATGTGTTGAACAGGAGAGGCGAGAGCACCGATCCCTGTGCCACTCCACATGTGAGTGGCCTCCGGGTCGAACTCTGCTCCCCTGCCAACACACGTTGCATCCGATCAGAGAGGTAGGAGCCAAACCACCGTAAAACGGTGCCCCTGACTCCCAGCCCCTCTAGCCGGTGCAACAGGATACCATGGTCGATGGTATCGAACGCCGCCGAGAGATCTAATAGGACCAGGATAGAGGAACAACCCCTATCTCTGGCCCTCCAGAGATCATCAACCAATGCGACCAAGGCCGTCTCCGTGCTGTGCCCGGGTCGGAAGCCGGACTGGCGCGGGTCTAGATAATCATTTTCCTCCAGGTGACGTGGGAACTGCTGTGCCACCACACTCTCTACAACCTTCGCTAAAAAAGGAAGGTTGGAGACTGGACGATAATTGACTAGGTCCGTTGGGTCCAGGGAAGGCTTCTTGAGCAGGGGCCTCACCACCGCCTCTTTCAAGGCGGCCGGTAGAGACCCCTCACCCAACGAGGCCTTTTGAAGACAACTAAGTTAAAAGCTGAATATAAGAAAGAAGTAATTGAGAAGCAAGCTGAAAATTGGAAAAGCAAAGCTATGCATGGCCAATACTTGAAAAGTATTGAAGGCAAAGCTGACCAAAAACTAACTTGGAACTGGTTAAGATCAGGAGTACTGAAAAAAGAAACAGAAGGCTTCATTTTGGCAGCTCAAGAACAAGCTTTAGCTACAAACTGCATGAAGGCAAAACTTCAACATGTTACCACCAACAGCAAATGTCGCCTCTGTAATGAGAAAGATGAGACAGTCGACCACTTGATCAGTGGGTGCAGCAAAATTTCACAAACTGACTACCTACAACCAGGGACGTGCGGTCATTGGAGGCAGGGGAGGCAGAGCCTCACCTCTCATCATGAAATAATAATATATAAAATAATAATATCCACGAGGGAGTTTCATATATATAAGAGGAAGAGGAGGGAGGAGGAGGAGCGCATGCGGGGTGGTGCCAGCTGGGCAACCGGCGGAGGCAGGAGGGTTTTCGGAAGCGCCAATAACCTTCCTGCCTTCGCTGTACTTTGCGGGCTCCTCGCGACTGCAATCGACGTCCAGAAGTGGCAGGGGCTTGATGACGTCGCCGCAGCTGCCATGTTAAGACGGACGGAGGTAGCCAGAGTGGCACCAAGGCAGTCCGGCGGACGAGCGACTGAGGATGAGGCTGCATGATCCTCCATCGCTCGCTCGCTCGCTCTTTCGTCCGCCCGGACCCCTCGGCGCCACTCTGGTTACCTCTGTCCATCCGCGCCCAGCAGCGACGTCAGCGACATCATCAAGACGAAGTGGCTTGGAGGCGAAGTGCTTTTCAGTGCTTTTCTGTGCGCCTGGCGTTTAGGTAGATAGCCGGATGTCCTAAACACCAGACGCACAGAAAAGCACTAAAAAGCAGCTGCTGTTGGGGAGCGCGAGCTGGCGGAGCGCGCTCAGGAAGGTGGGGAATGGGATCACGTGTGCTGATCCATTCCCTGCCTTCCTGAGTGCGCTCCGCTGGCTCGCGCTCCGCGAGCCCCAACAGCAGCTGCTTTTCTGTGCGTCTGGCGTTTAGGTAGACAGCCGGATGTCCTAAACGCCAGATGCACAGAAAAGCACTAAAAAGCAGGTGCTGTTGGGGAGCGCGAGCCAGTGGAGCGCGCTCAGGAAGGCGGGGAATGGGATCACGTGTGCTGGAGACTGAGGCAGCCTCAGCCTCCAGCACACGTGATCCCATTCCCCGCCTTCCTGATGACGTCACCAGCCTCACCAAGCGTAAACCTCACTGTACGTCACTGCCTACAACGCCATGACTGCGTTGCTAAGATTATTCATTGGAAATTGTGCCTACTTGGCCTACAACACATCTGACATAACAATAATTGAAAAGAAAAAAGTATGGTTCATTGACATTGCAATACCTGGTGATGCAAGAATGGAAGATAAACAACAAGAAAAAATCACAAAATACCGGGACTTGCAAATTGAGGTTGAGCAAATGTGGAAAAAGAAATCATGTGTTGTCCCAATTGTAATTGGAGCCCTTGGAGCAATACCTAAAGGGCTACCTCGCTATTTGAAAATTCTAAATGTACCTGACTTGAACATTCTGACTCTGCAAAAAACCACCCTATTTAGAACAACTTATATCCTCTGATGTTACCTTAACAGTTCCTAGGTCCTTGGTTAGGACTCGAGCTGTTGAGCTACCAACCAGCCCCAAAGGCTGTTAATCTCACCAAAGATTTACATAATAATAATAATAATAATAATAATAATAATAATAATAATGATGATGATGATGATGATGATGATGATGATGATGATGATGATAATGATAATAATAATAATATTATTTTGAAATCTAAATTAAATGGTGGAAATACAATCAAGGCCATAAATACCTGGGCAATACCAGTTATAGGATACACAGCTGGTATAGTTAACTGGACACAAGCTGATTTGGACATTTTGGACCGAAAAACCAGGAAACTAATGACAATGCACTACAGTTTACATCCACGCGGTGACACTGATAGACTATACCTGCCCCGAAAATCAGGTGGCAGAGGATTATTACAAGTGAAGCAAATAGTTAAAGAAGAAAAACATGCACTGGCTGATTATCTAAAAGAAAGTCAAGAACATCTATTAATCGAAGTAAAGAACAAAAATGTACTGAAGGCCCAACAGACGAAACAAGAATACAGAAAAGATGTGATAAAATCAAGAATGGGGAGTTGGCAGAACAAAGCATTGCATGGTCAATTTCTGGAAAAAATAAAAGATAAAGTGGACAGTGAAAAAACTTGGTTATAGTTAACAACAGGTACATTAAAGAAAGAAACAGAGTCACTAATCCTGGCTGCACAAGAGCAAGCTTTCTGAACAAATGCCATTAAGGCCAAAATTGAAAAATATTCTGATGATGCCAAATGCAGACTCTGCAAAGAAGTTGATGAAACTGTTGACCACATACTCAGCTACTGTAAGAAAATCGCACAGACTGATTACCTGGAATTTGAAATGATCCACTGGAATTTGTGCAAAAATTATAATATTAAAACAACAACAAACTAAAACAACAACATAGGACTGAAAAAGTCACCGAAAATCAGATGGTCAAGATCCTATTGGATTTTCGTATACAAACGGACGAAATACTGGCGCACAACACGCCAGACATCACACTGGTTGAGAAAAATAAGGTTACAATCATAGACATCGCAATACCAGGTGATAGCAGGGTCAACGAGAAGGAACATGAAAAAAATCGCGAAATACCAGGACCTAAAAATTGAAATTCAACGATTATGGCACAAATCAGTAGTGGTAATTCCAGTGGTAATCGGCACACTGGGTGCTATTCCAAAAGCACTGGAATTATATTTAAAACAGTTAAAACTTAACAAAATTACCATCAGTCAAATGCAAAAAGCTGCACTGCTTGGATCTGCACGTATATTATGAAAATACGTTATGACGTCCTAGGCCCCTGGGTGGGGCCCGACTAGTAATCAATGCCAAATCCGGCGAAACAACTGGCCACTGTGATACAATTGAATAATAATAATAATAATAATAATAATAATAATAATAATCTAGAAGCCAGCTGTGATTGCACTGTTGAAGTATTGCTCCTTTTTAATATGTGTTGATCATTTTAACTTCTCCTTGAAGATGCACCCATTCCACTCCCAATTTTTCAAGATAGACTATAGAAAGAAGAGGGCTATGTTGCAACTCTAGAATAACAGATACATTTACCTTTGTATTGATAACTGCTTTAAAGAAGATCTGAATCTACTACTTTGCATCTTTATTTTCTTCTCAAATTTTCTTTTTTTCTTTTCAATTTTTCTTTTACTTTCCCCCCTTTCTTGCATTTTTAGTTTTCTCTTTTATTTCTTTCTTCTTTTCTCCTTCTTACTTTATATTAACTTGCAGCCTTTGGTTGCCATGAGATGTGTATACGTTTATCATTATAATGGGTTTTGTTTTCTATTTCTTGTACTGGAAGAAGGGATCCATGATCTTATTTACTAAAAATATCAATTGTGTAAGGATAGACAACTACCTGTAGCAGATCCTATGTCAAATCTTGTTTTTTGTAAGCTGAATCTTTCAGGAAAACATTACATACCACTTAAAGTCAAATAATTGCAGCAAGATCAGCCATTCCTTGGCTTTGGCTCAAAATGCCTCCATCCACAATAACACTGAAGGCAATAGGATTCCACACCTAAGCCAAATCCCCCCCTCCACTTCATTGGGGGCATCTCATTTGGCGTTTCTGACTCATTGAGCATGAAGCTATGAAAACAAGATCATCAGCAGGGAATGTGGCTCTCTGTTTTCATAAGGACTGATGTAAGAAGGGCTTGGGAATTTCTCCAGGTTCAGTTATTACAAAGAAAACAAAAGGAAGAAGGTGGGGAACTATAAGGGATCCTGGGACCTGGAATGGTGCAATTGCCAACGGTAGCAAAGGAGAACAACTTTAGCAGGAAAAGTTGAGGAGCACAGCCAAAACCAACGAGAGACATCCCCTTTCACCTACATTGGGTCCTTCCCAACCTAGTGCCTTCAAAATGAATTGGGACTTCATCTCTCAACATTCTCATATTGGGACACTAAAAGTTGCAGCCTTGAGATTTCTAAATGATATCAGGCTGTGGAAGGGGTCATTGGGCAAATAAATTGGATGATTTCCAAATCATAAACACTATTTCCTCAAGTACCTTATTGCTTATGCTTTAGCACAACTTTAAAGCAAAGTTTTATGTAATTTGTGAGTTTATGGATTCATGAATTGTATGCCTCTTCCCTTCCAGAAGACCCTTCCAGAAGACTAATAGTAATTACTAGTTTACTGGGAGAATAATATGCAAATATTGTCTCCTTTCTGGACTCCTGACCCAGAAGTTATAGATAAAAGAATAAAATGTTGCAGAAAACCAGCCTTTGGAATAATTTTTAGGTGGGAATAGTGAAAAATAAGCAGGGTTCCTTTTTTATGTTAAGGCAAAAACTGCACTTTGTATTATATTCCACTTTAGAAGCAATTGTTATGACTTGCAAGGAGATCATGACAATGGATTACCTGCACATAAGTGACCGCAGGAAAAAAAAACACCCAAGTGTTGTTTCTTAGACTTTGGAACATGACTGCATGATAGCTATTACACTGTTTTATTTTTATTAAGCTGGACAAAAATGGTACACTTAATATATGAGTTTTGGGCAGAGACACATGGCCCTGTAAAACGAGTTCAGTTCTATTCAAAATTCCACCCCAGTTTAAAGCCGGATGCTCAATTAAAGGACTTGGTGAGAAGATAGCTTGCTATTTGAGATAGTATGTGTTCATTTTGGCATTGAGAGGAACCTTTGCCTCCCGTTCCCAACTTCCGAGCTTCTGATTTTGTACAAGAAATGTTTATAGTTATCTAGACTACCAGGGGTCAAAATCTGATCAGGTTTTTCTTCATTGGGATTCCTCAGAGGTAAGTAGAGAAAGTCTAGCTTAATAGCTTTGTAGCTTGCCAGCCTCAATTCAGACAAAGGAGCAGAAATAAAATTTACACATGTGGACCTATTTTTCCTCCTGTTGATGCACTGAATGAAAGGCTATTAATATTCTCCTATTCTTTCTTACTAGGTTAAAAAAGGGATGAAGATGAGTTTTATTTTGTTACTGTAGGACTTTCTGTAGCTCTGAAAAGGGTAGGGATCACTGCTGCTTGTTTATCTTCTCAGCAGTTTGAGTCAGATTGTCCTCAAACTGGTTCTGAGAATTTAGGGTGTGCAAACAATGATGGTGTGAAAGTGGGATAAGAAAGATAGTGCCAAAACTGTACCAGAAGTGACACGAAACAACTTTAAGTGGCATAAATCAACATCAGAACAAGGTTTTCCCCATATTCTTTTCTTCTTATTGTGAGAATGATGGCTGGGGAAGGGTTGATACCAACAATGCCTACATGTCCATATAACTCCCACAGGACCAGTGGTTGAGCATCTGATTGGTTTAAAATCCCTTTGAACAGAATCTAGAATAATTAAAAATATTTGTAAAAGCAGTTTTACACTACAGAACGCAACACTATTTTGTAGTGGGAGGGGAAGAAGCTGTGCCCGCTTCCTACACTGATTCTGAGACTGCAACTTTTCATAATTTCTAAATGACTAGGAATCTAGAAGGGCTCTAGATTGGGAAAAAATCTAGATTAAAATAGAAATAGCACTTATATACCACTTCATAGTGCTTTTACAGCCCTCGCAAAGCGGTTTACATAGTCAGCATATTACCCCCAACAATCTGGGTCCTCATTTTACTGACCTCGGAAGGATGGAAGGCCGAGTCAACCTTGAGAAAATTGCAATTCTGCAATTTCATCAGGGAAATTGCCATCTGCCAACCTGAATTTCTTTCTATTTTATATACTTCACCCTTTTCTAAATAATTTCTGTTTCTAATTTGCTTATTTGTTTCCCCCTGCAATAGAAAAGATTACATTGGATGTTCTAGCTTGGGTTTTGAAGGTGCTTATAACAATACCGGTAGCACTTAAATTTATATATGGCCCCAAAGTGTCAATACTGATGGTGTTCAAGTGATGCTTCAGATGTTTTGGGATTGCATTCAAGTACTATGGAGACTGAACCCCACTGCTTTATACAGAAAGTGCTGGGCAGCAATTCTCTTTCAGATGGCATTTTTCCATACAATTTCAAATTGCCCGTGTAAAGGAGTTGAGATAGTTGGAAGATGTTTTTGATGTTTGATAGCCCTTACCCGACTATTTCAGCATTGTTGGCATAGGAATAAATGCACTGAAAAACAATGGAGGTGAAAGTGAATATTAGTTATTATTTCAGATTTATTGGCTACCCAACTCCAGTGGATTATATTTCTCTTTACTTATTTTATCTTAAAGAATTGCAGAAATATGCAATGACCATCCCAATTGCCTTGAAATTGGGTAGGCTGTTGTTCCATTGTGTTCTTGTAATGGGATCCTTAAAGGAGCAAAAAGCAGTTTGGGTCTCACAACTGAAATGAAAGAATATAATTTTCTGTTGGAAAGGGGAGAGGTATTGTGATGGAGAAAGGCTGATAGTTCTTTACAGTAGCAGCAAGAAGAACTCTTATCTATACAATGAAAGTGCTATCTTAACTGCTTTTCTAACTCTGCTTCATTAGCCATAATGGGAATAATGGGACTTGCATTCAGTAACATCCAAAGTACCTTCAATATTGCCTCTCTGACTCCTTTGAGAAAACCATTTACACTACAGGGTGATGTGGCATTTCTAAAGTTAAATATATAGTATATCAGAGACAAAGCATTTCTATTAAACACTCCCAGACCTGCAAATGCCCTAATTTATTAAATGATCTGATTTCTGGCCAGAGAAAACAAATAGTCATTCCAAATGGTCACATTAACCTGGAAAAAGAGCAAGTAGTCTTGTGGCAAATTAAAGAAGAATGGTATTTTGACCTTTTTCACCTAACCATGATATAACCATGACCCTTTCATTTTTTGCAGTGGTCCCCTGATATTACCTTCATCATGAACTCAGACCCCATGCAAGGCAGGCTCAAATTCAGCGGTGGGTTGCTGCCATTTTTACTACTGGTTTGCAACTCGGATACAATGCGTGTGTGCTGTTCAATGTAAATTGTTCTTAGCACATGCGCAGAACAATTTACAGTGAACTACTCAGATGCAGTCACTAAAAACCAAAATGGCGGCGGCCCAGTGGCAGCGAGGGAACCGGTTCACGGGCGTGGCAGGCCTATATCACTGCCGGTTCTGTGACCCAGGCCTGAATTCCACTACCGGTTTGGCCGAACTAGGCAGAACTGTGAGAATCCACCTCTACTTAAATTGTCTTTAGCTGTATTAGTGCTAAAGTATACAGTACAATGGTTGACTTACAACCATTCATTAGTGATTGTTTGAATCAATGGCACTAAAAAAAATGACTTAGAACTGTTTTTCATACTTAGGATTGTATTTGGTCAAATGATCAAAATTCTGACAATTTGGCAACCGACTCATACTTATGACGATGGACAACTCATACTGCAAGACTTTATAAAAATAAAATCCAATCCAAGAGACTATATTTATCTCAGATTTGGATTGTGGAGTGTGGTGCTTTCTAGAGCTGGGAGAGAGGGAGACTGGTCCAAATAACTAGGTAACTAGATTATTAGATACTGAAGATATTACCCAGTTGGATAATAAAACAGCTGCAAGCAAACAACCAAGCTCAGCGAACAACAGGTACTCCACAAATAGCAATCTACATAAAACACTGAACAGATGGCAAATCCAGGCAGTACATAAAATAGATATACCCTGCCCCTACATTTCTACATTTTTACTGATGAGGTGCATAACGACAATACTTATTGTGGATTAGCTGATTAACAGATATTGTAACAATACTGTGGCACATTTACACAATAGATAGTAATCACAAGGTACTATGCCTTCCCCCTTGCGCTTTTACTCCTTGTTTATCTATATGGAATGGGGTTTAATCTTGTTCATTAATTTTTATGACTTCTTGTATCCACTATTTCTTGAGTAGATTTTCATGGCTCTGTAGTTGACCAAGGGTCAGTAGCATCAGAAATATCTGCCCCAAGCATTAAGGCTTCTGGTCCTGAACTAGGTTTAAGGTCCTCCAAAATAAACTGTTGCTCAACATAATGCATGAAGATACATCATTCACTATTTGGAGTTAACAGACTGTTCTTACGCAACCAGGACACAAAGATGTCATGAAACTGGATCCTGGTAATAATCTGAACAAAGCCGAAGTGAATAAAATTACAATTTCCCCCCTCCCCTCCCCTCCCCTACCTCACCCCCTCTGAAACAGAGCATTTAGACAGAAATAAAATTTGGAATTATCTTGAATCTTTACACAATTTAAGAAAACAGAAAAGGGGTGGGGATGAATTCATTCTTCCCTTTCTGAAAATGCAGCAGTTTCAGGAGAATAGAATAAAGAGTAACACAGAGATAAAATTTATCTGCAAACTAATGTTTTCCATTTTGAATTGCTTTTGGAACATCTCCATTAGAAGTGTTGGATGGGAACTTCAGCAAGATTAGAGAAATGGGAAATAGCATGAGTGGCCATAGTAGGGAACTATAATGGATTGAAAATCCTTCAGTTAAATTGGAATGACAGATACGAGGATGGATTACTCATCCAGAAGATAAAGGGTTTGCCCCCAAAAGGGCAACACTGGGTTAGAAATATTGCAAAGCTTTGGATTTGTAGTCATGGGAGCAGTTTTTGAAATAGCATATGATAGGGTACTTGGTATGGCCTATATTCCAGTAAAGGGGGGAAGACATATTTTGCTGCTTTTCTTTGTGTTTCTGCCAGTGTATCTGCTCTGTCTGATTGAGCAAGACTCCCTTCCTAGGAGATGGTTAATAGCAATAGCACTTAGACTTATATACTGCCTCATAGTGCTTTGGGCAGTTTATAATGTCAGCAAATTGTCCCCAACAATCTGAATTCTTGGGAGGATGGAAGGCTAACTCAATCTTGATCCCTGTCAGGATCAAACTCCAGGCTGTGGGGAGAGTTTGCCTGTAATACTGCATTCTAACCATTGCGTCACTTGGGATCCTAATGGCAATGAAAAGACAAATAACTGCATGGCTGCCACAAAGACATGAACACTTTGCACACTACACAAAATCACCATGTCATAGGATGCCAAACAATGGCAATGATAGTTGACTATTAGTACATTGTAGGGTGCCAGTTGGGTGGCCTGTCCAGCTACTGCTCTGTGCATCTGTGCAGGTGTTTGTAGAAGAAAAGAGAAAATGAAGCATTTTCTGGAAAGCTACAGCTACTGTGTGAAATGGCTTTGTGCTCCCATGGCAAAAGCTTTTTGCACAAAGTTTCCTTACAGGTCAGAGTAGTAAGGACAAAATGACAAGAACAGTAATGAGGAAGAGGTCAATCTTTTAAAGAACATTTTGTCTGAGAAATTCTCAAGTCCAGAACTGAACTCTTATCCTTCCTTGATAGAACTAAGAACTGGAGCTAAGGCAGAAAAAGCTAATTTAGAGAACCAATCTGGACAGAAATGATGGAGTAGATTAATACCAGGGGTGAGCTGCTGGAGGTTCACAGGGGTTCAGGAGAACCTCTAACTAAGATTCTGTGCAGTTCGGAGAACTCCCAAATCCCACTCCTGCCTGGTCCCACCCACCCCTCCCAGGAGTCCCCATGCAGCCCATTTTGGGTGCAGGTAAGTACAGAGTGCCCACGGAAACTTGGGGAGGGCAAAAAATGGGCCTACCTGAAGTTTGGGAAGGCTGAAAATGGGCCTCTGGAGTCTTGAGGAAAGCCTCTGGAACGGGAAGGGCAAAACCACCCCCCACCGCAGTGCAAGAGGCCGACTAGGCTATGTCCATCATGGCCACTCCCACCAGGAACCGGGCAGAGAAGCCCTTGCTAAATTTTTTGAAGACCACCCCTGATTAGTACCATTTGAAATACAGTATCCAGAGATGGATTCAAGATAAATTAATAGATTGAGGATGCAATCTGATAAAATCTGATTTTGCTGAAGGTTCAATAAAGTTTGGTTTCATGTTAAACCACTTTATTAGTTAGACTTTTCAGATCAACTGAAAGCCCTCTTGAAGACTTCTATCCAGACTAGAAGAACAGAGTGCAGCCAGATTGTATGCTAAAACAATCTTTAGTTATATTCTGGATTTAGAAACAAGGGGAGGATGGGGAGGTTGCAAATAACCAAAAGCATTTCTAGGTATCCTATCATTGCTGGAGTTTTCTCTGCCCCCTTTTCCTATAAAAGTGACTGATTGTGAAAAGTAAACACTCAGCTTTCAAGGCAAATGAAAGTTTTATGAAAAAGTTTCCAGGACAGCCATAGATACTTTTATTATACCTCTTTTTCACCTTTACTCTGAATATAAATTCTTTTGGCTGTAAAGATTTGTTGAAGAGTAAGCTATTTGTATGGATTGGGATAATGCCATGGTGTTAACAAAAAGACCACTCACTCCATTGAGTCCCAGAAGTTACTTCAGGCTGTTTGATGGATAAGAGCTCCTGAACTCTCATATTTTGATTTCTTTCTTTTTTTATTGTTCCAAGCTGAACTCAAGCATATAGACATGTGTGCGTATGTGCAGGCCATTTTTAAAACATCTAAGAAGTGTCAGCAAACAGCAGTAACAAAAGAAAAAGCAGGGTAAGCTGCAAATTGATATGGACTTCTATTTTTACAATAGACCCTTGAAATTAGATACACACAAAAACCTTCCCTTATGAATGTTTTCCTTAGCTGGGTTTTGCAGCCTGTGATAATGGAGTGGGGCCTTGGCCCGGCCTCCCATCTTTAAGTTCATCTTTAAACTGTTTTCTTTTCTTTTCAAAAAGCGATTAAGGAGAGCACAAAGCCAAGAAAGAGCAAACATTCCAGCCTTAAAGCCCTCGGACTCCACTTCACATTCCAAATTTCCTGTTCTTTGTCATCACTTTTTTTTTAAATTAGACCTCATGGGTGAGAGAGCCTTCCTAACATGCCAGAATCTGGTACCATGCTTACCATCTCTCCAAACTGGGGTTTTACACTAATATTTCTATGGAAGAAATTCCTCTTGCTTTGCTCTTTTTATTAAAGTGTGCAAAAATCATATGGCAACACAAGATGGCTTCAGCCATGTTTGCTTCAGAGTTGACAGTACCTTGATAAATTGGTGGGCTGTGCATTGATGAGCTGTACACCTGTACTTTGGTGGACTGATAATTAGAAGATACACGACCTGATCCTGTGTGGTTTTTGTAGAAGACAGCCCTCTTGTGTTCAGTGAAGCTTCTCCCAACAAAATGCGCAGGTAGCTTTATTTACATAGCATTTTTCACTCGTGAATTCAAAGAGCTTCAGGTTCATTTTCTGAGATATCTCTTTTCTCTTTACCTTGCATCCTCCTAGCCACAACAGACCTGGAGCAGAATAATTAAAGTAACTGGTCTTAGCACCTGCCCTTTGGAATGAGGGTACCCCCGCCACCCCAGTTCTGGACGGGACTCTCACTTGACTGGCCTTTTGGAGGGTCTTGAAAGTCTGTCTCTTCACCTAGGCCTTTTGCTAGGATGGAAATAGCCCCTCCCAAGGATAGTGTGTGTGTTTGTTGCTGCCTAGTTTTGCCATTTTTGTTCTTGGGGTTTCTTATTGCTAAGTTGTTTCCCATTGCTTTTGGTGAACTACCAAGAGTTGTTGGGAGTTAATCCGAATAGAGTTGGAATGGTCTTCTAGTCCAAGCCACTGCTCAAGCAGGAGACCCTTTACCATTTCAAACAGGTCTCTTGAAAACCTCCAGTGATGGAGCACCCAGAACTTCTGGAGACAAGCAGTTCCACTGGTTAAGTTGGACAGGTACAAATGATAAAACAAATGATTAAATGATAAAGACTTTATTGGGTTCTTGTTCTTTATTGGTCCGCTTGTTCTCTGAGCTTAATGGTTTCCAGAAGTTTCATTTCAAGCATAGGTAGCATCATCAGTGCAATGGAAAAAGAGGTTTACTGAATTTTTATACAGTATGCAGTATCATGTCCTGTTAAAGTAGAATAAAATATGAATTAAAAGATAAGAATGAAGACGTGGCATAAAAGGGGCAGTTAGAAGTTTGCTTAAAGGGACAGGAAAATGTCATCAGCCTCTAACCACAAGATGTTCTAGCCAACGTCCCTATGTCAAAAGTCCAAACCACAAGGTTCAAATAAAGTTTGTTAATGAACGTAGTCCATACCTGTAACAAAAAGAGAAGTAAGATCATCTACTTATAACCAATAAGAAATGAGTTAAGTAATTCCGTGTTGCGCTGCTTTTGAGAATGTATAAGAACGCATGCTTCGAATGAAGGTTGTTCAGAAATTGCAATGTTAGCCATGTGCTGGCTTTCTGAACCTGGCTGCCAAATAAACTTTTCCTGCATCCTGAGAAGTCTAAGTCTGTCATACAATACAATACAATACAATACAATACAATACAATACAATACAATACAATACAATACAATACAATAGTAGAGTTGGAAGGGACCTTGGAGGTCTTCTAGTCCAACCCTCTACCTAGGAAGGAAACCCTATATTGTTTCAGACAGATGGCTATCCAACATCTTCTTAAAGACTTCCAGTGTTGGGGCATTCACACCTTCTGGAAGCAAGCTGTTCCACTGATTAATTGTTCTAACTGTCAGGAAATTTCTCCTCAGTTCTAAGTTGCTTCTCTCCTTGATTAGGTTCCACCCATTGCTTCTTGTTCTACCCTCAGGTGCCTTGGAGAGTAGTTTGACTCCCTCTTCTTTGTGGCAACCCCTGAGATATTGGAACACTGCTATCATGTCTCCTCTAGTCCTTCTTTCTCTTAAGCTAAACATACCCAGTTCCTGCAACCGTTCTTCATATGTTTTAGTCTCCAGTCCCCTAATCATCTTTGTTGCTCTTCTCTGCACTCTTTCTAGAGTCTCCACATCTTTTTTACATCATGGCAACCAGAACTGAATGCAGTATTCCAAGTGTGGCCTTACCAAGGCATAATAAAGTGGTATTAACACTTCACGTGATCTTGATTCTATCCCTCTGTTGATGCAGCCTAGAACTGTGTTGGCTTTTTTGGCATCTGCTGCACACTGCTGGCTCATATTTAAATGGTTGTCCACTAGGACTCCAAGATCCATTTAATAGTTACTATTACTGAGCAAGGTATCATCTATACTGTACCTGTGCATTCCATTTTTGTTGCCTAAATGTAGAACCTTACTCTTTTCACCATTGAATTTCATTTTATTAGATAGTGCCCAATGTTCAAGTTTGTCAAGATCCTTCTGTATCTTAAGCCTATCTTCTGGAGTGTTGGCTATTCCTGCCAGCTTGGTGTCATCTGCAAATTTGATAAGTTCCCCATTTATTCCCTCATCCAAATCATTGATGAAGATGTTGAAGAGTACTGGGCCTAAAACAGAGCCTTGGGGTACTCCACTGCATACTTCCTTCCATGTAGATGCAGTTCCATTGAGGACTACACATTGAGTGCGGTTGGTCAGCCAGTTAGGAATCCATCTGGTGGTGATGCTGTCTAACCCACATTCTTCTACTTTATCTAGTAGTAGGTTATGGTCTACCTTATCAAATGCCTTACTGAAGTCCAAGTAAACTATATCGATGGTATTCCTCTGGTCCACTAATTTTGTCACATTATCAAAGAATGCAATAAGATTAGTCTGGCATGATCTGTTTTTGACAAATCCATGTTGGCTTTTGGCTATTACTTTGTTTTCTTCTAGGTGTTCACAAATTCGTTGCTTGATTATTTTTTCCAGAATCTTTCCTGGTATTGAGGTCAGGCTAATAGGTCTGTAGTTTCCTGGATCTATTTTTTTCCCTTTTTTGAAGATGGGAACCACATCAGCTCTTTTCCAGTCCTCTGGTAGTTCATTTTCTGCAACACTGTCAGTTTTACTGTAGGTTAAAAACATAGCTGCGGGTACATTTGAAAAGAATTGGGGATGAGAGAGTGAGATCGTCTGTTAAAGAGATCACCTCAGGAAGGAGTGAATGGCCCATAGTAGCAATGGGCCAAGCAGAAAGTGTAACTTCCCTCAGTGTGGCCAATGCACTTTTAAAAATCTTTTGAGCTTCATTTAATTACATTGTAAAATTCTTTGTACCTGGATTTGCAAGTCTACTGAGACACCTGGGGACAAATGACACAGCCAGGTAGAATTACAGAATCAGATAGCATTTAACTGCAATTGGTGGGAAGGGAAAACAAAGCTGAAATTTGCATTTTAATTTATCATATGGAAAGCTTAAAGGTAAGGAAGGAAAGAACACATCCCCTCAAGCAGTTTTTCCCAACTTATCTAGATCTGATCTGCTGGAACTTCAGCTTCCAATCAATAGGCCATTTGGAAAATTTAGACTTGTGGGAAACTGCTCTAAAGCTGAGGAAAACAATAGTCTGCTCTTTGACTTTGATTACATTTAAAGAAAACTCTAAAACATGCTAAGACCTAGTACTTTTTTTCTGAATCTTTTCAAAGAGACTTTGGAAGGTAGAGAAACACAGTGCAATCAGAATCATGTCACAAGGTATTATGATAAGAATTAATATAAACTGAAGTATCACAGAATGCTGTTGAAGGAGAGGAAGGCAGTTGGGTACTTCTATGCTGCGATGTTTTGTACAACAATTTCTCCAAAGCAGTGAAGTCAGTAGTGGATTAAAACGTTTTTACTACTGGTTCTGTGGGCATGGCTTGGCGAGTGTGGTGTGGCTTGGTGGGCGTGGCGGGGGAAGGATACTGTAAAATCCCCATTCCTTCCTCAATCCAGGGGAAGGATACTGCAAAATCCCCATTCCCTCTCAATCAGATGAGATTTGGGAGGCAAAGAATAGATGGGGGCGGGGCCAGTCTCAGGTGGTATTTACTGGTTCTCTGAACTACTCAAAATTTCCACTACTCGTTCTCCAGAACTGGTCAGAACCTGCTGAATGCCACCTCTGAATGAAGTGTTCCCTTGAAATGACCAATAAAAGAGAGTCTTTGGTCAGGTACCCATATCTCAAACAGCTTCAGCTGTTCAGATTTTGTGTGGAATATGAGTGGCTGCTATGATGAAAATTTATCCAGCTGCAAATGTGTCTTTTCTTCTGTTTAAAAAAAATCTCTGTGAGTTTTGAAGCAGAAAGAAGAGCATGCCAGCATTTCTTTTTTCTAATTGGGAGTTTATCACAACAGCTCGAAACCATGTTTATTTGTTGCTGTGGCAGCAGAAGAGAGTAAACACAATCTGGATGATTTGGGACTGCTTTCCACTTATCCAAATCTTGTAACTATGTTCTGGGTGTACTGGAGTGCAGATGAAAGAAACCAGTGTGAACTTGAAAGGAATTCTCTGTATTTTCCTCTTTCCTTGCATGGAAGAAAATGCCAGGCTTTTACTAAGATTTCTTTTAGCCAGTTCTGGAAATGTGAGATGCTGGTGATACATTTTATGCTGTATGAGAAGGTCAATAGCTGGGAGGTGGGTGAGACAAGAGTCCCTGCTAGTGGGGGAAACTAGACTGTCTAGAAGTTTAGTGTTCCAAAAGAAAACATAACTTTGTTGTAATATACAAACCAGAGCTGGGAGTGAATTGGCGTCACTCTTATAAATAGCTGGAGCTATGGAATCAAAGAGGTTCAGAACTGCTTTTAAGCTGATGCAGAATCAATTTATATGATGTGACCTGCTCTTAATTTTAAGCAGGTAGGAGGGAGGGATGTTCTTCAGCTAATAATGCTGTCAATCAGTGCTTGCATGGATAGAAAATTATATCATTATATCAACACACCCTTGCATATGGAATATGGTGCTGTTCAGTGGTGGGATTCAAATAATCTAACAACCGCTTCTCTGTCCTAATGACCAGCTGGGTAGATGTGGCTCTGTGGTCATGTGACTGGGTGAGCATGGCCAACTCAACCTCACTCATGTTGATGGGTGCTTCGCCTTAGTGTTACAATGTAATAGGGTTAACTGGAGAATCAGTTTCTGTAAGCAAGGCAATAAAGATTAGGCTAGAAACACCAGAATGTTTCCTTCCTTGGTTTGGTTTGATTTTATTGGACTTATATGCCACCCTTCTCCCAAAGGACTCAGAGCGGCGTACAACATAAAAACACATATGACAAAAGTTAAAAAAGATTAATAGGAAATCCAATAATCTTCAGTTGACAATTAACATCAAATGTAGGATTAAATTAAAATTGACAATTTAAAATTAATAATTTGTTTTATTCTATTCAGGCCAGGCCGGTTTGCTGAAAAAGTCAACTTTTTAGGGCATGCTGGAAGGACCGGAGGTCAGGGGTTATGCGAAGCTCCGGGGGCAGCTCATTCCAAAAGGAAGGCGCTCCCACAGAGAAGGATCTCCCCATAGAGATCACCAGCTGACACTGCCTGGCTGATGGCACACTGAGGAGGGTAACTCTGTGGAATCATACTGGACGGTGGGAGGCTACCGGTGGCAGTAGGCCGTCTCGCAAGTACCCTGGGCCTAAGCCATGGAGCACTTTAAAGGTCATAATTAACACCTTGAATCGCACCCCGAAAACAACCGGCAACCAGTGCAGGCTGCCTAAAAGGGGTGTAACATGGGAGCACCTAGGTGCCCCCATGACAACCCGTGTGGCCGCATTCTGGACCAGCTGGAGCCTCTGTGTGCTCTTCAAGGGTAGCCCCATGTAGAGAGCATTACAGTAGTCCAGGCGAGAAAAGATGAGGGCATTAGTGACTGTGCACAGGGCATCCCGATACAGGAAGGGGCGCAACTGGCGAACCAGTGAACCTGGTAAAAGGGCCCCCTGGTCACGGCCGTAAGATGTTCTGCTAAACTAAGCCGCGTATCCAGGAGGACTCCCAGATTGCGAGCCCTCTCTGAGGGGCTAAAATTTCTCCCCCAATCATCAAAGATGGTACGTGATGCACAAATCGGGATGACGGGAACCACAGCCACTCAGTCTTGGCGGGATTAAGCTGGAGCCTGTTCACCTCCCTCAGATTTGCACAGCCTCCAGGCACCGGAACATCACGTCGAAGGCATCGTTGGGGTGGTTTGGGGTAGAGATGAAAAGTTGGGTATCATCAGCGTATTGATGATACCATACCCCGAAACCACGAATGATCTCGCCCAGCGGTTTCATATATATGTTGAACAGGAGGGGTGAGAGAACCTACCCCTGGGGCACCCCATAAGTGAGGCGCCTTGGGGTCGATCTCTACCCTCTAGTCAACACGAACCGTCTCCGTGCTGTACCCGGGCCTGAAACCCGACTGAAATGGATCCAGGTAGGCAGCTTCATCCAGGTACTGGGGAAGTTGACGTGCTACCATACTCTCAACAACCTTCGATACAACCTTCACAGATGCAATAAGAGTGGAAAAATGTTCCCATTTTGCCACTTTTATCACCACTAAGTAGGACTTAATATGAGTTCTTACTAGTGTTCGGTCAGATTCGGACTGGCTGGCCCTCTACCCACTCTCTAGGCATCTTCTCTGGCACTTTATCTCCTGGAGCTCCTCGGTAAACCAAGGAGCTACCCAGGATCAGCACCGAGTCAGAGGCCGCAAAGGCACAATGCGGTCCAGTGGCCGCCCTATCCCTGGATTCCACTAGGGCCTTGGCCGAGCTGTGAGCAAGGGATTCAGGAAAAGTCCCAAGCTCCATCAGGAACCTATCAGGGTCCATCAGGCGCCTGGGGTGGAACCATCTAATCGGTTCCGCCTCCCTGCGGTGGGAGGTAGCAGTATGGAAGTCATGCCTGAGGAGGAAATCAGACCATGACAAGGGTTGAATAACAATATCCCCATAAACTAGATCATTCATCCACTGTCAAGAGACAAATATCAGGTCGAGCGTGTGTCCCTTGTTATGAGTGGGTCTCAATTTAACTGAGTTAGGTCCATAGCAGTCATGGAAGCCATGAACTCCCGAGTTAAATCAGATGTCTCGCCAATGGAAGGCAGATTGAAATCCCCCAGGACCATAAGCCTGGGGAAATCAATCGCCAGCCCGGCTAACACATCCAGAAGCTTAGGCAGCTCCTTCCTGCCTTCCTTACAGGATTAGCCCTGTAAAATGGGAAAAAAACAAAATGAGATTTCTTCCAACAACCGGTTCTCCGAACTGCTTAGAACATTAACAACCAGTTCTCTCAAATGGGTGCGAACTGGCTGAATCCCACCACTGGTGCTGTCCTTATTTATAGTATACAATATAAGACTCACTGAGGACAGGGATGTTAGATTCTGCTGGATTTATTTTTCTCCAAGCATCAACAGCCAGTGGGAAAACATTCACCAATCTGTTTATCAGATACAGGCAACAACAAGGACATATTCAGTGATGTATTAACCATTAAGCAGGCTAAGCACGTGCTTAGGGCACCAGCCCCAAAGGGGCATCACAAAGTTGAGGAAAAAAACCCAATGAAGATTTGTACAGTATGTACAAATGAGGGGGCAACTAAGATTGGTCAGTGGTTAGGGCGCCAGTGAGCCTTAATCCGCCACTGGGCATATTGCAAAAGAAAAAGAAGTTGCCAGATGTGCCACAATTACATAAAGGCAGGAAAGGCTTATAGACAGGATCAGAACAATGCTAAGTTTCAAATCTTGACTCAAACCTTGCTATCTATCTTAGAGAGAAAGTTCAGTTTTGAGTTCTGAGAGAGAAGGGTTATTTGTTCTTGCTTGAGATGAATAGCTTTAGCAAACAAATCCGAGGACAATCTAAATTTCCTGAGTTGATGTGTGTCATAATTTCCATGAACACTTTTCAGGGATTCATTTTTGAAGATATTGTTGTTTGCCCTCTAATAAGTTGTTTCCATTAATCTTCCAAGACCTTCCAAATTTTCCTAGTGTATTGGTGTGTTCCTGATTTGATTTCCCTGATTTGAATTTGTATTTATTTTTGTGGCAGAACATTGTGGTACTTGTCAAATATGGTCTCAAGTATTCTTTTTCTTGAGGCTCAGTTGGCTATCAAATCAATTCAAAGATGTAAGTTGAAGGAGTACCAGCAGAAACATTGATGAATGCTATAATATGGCTTACGTCTGCTTATTTGGCTACCTGATTCTATTTTTTCTGTTGTATCAGAAATCTTCAGTGTAAAAGAAAAGAAAAACAAAATTAAGATTAAGAAAAACAATTATTCTTCACAAGCCCAAAAAACCACCCTATTTTGAGATCCCCCAAAGTAAAAACAGTGCTCTGAAAACTTTAAAGAAACAAATAACATTCTTGAAACAGGATTTGGCTAAATTGGTATTCTTGATATTTCATACAGGAGTAAAAAGAACCTGAATTATCTTCTCAGTATCCATCCTTCCACTTCCTTGTATTTTATTATCCATGTCTTCTAATTCTTTTTCCAGGGACTTGTATCTTTGTCCAGCAGTTCTAAGCACTTCTGTGTGCAGAGATGGACTTAAGTAGTTTTAGTCTTTGAATTTTAATAGGCATGTATATCATTTAAGTTGTGAAGTCCACACTACAGGCAAGATCTGTTGGACGCAATGCATATACAAAAAGAGTGATGGGGAGTGCTTATTTTATCATTTGCCTCTCTATCTTAACCCTTCCTAGGTGCCTCCACTCCAAACCTACATTTTCTTCCCTCCTACACTTATTATTGCATGCTTAACAGCAATACTTCTCAATCTTGGCATTTTAAGAGGTGTGGACCTCAACTCACAGAACTCATGTCCAGCCACACTGTTTTACAGTATGCAGTAAATCTGCTTGCCAGCACTGATATATTTCCCCAACTTTGGAATATCTGGTAAAGTTCTCTGGGGCCAATTAAAGTTATGCCACCTTCACATCCAACCTAGTCTTTAATTAGGGACTCATTCCATTTTCTAATAGGAAAAGGTAAAGTATTTATTCAAAATTAGCCTCTAAGTAAGCAAGCACTGGTACAATCAGCTATATTTAATGGAAAATGTGCTATTTAAAATACTAATTGTTACATACTAGCTTCAACTATAGTGGTTTCCACCAAGGTCCTCTGTTCCAGTGGGAACAGAGGTTTAATCTCATTGGTCGAAGCGTCTGATAGCTCCCTATAAAAGGGCTGCTGTCAGACTCAACCTTCGCTGGATTGTACATAGTTCCTACTGACTTAATAAAGAGCTGTTGTTACCATTAGCCTGCATGTGCCTTTCCATTACCTGATCTAACACTAATGAATGAATGGCTAATAAAATTAAATGTGTTTTTGCTTATGTCAGGTTCTCTCACCCACTTTCATAGTTTTGGGATCATAAAGAATCCAATCTTATCTCTATTAATGGAAGAATGCTACATTCATGTAATTTCAATCTTACCTGATACATCACTGTTACTGTTCTTGGAGCTCTTTACTTTACCAACTACAACTCTCTGGACTGACTGAGGAACAGTCTCAGATAAATAAACATTCAGTGCTTTTCATAAATTCTGGCCCTGTTTGCTGAAAATTCTGAGAACTTCAGGTTTGATATACCTCGGGGCTATCCATTTGTGTAAAGTTATGCTTGCATTAGTGATAGTTATTGAAAGCATAAATGGTGAACTAATAGAAATCTAACCACAGATGATCCATGGGTTTCTTTATGCCTGTATCGATGGGTTCTTCCTTAAAGCAGTGTAAATCTATTTTTCTCCAATCCAATGAAAGGATATCAATATATGCTGGCATACTTTATCATGTTCTCATGGCTGAACCCTGTTCTGCTTTAACAAGAAGGCTGGCTGCTGCTGTTGTGTCCACACAACTGGATTTCCAGATTGCTTATTGGTGGGGGAAAAGTGCCATCAAGAGGCAAGCCATAACAGATGGGTTGACAATGGGTCGAATGCTGATCCTTCAGGTAGGATGGATGTGTATGTGAGTGTGGTTCTGTCTAGTAAAATTGGCTATATTCTCCCAATGCTTTCCCAAGCAAAAACCCTTCCCCTGGGAATTGAACTCCCAACTGTGTTGGTTAGGTAGGCTCTACTTGATAAAGGAACGAGTGGGGTGTGTGTGTATGATTGCTTCTTGGTAGAGCACAAGATAAGAGCTGTCCTTTTTTGGGCATGCCCAATAACTCCTTGGAAAAGCCTGTAGAGTAGTGACAAATGTCTAGCAGTCTTCCAGATGTCTCTTAAGATGAGTTAAAAGACTGTTGGATATGTGTCAAAAATGTGCCTGTTCTGTATCCACTGGCTGGCAAGTGTATATGTGTGTGGGAGTGGCTCTATTTTAGCAGTTTTAGCCCCCATTTTTCTGATCCAGGAGAACTGGGGGTTGAAGAGCCACTTACCCTCTCCCCTATGCCCCTTTCCCCCCATTCTTGGGATTGGTGAACTGACTAAGATCATTTCATTCCAAATGCATCCTGCATCCAAGGGGTCTTGCATCCTGGGGATTTGACTGGAAGAAAAGTGGGAAGAGGTGGCTATTGATAGAGGAAAAGAGCTCGAAAGAGCTGGATTCTGGCATTGTTAAAAGCAGAACAATCCTTGGAAACAGTATCCAGACTTGAAGGTGTTGTTTCTTGTTTAGCTTCAGGTAACTAATGGGAACTGGCAGACCATGTAACCAACATATCACAGTAAAGGTAACACTCACTGTTCAAAGAGCAAGACTGGCCTGATGATCAAGGAAAAATATTACTTGTAAACTGGAATTACCAAGTTCTTAAGTATCTCACCTTCATGGTGGGCTGGGATGTTTATAAGGTATCTTGAGTCTGCATTTAACACAATACAGATAGTACTTATGACCACAACGGAGCCCAAAATTGCTGTTACTGAGTGAGGCATTTGATAAATGAATTTTGCCCCATTTATGACTTTTCTTGACACAGATGTTAAGTGAATCACTGCAGTTGTTAGGTTAGTAACACAGTTGTTAAATGAATCTGGCTTCCGCATTGACTCTACTTGTGAGACGGTTGCAAAAGGTGATCCTGTGACTCTGGGACATTGCAACTGTCATAAATATAAGTCAGTTGTCAAGTGTCTGAGTTTTAACCATATGAACATAGGAATGCTGCAATGGTTATTAAGACTGAAAAATTGTCATAAGTCACTTTTTCAGTCCTGTTGTAACTTTGAATGGTCATTAAATGAACTGTTGTAAGTCAAGGACTACCTGTATGAGGAAGAAACCTTTAAGTAACCATTTGTGCTATTTCCCCCTCCCTTAGGCTCCTTTTATAAAAATTGGCCTCAGTTTCCAGAATTCTTAACAACTGCCAACTATTGTTCTCTGAGGATTTCTAGGAGTTTCATTTAGGTTGGGGAGAGCAGCATTTCTACTGGCCAGTTCTGCAAAATATCTGTAATGGGGTGATTACAGTTCTACATCTACCCTCGTTTCTATTTTAGGAAAGATTTACACTAATAGTGCTTATGATGTCCTTGGAGCATTTTGGAAAAACATTATCCAGCCATTATCAATTTTCAGACTTGAAAAAGTCACACACACACGCACGCACGCACACACACACACACACACACACACACACACACACTGTATCTGTTTTACACTTCTCAATTTATGAGTAGTTATTTCTAAACTGAACTAAGATCAGAGCACTTTTATATAAACATATCTCCTTCCTTTGTGGCTGAAACCTGAATATAGATGCTAGATTCTCCTCTTCTGCAAATTTGGAAGAAGTTTCAAGAAAAAGGAAGTCTAATTCAAGTCATAAAAAAGACCAAAATGAAAGACAGGGAAAAGAGCCAGCCTAGAAAACCTTTGATTTTATTGATATCTGGAAAATCAAAATGTTCATCTCTTCATTATAAATGTGTTTACTATTATAAATGTGTTTTAATGAGGTGGAGTTATCATAAATGTGGGTAAATTAAAAAGCAGAGCTTTGTCATGGCTTTCCAGGTTCCCTCGGAGAAATAGATTGCAATTTGCCAGGGAAAAAAATAGCAAACTTGAACATTAGCAAGAGGTTTTATTTTAATCAAAACCGGTCTGCATTCAGCAGGAACTTAAACCCCTATTAAATGTTCTACCTAGTGAGTAAAAGTAGGATGGAGCAGAAATCTAACTCATTGGCACCCTCTGCAGCACAAGAATAGTAAGTTTAGTTTCTCAGCAGGAAGCCGTGATCTTCTAAATTGTTTTAATGAGGGAAAGAAGAAAAGGCTGTGGAGCAGTTTTATATAAACATGTGTTGTTCCTTTGTGGCTGAAATTTTACTAAGTTCTTACTCTATAAAAAAAAATTTCATCAATGAAGCCAAGGAAACAGTTCTTTCCTTCTCATTAAATTATTGCCACTTTTAATGAAGTATATTGACTAGTATACTATAGTACACCGCGTTCAAGGGGTCAAGGTGGCTCAGTGGCTAATATGCTGAGCTTGTCAATCAGAAAGGTCAGCAGTTCGGTGATTTGAATCCCTAGCGCCACGTAACGAAGTGAGCTCCCATTTACTTGTCCCAGCTTCTGCCAACCTAGCAGTTCGAAAGCATGTAAAAAATGCAAGTAGAAAAATAGGAACCACCTTTGGTGAGAAGGTAACAGCGTTCTGTGCAACTTCGGTGTTTAATCATGCCGGTCACATGACCATCAAGATGTCTTTGGACAGTGCTGGCTCTTCGGCTTTGAAACGGAGATGAGCACTGCCCCCTAGAGCTGGGAACGACTAGCACATATGTGCGAGGGGATCCTTTTTGACTAGTAAGAATGAATTGCATCTGACTTGGGGACATAACTGGATGGAATCTGCCTGGGAAATATACCCCAGCCCAGGTGGTTTAATAGAACATAAAATTAAGGTATATCCTGTTCCACTTCCAATTCATGTGTTGCAGCTTCTAAGCAGCTAAAGAATAGTTTTTAGAAGGATTTTTTGCAATATAAAGAAGTCTTCGTTTTATTGATAGCTGAGAAACTAACTCCAGATGGGCTGATAACACACACAAAACAGGAAAGCATAACAGGAAACTCAGAAAATTATAGCTCATTCCAAACACTTTATTGGTTCATATATTTGTTTATTTTCCCAGAAGAAACAAATGACTTTCATATTGGTGCCAAGAAAACAACATTGACGTGTTCATGAAGTCACTGGAAGTTGGGCTCAAGTTGAGGGGAAAATGTATTTATTCAGTTTATTTTTTAAAATTCTTGGATAACTCTAAGGGCAATGCATAATGAAACACAAACACATCCCCTATGCATAAAGTAAAATAATAAATCAATTAACATAGCAATTTAAAACCAGAAGAGATTAAAACAAGCACCACCAGAAAAATCCTAATATATGAGGGAGATACGATTCTTTAAGAATATTATTCAACAGCAGAACAAAATAATTATGAAGGATAATTCTTTGAGGATAAAGGAGGAATTTGCCTAGTACCCCAAAGATAACAAAATGTCAGACATCTCTTGTAGAGCATGTTTTACAGCTGAGAAAAAGGAGCACAAGATGATCAATGAAAAGTTGTCTCTTCCTAAATAAGCTACTGCAGTACTTCAGCATGCCGTGGTGTTCAGAAGACACCCTCCATACCAATCTCAGGCATACCCAGTGGTGGGTTCCTACTGGTTTGGACTGAACCGGTAGTGGTTTGGCAGCCTGGGTCGCTGGAATAGGCAGCGACCCAGGCCTGCCACCCCCCCTGATCCGGTTCCCCAGTTCGGGGGCATGGCAGGCCTGGGTTGCTGCCAGTTCCATCAGTGTCACCTTCTTGTTTTTCAGTTCTGTGCATGCATAGAACCATTTTAATTGCAATGCACATGCGCAGTAGCTTGCTGGAACCCACCTCTGGGTATACAGTAAATGGAAAGAGGCTCTCCTTCCTCCAATTCTCCTAGATAGACCATGACATTTTGTTACCTCTAACAATATGAACTGGACATAAAAATAAATGAGCTGGGAGCCATCAGAACTACTGTCCTTTGCATGAAAGGAGTCCTCTAAAGACTCTTCAGGAGCAGCCATGGGGGGCATTTGCATACTGGTGGTCATGGAATAAAAAGTTAATATGGCAGGTACGTGATCAGACATTAATCTAAACTGAGCTGAACATAGTTCATTGAAGCCATCACGCCTCATGCAAAGCCATAATATGGTTTCCTTAGCTTTACCTTGCATTTGTAAATATATTTTCATTAATTCAATGAAGCAATAGATTTCAGATCAATGTAATTAATAAGCTCTGAGCCTTGGTGGCGCAGTGGTTAGAATGCAGTACTGCAGGCTACTTCTGCTGCCAGTTGGCTGCCTGCAGTTTGGCAGTTCGATTCTCATCGTTGGCTCAGCTTTCCATCCTTTCGAGGTCTGTAAAATGAGATCTCAGATTGTTGAGGGCAATAAGCTGACTCTGTAAACCACCTAGAGGGCTGTAAAGCATTGTGAAGTAGTTTAGAAGTTTAAGTACTATTGCTATTGCTATTTAGCAAAAGATGAGGATATTGATGTCTCTTCTCAAGGCAGAGAGAGCTGATGGTCAAGCACAATTCATGAAAGAGCACATCCTATAATTGGGAAACAAATCAGGAAAAGGCATTTTCCACCACCACCAACCCCCGCTCCCAGTTATCATGCTTCTGAAATTGGAAAGATCTTCTGAATGGACTTCAACAGACTTGAATTTATTTTCAATTTTAATTTAACTTAATTTGAGTTTATTTAGCCTTGAAGTCCTAGGAGACGATCACTTAAATATGAGCCAGCAGTGTATGGCAGCAGCCAAAAAAGCTAATACAATCTTTGTTTGTATAAACAGAGGCATAGATTCAAAATCACTTGAAGTATTAGTACCACTTTATAAATCCTTAATAAGGCCACATCAGGAATACTGCATCCAGTTTTGGTCACCACATTACAAAAAAAATGTCAAGACTTTAGAAAAAATGCAAAGAAGAGCAACTAAGATGATTTTATTTATTTATTTATTTATTATTCGTATTTATAGACCGCCCCTTCTCCCGAAAGGGACTCGGGGCGGTGTACAGTCACTAAAATGCGTTATAAAATACATACATAAAACAGTTAAATAATTAAATACGTAGGTGGAGGAGGTTGCAAGACTGTATATAGAATAATAAATATAGTACATTAATACTATAATCCTAATAACCCAGGAGTTAAAATATTACCCAAAATTACCCATTAAAATATATCCACCGGGAGGTAAAAACTAAGAATGTGCCAGGCCAGCTAATCGAAACAGGTGATTAAAGGCCTGGAGACAAAAACATATGAAGAACTGTTGCAGGATTTGGGTTTGGCTAGTCTAAAGAAAAGAAGGGCTAGGGGGGATATGTTCTAATGTTCTAATATTTAAGAGGTTGCCACAAAGAGGAGGAGGTCAACTTATTTTCCAAAGCACTAGGGGGAAGGACAAAAAACAATGGATGGAAACTACTGTAATCAAGGATAGAAGCAACCTGGAATTAAGGAAAAACTTCCCAACATTGAAAACAATTAACCAGTGGAAGAGCTTGCCTTCAGAAGTTGTCGGTGCTTCATCATTGGAGGTTTTTAAGAGACTGAACAGCCAGTTATCTGAAATGGTGTAGCGCTTCCTGCTTGAGCAAGGTCTTGGATTAGAAGACCTCCAAGGTCCCTTCCAGTTTTATTCTGATTGATAGCTATGACTTAGCTGAATAGACAGCATATGGCAGTTTTCCAGTTGGCCACAACCATTGAGGCAACCTTCGGTGAACAAATCACTTTCCTGTGTCAGTAATTTTGGGTTAGG
This sequence comes from Natrix helvetica, assembly GCF_964273705.1. NCBI lineage: Eukaryota > Metazoa > Chordata > Lepidosauria > Squamata > Natricidae > Natrix > Natrix helvetica. The sequence goes on along the minus strand of NC_138554.1, from coordinate 47,637,087 downwards.
TGTAGACCATCTTCCACATGGTCTCCACATTTCAAATATAACACTCAACTCAAAAAGATTGCTTGCCCCTGACTTAATGCTCTGTGAGAACCCACTCACAAAAGTTTCTGAATTATGCTTGCTGTTTGTGTGATTTGTGAACTCTGCCACTTGTGGGTTATTGAGCAAACCCTATTTAAGCAGGATATGGAGGACTGGATTTCAGGGACAGGAAGTCATTGTCTTATTGAGTGTTGAAAAAAGCTTTTTAAGGACAAGAACAGTTTGACAGTAAAAAGAAATAGGTATCCCTTCATTGGAGGCTAGATAGCTTTCTGTTTGGGATCTTTTAATTTCAGTTCCCTCACTAATCAGGATGGCCTCTTGCACCTTTATGAAGCGATGCCATAGAACTAAGTGTGAGTATAGTCAGCTCTTTATTTAAATAATTCATACACAGTGTATTAGCTTAAGACTTAAAAAGTGTTCCAAGCCCGAGAAATGTTTTTAATATTTTGTTTTCTTGCACGGGAAAATAATTCAACGTAAATGAAATAAGTGTAGTGGTATATAGGTGATTATCTCTCTACAGTGAAAACAATTGGCTTATCCACTCTCATTCTGAGAGCCTTCCTCTCCTCCTCTTCTTCTTATCCTACTCCAGCTTTCCTTTCAAGGACACAAGCCAAAATCAGGTCTGTTGGGCAGGTGGAAAGACTGTCTAACAGCATGGAGGGAGAACAATTTAGTGCACCTAAGAAAACGCCATTGATCTGACAGTCATGGATGGAAGCAATGAAGAATATTCCATCCAAAGAATGGTTCAGCAGTTAAAATGACCAAGAAACCAAACTTGATTTCTTGGGAAACCAAGAAATATAATTGTATTAATTAATTATTTTCATAATGCCATAGGACGTAATGAAAATTGTTATCTCAGGGAGCAAGTAGACTTGAAGCAGCATTCTGTCAAGGCTCTGAACTGGTCTTCTCAAACTACCCATCTTATCATTCTCTGTCCAACAGCTTTCATGGTACATCTATGCCTGATGCAAATCAATTATAGCAAGTTTCATGCAGGATGGAAAGAAGTGATAAACTCTTACATTCATGGTTTTCTTAATGCTTAAGAATTGTTCTTTCATTGCATCCCATGTCCTTATAATTCTTTTGCTGCATTATTGAGGCCAATGGCCATACAAAAGGGAGTATATGTGAAAACCCCAAAGACTGAAGCAATAAGAAAAGGCTGAGTATTTTTGTGTAATGATGGAAATAACTTTCTGACAACAAAACAACAACAACAAAAATGATTTTGAAAACCTGAATATTTAAAACCTCCTTACAAAGTGCGGAAACATAAGCTTGAAGAGTTGTTTCATTCATTAATGATGAAGTCACAGTAAGTATTGCTATGACGGACTCCTGTTTGGATTTTTAAAGGGTAAAATTGCATGTGTATTACATTTCAATTTCATTTCAGCACAAAGTAGCTTGCAAATTTAGTTTATTGGACTTCCCCAATGGCCGTTACAATAAATGAAGAAGTGAAACATAATATACCGTATATCAAAAAGGCATTGAAATGGTGTCAATAATCTATTACATCACTATTAGCACTCTTATTCCCAGTACTTGAGTTGTTAAATTAAAAAAAAGCAACATCAATGGTAAAAAGTATCTTTTCCAATAGGATAGACAGAAGGTCAGACAATACAATGCTAGTCTATCTGCAAATAGGACAGAATAATTCTTCTGGTTCTCTGTTAAACCATCCCCATGAGAGTCCTCTCATTTCTCATTGCAACTATTCTATTGTAACAGAGGGAACAGATATTAAATCAACAGATATTGATTATTTTTTCAGATCGATGAATCCCCAGCCAGTGATTGGTTGTTGTTTTTTTTTGGTCTGGAGATTATGAAGGTTGATACCATCAATCTTAAGTAGTATCCTATTGATAAAAACCAATCTGCAGCCTCAAAACACAACACAGCAGCTTGAAGAGGTAACATAGTTTGGCACACTGCACAAGGCAAAGAATTTGTTAGAAACAGACATTTCAGTACTGTGGCAGCCTTAGACATCAAGGAGAAGTTTCTGGATGAAATCAACTACATGAGAAGCGGGATGCACAGCATCATATTCTGCAAAGAGGTGGCAAATATTCTCAGAATCAGCTGGGCTCTTGGAAACAACACCAAAGATCCTATGGTAGAAGACGGACAGGAAGCAGTGGTTGAAATAACAGATTTACCACTTTATAGTCATGACTAATGATGATGAAACTGCTTTGACAAGAGTGTGGAGAAGGTTTTATATTGCACTACTTTTCTTTTACATCATGAATTTTGCTTCTGGTATTTCACAGGAGGGGCAGGATGCTATGAAAAGCATTTTAATCCTTTGTTCAAATAGCACCTGGTCTGGGCTTGAAATTTTTAAGGAATAGGAAGAGGCAATACCCAAACTGACTCACTGATCTTATGCACTCAATTTTCCTTTCCTTTCATTGATTTATTATGTAAGCCATTTAAGAAGCAGCAGAGTGCAACAATAAAGATTAAAGCTTAGATCCAAAATTAATTAAGAGCGTAAGTACAAAATGGGACATGAGTTGTAATGTTAATCAAGTATGTACAAGCAACTCCTTTGAAATTAATGGAATTTATATTTAAGTAGTAAACATTCTTAGAATCTAGATGTTGGCTTAACAAGGAGGCATTTATACAACTTCAATGCCTTTAAACTTTATTTGTATAACTGTTTTTTTCTTTTTAACTTTTACTTGGCCAACAGCTTAAAAAGCTCCCTGACTAATATCTTATGCAGCAAAGACCGTGGAAGGGATATGAGTAAAAAAAAAAGTTTAGTTGGTAGCTATGTCTATACAATCAAGGCCCCCCACCCTTATCTAAACTGCCTTACATCTACAATACATACTGTATGAAAAAGGGATGGAAAAAGGGATAGATTATACAGTCTTTGATTCATGCCATCCATATAACTTACCTTGAAGTTTTGGAAAACTTTTGCCACCTTAAAATGAAAAAGAGATATTATATTTAATAAAGATGAACTCCCACCATTTTCTTAATGTAACTTCAAATAAATAACTAAATTCATACAAGAAGAAATGGCTTAGCTTCTGTTGCTGAAGCCTGGTGAAAAAAAATGGAATGAAGAGAAACATAAGTGATAGTCCCAGGTTTTGAACTTAAAAAAAAATCATACGTTCTTACTGAGACAATTCTGTTCTGTACATTTTCACCTTTCCCTTGCAATTTTGATGTTAAATTGCAGTAAAAAAATTAACGTGTTCAGAATAGCTTTCTAACCCCTCTCAACAATCAAGATTTTTTTTCTGTATCTCCAACATAATTCTACCCACGAATAACCCCACATTTCCTTCCCTAAATGTGTGTATGTGTGTCTCTCTCTCTTTCTCTCTCTGTGTGTGTGTGTGAGAGAGAGGGGTGGGTTCCTGCCAGTTCTAACCTATTCTATAAAAGAGGTTCCACAAATCTACAGTGCTGTTTAGAACCGGTTCCAGCTCCCTCCCCCCACCGGTCTGCACATCATCAAGATGAAGAGCAAGAGGAGGAATTCTGGGAGTTGAAGTCCACAAGTCTTAAAACTGTCAGGTTTGAACATCCCTGGGATTTTTTTTCTAAAGGGTTAGGGGTGCAAAGGTCTTGTAACTTGACAGCTTTAAGACTTGCGTGCTTCAAATGCCAGAGTTTCTGAGCCAACATTTTGGTTGCTAAGCAAGAGCGTTGTTAGGTGAGTTTCACCACATTTTACAAGTTGACCATGCCCACCCAGTCACATGACTGCCAAGCCACTCCCACTCAGTCACATGGCTGGTAAGTCACTCCCACAAAGCAGGCCACACCTACAGAAGAGGTTCTAAAAATTTTTGAAACTCACCACTGGTGTGTGTGTGTATGTGTATGTATGTATGAAGCATGTAACAGTATATATACTATATATATATTAGTTTAAAATTAAATAAAAATGGAAAAAAATTAACAAAATGAGAACGTGGTTTAGATAGTGATTTAAGATTCTTTCATATAAGCCTCTTCAAGCTGTAATTGATACCATGGGTTCAGTCAGTTATTGAAGAATGCAGATAATATTATTACCAAATCATTGAAACTATTTTCCTTTTAAAGGGCTTAATTTAAATATACTATTTTGGATGATCTGTATCTCATACAGGCAATGTTGCCCATTATTGCCATCTTGGCAATAAAATGTAGCTACTAATCTTGTTGCTTTTGAACAGACCTGCCATAATGTCATTGCTATAGCTTTTTGCTTCCCCATCATTTTGCTGTGATCCATCCCAACTTCAATTAAGTTTCTTGCTTTGATCCATGCCACTACTATAGATTTCTCCCCCCCCAAAAAAACAATGAATAACATATATTACGTTTCTCTTGCTTCCAGAAAGTAGATCTAAATGCACCAAGGATTTGCAATTATATTTCATTATTACTCAGACACTTTTGTTTTTATCATGTGACAAGTGCCAGAGATTTGCTATAGAAAAAATTGTGCAATAAAAATAAATTCTATATTTTCTTAAACTTGTTTAAGAGCAAACATTTCAGCAGTGCTTAAAAAAAAAAGCTTTTAAAGCTACACCATCACAATAAATTCTTGAATTCCAGACATGCCATCGAGACCTCAGCTCTGTTGTTATGTTGACAAAACAATTCATTGGGAACTATTTCCAGGTGCAGGCAAAGGATAAAGTAGGTTGCTGGGAAATAGTCCCACTTAAAGATAACAGATAGTATCATTACCCCTCCAAAGACCATATATGTGGGAAGAAAAGAAGTAACTTTGATAAAATATTTTGAATACATTAATAAAACAAACATTTTGGGGAAATAAATCATGGGAGGACCTGAAGATTCTTCAACATTCTGAAGCTTTTACACTACTCCAGAATCAGTATCTTTACTGCCGTTATCTGGGTTCAGCAATTGAATTAAATACTGGATTGGCTGCGGTATATTTGAAACTCCCATAAAACAAGTCATTAAAAAAAAAAAAGGATTCAGGTTCTGTGGAGTTTGTTGTTTGCCTGTGTTTATATTATCTAAGAAAACCATATTTATTGCTGACTGGAAACCCTTTATAGTTTGGGGTTGTGGAGTTTTTTTTGTATGAAGCAGAAAAAATTGGCTTATGGTTTATGGCTTTGAGTATTAGAAAAAGATAATGTAAAAAACTTAAAAAAATAATCATAGAGTAAAAGTTAATTGTACTTATATTTGTTGCAAAGAAATATAGAAGCTACTACTTTCTATTTCTTTTTGCTTATACTTTCCATTTTTTGCCTCTTTTCCTTTTTTTAGTATTTCTTGCTAATTTTTTATTTTTTGTTCAAAACTCTTAATAAAAAAATTATAAATAAATAAATGTTTAAATAATAAAAGTTATACAAAATTACAGGTAGTCCTCGACTTACAACAGTTTATTTAGTGACCACTGAAAGTTACAACAGCACTGAAAAAAGTAACTTATGGCCCTTTTTTACAAGTTACAACCTTTGCATCATCTTCACGATGATGTGATCAAAATTCAGATGCTAGGCAACTGGTTCATATTTATGACCGTTGCCTTGTCCCAAGGTTACGCGATCACCTTTTGCAACCTTCTGACCAGTAAAGTCAACAGGGAAGTCAGATCACTTAACATTTATTAACTTCAGTGATTCACTTAAAAATCATGGCAAAAAAGGTCATAAAATGAAGCAAAACTCACCTAACAACTGTCTCACTTAACAACATAAATTTTGGGCTCAGTTATGGTTGTCAGTTGAGGATTACCTATATTTCAGTATTTGTTAGAACTTTTGATTTCCTTTACATCTTAATCCCTGGATATTAGCCATATGAGGAGAAGACCTTTCAAGGGAATGATAAATTAGCAGTTTGGCAGCTTCTCAAGATTGAAATCATTTTGATTTTTTTTTGCATACAATTTAATAAATGCATGTAACATGAAATAAGGACATGAATGGACTCTATTATGCAATCCATTTTATAATTTCCCTTGTGGTAGGGGATTTTTTTTTTCTTTTACAAGGGCTTGCTACAGCTCAGGATATGGCAATGGCATTCGTTGTTTCTTGTCCCTAGTTTTTCTTCTGTATAACATCTTGAAATTTCTTTGAAAATATATCTTAAAATGGCCTGAAAATCAATCCAGCCTTCAATGCGTGCTGTAAGATTTAAGTTGAAGAGTACTCACTTTCGATTTTCAGGATCCATGTCACAAAAACTGATGGTAGCCAATGGATAGTGCCGTCTGAAAAAGATCCTGTAGGAAAGGGGTGTTTGTGTGTGAAGAAAGCAATGAAGAGATTCAAAGAATAGAGAACACTTTTGTATCCCCACCAGCAAGAACTATCATTCCATCTTATTGTGAAATGACCCCAGTCAATGAGATGACCACTAAATATTATATTGGATGCACATTTTAAAAATGTATGCAATTAGTCGAGAAGATAAGGAAAAATACATGTTGAAAATGATAAATCAATGAATGAATTCAATAAAGACAATTCTTAAACCTACTTCAATGATCCCACTTATATTTAATTTGTAGAATATGTGTAGTAATCCAGGTATGGGTTTATACGACAGCAGTCTTAATTGTTGTAATTTAGCTCCAGTAAAATCATTGTGAAATTACTGGGCTATAACACCAACCAACTTAGTCTTAGCGATTAAGTTGTTCAAAGTGTTTGTTATTTCACAGGAATTTTTTTTTCTGTCGGTCAGACTGGGCTGGATCTAGTATGAATGACTCATGATTTAATTCATTGAAATACAGTAAATTGCTCATTATTGAAATATGACTAATTGTCCCATTGATTTCGATGGAAATAAAACATGACTGATCTCTTTATTCAAGACTGTAGTCTATATAAGTTAAACCAAACCCCAAATGCCATAATAGCATGACACATAAAGCTGATCACTGATTCAGGCAGACGTTGTGTTCAAACATAGTGCCAAGCCAAAAAATTTAAGTTATGAATTGCTAAATAATTCATAGTGGCCTATTTCATATACAATGTGAAAACAGATAATGGCTGGGCTCACATTCTGTACTAAAACCAAAGTAAACAAATCACATTTGGGTTAATGTGGTGTGTGAACCAGTCCCCCAAACCTGTATTTATATTGGTGATAGGAGCTGGAGTTATAAGGGAGCAGCTTTCCACTGAATGTTTTGGATGCAATGGACCAACCTGGCCACTTCACAGGGAAAATACACAAAAATAAAGGAAAAGGTAAAGATTTCCCCTGCCCAGTCGTGTCTTACTGTAGGGAAAGGGTTGGCAACCTTAAACACTCAAAAGAGCCACAAAGGTCCTAACCGGAAGCCCCCTGTTCAATTCTAAAGCCAACCGGAAGTCTGGTTTCCCCACATAGAGTCTCCTCCTAGTGTGGAGTCCTTTTTCCTCTACCTGTCCTAATCAAAAGCCCTCTCAATTGTGGATCCGACTGGCAACAGGGAGCACAGCAGGAAAGAAAGAGCCACATGTGGCTTCAGAGCCACGGGTTGTTGAACCCTGCTCTAAGACTGATGCTCATCTTTGTTTCTTAGCTGAGGGAGCCAGCGTTGTTTGAAAACATTTCGATGGTCATGTGGCCACCACAATTTTACATCAAGGCATACAGAACAATGTTACTTTCCCACCAAAGTGGTGTCTATTTATCTATTAGCATTTGCATGCTTTTGAATTGCTCTTCAGTGGGCAGAAGATGGGACAAGTGACTGGAGCTCACCCCATTGCATGGTCCTCAGGTCTCAAACCCAGGCTGTTAATTTGCTAGCTGACAAGTTGAAGGTCTTTAATATCTGAGCTATTGCACTGCCATACAAAAGTATATCAATTTTTTTCCCATAAATTTTGAAAAAAAATATGCCATCTTTTCAAATTGAATATCCCCCCCCCCCCCAATAAGGATGGCTACAGAAAATGGCTCCCCACCCTCAGGGCATCTTTCTTACTTTCTCTGGATGTCAGTCAAAGTTACTCCTAATGCAGTAACTTTGAAGTGGACGATGGTGGCCGTAGGCAGCATTTCTTGTTCAAAAGTGGAAGATACAGCTTTTTGAACTGCAGCTTTGCCAGTGAGGGTTTCCATAGTCACCGAGTGCAGATACAGGAGATTACATACTATAAGGCAAAAAAAAAAAAGAAGAAAAAAGTTATCCCTGGTGGCTATCATTGAGAAATTAAAAACCATGAAACACTTTCAAAAAATATGGAAAGAAACCAAGTGTTCTGTCTCGGGCGTTGTAGGCTTGCTCGGGGCATGCAGTTAACTCCACGCTTAGGAATCTCTTTCAGATCAGGTTTATGAACAGGCATTCTTAACAGCAAAATTTACAGTTCAGTGTTAAGATACTTCTGACTTTCCATAATCTGTCCCATCATGTGGTGTAAAAAGATGATGATTTCACTCCCATGCTGAGCGGAGATACAAAAACTACTATTCAGTTCACAAAAGCATTTAAACTGACCGCTATAAACTTGCATGTGGGCTGAATGCTCCAATGGCCAATCAGAAACAGAGATGTGATCACATGTTATGGAACTACATTTCCCATAAGGTAGTTTCTTAAAGAAGACAGTTCTTAATTTCTATACTAGCTATATACTGCTGGGACAGCACTCTCCCTGCCTGGAATTATAAATTCCACTACCAACTAACTTTTAACTAAAGGCAAACAAAGGCATGGCATGAAACAATGCAAATTTGATTATCTAATTAACTAAGATAGCAGAGGCATAACATCAGAATGTGTGGGCAAGCAGTTGAACTTGTCTCCATTGTTGTTTATATACTGTATGTCCTTGGGAACCAGGACAGGAGGTTGCCAGCCGCCTGTCTTCTGGGTCAGCAAGGTGGCTGGGATGAGGATAATTGGGTTTTCAAGATCTGTAAAAACTGGACCCAAAGGGCAGGAGTTGATAATAGCTGCCACCTCTGCCATGAGGGTGGTGAGGATCTCATGTGTCAGTGTAGGCGCCTTTGTCAACATGAAGTCTAAGATTCTGCGGGCTATGTCTATCAATTGCTCCCACACTCCTCGCATATGGGATGCATGGGGGGGGGATGGGGGGGGGTTGAATGTCCATACACAGTCACAGGCCTTCAAGTAGCCTTCGATTGCTGCATCTAGGCGATCATTTTCACTTATCTTCAATTCCTTGTAAAGTTTGCAAGTTTCAATTCCTTGCAAAGTTTGGGCCGTGGTCAGATCTAAACACCTTGATAGGTCCTCTGTGCACCAGAAACCGCCTTAGAGCATTGATGAAGCAGGAACTGTCCATGGATTCTATGACTTCGATGTGGACGGCTCGAATGCTGAGACAGGTGAAAAGTACAGCCCAGCGTTTGCTGTTAGCTTGCCCTCCTCTGGTCCGATGGGCAGACACGGACCAGGGCCCAAAAATTCTAAACCTATGTTGGTTAAAGGAGGTTCAGTGCTAAGATGTTTGAGCGGCAGGTCGGCCATCACTGGCATGGTGTCGCACCTCATTGCTTACGACAGTGCAGGCACTAAGACAGTGGTGACGAGCCTCTTGGCGCCTACGATCCAGATTCTGGCAGCCCTAATGGCTCCTTCTGTGAAGTGTCTGCCTTGATGCTGGATGTTTTCATGGTGGTCCTGGACCAGCATTTTTGTCACATGTTGGGGGGCAGGAAGGATGATAGGATGCTTTGATTTGAGGTTATTTCAGCCTTATCTAAATGTTCTCCTCCTGCAGTAAGCCGTGGCAGTCAAGAAATGGACTCAGTTTTAGAAGTAAGCTGGGTTTCGGAAGGGTTTCTTAGCCTGTAGGCACTCAAATTCTGCCGGGTACGCATCTCGTTGTACACTCTGCAGAATGGCTCTCTCTGGTTGGGTACGGTGGGCTGGGGAACCCATCTTGTGATGCAGAAAACGATCATTGCCACCCCTGATATGAGAAGTCTCCATCTGGAGAAGCGTTCAAAGCGAACTATGGCAAAGGGATGATTAAGGATCAGTTTTTTGTCTCCTTTATTGCTGTCGACAAGCTTGTGAGCCAAAACAGTGGGCTTCATGTCCTGTTTGGGAGATTTGTTGGGAACCTCCGGTTGTACGTCATCATCACTATCTGGGTCTTGAAGCTTGTATTGTTCTGATCTCTGTGACATCAGGATGTCTGGGCAAGCCAGGAACTCTGGACCTTTCTACCAGGTTGATTCTGCCAACTGAGATGCAAGAAGAGAGAGCATGGCGTGGTCTGCTGGGTTCTGATCTGTCCGTACATATCACCATTGCTCTGGGTTTGAGGATTTTCTGATCCTGTCTACTCTATTACTGACATAGACCGAGAAGCATCTGCTTCAATTGTGGGAAGACTTGTGGAGTGAATAGAATGGGTCTTTGCTTGTTGTTGGGGGTTTAATTGGAACTGTCCTTGACGGTTGCACATCTAAGTTGTTCCTAGTGGAGTTGGAGACTTGTGTTTTGTGTGCAGCCTAAAAGGCTTTTTCTTTTGTATTTTGCACGGACATTAACAAAAGTCTATTTCTACACTAAGATTGCATAGCATATTTAAAAAATGTAATAAAACTTGTGAAAAAGCTGAAGGCAGGCTGGAGATTTGTTTGTTTAATCAAACAAATTCACATTTTGCCAGGTCATATTGGAAAGAATGAAGCTTTATTTGGAACTGTAATTATGATAGCTTTAAAAAAAAACCCAAATCATTTTAACTAAGGAGAGAAGATATTGGGTTTCAATGAGCTAATCAAGAAGGAACTGATATGTGCTTTAGAAGGGAGTGGATTGTTGATTAACATTCTTTGTGATCATATCATGATATTTTTGGCTACTCATAAAAATGTTGCTGCATAATCTTACACAGATGCAGTAGTGAAAGTACCCCATTTGCATTTGCCTCTGCCATTGTTGCAAGGTTTTTGATTTCTGGCACCTTAAAAGTCTGGAAGTTAGCAATGGCTACAAGATCTTGAGCTCCTTTCTGCTTCATCTTTCCATAGTTTTTTAAAATGTATATATTTTCTTAACTACTATTAAATATATATAAACACTGAACTGCAGCACTATCTGAATGTTACTAACAGTGATATGAAAAATTATAATGGAAACAAAACATTTACATATAAAACTTAGCAGGGTTCATTTTCTCATTTTTTAACCCTGTTCACAAAAGTAATTATGAGCTTTTGCAAAAAACAAACAAACCCTGAAACACGAAATGATCATCAAAATATGCCCCTCACTTGTCAGAATTTGTCTCTTCATCATTTGAACAAGGAAGAAGACTTAGCAAACTTTTGTGGTAAGTGAGATTAGGTAATAATTTGTATTAATTACAAATCTGATGTGCTTTGTAGCAGATGTTAATGTTTTAGTACAGCATGAAGAATGAAGATATACCATATTTTTTGGTGTATAAGACACACCTTTCCCCCAACCCCCAAAAGACAGTGACAATCTGGGGGCATCTTATACACTGAATACAGCATTTTTGGCCTCCCGAAGCCCCACCCTCTTCACAAAAATGGATATGCAGAGGGTTTGGGAGGCCTGCAAAGTGCTCCTGGGGGCTGGGGAGGGCAGCCCCAAGAAGCACTATACAAGCCCCCAGAACAGTCCATAAGCCTCTTAAAGGCTATGCATGCCCTTTTGGGGGGCAAAAAACGGGCCCATTTTCATGAAAAATGGGCCATTTTTTTGCTCGTTTTTGCCCAACACCCCCCAGGAGCACTTTGCAGGCCTTTCAAACTCTCTGCATGCCCTGTTTTTCTCAAAAAATGAGGCATGCAGAAGGTTTGGGAAGTCTGCAGAGTGCACAACCTTTTTTTTTTTTTTTTTAAATTACCTCTTCAAAATCTTGGTGCATCTTATAGTAAGTACAGTACTTTATATCATTTAAGTGATTTCTTGGTGCAGATACATTAACTAAATTGGCAACAAGTTCCTGAGTAGGTAAGGGGCCTGGCAAGCCAAGCAGTGCTGGACCAATAAGCTCAGAGACCATTTTCTGCTGCAGTGAAATGAGAGAGTCACCCCCTCCTCCCATTCAGTGTCATGCTTAGTCTCTGTGCTTCTGGGCTGGCACTGCCAAGTATCTTTGACAGGACCCTATCGCTGCCCCTTTGGCCTTCCAGGTTGTCCACCAAGTCCCATTGAAAGCTGAGCAGAACGGCACTTCTGAAATTAACCAATGATCTGCACAACATGAAACTAACTCCGTAATAACCCTAGCTGTGCTAGAAGTTGCTCTAATTGCCAGTGATGGATTTGCATAGGCAGAGAAAGAAAGAAAGAAAAATCACACAGAGAGGAAATTAATGTGTGCAACAGAAGGAAGCATGAAAGTGACCATGAAACCATAAATCCTGACTTTTCATACAAGCAACTCAAAAAGCAGGAAACTTTGAGAAGTTTTGTCCTCTGTTACTCTCTCTCTCTCTCTCTCTCCCTCCCCCCATCTCTCTCAAATGTGCTTCCTGTTCCAAGGTATTTGGGGCCCCCTAATGCCCCCTAATGAAACAAGTGAATGTTATCTGGTAGCTCAGTTTTACAATATGTGATGAAGGCTTCTTAGCTGATCCTGCTGGAAGGCCTTTCTTTGACCAGTTGTCACTAGTGATGAATGGGCAAAATGCCTCTCTTAACCCTTCCCTCAAACCATAGTCAAAACCAGTCAGACTTAAAAACTACTTCTCAAATTCCTTCCTTCCTTCTTCCCTCCCCCCTCCCCCTCTCTCTGCCCCCCTACCTATACACAAACCACAGAGGATTAAAATCTATTATGTAATCACTGTGCCAAAAAAATATCTCTGTGTAGATACAGGATATTGTGGTCTGAATGGTAGCAAAATGTGACATCTTCCTAGAAAAGTGACAACACTGAAAGGAGGCAAAACATGTAGACCAAACTACAGGTCATTATTTATTACCTTAACCTTTAGGATATAAAATGGCCTGGTTAATTGAAGAAAAATCCTCATTATACTCACCAGCAGCTTTCTGAGACAAAAGAAGAGCAGCTTCTGAATTAAGGGCTGGATTTTCACCACTGAGAAAAGCTAAGATAGGCATAACAGCACACCAGTTACAACCACATTACAAAACATATTAAATTAAAGTCTTGCTGCACAACTATATCCTCTACTGGAAAGAGCTCTGTAAATCTGCAATTCCAATATGATGCAGAGTTTGATTTAATACATTAATAGTTGTTTGCTTATCCTTTTCATTGGTTTTTTTAATCATTAGCAAATATATTTGGGTTTAAAAAGGAATTGTTGTTAGCTAGTATCTATAAGATTTGTAAGAATTTGTGTATTATTCTTCTGATCATTGCAGGAACTCTTGGTCCAAGATTCTAAACATACCTTGGCTAGGAATAATCAGTTTGCAGGGTAGTGCTAATGGCATAATGGTGTGTTGATATACAAATGCTGAGAGACTTCCTGTAATAAAGAACAAATGGATGAGGTTTGTACAAAGTGTTCTTAACACATCTATAGTCCACATTATTACTTCTCATCCTTCACTACATGTCTAAATTATTCATTTTCAGGTAATCAACAACTAGGGTAGCAGAGGTAAGAAACTGGGGATTTATGAGACCAACAGATCCATTTGTGGGTCTGGAAAGAATGGGATGGGGGATTTTGAGTAACTGGAAGGCAATTCTTGAGTTTGCCATTATTTGGATGCTCCCTCCCTCCCTTGTTATTTTGAATGGAACGATAATGGATGAATGAAAATGGTAAAAATGTTTGATGCAAATTCACTTGCTAAATCTAATTCCAAACTAGAACACACTCTGTAAAACACTATATATTTATTAAATTTTGCAAAAGTCCATACTTTTTTTTGAAGATATGTATACCAAAATCAATATATAAGCAAAAGGTTTATACAAAAAATTTACACATATTAGGAAAATATCATTTGCACAGTGTGTGCATTTCTGATGGTTTAGAAAATATTTCCCCAAATAAGTACCAACTTTCTGGAAGATTTTTAAGAAGCTACACTGATTTGTGAGTAAGCCAGTTGAATATCAGCGATCCAAGCTGAAATGGTCAGATTCACTCTTCATGATAAAGGAAGAGATTGGAGATGTTCTTCCTGCATAAGATATTACTAGTAAAAGGTTAGCTATCTCAGGTAGTGTGCCTCTCTGTTTATTGGTTTAGGATTGTAGACCATGTGAAAAGGTCCACTACCTTCCAAGACTGCCACATTTATGACTTTCCATAGATAGCTGGTCCCACTTAATTGAAATAGAATGCCGAGTTTATTTCAAAGGTGTGTGTGTGTGTGTGTGTGTGTGTGTGTGTGTGTGTACAATGGCTGCTGAACTAGTCTGACAGCCCAGGTTCGAGACCTGAGTGCTGTATGATGTGTGAATTCCAGGCGCTTGTATCACCTAGCAGTTTGAAAGCATGCACATGCAAGTAGATAAATAGGCATCACTTTGCTGGGAAAAGTAACAGCATTCCATACACATCAGGGTATAGTCATGCTAACCACATGACTGCTGGCTCCCCCGGCTAAGAAATGAAAATGAATAGTGCCCCTTAGAGTTGGGCATGGCTGGAAAGAGAAAACTTTTCTCTTTACCTTGTTGAATCAGATGGGCAGGGCACTTTTTTTAAGGAGCAAAAAACAACACAGATGCAACTGCCTCAACCTCAGCTAATTGCAACCTCAACTAATAACTAAATGCATGAATATACGACAGTCACAACTTAAGCATAAGTATCTGAAAGCAACTAGACCAACAATCTTACCAAAATAGGGTTCTTCTTCCGCTCCCTTAAGATGCACTCCTTTGGGAGAAGACTCAATGAGGAAGTGTCTAATGTGGTTACCAGCATCTTCTCCTTTAAAACAAAACAAAACAAACTGAAATGTAACCTATAAAAAACCAATACTTTACATTGGAAGTTTTCCAAAAAGCTTTAAAATTGGATTTTAAACTCTTTCTTTCTAATTCTGATTTTGGTGCTGTTTATGTTTAATATTGGATATGATATGTGACAATGAAAACATACAGTAATTCCTGAACCCAGTTTTGTATACAGAAATAGGTAATACACATATTTTTTCTGATTTTCCGATGCTATTATCATCCTTTAATTCTATGGAATTTTTTTGCTATAAATCTAAACCAGATGAAGGAGCAGAATTGTTTTGAGAATAGTTTCAGCTCATGAAACAAAGTGTTTCTGAATATAAATCACTGATGGACTCATAGTGGAATTCTTCCAGAGATGTGAAAGTTAAAACTTAAAAAAACTAAACTCAATGTCTCATGAAACGGTGCACAGTCACCCAGCAATTCATGTGTCTAAAATCCTCTATTTAAAAAAATATTATGCGATTGCAAATCCAGTACTGTGAGAATTGGATTGAATTTCAAATGAAAGTTAATGAGTTGGAGTCCTACACATAAGATAATTTACCACAAACCATAGAATTTGGAACCACAATGACATCCTTGACCCTTTATCATAATCAAGAACTTTTTCAGTATACGACAACAGCAGAAAATGCCTTCTATAAACTTCACCCATACAAATAATCACAGAGAAAATATTGTTTTTGGCCTGCAAATGTAATGTAAACCAAACAAAATTGAGAAGAAGCAAATGAGCAGATTTTCTTTAACCTGTTCCTCCTCTCTCGGTGTACAGGGACATGTGCGTTTTTTGCAGCTTTTTCCAGCAGAGTCCTCAGATGGGTTGGAATACAAATTCCATAATTCCCAATGACCATGTTGGGTAGGACTAATGGGAATTATAGTTGAAGGTATTTAGAACGCATCAATGTGGCATGGCATAGTTTTACTCTAATGGTTTTTTTTTAAAATAATGATAAACCCTTTCCCAACTTTCAAAACCTAGGAAAGTTGAAGGGCAAAGTTTAAATGCTAGAAATAAATATTATTTTTTAACATTAAAACAAAGGTTGCAATATTTGCTCACATTATTTACAATCTCTCATTGCTCTCTTTTTCTTTTAAATAGATTATTACTACCACCCAGCAACATTTGCTATTTGAGCCAAATTGGAGAAACTCTTAAAGTTGTGTAGAATGGCATGGAACATTCTGCTCGGCTCCCCTTAATGATCATTAGCTTCCATCTCTTCTGTGCTTCATAACCCAACTGGGGCACACATAGTTAATTAATAGAGAAGTTTACATTTCTCTTCAGCTGCATTCCCCTCCCTGAAGCTGATCCATGCTGAAGTCACAGAAGGCTTGCTTGTCCTGGCTTGCAACTACTTTACCCTGAAATCCTTGCATGGACAGGCTCCAGTATATTAGATTTGCTTTGTTTCTCTTTCATTTCCCCTGCGACATCTTGCAGGCTGCTTCCAATGTGAGAAGCTAGGTTTGCTCTGACTTGAACTTCACACTGCCCTTGATTCAGAAAGACTCTGAATATAGTCATTTGCCAACTTTCTATTGCTTTTCTTTTTTATTTATTCGCAGTTCCTTTAGACGCCTCATCAGTCATCTCTCCTCTCCTCTTTCACTTCTCTGCTGGTTTACCCTCTGGGGTTTTCCCCACCATTGCTTTCCTGTGTGAAAAAACTTGAGTTCGGTTTTGATTTCTAAAACATGTAATGACGATTGGTTGCTTTTATGGAGATGCTGTGCTCTACCAATTATAGAGCTCTGTTTTTTCATTTTTGCAGAATTTCCTTAACTGTGTGCCACTAGGCAACTGGGAACATGCAGTGAGCAATATGTTGAATGATTAACTACAGCCATGACTTTGGAGCATTTGGCCATGCAGGGAACTATCACCTCTCTGCATTAGCTGCAGTTGCATCATCAGGAGAAGTGAATGTGCTGCCTCTCTGCAAGAGTCAATAGCCTCTTTTTTTCCCCCAACACTGCAACTGTCACATTTTTGAGAGTCTGCTATCTTTCCCTTTTTAGGTCTCATCAGTATTCAGACTGGGAACATGCAGGTGGGACCCTAAATAAAGAATCCTTTAAATAGGGTTTCTGCACAGTTTAGCAACAGAGCAGGTTTTCTCAATGCAGTGCCCTCCAAATATAATGGAGCTACAACTTCCAGACTTCCAAGCCAACTGGCCCTCTGCTTGGGAATTCTACAATTTATAGTAAAATACATCTGGAAAGTATCAAGTAGGAGAAGGCTGCTGTTGGCCCCTCTCTATTATTACCTTTTTGCAGTTTAAAGCAGGAATTCTGAGTACCTGTTTTGTTGCTGAAGACTTTCAGGGCTAAGCCAAATGAGCCAGGATAAGATGTGCTGTCCCTCATAATAAATGTACCTGGTGGTTCATCCATTAGTAGTTGGATAGCTGTTAAAACATACATCCAAAGAACAAAGTGTCATCATATCACAGAATAAAGAGAGATTACTAAGCATTTGTATCTTTTGCAAACACTGGTTCCTGTTCAAAGCACTTCATGTGTACTACTTAGCTGGCAACCTTCACAGTAAACCAATATTGTGATCATATGTTGCAAAGAGTGATAATGGCTTACTTAAGGCTATTTGACCAAGATACACAGAAGCCAGATTGGTTTCGGCAGCTTTTTGATTTACAGCTCAGTCTCTTTGCTCTTCGTTACCTGAGATAAGACTAAAAAGGCTCTATATTTGAAAGAATTGAGAAGCTTGAAGGTCTTGGGAAGAAAATACTCCCTGTTCCTCAATAATATTGCATGTCTTGATCTATTTCATGCTCATCAGTTTGTAAGCTCTCCCTTTCAGAGCCCTACAGGAATAAACCAGCTACACACAAAACCAGTAGTACCAGAACCATATCTGGGAAAAATTTCCTTTCTCAGGTATGGCCTGGTACTACTGGCTTTATATGTGGGAATTATCTGAAAGAACAAATAAAACACCTTATTTAGCATGAATATGTGCAACAAAAGCTTAAACAATAGTTGTGAGCAAATGGACAACATCTCTTAACATTTCAGGGCAGGGTAGTGTGATTGGATACCAGTCTTTATCAAGGGAGCTTTGTTTTACAAATAAGAAAGTAGATGACAAATGGTATAATTATTTTGAGCAATGATATCAACTCAATTTGAATGCAGCAAATACGTAGATGCAATGCTGTAACATACATCGTACTACAGAAATAGGTTGTCCCAAACTTTGGAGTTTCAAAACATAAGGAAGTAGGTAAATAGGTAGATAAATAGTCAGTAAATTGAGGCAGGGAAAAGTAACTGAGAAACATTTATTTTGCCTCATCTAATAATTCTACCAATTTTTTAATGCTCCAAACATTCATTTGCATTTTCAAAAGCTTCCGTGTTCCTAATGAGGAAGGGAGGGAAAGGATTGATATAGTTTACTTGGACTTCAGTAAGGCTTTTGATAAGGTAGACCATAACCTACTACTAGATAAAGCAGAAGAATGTGGGTTAGACAGCCTCACCACCAGATGGATTGGTAACTGGCTGACCAACCGCACTCAACGTGTAGTTCTCAATGGAACTGCATCTACATGGAGGGAAGTATGCAGTGGAGTACCCCAAGGCTCTGTTTTAGGCCCAGTACTCTTCAACATCTTCATCAATGATTTGGATGAGGGAATAAATGGGGAACTCATCAAATTTGCAGATGATACCAAGCTGGCAGGAATAGCCAACACTCCAGAAGATAGGCTTAAGATACAGAAGGATCTTGACAAACTTGAACATTGGGCACTATCTAATAAAATGAAATTCAATGGTGAAAAGAGTAAGGTTCTACATTTAGGCAACAAAAACGGAATGCACAGGTACAGTATAGGTGATACCTTACTCAGTAGTAGTAACTGTGAAAGGGATCTTGGAGTCCTAGTGGACAACCATTTAAATATGAGCCAGCAGTGTGCAGCAGCTGCCAAAAAAGCCAACACAGTTCTAGGCTGCATCAACAGAGGGATAGAATCAAGATCACGTGAAGTGTTAATACCACTTTATAATGCCTTGGTAAGGCCACACTTGGAATACTGCATTCAGTTCTGGTCGCCACGATGTAAAAAAGATGTGGAGACTCTAGAAAGAGTGCAGAGAAGAGCAACAAAGATGATTAGGGGACTGGAGACTAAAACATATGAAGAACGGTTGCAGGAACTGGGTATGTTTAGCTTAAGAGAAAGAAGGACTAGGGGAGACATGATAGCATTATTCCAATATCTCAGAGGTTGCCACAAAGAAGAGGGAGTCAAACTATTCTCCAAAGCACCTGAGGGTAGAACAAGAAGCAATGGGTGGAAACTAATCAAGGAGAGAAGCAACTTAGAACTGAGGAGAAATTTCCTGACAGTGAGAACAATTAATCAGTGGAACAGCTTGCCTCCAGAAGTTGTGAATGCCCCAACACTGGAAGTCTTTAAGAAGATGATGGATAGCTATTTGTCTGAAACGGTATAGGGTTTCCTGCCTAGGCAGGGGGTTGGACTAGAAGACCTCCAAGGTCCCTTCCAACTCTACTATTGTATTATTGTATTGTATAAATCCTTTTATCACTTCATTCTGTAACTTGACTCTTCTTCAAAATGGACATGTAAATCAATATAAATCTGGTACATTTTCCTTTCTGTATCTATCTGGGAATCGATTCAGGGTTTGTTTGTTTTTTACAGATTTTAGTTTAATAGATCAGTTAAAAAACTTTATTAATAACTTATACGGAGCATTTGTGCACAACTTCCGTAATGTACCTGATTGTTAGCCCAAATGCTAAAAGAAATCTCTTTTAAACACACTTCTCTGAAATTATTTTGGCGCACAACTCTTTCACTATACCCCTGTTCTGAGCCAAATGAAGAAAATGGCAAGAAAAAGTATAAAAATAAAGGGAGAAAAAGCACAGGGAAGCCAACTTCTATCAGTTGTTTTTTTCTCTCCTGCAACCACAATTTCTGCTTCCCCCCCCCCCTTTTTTTTAAACATCTGAAGCAAGCTTGGAAGTCAATCTTTCCAAGGCTAGATGCCTGTGCTCTTAGAAGGAAGATAAAGGTGTGTGTTTCAATGTGCACGTGAATCACACCTGTGGTGAAGAAGTCAATAGATGGTTATTGGATTTGAAGTTGTTGTGAATTAAGTGCTCTCCAAGAATCCCATGGGGCATCCCAGAAAGGTGTATCATTTAACAGCAACAGCCACAAAAGGACAGAATAGTCATCCCTTTTTAGTTTCCCCCTCAAAAGCATATGTGTATTAGGATAGAAGATGCCTGCAGCACTGTTTAGTCCAATACTGTAAAGCAAAGCCTTTAATGGAGCTGCCAGCAACTTTTTTTTCCTGAAATGGATCTTTGAAGTAAGTATTTCTAGCCTGCTTTCCAAGGGGAATAATATGTATTAAAAAGCTGGACAATACCATAGATCCATAAAAACTGATAAAACACCTTCCTCAGAGATGGGAAGAGATATCAGTTCATGCAGCTCATTCATATAACAATCATATTTATCTCTGTGTCTGAATCAGGCCACATTCTTAGACTTTTAGCTTTCTTGCCTTTCCTTCATTTTGGATACTGTTGCCCGCTGTTCCTTAGATTACCTTGGTCTCTTGTGATGCTAGGTTTGAACCAAGATTTAGAGGTGTCCATCACAAACTTCATAGTTGTCTGGGCTTCTTTGGAATACCCTGCATGAAAAAAAAAGTCATACATATATCTAAGTAAAAAAGAAGGTTAAGGAAAAGTGATTAGAAAAATCAGAAAGATTTTTTTTCATCATAGAGGATTTTTTTAATTTTAGAAAAGAATCTGCATATAAGGGAGGTTTTATAAAACAAATGAAGGCAAGCTGGAAAGGAAAAAGAGATTATCTCACTGTTTTCCATCTGTTTCAGTCTACAAATACTGAAATGGATGGACCACACTGAGATAATGGGAGACATCCAAATTCCTTCCAAATTCCCAGGATTCTAGGTTCACTGAAATCCAGACAGCACGTTAGAAATGACTTAATTGAAATTCCTTGGATTTTCTTTTGCAATTAACACAAGAGTATCTGGAGAAGGGGTTAAAATAATCAAGATGGTGCAATGAATATATAATGAAAACCACACCCTATGTTTGCTTCCATTGCTTCATTATAGCTTTCTATAGCTTTCATTTTGAGGGATTTTTTTTGACATCCTTTACAAATGTCCAGAGGGTAGCTGTCATCATATTGGACTTTTATAAGGCTAGCAAAGTTTTTTTTCTTTTACATGATGACACACAACTAATTTTAAAAGTGACTGCTTAGTTGTGAAACCTAAAAACACAATTTCATATTCAGGAACTTTAATGAATCCCCAAACTGAATCTCCTCAAATTGCATGCCAAAATTTTAAATCAATTTTGCTGTTTTGGACCCAGCTTCTGGATTTTGCATTGCCCTCCTCTCCTTTAAAAGTAAACATTGTTCAATTAGATTTCCTAGCAAACATTCAAAACTCCAACATTACATGTCAGGATTTAATATTAACAGAGTGACTACATTTTCCTAGAACATCTGGCTACTGTTAAGCAACAATATGCCATTCTAGATGAATTATTGATTGGATGTCCCTGATCAGCCACTTTGTTTTTCTGATAGTCCTACTTTCTGGAAAGAGGATATAGACTGAACCTGCAAGTCTGGAACTACCCCTTCCTCCTTGATTGAGGTAGTATTGTTCAGATGGTAGCAGACAGAAGCATGTATGAGAATGAGAAAGCAAGGAAAATCCATTTTTCATACTGGTGTTCCCCACTAGCTTCTTTCTCAAGCTGATTGTCAGATGGAAGATATAAGGAAAAAGGGCAGTGGAATGAATTTACTTCATCTGGATTTGTACTTTTTCCTTCACTAAGTTTCTTGAAATACTTCAAAAGGCCCACAGGCAAAGGGGAGGGAGGGTAGTGAATTAACAAATAGGAAATATGTGATCAATTTAGGAAATTTTACTAGGCTGATTGTATAGATGTTTTGCTTGTATAATATACAGATTGGCCTTATTCCCTGATTTTTGTATAAGCAGACACACTGCCATTTTTAAATTTGAATTACTTCCTCTACTTCTCACAGCAGAGAAATTTTATTTCACCCATCCTCTAGATTGGTACTTTTTAGATATGTAGACTTCAGCTTTCAGAATTCTTATCAACATCCATGTCGTCTGGATAAGGAGTTGCAATTCAGAATGTGTAAACCACATATTACGTGATCTGGAAAACGTCATTTATTCCAAAAAGTTGTATTCCTCTTTCCCAATTTTTCAAATAAAAATTCCACTCAATTGGAAATAAAGAAACAAAGATGTGAGCTTCCAGTCATGGGGATAGAACAACTTACCATCCAGAGATGAAGTGGAGGAACTTGAGTTGTCAGAATAGGAATTGTTTAGACCATTAACTCCTGAAAAACTGTTGGAATTGGTCTTAGGCATCTTATCTTTGAAGGAACTGGAGCAGCCCCTGGAAAGTTGAGTAGGTGTCCCACTCTCTTCTGGGAGACCATTGATGAGCACTATAGGAATTGGGAGTGGGGGGTTTGTAACAGATGAAAGAGAATGGGTGTAGGTGTGGGTTTGTCCCTTCTGGTATGGCAGAGTTAGAGGAGAATTCTCTTTCTGGGAGCTTGTGGCCTTGGGGAAGAAAGAACCAGGGCTGTTGGATGTAACATAACACCCTGTCAGGGATTCAATGGAGGGGGGACTGCCTATTGACCTAGTTAGAGGTGTGTCAAATTCATGGTTGGATAATGATTGGCTGCTGCTGCTGCAAAAGAGAAAAAAACATGCAGAAAAGTTAGAGAAGACTAGGGTTGTACTACTGTTAGTTCTAAACATCCATATGGGAGCAAATCATGCATGCTAAGTACACAAGATTTTAGGACTCTCTGATGGTGTCCAGTTTTGCTAAACATGTCTAAAAGAATAATTGAAACTCACCTAGATAAAACCATCTCCCTGTGACCAGCTAATTAGTGTTTTTTTTAAACATCCATCTTTTCAGAAATGGAAGAAAGTGGAGGTAGATGATATTTCTTTGGGGAGGGCATGTTTTTACGATATTGCTGAACTAATGGGGCATCATCAATCAATCAGATTCAACGAGAATAGAGCGGGAAGGGAGTTCCCCTCCCCCCCCCATTCAAGCAGGAAAATATATCAACAAAACATATAGTTTGTATTATTCCAGAATGTGAGAAACCAAATAATGGTCTTAAGTTATACGAAGACCATTATTCGTATTCCATTTGGACATTAGGAAAGAAACCCAAACAGTTGAAGTGTTTGGCTATAGAAATAAATGCCTAGAGAAGTGGATATGCTCCTCCACAGTGGATATGCTTACTAAATCTACAGGAAATGCTTTTATTTGAATCCAGTGTAGAAAATCAAACTCATGTTTCTGATTTACTTCCTGTGACCTTTTCTAAAGACTCTGCTGTAATAGGCACTATGGACTTCTATGAAGACTAAATAACTCAGTACAGGAAACAAAAAAATATGTTCAATAGCAAGTTGCGCAAATAAGTCTCTAAGCACTCTCTTGTCCTGGGGTGAGAAAAACAGTCCTAAAACAGATGAACCAATCTGGATTTGGCCAATGACATTTAATGTGCAAATGATCTAGGCTTTAACCACATCTTTCTATTCCATAGTGAATGCGGACAAAGTGGGATTTCTGACCATCAGCGTTCTGAAGGAGAAGGCCCTTGAACAGAATTAACACTGTCGAACTATTTACTAAGTCTGCACTACTATTAATCTTCTCATCATTCCTATCACCCATCTCCTCCCACTTATGACTGTATGACTGCAACTTTGTTGCTTGTATCTTACGATTTATATTGATTGTTTCATAATATGATTTGATTGCTTATTCGTACCCTATGAATATCATTAAGTGTTATTCCTTATGATTCTTGATGGATTTTTCTTAGGTGTGTATTGATTTGGCTCCAGGCATTTCCTAGCCTTGATTCTACAAAAGTGATTCTTAGTTATTTTGACATAGTGAGGGGTGCAGAGGAACTAAAAAGTTTGGCTATGCCCAAAGAAAATAACATAGCAGCTACCTTGAAATATGGTACACTTTCCCTTACCAAACAAGTCAATAGGTGAAACCTACTTTATCCTGTCACTTCCCAGTTCCAGTTCATCTTTTCCACCCACCATCTTTAAATGTGCACAATTGTTACTGGCTTAGAGATAGTGTGACCAGGCCAAGGTGTCGGTTGAGGGCACTATTCTGCTCTGACAGAGTTTTTCATTACTGCTACCATTTTCTCCTGCCATCATTGCTATACATTTTTTCTTCCTCTTTTCACCTTACTGCCTGATAGTATTTTTGTAAGCAAGTAACCGCAAAGTAGCTCAGGCAATGATACTTAACTACAGAGAAATGTCAAATAATCACACAGGATAATCCCTTTTATATAATGCATTTACCTTCCAAAAATGTAACTGGTGTCTGATCCAGGACTTGTTGAAAGCATTGAAGCCTCACTGCATCGCTGGGCCATCCTCATGAGTTGCAGGATGCCTGGAGAGGAAGCTAGGGAAGAATTTGAACCATAGGATGCAAAGTTCTTCTGATCTCGTTGTGGAATGGAAATACTTTCTGATACTTGGATGCAAGTTGGTGACTGCCTTCCTGTAGGGGAGAAATGCTGTGCACTTCCAGAAATATTACCAACAGCATCACAGTTATAGCCAAGGTTGCCTCCACGTGGAAATAAATGCCCCCGATTTGGCGAAGACACAGAAAATTGAGCGCTGGAAGGACTTATTGAGCTCTGCCAAGACTCTTGATACTTGGTTTTGCCTGGTGACATTTCAATATATTTTATATCTGGTAAAAATAACAAGAGAAAATAAGACAAATTGCAAGAGCCACAAAATCAATCAGAACCCTTAAGTTCAACAGTCCTAAATCGTTCTCCGTAGACATACGTAAAGTTCTTTACTACATTTACGAAGCAACAGATATTTAAAAGCAGATTTTAAATAATAGTATTTAATGTGTGTCAATACCTTATAACCAGCAGCACATGGATGGGGAGGGGTAGCAATCAAAATTAACAAATGAACTAATATGATAGAAGCCTTTAGAAAATATACCCTTTATATGATGACTACAAAAGTGATGAGAGATTTTACTTGTGGAATTGATGAAAAGTCCGCCGTGAAAAGAATGCTGGAAATCTTAGTATCCAGTAGGGAAAAAAGGATATTAGCAGAGAAGTACCAGGGCCTGCTGCAGTATTGGAGAAGATATGGAAAGTAGAGACAATTGTCATCCCAGTGGTGGTAGGAGAACTCAGAGCTATGACTCCTAAGTTGGGAAAGTGGCTCCAACAGATCCCAGGAAAAGCATTAGACCTTTCTATCAAGAAGAGGGTAGAGAACAGCTAAGATATTGTGCTGAACCCTCAAGCTTGCAGGCCTCTGGAAGAGGGCTTGAGATTGAAGAAGATGCATACCACTCATTGTATTATATTGTATTGCATTGCCTAACTTTATATTAGTATACTGCTATGCTATGCTATGGTATGCTATGCTATACCAGGGATGTGGTAGCTCAGTGGCTAAGACGCTGAGCTTGTCAATCAGAAAGGTTGACAGTTTGGCAGTTCGAATCCCTAACACTGCGTAATGGAGTGAGCTCCCGTTACTTGTCCCAGCTTCTGCCAACTAGCAGTTCGAAGGCACATAAAAATGCAAGTGCGAAGATAACAGTATTCTGTGTGCTTTTGGCACTTAAGAAATGCCGGCCATATGACCACAGAGACATCTTCGAACAGCACTGGCTCTTTGGGTTTGAAATGGAGATGGGCACTGCCCCCTAGAGTTGGGAACAACTAGCACATATGTGCGAGGGGAACATTTACCTTTATACTACACTACACTACACTAATCATATATCAGTAATATATGGTGGTATTAAAAATGGAATAATAAATAAATGTTCTGCATTTCAATTATCCATGACCTTGCTGGCTGGGACTGTGAGAATGGCAATGGCAGCGGGAGCAGCTGAAGGATATTGGGTTGTCTACTGAAGACAGACCAAGAAAGAGAGAAGCTCTAACCTTACAGAGATTTTGGATCATACACATTAGCATTGACAGTTGGTCAGACTGGCAGAGCTTAATGGTCCAGCTCTATCATAATTGCTGGTACATAGATCAGACTTCCATAGTATGGCACCTTTCCAACATGGCAGAAATATGGCTAAGAATTCTGGGAGTTGTAAAACCCTATTACCATTTCTATTATAACATCTACTAACATTATTTCAAGTTACTCTATAACCTGCCTTTTCCCCAAAGAACAATCATTAGTGGGGGAACAAAGCTGGTAAATGCAGATACTGCATTTGTCTGATTCATTGTGAGACAATCTTATATGCTTCTGATTGGTCATTCATTCCAGCACAAGAATACTGGAGCTAAAGGGCAGATTATCTAGGCGGATAAACACCATTTTCAAGCTCTTCTTTTTTCCAGGTGCAGATAACCTTTTAGCCAGACTTGGAAGTCAAAGAGCCTCCCAACACAATGTGTTTTGTAGAGTCATCCAAGCAAGCTTCATGTCAATGAGTGCATTACTTGTTGGCACCTGTATAAAAGGGTGGGGATGCAAGCTTCAGTTGTTCTCCTTTCTTGCCCGTTCTAACAGCAAATGAGAAACATCTGGTTACTCCCAAAGAACATATCAGATACAAGTTAAAGGAGATTGCACAAGGGCATCTCCCTGTGCTGTTTTGACTCCAACCAAGCAATGATCTCATGCTGACCTTTACCAATATGTGTAATACAATTAGGATAACACATATTGCATTCAATTTTTTCTAACATGGAACTGCATTTCAAAGCAAAAAGGTGAGTTTATATTACTACTAATACTGCCAATACTTCCCCTAACATTTAGTTTTAGAAAAGAAAACCAACACTAGTCCGCAAAAACCATCAAAAGACTTTTCATTTAAATTTGATACCACAAGACACACCACACTGCACAGTTAAATTTTAAAATGTATACTATACTAGATGTATATAATATACATAAATATATAATATACTAGATGTATATAATATACATATAAGAAGCTTTTATATGGATACGATTTTGAAGAAAGAATAAGAAGAAAAATAAGGGATATGTAACTTTCCTAGTGCATTGCTCTTCTGTTCAAATTCTTCCAAGTGGGTTTTACACATTTTGATCTACAAAGAGACATTTTGTTTTTCCAGGGACAAATGACCTGTAATTCAGTTAGAACACATGAACATGTTGTCCCTCTTCTTTCCTTTATTACTTAGCATCCACATTAAAAAAGAATCATAGCTCAACAGTAGATCACATTATGTACATGCAAAAGATCAAGGTTAATCCCTAACAGCTGCAGCTTGAAGTGGCAAAAGTTGCTGTCGGAAATCTGCTCAACTGCTCTGACTGTATGTGAATACTGACTCAGATCAATAATTCAGTTTGGAATCAGGCAGCTTTAAAACACGATGATTTCAAAAACCTGCAAAAAGACATCAGTTAAACTTGTTCTTACAATTCAATAGCAGAGTCGGAAGGACCTTGGAGGTCTTCTAGTCCAATCCCCTGCCTAGGCAGGAAACCCTACACCGTTCTAGACAAATGGCTATCCAACATCTTCTTAAAGAGTTCCAGTGTTGGAGCATTTACAATTTCTGGGGACAAGCTGTTTCACTGATTAATTGTTCTAACTGTCAGGAAATTTCTCTTCAATTCTAAGTTGCTTCTCTCCTTGATCAGTTTCGACCCATTGCTTCTTGTTCTACCCTCAGGTGCCTTGGAGAGTAGCATGACTCCCTCTTCTTTGTGGGATATTGGAACACTGCTATCATGTCTCTCCTAGTCCTTCTTTTCATTAAACTAGACATACCCATTTCCTGCAACTGTTCTTCATATGTTTTAGTCTCCAGTCTCCTAATCATCTTTGTTGCTCTTCTCTGCAGTTCTTCTAGAGTCTCCACATCTTTTCTACATTGTGGCGACCAGAACTGAATGCAGTATTCCAAGTGTGGCCTTACCAAGGCAAAATAAAGTGGTATTAACACTTCACGTGATCTTGATTCTATCCCTCTGTTTATGTAGCCTAGAACCGTGTTGGCTTTTTTGGCAGCTGCTGCACACTGCTGGCTCAAATTTAAATGGTTGTCCGCTGGGACTCCAAGATCCCTTTCACAGTTACTACTACTGAGCAAGGTACCACCTATACTGTACCTGTGCATTTTGTTTTTCTTGCCTAAATGTAGAACCTTACTCTTTTCACTATTGCATTTCATTTTATTAGATATTGCCAATATTCAAGTTTGTCAAGATCCTTCTGTATCTTAAGCCTATCTTCTGGAGTGTTGGCTATTCCTGCCAGCTTGGTGTCATCTGCAAATTTGATGAGTTCCGCATTTATTCCCTCATCAAAATCATTGATGAAGATGTTGAAGAGTACTGGGCCTAAAACAGAGCCTTGGGGTACTCCACTGCATATTTCCCTCCATGTAGATGCAGTTATATTGATGGCCACATGTTGAGTGCGGTTGGTCAGCCAGTTACGAATCCATCTGGTGGTGATGCTGTCTAACCCACATTCTTCTACTTTATCTAGTAGTAGGTTATGGTCTACCTTATCAAATGCCTTACTGAAGTCCAAATAAACTATATCGATGGTATTCCTCTGGTCCACTAATTTTGTCATTTTGTCAAAGAATGCAATAAGATTAGTCTGGCATGGTCTGTTTTTGACAAACCCATGTTGGCTTTTGACTATTACTTTGTTTACTTCTAGGTGTTCGCTAATTCATTGCTTGATTATCTTTTCCAGAATCTTTCCTGGTATTGAGGTCAGGCTGATAGGTCTGTAGTTTCCTGGATGTATTTTTTTTACCTTTTTTGAAGAAGGGAACCACATCAGCTCTTTTCCAGTCCTCTAGCAGTTCCCCGGTGCTCCAGGATCTCTGAAAGATATAGTTCAGTGGTTCTGAGATCTCGTCTGCCAGTTCCTTCAGAACCCTGGGGTGTAACCCATCCGGTCCTGGTGACTTGAACTCGTCTAGGGTAGACAGGTGCTCGCTTATAATTTTCTTCCCTATTTCAACTTGTATTCCTAATCTGATTTTTGTGGTGCTGTTTTTGATAGGTTGGACTGTTTTATCCCTTTGTGTAAAGACAGATGCAAAAAATGAGTTAAATAGTTCTGCTTTCTCCCTGTTGCTTGTCACCTTCTTGCCACTTTCTCCCAGCAATGGAATAATTGTTTCCTTAAATTTTTTCTTGTTTTTAACATGTTGGAAGAATCTTTTTTTTTTGTTATTTTTTACTTTTGTGGCAAGCCTTTCTTCATTGTGAGCCTTAGCTTTCCTCACTTCATCTTTACAGGCTCGGGCTATTTGCTGATATTCTGCCTTAGTTATGTCTCCCTCTTTCCACTTTTTATACTTAATCTTTTTTGTCTTTCAATTTGTCAGAGAGTTCTTTATGCAGCCATGCTGGTTTCTTTTGGCAGCTGTTATTTTTCTTCTTCATTGGTATTGTGCTAGACTGGGCTTTTGTAATCTAATTTTTCAAAATTTCCCAAGCTTCTTGAGTTGTTTTCCCCTTGAGGATTCTCATCCATGGAATTCTTCCCAAGCCCTCTCTAAGTTTATCTGTTTCATATATTAGCTAGGAACCTCGAGAACAGAATCCTAAATTGAAAATATAAAGATGTTTTTAAAATTCTTTTATAAATAGTATGCACATATATTGCCTGAAGCACCTATAAAGAAGTGGCTATGTTCGTGATCTTTTCTTGGTAATCACTGCATATATTTGCAGTGCAGGCCAACTTAGCTATTTATAAGAAGAGCACACCCTAGCAAATGATGTGATCCACAGGCAATCTGCATTCCAAAGTACAAACTTTAACATGGCATTATGATTCATGTTTATCTTCCTGCCTTAGCCTTAAGGATTTGGCTCCTGTGGGGATTGATAGGATTGATATATAACTAGAATGAGAATTGTAGTCATCTGAAACTTGGATTCCAGCATTGGAAATTGATTTTGCTTAGAGAAAGCACATAACGAAACTTTAAGTTATTGAAGATTTGATTACTCCCTAATGACAATGACTTTTAAAGTACTGTATACAATACAATACAATAGTAGAGTTGGAAGGGACCTTGGAGGTCTTCTAGTCCAACCCCCTGCCTAGGCAGGAAACCCTATACCGTTTCAGACAAATAGCTATCCATCATCTTCTTAAAGACTTCCAGTGTTGGGGCATTCACAACTTCTGGAGGCAAGCTGTTCCACTGATTAATTGTTCTCACTGTCAGGAAATTTCTCCTCAGTTCTAAGTTGCTTCTCTCCTTGATTAGTTTCCACCCATTGCTTCTTGTTCTACCCTCAGGTATATGCAACAATAATTTCCTACGCTGGCCAAACCAAAGTAAAAAGTATAGCATCTTGCCTTTTGATAAACAATAAAAGCAATATTGCAACTATCTTACTGACAGTCTGTGTTATGTACTTGAGCTGGGGTTGTATTGCTTTCATATCCTGTTTGTGGCTGCTTGGGAGCGGGGGGGGGGTACCTGGTATGCTATTAATGACAAATGGATGATGGGAATTGCTTATCTGGACAAAAGCTGGACCTTTTGTCTTATCTGCAGTAAATTCTTAAATGTTATTATGATCAACAACAATGGTAAAATTTAATTGATTAGAAGAAAATCACATTTACTGCATTGTCATTGAAATCAGTAAGGCTTATTTGTGAAAACCAAGATTGTTTTAGTGAGCTTACCCTGAGGATGACCAAACTTGGATGAAATTCTAATAGTACAATCATGAGCCATAAAATATGTTACACTTTCTGAATCTCTGCTTTTTCTGGTGTATTGCAAAGTCCATTCTAGAATAATTACAGGGAATTTGCTTGGCTGAAGCATTTATTAGCTATTTCTTTTTTTTAAAAAGTAAACTAATGCAATATTTGTATCTGCAAAGCCAAAAATATTGTATGAACTGGAGAGTTTCCCAACCTGTGGGATTACATGTCAATATGTCCATGCATAGATAAATGATGGAGGAAGTTAAGAGTTAATTCTTTGCTGGCATTGGCAATTGCCACTTGGAACACTCTGTGAGGCATAACTGGGATCTCATTGTGTAAGATCAGTCTGAACAAGCCCTTAGGGCAGAGGTGTCAAACTCATGGTGTCACAGCGTTGTCATGTGATGTATTGCAACATTCCCTCCTTCACTAAACCAGGCGTGGGTGTTGCCAGCGCATGCACATCCGGTCCATGGGCTACGAGTTTGACATCCTTGCCTTAGGCCAGCCAAACCCCAAGGGGAAGACACAAAGAAACTGGCATATCCAATCTGTTGGAATTGAAATAAATCAATCTGTTGGGTAAGACAGAATCATAACAGGAAACCATGTGAGACTGCACGACAGAACTAGCCCTCAAACACATCAAATACAGTACAAAGTTTGGATGGGACCACCTGGAGAAGATTTGATTGAGTTACTTTTATGAGAAAGTCACATTATTTGGAACATTTTGGCCCTATTTGCATAAATACTTGACTAAGTCATACACAAGAGATGTAATGTATCAGCATGTCAAATGAACTCTTTAACCCGTAAAAAAAAATCCTGCTTAGCCAACCCAGAACGAATTAAATTTAACATGAGGAGGAAGGTGTGTTGGATATAGTTGCCTTAAGTTGTTGATGAAAATAATAAAGGTGGGATAGGTAAAGGTAAAGTTTCTCCGCACATGCGTACTAGTTGTTTCCAGCTCTAGGGGCGGTGCTTATCTCCATTTCTAAGCCGAAGAGCCAGTGCTGTCTGAAGACTTCTCTATGGTCATTTGGCCAGCATGACTAAATGCCAAAGACACACAGAGTGCTGATATTTTCCCACAAAAGTGGTCCCTATTTTTTCTACTTGCACTTTTTACATGCTTTACAACTGCTAGGTTGGCAGAAGCTGGGATAAATAATGGGAGCTCACTCTATTACGTAGTGCTAGAGATTTGAACCGCTGAAATCCTGAGCCTTTTCACCTCCCCATGGAAAGGGTTGGGGTTGGAATTTCACAGTATTGTGAAATGTTGACTCACCTATGGACATCCCTGCTCCCTGAAAAAGGAACAGAGAGTTCCTTTCCCTATGCCTATCTAATATACTTTTGACAACCCTAAAAACACTATTGCTGATTCCTTCCACTTTCTTTTGTAAAATAATTAAAAAGGCAGAAAGTAGACAGATAGCATCCAGAGTCGAGACAGCTTTGTGGCAGCTGATGGATTAAAAGATTGCCAACATATGACTGAACAACCATTCTATGTCTCATTAAATGACTAAAGGAAGAGTAGAAGGGTTTGAGTCCTTCTTTTATAGTCTTTGGTAGAATGACAATTTTTACTACATGATTGCCAGACGTTAGCTGTAGAATTCAATGGGTTGCCAAAGCAACAAAATCTTAATTTGTAATCCTCCCTCACCAATCTGCCATAATTTTAAGACTAAATCCATTAAGAGTGAAAAAAATGTATATGCCTTGGTGCCTTTTTATTAGTGGCATCTAAGAGCCCCCGGGATCATCCCTTGCAAGATCATTTCCACACATATTTTTAATGCAAGAAATTGTACATTCGTTGCGGTGCTTTTGAAAGGCTTCCACTCCACCCTCTAGAAACTGGTCTTGATTGTTCATATACATTTTCAGGGCTTAAGAACAAGGGGTGCAGCTTTCTGAATTCTCTGCACTCAATTTCAGCTCTCTGGGCTTAAAATCTCTAGATGGTGGGAAAGTGAATTACTTTTAGAGTGATCTCTTATGGTTTGAGGGATTCCATATCTTACCTGATGCATCAAGTTCAGGCTTTGCCACCACACTGGTGTTGCTTTGTGGAGCAACCTGGAGAGGACTGTCTGCCTGGGTCGGCTGTTGCAGTGGCTTGAAAGTTGGGTCAATTTCCAAGATCAAACGGTTCAAGTTCTCAATAGATATATCCAAAGTAGGAGAGGTTGGATAGCTTTCTTCATTTGGCTCTGTTGGTTTTTCCTGCTGATGTTTGTCCTCACAATGTTGAGAGGGCACAGGTGTGGCTATTACAGTAGATTTAACAGCTTTATTAGGTGGTGAACATCCTTGGGTTTGAGCCAACAAGTTCTTCCTGTCCCAGCCTTCCACTGTATAATAAAAACACTGCATTGGCAATGTGTGACAGGACAAACCATCATTTGGATGCTGCAAACAGGCATGTTCTTCTTTGGGTGAAATGCATACTGTCTGCCCAACCCGTACCACATGATTTGGGATGACTTTTGACATCCTGAAGCTATTAAGTCTTCTTGTCTTTATGTTGTGATTGATTCCAATTTTGCCAATACCTGTAAACTTTAGTTGGGTCCTGATTCATTCACCGAGAAGTCCCATGTGCATAGGACCTTTAAAAAAAGAAAGAAAGAAAGAAAGGAGTGCACTTTAGTCTCAGAGAAGGGAGATGGGAGAGGGAAAGAAAATAGTTCACAAATAAATTCTAAGGGTAGGAATTATTTGCACCAATGCATTTTCTGCCAAAATGGATTTGAAAGATTACTTTTAATTAATGATGAAGTACAGGGGAAAAAAAGTGTCAAAGTTCTCTCTTTTCCTCCCCTTACAGTTTTGGGAGTTTAAGATTCCACTATGTGTTTGCTATTTAAATTTTTAAAATTGCATGTTATCTGCCCTTTGTTCAAAATTTAAAGGAAGGATCTCTCATTATTGTTGCACTTATGTTAAGTAGGAGGATGTTAAAACAGAAGCTATGTAGACCAGAAGGAGAAGTCAACAAAAGGAAAAGTCAGGAGGTGTGGAGTGTACTATGAAGGAAACTGTTTCCTTCATAGTGTCCTGAGGTGACTGGCCTGAGATGACTGTCAGGAGTCAGGACTCTGTCATCCATTCTTGCTTAAGGAGCCATCTTTGGACTCAGTCTATTTCAACTGTTTCTGTATTCAATTTTTTGCTAAGCTGATAGAAAGGGAAGTGTAGCGAGGCTTCAGGAGATCTTAGGCAAAATTATTTATCCTGATCAGAGGTGGGTTCCTACCTATTCAGTCCGGTTTGGCCGAATAGGTTGTAACTCCAGAGGTTACGTGACCGTACCGCTCTATGATTTTCTGTTCTGCACATGCGCACAACTATCTTCATTAAAAATGTAATTTTTATTCATTCTTTAATGTTGTGCGCATGCGCAGATCGTTTTAAATGAGAATGTGCATGCGTGCACAATTTTGTTTACTACCGAATCGGTAGTAATGGCAGCCGGACGGCATCCCTGATCCTGATGCTTTGTAGTCTGGTTTCAGGCCCAGAATTGGCACCTGAACAGAAATGGTCTGTAAACTGAGGCTCAACCCAGGCGAAAGAGACAGATACTGTTTGTGGATTATGCTAGCTGAGTTCCAGAGGAGTCTGCAATTTCCTGAAAGCAGCAAGTTTGCAGTTTTGAAAGTGGCCCTAGATTCTCCATTGTCAACTGAGGCCCAGGTGGTCTTGGTGGCACCATGTGCCTTTTATCACCTTTGGCCGATTTACTAATTGTGACATTATGTGGAGTAAAAGCAGACTTACAACATTTATGCTCTGGTATCTTCCCATGCAGATTTTTGCAAAGTGCTATACATGGGACTACTTTTGAAAATAGTTTGTTAGTTTAGAATGATTGGGGCTGAGGAAAATAAACATATTATACTATTTGCTTTTCATTTATATTTTCAGACCCAATTCAAAGTGCTGATTTTAACCAAAATTAACCTATAAACAGCTTAGGGCTATGATACCTGAAGAAGTGCCTTCTTCTATATATTCTATTTGGATTTTGAGATCCTCTGCTGAGGCCCTCTCCAGGTCCTTGCACCAAAGGAGATGAGATGGACTTTATAAAGGGTAGAACTTTTCTATGATGGCAACCATTTAGGGAATTCCCTCCTCAAAGATGTCAACTGCAACAACTAGCATCATTTTAGCACTAGGTGAATGACTTCCTATTTCCCCAAGCTTCTAAAATAACTTTTAATTGCATTTTAATTTAGGTTGTTTTAGATTTTGAATGACTGCTGTGCAATTTTTCTATGTCTAGTTCAGGATATCTAAGTCATGAATATATTGAGCAGGAAAGGACTGCCACAGCAACATTAGCAATAACTCCAGTAAGACAAAATTGGGATTCATTCTGGGAACTGGTGTGCAATTTGAGAGATAAATCTGTTCACCATGGAGTTACAATTCCTGTTATGGAACAAGCTTGTTTGTCAAAGAACCTCCTGGATCCAGATCCCAATTCAGTGGACAGTCACATACTTTCAAAGGCAGGAGAACCTTTCCCAAGCTTTCAGATTTCTGTACCTGAAAGAGAGAAACCTCACTCTAAGAACTCAAACACTGCTGTTTGTAGGATAGATCTATGGAAATACACCCTTAAGGTGGCACTTCAAGATACTCTGAAAACTGCAGTCAGCCAAGAACACTGCATCACATGCGATAAGTACTGCTTCTTTAGGGTCCTAAATCACCCATGTATTCAAACAGCTTCCTTCATAATTGGTGGCCTTCCAATTCAATTCGGGATGTATAAACTCTTGTAAGGCTTAGGTCCAAGTTATTTTGGGGACTGTCTGTTCTTCTACTGTCTACTCCCTGCTGTCAGGTGGGGCATCTCATTGCTTGCCATAGATCCACTGATCATTAATGTGACCGTTTATTTTATTTTACTTTATTCATATCAAGGCTAGTATTACGGAACAAACTACTATTGGGATTCTATCTTAAGTGTATACATAAAAGAAGTTACGACGCTTAGGAAGAATTTTTTAAAAATTCTCAAAATAAGAAAAATGCTCAAAACCTATTTATTTGGGCTTTTAACTATTGCTGTTTTATGTTTTATATTGCTTTTGTTTTATAGTTATTGCATCTATATAAGTTCTTAAGAGAAATGGAAATAAGGAAACAAGCAGCTGTTTTCCATTATTATAGACAAAAAAAATCTCTTAATTATTGTATCCTGACTTCACAGGGGAATTATCTGGAGTCAATAGAATTGCTGTATTTCAAAGACATTAGATAACACTGTTAATCAAAACCCAAGGGAACCATAAAGGGCCTCAGAGGAATCAAGACAGGTCTTGATGGACAGATCAAAATTTAAACATTCAACCTCAGAGTTTAATGTATAATTGTCATGTAAGCAAAAAGTAGATCTGGAAAGTTTATAAAATAATACTTACAGAAAGAAAAAAAAATAGAAGTGCATAAACAGCATAAAATAAAATAAAATAAAATAAAGCGGATGCATCAATAGACAAAGACAGAAGCACAACTAGCCTGAATCAATTTCCTATCCTGATCAATTTCCCTAATCAATTTCCATAGTATGCATTATTGCTTTACTGCTTCACCCCCTTGATCTTTGAAATATCTTCATTATAATGTCAGAGGAATCTAATGATGATATTTAGGGATTTTTTTAAAAAAAAATCAGATACTTAAGTATGTTCTTTAGGAGCAGATGAATTAGTGATGGATTGGGTATAGTTCCTCCATGGTGGAGAAGCTCTTGATAGACATGTTATGACTAGCAGTAGTTGAATAACTGCTTTGAAGGCTGATAGATGAGGTAAATGTAAAGTTTTGAGAAACAGCCAGAACATGATGTCCCAGGAATTATATAACAGTTGGCCACGAACAAACAATTCCTTTTTGTTCTCTTCCTCTGCAAAGCTAATCTGTACATTTCCAGGGCTGTCCATAATCCTCATGCCTTTTTACGTATGTAGTGCTAAACAGGTAAGAGTTGAGGTGATGGTGGGAGAGGTCCAAACTTTTAAACTTGCTCCTTTCCAATTTATGCTTTCTTTCCCCCCCCCCCCCTGCCAACCCCTCAACAATTGATCATCTGCTTTATGTATAGAGTCGCATGCAATAACTTGCTTCAGACTGAACTGTCTGAGAATTTTGATCAGATCCTGGCAATAGAATAGAGGTGGCAGCATTTAACTGTCCTTGGCTGTTCTTGAAAAAGCTAAGCAGGTCTGGAAAAGCTAAGCAGGTCTGGATTTGGTTTGCATTTAGACAGGAGATCACCCCAAGGCTCTAGGCTAGACTGGGAAGTAAAAAATATTCCAGAAGAAGACTGAATGGGAGCCAAAAATATTGTATTGATCTGTCCAGGGGTCAAGCTTGATTTTGGAAGGAGACTACATTTATTAGTCTACATGTTATAAATTCCAGGTTAATGTTTTTTTTTATATACAAGGGTCAAAAGAAATGACCGAAAATGATCATTACTTGGAAACTTTTGTATTATTTTTCAGAGCAAATAAAGCTTAAGGAATACATGCTTTTTTAAAAGAGGGGGAAGAAAGATATTGATGGGAAATGGCTGTTTTGCAACCACAAAATTGTGGAATGTTACGCTTGGAGGCATCTAGTCCAACCCAATGCTAAATGCATAATGAAACACTCCAAGCTGGCTATGCAACCTCATTAAAATGCCTCTAATAAAGGAAACCACCATTCTTCATAACAGTGTAGATAATTCTTGTCCTTGGGAAATGTCTCCTATTTTTTTTATCAAAACATGTTTGGGAGAAGGAGCTAGGCAAGGGAAAGACTAATTGTAGGTTATCTCATTTTGGGAATAAAAGAATTTGCTTTTGAAGTTTTTATATGTAGATAAGAGAGCACAGTTAATTAGACATTCACTCCATTCAGATATGGCTGTTGAAAAAGGAAGGCCTCACAACTTTTGATATCTATTTCTTCCTCTTTCTCATGGGATCCCCAAAAGATTCAGTCTGAGGCAGTGGTTAAGTTGTTTGAGTGGTACCAGGAAGAATGTGGCCTTCCAGGTGAAAACAAAGCAAATATATTGTACCAAAGGACCAAGCATTCCTAATTTTCAATGTCATCATTCACACTTTAGACATTATGAATGGAGACCAAATTCTGATCACATTTGGGGTGCCTCCCTCATGCAGAAGGCAAAAGCAACTAGAAAAACATCAGAAACGATTTTTCTCTAGTTAAGAATTTACCAGCCCTTTATACTTACAGACAGGCTCCATGGGAAGAAGTCTGGACCATGGTGGGAATGGGTTGGGTCAGTTTCCTTAATGCAAGCAAGGAGCTTATACTATACAGATATCTCCACAATATTACAATATTATCTCTATATTGCAATAGGGGGACTGAGTTGGAAGAGCAGATTTTTTTTCTGCAGCATGAGGTGAAGTTTGAGTTAGACACCCCTTGTTCATATTCTTATCTATTACTTTACTTATCTATAACTTGTAATGTTTGACTATCTGGCTTTTAGTGATTCGTGTGAAGAAAGTGGAGTAATTTCAGTGAGGATATGGTGATACTTATTGTAATTCTCATGATGACATGTTCTTAATTTAATTGCACAATGGAATCTAGTAGATAGACACACATAGGCAGCCAGCGTCCATGACTTTCACACACTTCATGCGTATTTTCAGATCCAAGGGCTTTTTGTTCATATTCATACTAGTTGAGGTCCAGCAAATGATACTTCCTCTAAGGAAGCCAAATAAATGAAACAATGATAATTTGATACCTTTCTACACCACCCAAATTATCCCAGTGAGGCAATAGCCTCCCTGTTTTTAATGGCAGGACTACCTTACAAATCAATCTAGCTCAACATATTTTTATCTGCAGGCAGACAGGCAAGAAGTTTGGCATCCAGTTACACAAACACACACACACATATACTTCAATATTCTTTGAATTCCCAAATATGTGAGACTCTAAGGCTTATATAATTAAACTATATCCTTGATAACATACAGAGTTATTATTTCTATTAAAACATAAACAAGGTTTGGTAGCTGTGGTAACTAACATTCTTCAATTTCACCACCACACCTCTCCAGCAAGATGAGCCACAAAGGAATCTGATAGTCATCCCCCACCCCACCCCCAATTCAGTT
Organism: Natrix helvetica; assembly: GCF_964273705.1. Lineage (NCBI taxonomy): Eukaryota > Metazoa > Chordata > Lepidosauria > Squamata > Natricidae > Natrix > Natrix helvetica. The sequence goes on along the minus strand of NC_138554.1, from coordinate 47,598,025 downwards.
TCTTTTTATGCTATTGAGAAATGCATCTGTGCAACTCTGCAGCTCCAGTTTCAGGAGAATAAGGGGAAAATGGAACTACCAATACGAATTTCCTTAAATGCTATCTCCAGATGGGCTTCACTTCTCAGCATCTTCTGGTCCATATGCTAATGTATTTGGAAAATCACCTGGTTTGAAAAGGTTGCACTAGAATTAGAACCTGAACAAATGTTCTCAATTGAATTATATGTTAAACAGAGACAAGTACACACATAGAGAAACTTTGCTTAGTATCATCAAAAGTTTGTATGAAGTTTGCCCACCAACTAGTCTTTTGGTGTTGATGCATGATGAAGGAAAAGGAAGGGTATGATTGATCGGTATGACTGGTATACATTCACCAATGGCTTTGCAGAGCATCATTTTACCACTTTTCAAACTGATCTTTTAATTGGTGCTAAAATATTTTGAAGTTATGATTAAAGAAAAAAATAATTTGCCACTGAATGAATTGGAATGAATATATTCTACCTATAATAACAAAATGCTTTAAAATAAACCAAACTCCAATTTCTACCTTTGCGAATTTAGTAAGGGAATCAGTGATTATATGATAAAATCAAAGTGGGCAAGTGATGCCATCTAAGACTTTTATGTTATCCTGTGAAAGAACAAATTATATAATTTGTATTAGTTGTTAGGACTGACAACATATGTGGTACAATGCTACAGTGAAGGCTGGATGATACTACAAATTGCTAGAGCAGAAACACTCATTAAATGTCTGGTGTTAAATGAACCCACATTAAAAGAGATAGAACTGGCATTAAGATTTCACTTGTCCTCTTCACACATTCAACATATACATTGAAACTGGCATACGGTAACTTTTTTATGCATATGAGTCAGTATTATCCAGATGTTTTACAAGTACTGTCCAGCAAAAAAATTACTCCTCTGACCCCATGTGAATGGCACCTGCATGTTCAGAAAATGTCTAGGTCTAGTAAATATAAAAGCAGTATTTATGTACTGCTTTTGTACAATATAGATTTAATGCAGGATCTTCTCCAAGGAGAAACATTCAGCTAAGGTTTATTTTAGTGTGTTTTGTTAAATCTCTGAATTCAAAACATCCCTCACAAAGAAAATATCATATGCTTTTCCATACTGAACAGCAAAGGCTAACACTTTAAATAAGGGATATTGCAGATTACAATTCATTTAACCTGAATTTATATCATTACTAGACAGAAGTGGTATACAGTCTGTTAAATGCAAAAGTGAGATGTGACAAGTCACTGTGAAGAACAGGAGAAAGCAGGTTGCAAGCAGAAAGAAAAGAAAAAGAAAATTATTTTCTCCATTACCTAAACTCAGTGGCTGCTGTTTTCTCTGATGCCCTTAGCCTCCAAAGTGTGGCAAAAAGAAAGTGTGAACAAATCTCAGTGCCTTGAGGGTGCTATTCCTTTAATGGTAGAGCTGTCCCGCCTATGCCAGGTGAACTCATGGCAACCACACCTGGATTTTTGTTAGGTGTGTCTCTAGGCTTATATCCAGGAGTGATGGAAAAACTGAAAGTGTTGATTGTGGACCTGGCTATTAGCCAGGCAGAGTCTGTCCTTCGTAGCTCATACCTTAAGCAGGCAGGAAAACATAAATCTTTCCACACAAAGAAAAATGAACCGAGAGCAATATAGCAGTGAATCTGAATAGTTGGAAGAAGAGTGAGAATCTTATCTGGATTTCTGATGAGGAGAGGAGGAAAGAAAACAATTTTCTGTTCAGTTCCCTGACAGGCATAAATTTCTCCTTAACATGTATAGAGTGTTTGTTTATTATAACAAAGGCTTGGAATTTTTAGAAGACTGAATGGAACAATAAAGCAGTGTGCTACCTTTTATTTTTCACACATGCAATCCTCCGCAAATATGCTGTAGTCATATATCATTCTTCTACATAATGTGCTCAGAACTAAAACCAGCATGACAATAAAGTAAAGCAACCTATTCACAATTGTAATTAGAAGTATAAAAATAAAAGAACACACTAGAGTGTCTATAATTTCAGAAAATTGTACTGAAAACAAATGTTGTGTTTACAAGCTATTCTTGACTTATAATCACTTGTTTACTGACCATTTGAAGTTACAGTGACAATGAAAAAAAGTGACTTATGACCGTTTTTCAGCATCTCCATGGACATGGGATCAAATTCCGGTACTTGGCAACTGATATATATTTATGACAGTTGCAATGTCCCAGGATCATGTGATCACCTTTTGCGACCTTCTGACAATCAATAGGGAAGCCAGATTCACTTAACAACCATGTTCACTTAACAACTCAGATTCACTTTAATGTTGAATTCAACAGTGGTTCAGGAATTTTAGTATCTTGAATATAGATATACACATAATACCATGAATATAGTGATATAACTGAACCCAAAAATTGTGGATGAATTCTCCATAGAATCTGGGTAAAGGACAAACGTAAAACCCAGATGAATCCACATGGATTAGAAAAATTGGCTTTGAGCAATATATACCCATCAATATTCTGGAAACATTCTGTGAAATATGACTAAAACCATCATGAAATTTGAACTCTATCTAAATTCAGCATCTGGGTTATGTAGCATCATCACCAGATTTGTAACTGGCTGACCAACCACACTCAACTTGTAGTCTTCAGTGGAACTGCATTTACATGGTGAGACGTATGCAGCAGGGTACCTCAAATGATTTGGATGAGGGGATAGATGGGAAACTCATCAAAGTTGCAGATGAGACCAAGATGGTAAGAACAACCAACACTCAAGAAAATAAACTCCAAATAGGCTCAAGATACAGAAGACAAAATCATCTAACAAAATGAAATTCAATGGTGAAAAAGTAAGGTACTACATTTAGGCAAGAAAAACCAATTGCACAGGTATAGAATAGTATCAATAGTATGTAGTAACTGCAAGATGGATCTTGGAGTCCTAGTGGACAATTACTTAAATATGAGCCAGCAGTGTACTATAGTTACCAAAAACCCAACGTAGTCCTAGGCTGAATTAATAGAGGGATAAAATCAAGATCGTGTGAAGTGTTAATACCACTTTATAATGCCAAATAATCCAATACAACACTTGGAATACTGCACCCAGTTTTGGTCACCGTGATACAAAAAAAATATGTTGAGATTCTAGAAAGAGTGCAGAGAAGAGCAACAAGATTCTTAGGGGACTGGGATCTAAAACATGCGAACAGCTGCACAAATTGGGTATGTGTAATTTAACGAAATGAAAAACTGGGGTGACATAATAACATTGTTGCAATAGCTAATAGTTAAGGGGCTGCTACTAAAGCACCTGAAGGCAGGACAAGAAGTAATTGATGGAAATTAATCAAGAAGAGAAGCACCTAGAACTAAGGAGAAATTTCCCGATAGAACTATTAATCAGTGGAATGTTTTGCCATCAGAATTTGTGGGTCCTCCAACACAATAAACTTAGAGAGAGCTTGGGAAAAATTCCATGGATGAGAATCCTCAAGGGGAAAACAACTCAAGAAGCTTGGGAAATTTTGAAAAATGAGATTGCAAAAGCCCAGTCTAGCACAATACCAATGAAGAAGAAAAATAACAGTTCCCAAAAGAAACCAGCATGGCTGCATAAAGAACGATCTGACAAACTGAAAGACAAAAAAGTTAAGTATAAAAAGTGGAAAGAGGGGGTCATAACTAAGGCAGAATATCAGCAAATAGACCCAAGCCCGTAAAGATGAAGTAAGGAAAGTTAAGGCTCAAAATGAAGAAAGGCTTGCCACAAAAGTAAAAATTAACAAAAAAAGCTTCTTCCAACATGTTAAAAACAAAAAAAAAGGTTAAGGAAACAATTGGTCCATTGCTAGGAGAAAGCGGCAAGAAGGTGACAAGCAACAGGGAGAAAGCAGAACTATTTAACTCATGTTTTGCATCTGTCTTTACACAAAGGGATAAAACAGTCCAACCTATCAAAAGCAGCACCACAAAAATCATATTAGGAACACAAGTTGAAATAGGGAAGAAAATGGTAAGCGAGCACCTGTCTACCCTAGACGAGTTCAAATCACCAGGACCAGATGGATTACACCCCAGGGCTCTGAAGGAACTCACAGACGAGATCTCAGAACCACTGAATTATATCTTTCAGAGATCCTGGAACACCAGGGAACTACCAGAGGACTGGAAAAGAGCTGATGTGGTTCCCATCTTCAAAAAAGGGAAAAAAAAGGTCCAGGAAACTACAGACCTATCAGCCTGACCTCAATACCAGGAAAGATTCTACAAAAAATAATCAAGCAACGAATTTGCGAACACCTAGAAGCAAACAAAATAATAGCCAAAAGCCAAAATGGATTTGTCAAAAACAGATCATGCCAGACTAATCTTATTGCATTCTTTGATAATGTGACAAAATTAGTGGACCAGAGGAATACCGTCAATATAGTTTACTTGGACTTCAGTAAGGCTTTTGTTAAGGTAGACCATAACCTACTACTAGATAAAGTAGAAGAATGTGGGTTAGACAGCATCACCACCAGATGGATTCGTAACTGGCTGACCAACCACACTCAACGTGTAGTCCTCAATGGAACTGCATCTACATGGAGGGAAGTATGCAGTGGAGTACCCCAAGGCTCTGTTTTAGGCCCAGTACTCTTCAACATCTTCATCAATGATTTGGATAATAATAATAATAATAATAATAATAATAATAATAATAATAATAATAATAATAATAATAATAATAATAATAATAATAATAATAATAATAATAATAATAATAATAATAATAATAATAATAATAATAATAATAATAATAAAAAAATAATAATAATAAATATTTATTTCTTAGCCGCACCCTCTCCCGAAGGACTCGGGGCGGCGTACAACAAAACATAGGAAATAAATATATCGACATACATATAACAAAACATATACCAAGACATATATACGACATATACAAGGAGGAGGTGAACTGATAGATAAAAACAAGTAAAAACACAATGTTTAAAAACCCCTAAATAAATTGAATGCAATTAAAATACCCCAAATAAAAAACCCGTCAGGAGCGATATAGTTGGATCAAAGTTGAGCCAGGCCAGCAACTTGAAAAAGGTGGGTCTTGAGCTTTACACGAAAGGAGCGGAGGTCAGAGGTATTCCTAATATCCGGGAGGAGGTCATTCCACAGGGCTGGGCCCGCCACAGAGAAGGCTCTACTCCTAGGCGCCGCCCCTCGATGAGGGAATAAATGGGGAACTCATCAAATTTGCAGATGACACCAAGCTGGCAGGAATAGCCAACACTCCAGAAGATACAGAAGGATCTTGACAAACGTGAACATTGGGCACTATCTAATAAAATGAAATTCAATAGTGAAAAGAGTAAGGTTCTACATTTAGGCAACAAAAACGGAATGCACAGGTACAGTATAGATGATACCTTGCTCAACAGTAGTAACTGTGAAAGGGATCTTAGAGTCTAGTGGACAACCATTTAAATATGAGCCAGCAGTGTGCAGCAGCTGCCAAAAAAACCAACTCAGTTCTAGGCTGCATCAACAGAGGGATAGAATCAAGATCACGTGAAGTGTTAATACCACTTTATAATGCCTTGGTAAGGCCACACTTGGAATACTGAATTCAGTTCTGATCGCCACGATGTAAAAAAGATGTGGAGACTCTAGAAAGAGTGCAGAGAAGAGCAACAAAGATGATTAGGGGACTGGAGACTAAAACATATGAAGAACGGTTGCAGGAACTGGGTATGTCACCTTAAGAGAAAGAAGGACTAGGGGAGACATGATAGCATTGTTCCAATATCTCAGGGGTTGCCACAAAGAATAGGGAGTCAAACTATTCTCCAAGGCACCTGAGGGTAGAAAAAGAAGCAATGGGTGGAAACTAATCAAGGAGAGAAGCAACTTAGAACTGAGGAGAAATTTCCTGACAGTTAGAACAATTAATCAGTGGAACAGCTTGCCTCCAGAAGTTGTGAATGCCCCAACACTGGAAGTCTTTAAGAAGATGTTGGATAGCTATTTGTCTGAAACGGTATAGGGTTTCCTGCCTAGGCAGGGTGTTGGACTAGAAGACCTCCAAGGTCCCTTCCAACTCTACTATTGTATTGTATTATTATTGTACTGGAAGTTCTTAAGAAGAGATTGGACAGCTATTTATCTAAAATGATATCAGTTTCTTACTTGGTTGGACTAGAAGATGTCCAAAGTCCCTTTTGGGAGAGGGGGCGGTATATAAGTGCTAATAAATAAAGTCCCTTCCAACTCTGTTTTTCTGTTATTCTATTATTCTCTAGCTGATGTTATAAATACAGTTGAGAAGCATATGTCTAATTCTCAATGTAGGTCATCTGCAAAGAAAGCCAAAACTGACTGATAATTAATATAAATTTAGATTGATAAAGATTCAAATAATCAGCCTTATCCAATAAATCTGGAGTTATGCCACCATCACCATTCATGAAAGGGAAATTTGAAGCCATTTTGAGAATTCATTTCAATAGAAAAGTGGGCCTTAGACAAATAAATAAATGGTTCAATAGTTGTCTAGTCATCAGGAGACAGTGGAAGGTTTTAAAATAAAGAATTTATAATTGCTTCCTTCAGTGGAAATGAAATATAATCCTCCTTCAAAGAATGGATTATAATCTCTGCAATTTAATCAACCAATTTGCCTCTGGCACCTTTTATAAACTAAGATAATTACAGGTCTAAAAGTATGAGACTGAACAAAAAGAAGCTCATCCATTAAAATTGGATGCATGCCAGCCTCAATATTCTCAACATACTTGACTCTCAGTGTAGAGTCCAGCTTGAAATAGATGTGAGCAATCTGCTGAACAAAATTTATTTCTGCATTACTTATAAGCTCCTTCTCAATGTATGAGTCCAGAGCAGTTGCCCTTGGACTTGCAGAAATATTGGTCATATTGGCACCAAAATTCTGATATTTCTGAAGGCAAGAAATTGTTTTGGAATTTCAAAATCTTGTTTATTTATAAGATTTATTTAATACAATACAATAGTAGAGTTGGAAGGGACCTTGGAGGTCTTCTAGTCCAACCCCCTGCCTAGGCAGGAAACCCTATACCGTTTCAGAGAAATGGCTATCCAACATCTTCTTAAAGACTTCCAGGGCATTCACAACTTCTGGAGGCAAGCTGTTCCATTGATTAATTGTTCTAACTGTCAGGAAATTTCCCCTCAGTTCTAAGTTGCTTCTCTCCTTGATTAGTTTCCACCCATTGCTTCTTTTTCTACCCTCAGGTGCCTTGGAGAGTAGTTTGACTCCCTCTTCTTTGTGGCAACCTCTGAGATATTGGAACACTGCTATCATGTCTCCCCTAGTCCTTCTTTTCATTAAATTAGACATACCCAGTTCCTGTAACCATTCTTCATATGTTTTAGTTTAGAGTCCCCTATTAATCTTTGTTGCTCTTCTCTGCACTCTTTCTAGAGTCTCCACATCTTTTCTACATCGTGGCGACCAGAACTGAATGCAGTATTCCAAATGTGGCCTTACCAAGGCATTATAAAGTGGTATTAACACTTCATGTGATCTTGATTCTATCCCTCTGTTTATGTAGCCTAGAACCGTGTTCGCTTTTTTGGCATCTGCTGCACACTGCTGGCTCATATTTAAATGGTTGTCCACTAGGACTCCAAGATCCATTTAATAGTTACTACTACTGAGCAAGGTATCATCTATACTGTACCTGTGCATTCCATTTTTGTTGCCTAAATGTAGAACCTTACTATTTTCACCATTGAATTTCATTTTATTAGATAGTGCCCAATGTTCAAGTTTGTTAAGATCCTTCTGTATCTTAAGCCTATCTTCTGGAGTGTTGGCTATTCCTGCCAGCTTGGTGTCATCTGCAAATTTGATGAGTTCCCCATTTATTCCCTCATCCAAATCATTGATGAAGATGTTGAAGAGTACTGGGCCTAAAACAGAGCCTTGGGGTACTCCACTGCATACTTCCTTCCATGTAGATGCAGTTCCATTGAGGACTACACATTGAGTGCGGTTGGTCAGCCAGTTACGAATCCATCTGGTGGTGATGCTGTCTAACCCACATTCTTCTACTTTATCTAGTAGTAGGTTATGGTCTACCTTATCAAAAGCCTTACTGAAGTCCAAATAAACTATATCGACGGTATTCCTCTGGTCCACTAATTTTGTCACATTATCAAAGAATGCAATAAGATTAGTCTGGCATGATCTGTTTTTGACAAATCCATGTTGGCTTTTGGCTATTACTTTGTTTGCTTCTAGGTGTTCGCAAATTTGTTGCTTGATTATTTTTTGCAGAATCTTTCCTGGTATTGAGGTCAGGCTGATAGGTCTGTAGTTTCCTGGATCTATTATTTTCCCTTTTTTGAAGATGGGAACCACGTCAGCTCTTTTCCAGTCTTCTGGTAGTTCCCCAGTGTTCCAGGATCTCTGAAAGATATAATTCAGTGGTTCTGAGATCTCCTCTGTGAGTTCCTTCAGAACCCTGGGGTGTAATCCATCTGGTCCTGGTGATTTGAACTCGTCTAGGGTAGACAGGTGCTCACTTACCATTTTCTTCCCTATTTCAATTTGTGTTCCTAATCTGATTTTTGTGGTGCTGCTTTTGATAGTTTGGACTGTTTTATCCCTTTGTGTAAAGACAGATGCAAAACATGAGTTAAATAGTTCTGCTTTCTCCCTGTTGCTTGTCACCTTTTTGCCACTTTCTCCTAGCAATGGACCAATTGTTTCCTTAACTTTTTTCTTGTTTTTAACATGTTGGAAGAAGCTTTTTTTGTTACCGTATATACTTGAGTATAAGCCGAATTTTTCAGCCCACTTTTTGGGCTGAAAAATCCACTTCGGCTTATACTCCAGTGAACAAAAAAAAAAAAAAAAAACTTACTTGCGCGTGGCCGAGGCTTCGGTGCTTCCGGGATCGCCATTCACAGAAGATGCAGCTCCCAGCGTGACACGTCATCCGGATGGGCTGCGAATGAAGAAAGTCCTACCGCGCAGGTGCAGTACAGCTTAAACGCAATAGAGGTAAGGAGCCTGCGCATGCTCTGTTTCATAGCATGAAAGACTAGCATGAAACCCGGACGCAAACGAGCAATATATATATATATATATATATATATATATATATATATATATATATATATATATATATATATATATATATATATATATATATATATATATATATATATATATATATATATATATATATATATATATATATATATATATATACATACATACATACATACATACATACATACATACATACATACATACATATATATATATATATATATATATATATTACCGTGAGCTGCTGCATTTCCCAGCCTCGGCTTATACTCGAGTCAATAACTTTTTCCAGTTTTTTGGGGTAAAATAAGGGGTCTCGGCTTATACTCGAGTCGGCTTATACTCAAGTATATACGGTAATTTTTACTTTTGTGGCAAGCCTTTCTTCATTATGAGCCTTAGCTTTCCTCACTTCATCTTTACAGGCTCGGGCTATTTGCTGATATTCTGCCTTAGTTATGTCCCCCTCCTTCCACTTTTTATACTTAACTTTTTTGTCTTTCAGTTTGTCAGATTGTTCTTTATGCAGCCATGCTGGTTTCTTTTGGGAGCTGTTATTTTTCTTCTTCATTGGTATTGTGCTAGACTGGGCTTTTGTAATCTCATTTTTCAAAATTTCCCAAGCTTCTTGAGTTGTTTTCCCCTTGAGGATTCTCATCCATGGAATTTTTTCCATGCTCTCTCTAAGTTTATTGAAATTAGCTTTCTTAAAGTCCAAGACTCTAGTTTGATTTTGTTCTACTACTTGTGTTTGCATAATGTTGAATTGCAATATTGCATGGTCACTTGCCCCCAGGGTTCCTGTGGCTTCAACACCTTCTATCATTTCCTCTCTGTTAGTGAGAATTAAATCTAATGTGGCCGATCCCCTTGTTCCCCTCTCTACTTTTTGGAAAACAAAGTTGTCTGCTAGGTTTGTTAGGAACCTGTTGGATCTTCCACTTGGTGCAGAGTTTGTTTCCCAGTTGATGTCAGGGTAGTTAAAATCTCCCATTACTATTGTGGTGCGCTTCCTACATACCTTAGTTAGCTGACTAGCAAAAAGTTCATCTACTTCCTCTGCTTGGTTGGGTGGCCTGTAGTATAGACCTATGGCAATGTCATTTCCTCCACAACCTTTAATATTGACCCAAATGCATTCAAGATAGTTCTCATCATTGTTGTGCTCTATTTCTGTAGAGATGTAGTTATTTCTTATATATTGTGCAACTCCACCTCCTCTTTTATTTGGTCTATTTCTTTTAAATAATTTAAATCCTTCTAGCTGTATGTTCCATTTGTCGGTTTCATCCCACCATCATCACACCATCCCACCATTTCATCCCACTATTTATATATATATATACTGTACAACTTCAGCCTGAATGGCTGCCCATGTACTCTACAAGTTAAGATTATAATAGAGTCTGCCCATTATGGTTGTAAGCTGTAACAGTTGCAAAATGGTTTGGTCATGTGACCAACTAGTTTTATTACCTTTTTCATGGTTTTGGTTAAGCAAACATAGTGATCATAAAGTGAATGCTGTGGTCATTAAGTGAACCCATTGTTCACTAGGGTACATTTTGCTGAAAAATGAAAGTAAGTGCTGGTTTTCACCAAAACCATTGCAAACTGAGGGCATATGACAGCAGGATGATGCAAACATCCATAAATGCACCCATGCTGCTGAGTGCCTGAAGTGTGGTCATGTGACCATGGGTGGGGGGAGACCAGCATCAGAACTTTGGATCCAGGTCATAAATCCCCTTTCTGGATCCGTTGCAATTTTGAATGGTTGCTAAGCAACCAGTCGAAGTCAAGGACTACTTGTAAATGATATAAATAGGAGCATAGTAACCATTTACTACTGTAATATTAATAAAAATTGTACATTCAATGCATAATACACAAATAAGAGTTTTTATAAAATAACCCATAAAATTCCTTTTGAAACACCTAAGTCTTAACAAATCTTCAGAAAGTTGTGTGAATTGAAGCAAGCTATCCCAACTTTAGCAAGGCTCCTGAGACTACTAGAAACAAGCAGGCCTTATCAAGTCTTCAAAAGGCCACAAGAATGGTATTGCACAAAAATGCTTGGTCCAAGTTAAAACCTCTAATCCACACATAATAAGGAAAAACAAAACCATGGCTCAGCTATATGGTTTCCAGTTGGGCAATGCCCCTCTTTCTTTTTCTTTTTCTTTGAGTCAGTACTGACTACTGACAGTGGGATTAGCTGGACTGCAGTTTTCTTGGCAAGATTTTTGTCATACTATACACATTTGGTTGGGGCAGGAAGAATCTACTTGGGAAAGGCAGTCTTGCAGATATGCTGCCATTATAGGTAAAGAGCAGCATCTTGCCAAGCAGTGCAGTTCCTGTAATAGTGATACCAGTATGCCAGTAACAAAAAGGAGAGAAGCAATTAAGGAGAAACTTCCTGACAGTGAGAGCAATTAATCAGTGGAACAACTTGCCTCCAGAAGTTGTAAATGCTCCAACACTGGAAGACTTAAAGAAGGGACTGTACAGCCACATGTATGCTTGACCAGAGGGTTGGACTAGAAGACCTCCAAGATTCCTTCCAACTCTACTAATTTGATTTATTCTCCAACCCCCTGTCCTAAAGGCAGAACAAGAAGAAATGAATGGAAACAATTTCTTGAGGGAAGCAACCTAAAACTAAGTAGAAATTTCCTAATTGTAGGAACAATAGATCAGTGGAACAACTTGCCTCAAGAAGTTGTGGGTGCTTCATCACTGGAGGTTTTAAAGAAGAGACTGGACAGCCATTTGTCTGGAATAGTTGTATAGAGTCTCCTGTTTGAGCAGGTGGTTGGACTAGAAGGCCTCCAAGGCCCCTTCCAGTTCTATTCTGATTGAACTATCCCTAAATATGCAGACTGTGGTTCTGTACAACTGGAAGTTTTTGGGTGGTCTTCAAGAGCAGCTCTACATAAAGCAAATTATAGTAATCTAGATGCAAGATGCAAGGCATGAATGATCTTCTTTAGTATCTTCAGCTCAAGATAAGTTTCCTGGTGCATTTCCCAGTGCTAAGTAAAAGGCCTCCTGAGCATGGTTTTCTTCCAGCAATGGTTGTGAATCCAAGGAGACCCAACTTGCAAGTCTACATTTGATACTGAAGAACCAAGTTGCTACTAATCTAGAATCTAGAGGCTTTTGAATGAAAAGCCACTCCAAATTAATAATTGAGCCTGAGCCTGATTTCTCACATGCAAATCCATGCAGATCCACTTGCAGTCTTCACACACCACCTGAGCAGTTTTGCTTGTAAAGAAATATAGACTTGGGGAAAGGTATGAAAGAGCCATTCAAATGGATAAAAAGCAATGGGCTATTCAGGAGGGATGCAGAGAAGCAATTATGCAATCCAGAGATGGAAATAAGAAATTCCAACAAACCTGCCTTGATTTGTCTGATATAAGATGGAACAGAGAGAAACTTGGACAGGCTCTTAAGATGACATCAGCCCTTCAAGCTTGGCCAGATCAAGAAACAGATACTACAGGGATTCCAGTTTATTTTTCTAGGGTATAATAACAGGATCTGGAAAGCATGTCCAAATTTCTCTCTGTTCCATTTATGCTAGACAAATCAGGGAAGGGTTATTTGGAGTTTCTCAGCCAGTGGTGAAGATACACAATAGGGTATTATCTGTATATTAACGATACTTCATCCTTAACTGGCAGATGACTTCTTTCAATATCTATGGAGATTCTCAATCATCCAGGTTATGGTTGCCCCAAAGGCACTTATTCCAAAAGACAGCTGGACTTTCTTGTTTTTTTTCTTTGAAAATGATTCGCTTCTGAAGAACCGAAGAAGCTTCTTGAATGAGAAGCAAATCATTCTCAAATACCAAACCAAGAAAGTCCAGTTGCCTTTTGGAAAAAGCACCTTTGGGACTTCTTCCAATAATTTCATGCAGAAGATAAAAAGGGTAGGGGAAAGATTCAAGCCCCATGGCACCCCTTTATGGAATTCCCCCACTAAGCCCTGTTGAAGAAATGATAACATCAAGTCAGTCCTTCTCTGATGTTGGTGGCAGAAACAAGCTAGGAAATCTTGCTATGGATGAAAGGAGAAATTGGAAGAAAGAAGGGAAGAGTGCATATCTTATCTTCCATCTCCTTTGCTGCTTTGGGAAGCAGTAGAAAGGCGAAAGTAGAATGGCTCCTCTGGTGCTACTTCACTTATGATCTCTCCATGGGATAGAGAATTGACTGTTCTCCACCCTACCCCTCTCTTTCCTCCCACTTCTTTTCAAGACACAGCCCTACATTGCTTGATAGCTAAGGGCTGAAAGTTGGTTCAGCCTTTCTTTAAGGAGCCATACTTTAAGTCAGTCCCTTCACTGAATAGCAGCATTGTATACAAGATATAGACTCTGCTTCTGTGGTACGTGCGCAGAAACATTGCATGCACATATATAAGGAGGCATGCTGCAGGGGGACTCAGCATGAACATGTAATGAAAGTAACGTTGTATTCTTGGTTGTGTTTTGGGGTGTATCTAGTGTGCTCTGTCCAGATATTCTTATTCTTTGTCTTGGTTTTACACTTTTAAAAGCTTCCTAAAATTGTTCTGGAGTTGGCGCATTGCTCAGTCCCTTTGTTAAGGTCCATCATACGAAAGGGGAGGAGTTTGCTTTGGAAGGATCCAAGAAGGTGTTTGTATGGAGTTGCATTGTTACATCATGAAATTCTGTGTTTCTGATGAAATCCTGATATTCAGTGCTCCATCCCAGGGCAAAGTCTTTATATATAGGCACTGAATTAACTGTTCCAGAACCCGGATGCTGGACTAGATAGGCTTTTGTTAGATCCTGCAGGTCTCTCTTATACCTTAACTCCTTTTTGCTATAAATTAACAAACGGTGTTCCTAGGAATCTTGTTAATCTCTTTTCTTCAAGTGAGTCACATTACTCTGGATAATTAAAAGAAAAACCCATGTTGACTCAGCATGGGTGGAGGACTCTGTCTCAACAACATGGTTTTATTTGTTCCTCTGATTTTCCCCCTCCTGTCAAAGTTTATTAGTGAGTTAATTCCATAATTTAAAAAAACTGGAAGCTGCTTCCGTCTTTTGCCCATTTCTGTGCTCCCAGTCAAATCATCCTATTCCATGGAAATCTAGGTTATAAAGGAAGTAAAAAGTTTTTTACGGGAACATAAAGGGAGTTATTTTAATGATTCACAAAGAAAAAAGGGGTTAGTTTGAAACTGTAATATTCATTATCTGATGAAAATTTATTGCTGCCTGTTTGAAGCAACCAACCATAACAATATTTAAAAATAAACTTATTTAATGAAGGACCTAAAAATCATTGTGAAGTATGATTAAGTATCTGAATAATTCAGTCTTGCACAGTCTGTTGCCCTCAGATTTGCTATGATTATAACTCCCATTTTTTTGGCAGCAAAGAGGACATCTTCTTGGGGACAAAAAAAGAATTATTCTTAAAGGAAAAGAGTTTGGTGTAGCACTTTAAAGCCATCAGGTTAGAAAGTAAGAGACTGTGAGTTCCAATTCCACTTTAGGTATAAAGTTGTGTAGGAAACTAGCACCCTCCCCTCTCCTAGAAAAATGAGATATTTTAAGAAATATTAAAAGGGCAGAATATGTCCCTTATAAGGGAGGCAGAAACTCAGCCCCCCCGACCTTTGTCAATGGGCCATCAAGGCCTGGGCCAGTCTATTCTACATAACAAAGATCTACCTCCTTCAGGCAGAGCCATAGGAGAAATTGCCCAAAGCCCCTTCATTACATCATCACCCAGCAAGGCTCAACAAAGCTGGGACACAAACACAACTGACAAAGTTACCTCTGCATGACTCCATGGGAGTCTGACAACCAATCAGAATACAAGCTCAAATTCAAAAGCCCAGAGAGGACATAAAACCCAGGCACTCTCAGCATCTCTTCTCTTCCTTTTTTTGCCTCAAACCATGTGATCCTGTTCATCACTAAACCATCTTTCCAAACAGCCATCATCTTTCCAGTATCTTTCTTCCCACTTAGAACTGAACCCAGATAGTCATTTCTTCCAACAGTTGCATCACTGCATGTCAGCTCAATTTGTTTCAGTTCTAAGAAGGAAAGGACTAACCACTTCCAGAATCTTGCGAAAACTGCAAAGACTAGCCTGGGCATTAGTCAAGAATCAACAATGACTTGGGCACACATTCCATAGCAAGAGAGTAGTGGAGTGGTTGTATTGGAGAGTATAGATTACTCATTGTTTTAACCAAAAGGCCTGGTTAAAAGAATAGAGTATCCTTAGACCGAAGAATAGAAGATTAAGAGGTGAATCAGCATTCCAATATCAGGAGGATCATAATGTAAATCAGTGTTTCTCATCCTTGGAACTTTAAGTTGTATGGATTGCAACTACCAGAATTCCCCAGCCAGCCATGTTAGTTGGAGAATTCTGGGAGTTGAAGTCCTCATATCTTAAAGTGCCCAAGATTGTGAAATACTGATATAGAGGATGAAATGGAACTGTTCTCCTTTGAACAAGATAAAAACCGGTAAATGGAAATCGCACAGAAATAGAGATTTGAGTTAGCATCGTGAGAATGTTTCTAGGTATATGAAATATTAAATTGTGGGCCAGATTTTTTTGGGGGAATGGGTACATTCTCCATTGCAAGCATTTCCTCAGTCTGGATAGCCATTTGCTAAGGTTGCTGTAGGGAGTTTGAAGTTTGAGGAGGATTTACAGAGGTTCAGAGTCCATGAACAAAAGCAGCAGTGCCTTTCCCTAAAATTGACTACTAAACAACAATGGTTGGAAGAAAGCCAGGAACTGAGTCACTTGTGAGCTTGATTCCAGCTACTGGTATGAATTGCTCACATGTTTGTTAGTTTTAGTTAACTTTATCAACATGCATGTATCTTTTTTTTAAAAAAAATGCCTAATACCATTTGATGGACTTTGGGACAGGTAAAAACAGAACAGAACTTTATGCTTGAAAAAGCTGTTCTGACTGGGTGATCTGGACTAGGGGTCTACAACCTTGGCAATTTTAAGACTTGTGGACTTCAACTCCCAGAGTTCCTCAGCCAGTTTGCTGAGCCAGAAACAGTCAGACAGCCAACATCGTTAAACTGTATGATTTAGAAGCCAAACCCAGAAAATGAATCTGCTGTTTTATGACAACTCTTATCTTTCTCAAACTATCCAATCTGATATCGCTAGCTGAAGATAGGACAGGTGAGATACCAAGGCCTTGGAGACCAAGGCTGTGCCTAATAAATAAACGGGAGCACATGGAATTGTATATCTTCAAGGAGCCATTTGGAAAAAAAAAATTTGGCAAGAAAAAGTAATCTTTCATTGCCCAGTCTGACATTTTGGGATCAGGGTGAATAAAATGTCCTGTACTTAAGATGCCTATTCACACCAGAATAACAATGCTGGAATTTTTACAGCCTTTGAATGGTTATGTTGATGGGATGAGACAAGGTTGAAATGAGCTGATTTGGAAACCATACTATTCATTTGTTCCAATTTACAAGGGAAAGATCTGGTTTTGTGAGGCTTTTCAATGGCAGATAATTTGGTCTGTAATTCTACATAATAGTTCACTTGAACCAAGTAGGTCTGGAAGCAAAATTAGTGAGTCCTGTTGCTCTCTGCATAATAGAAAGTAAATATGTTGCACTGGTTTATTGACTGAATCATAATAATTTGTGATGTTGATAAATATAATGCATGGTCTTTTGTACCATATTGCTCACCTCAAAACTCAATGTTACTATATACAAAACAAACCATTATAATTCAAAATATGTGATGCAGGATAATAGCAATAGCACTTAGACCAGAGGTGGGTTGCTACCGGTTCGCACCAGTTCAGGTAAACCGGTAGTGGTATTTAGGCCTTGGTCACAGAACCAGCAGCGACCCTGGGGAATGTTTCTTAGCAATTTTTTCATGCACAGAACAATTTGCAACCTACTGAGCATGTGCGAGCAATGTATGGCTAGTACGCGAGCGAGTGAAGTGAGCAATGCCAGTGGCAATCCCTGACTTAGACTTATTTACTGCTTCAAAGTCCTTTTTCTCTTAGTGGTTTACGGTGTTAGCATATTGCTCTCAACAATCTGGGTCCTCGTTTTACCGACCTGGGAAGGATGGAAGACTGTGTCGAACTCCTGGAGTGAGTAATGAGTTAGCCTGCAGTACTGCATTCTAACCATAGTGCCGCCATGGCTCTGAATCAATTCACTTTTAATTCAACATAATGTGATATGATTGTTTAAATATTTCATATTAAATGCCCAGTTTCATTCAAAATATAACACTATTTTCTGAAATCTTATTAAATATATTTTTAAAAATAATTTTTACAAATTATTTGAATGTAACAAAAATCATGACTTTATATGTAGGTGTGTTTTGTAATAGGCCATATTGATTTGTCTTGATAGCCAAATGGTATAAGAACTCATAATGTGCTCTCTAGATTCCAGTGAACCCAAAATATTGGGAATCTGTTTTATGACATTTTGGAGCATAATTGGAAGCATGCTGACTCTAAAGGAAGTCCCATTAAATTCAAGCTATAGAGTACTCTGATCAGCCAGAATAGGGAAATCTGGAGATTTCTCATATCATGAATGTGTTATCAAGAAACTTTAGGAGGAAAACTGGGGAAGACAGGGCCTTCTTCTTCCACCTACTGTCAGCAGAACAATCAGAACAGAACCACAGAACAGCCTTGGTGGCACAATGGTTAGAATGCAGTATTGCAGGCTAATTCTGCTGACTGCCAGCAGTTCGATTCTCACCAGCTCAAGTTTCACCATCCTTGTGAGGTCGATAAAATAAGGACCCAGATTGTTGGAGGCAATATGCTGTCTCTGTAAACTGCTTAGAGAGGGCTGTAAAGCACTGTGAAGTGGGTATATAAGTATAAGTGCTATTGCTATTGTTATCATGCTTTCTGGTACTGGAGAATTAGAAATGGGAAAGTCAGATAGTTTGCACTGTAGTATGCCTTCAGAAACTTCTGTATCTCTAAATGATAACATCTTAATTTGAAACGGACCACTTGGGCAACTAAGTTTATTCTTCACCCCATTATGTGCAGGAATCCAATCAAAGTTAGAACAAATAGGAGTCCAGCACCTCTCCGGGTAACATATCTCTTACTTTCATTTACTATGGTCATGTGCTTTTTGGTTCCACTATCCATCATTTTCTGGTTAGCACTACTAGTTTTAGGCTGCATTCTCATTTATCTTCAACACTTGATGTTCAAGGGCCAGGGAACATTTTTCTCATATTAGAGGTGTATTTGGAAGATGGCAATACTTTGTATCTCATCCTTCTTTGATCCCACTTCCCCCACCATACTTTTGCCTCTACCAACATCAGATTTCTGATGTTAAAGATACAAAGTTGTCTATGGTTTCCATTGTGGGTGGCAGAGCAGAGGTGTCCTCAGGGAGCGGTGTCCATAATACATATGCAAAAGGGGTGGGACTTTGATATCCCCCCCCCCAACTGTGCAGGTATCTGTGGCCTTTATTCTCTTTTCCCTCCCTCCCTCCCTCCTCCCTCATTTTCTCTCTCTCTCTCATTGGCAAATGTAAATGTTAATTATTATACTGGTATTAGGTTTTCTTTAAACCCAAACACAATTATTTATTTGGATGTAAGTTCCTTTCAGAACAGAAAATTCAGTGAAATCATCACTTCATCATATGTATAAGTTATGTCAACATCCTTCAAATATATATATATATATATATATATATATATATATATATATATATATATATATATATATATATATATATATATATATATATATATATATATCAGCACAAATACAACACACACACACACACACACACATATACATATACATATACATACAAACACACACACACACACACACACACACACACACACACACACACACATATATATATATATATATATATATATATATATATATATATATATATATATATATATTTGTGCTGATAAATAAATAAAGGGAGACTAGTATAGATCTATTTCAAGCTATTTAGCTTTCATCAGCTAGCCATACCCTTACTGGGATTTGAACCTGGGCTGTGTTACATATTAGGCAGAGTTGTTAGGCAGAGCCGAAGGACAGAAAGGGGGAGTAGTGAGCTCCCTCCCATATTTGGGCATACCAGGGGTTGTAACACAAATACATACATACATACATACATACATACATACATACATACATACATGTGTGTGTGTGTCTTTTGGCTCACTGCAGGAGACCATCCAGGCAGAAAACCAATAGAAAGATCTATTTCAAGCTATTTAGCTATTTATCAGCTGGATGGTCTCCTGCAGTGAGCCGAAAGACAGAAAGGGGGAGCAGTGAGTTCCCTCCCATATTTGGGCATTCCAGGGGTTGTAACACAAATACATACCTATTTCCCTGGCTCAGCTGATAAAGAGGAGAGCCTGTGGCTTAGTGGCTACTACATCTGGCTAATATGTAATACAGCCCAGGTTCGAATCCCAGTAAGGGTATGGCTAGCTGATGAGAGCTAAATAGCTTGAAATAGATCTATACTAGTCTCCCTTTATTTATTTATCAGCACAAATACAACACACACACACAAAATTCTATAATATTTGTATTTGGGTCTTTTCCCATGTAAGATTGAGATTCTGATGTTAAAGATACAAAGTTGTCTATGATTTCCATTGGGGGTGGCAGAGCAGAGGTATCCTCAAGGAGCGGTGTCCATGATACATATGCAAAAGGGGTGGGACTGATATTCCCCCCATCCGTGCAGGTATCTGTGGCACAGGTGGGGCTTTTATTCTCTTTTCCCTCCCTTCCTCCTGCCCTCCTCCCTCATTTTCTCTCTCTCTCTCATTGGCAAATGTAAATGTAAATTATTATACTAGTATTAGGTTTTTTAAAACCCAAACACAATTATTTATTTGGATGTAAGTTCCTCTCAGAACAGAAAATTCAGTGAAATCACCACTTCATCATGTTAAAGATACAAAGTTGTCTATGGTTTCCATGATACATATGCAAAAGGGGTGGGACTTTGATATTCAATCTCAATCTTACATGGGAAAAGACCCGAATACAACAAGACCAGCATATATATATATATATATATATATATATATATATATATATATATATGTGTGTGTGTGTGTGTGTGTGTGTGTGTGTGTGTGTGTGTGTGTGTATGTATATGATGTATATGTATGTATGTATGTATATATATATATATATATATATATATATATATATATATATATATATATATATATATATATATATATACACGTATGTATGTATGGGTATATATATGTATGTATGTATGTATATATGTATGTATGTATGCATGCATGCATGCATGCATGTATACACACACACACACACTCAGGCAGAAAACCATATTTTTATTTTTAATGTTGCCTTTTTATATTTGTGTTGTATTTGTGCTGATAAATAAATAAAGGGAGACTGGTATAGATCTATTTCAACCTATTTAGGTCTCATCAGCTAGCCATACCCTTACTGGGAATAGAACCAGGGCTGTATTGCATATTAGGCCGATGTAATTGCCACTAAGCCACAGGCTCTCTTCCTTATCAGCTAGGCCAGGGAAATAGGTATGTATTTGGGTTACAACCCCTGGTATGCCCAAATTTATATATATATAAATTTGGAAGCCTCATGAGCTTCAGTCAGTGACTAGCAACTGTACTGCAACAATGGTGCCCAGACATGACTGCCTGACATGGCAGAACATTTTCCTCCCCATATAGGCCTTATTAGCCAACTACAGACACATAGTGGACAGCCCTCAACCTGATAGATGTCAAGGTCCTCTTCGAACACGATGGACAAACATATGACAATGCTTTTATCTATGATAAAAGAAGACAAAGAAGGGAATCTGCTTTTAGAATTAGGAAGCCCACATTATTTTTGAGATGTACCAAAAATCTCCAGCCTTGCTGCCTGCTCACCTTGACAAAAGCTCCCACCAAACCAAGACCAAAGCAAGCTGAACTGCCAATAAGAAAACTGTTAGTTCTGGCTCCTGTCATTGCCCCCCAATGCACACCCTCCAATGAAGTAGTTCATGGGGTCTTCTGGAGCATCTTGAAGCTCAGATGTTGCCACAAAAACTGACCCCAAGGTACCCATAGTGAGAGTGGATTTGACTACTCTCATAAGTCCTTCTAGGTTTGTTTCTGGTGTATAAAGAATTATATGGTAAACCAATCAGGCCAGTAAGGGCCTCGAGGGGCCCCACAAGCCAGTCTTATGGAAACAGTTCATGCCATCTGGAATCTCCCCGTACTTGCTCATGTTGACACTGACAGTAGTGAGTGTCAATGGTACCAATTATTATATTAGTTTTTATGAGTTTTTCACTGGTAATTAAAATGCTAGATTTAGATATGAAAACCTTTACGCAATGTAACTTTGTGTCTATATATATGTGTGTGAAAGGCTCCCTGAGTTGAGGTTGATTTCAGAAAATTACCCTCCATGTAATCTTTGGCAGCAGTATAGGAGTGATGTCTCACTTCCTTTTTCTGCAGTCTCTTTGTCCCTACTTCTGTCTCTGTCTTTAGCCTTAACTCTAGCCTTAGGCATAACTCTATTTTAAAAGGTTTGTTTTTGTTTAAATGGCCATTGTTTTTCTCTGAATTCATGCTTGCCCATTTTCCTACTTTACAGCATCAAATATGGAACTCTTATGAACACAGACAGAATCCCACTGTTACCTCAGATGAACTCAAAGGCAAATGCTTTACAAGGCAAGCAACGGACACTTTCATCTGTAAGTAATCAAATGCTGAGTCACCGAGGGAAGAGAGATATCAAGTCCATGAAATGCTTCAACAATTGGCCTTCCAATGGCATGTCAGACTGGGCTGCTGACCAAGACTCTTCTACTTCTGTTGTCCTTCTGGAGACCATGAAAAGAGCATGGATATCATTACATGTAAAACCTCTGCTACAATTCCCAACATGTCCCTGGTTTATTTAATAAGCTAGGGAGATGAGTCATGCTACCAGGTTATGCATTGTCTAGATCCCTCAGGGGACAAGCTATTTTATTCAACAAGGGAGCTGATTGAACGGTATCATTGCTGGTAGTGAGTCTCATAAAGGCAGGAGACTATATATGGTCCTAGTTAGCAGAGTATTATGTAAAAAGGAAGGGGGTACAAGCTGAGCCTAGACTAAGGCATGTGGAAAAGGGCTTGTCTTTCTAGTAAGGAAAGTGATTCAGCAGGCCTGAGGCTGTATGCACTGAAAACAAGTGTTAGCACCATTTTGGACTGAGCTGTGGTGGCAGATGGCTTTAACAGTTCTGCCCGCAAATGCAACAGAAAGGAGTGAACGTTAGAGTGAATTAGGATCCTCAGACTGAGCTCTAGGGGATTTGCAAATGATCAGCCAATTTTTCAGATGATAAGATTTACCTACCAAAGCAACAACCAAGAAATTCCATCTTGTAAAATGGATGGCTAAAACCAAGTAATTGGAGGAATACCAGCACTGTTTTTTTTTCCCCCCTGTGTGAAGGAGCTTGTGAATTTCATTGTGGTACCATTCACAACTTCTTTAGCTAAGACAAACTCAAGCATCTCTGTCCCAAATAAGGAACCCCTTCCTTAAGAAGCTACTTGGATATATCAGCCTGCAATTGGGACCAAGAATCCTTACCACTATATGTACCCAGATGGTCTGGCTCCTTTCCTTCTAGATATGGGAACACAATGGGACTTTTCTCATGACACTGACTGTATCTTCTTATGGGAAAACTTGGAAATGGCTTATTTTATAAGAATGAGATGATTTTCATTTGATGTTTCCGCATATGCAAATAAATGGTCACTGAACATGGGAAACCCATATGCCCCAGATTTTTATTGTTTTACGAGAGAAACCAATGCTTTTCTTGTCCTTGTCCTGTCATTCTCATACAAAGAGAAGGGGTCCTTCCCATGGATTATGGAAAGGACCTTATTAAAATATCAAAGCAATGAAGACTGAGTAAAACCCAGGAGGGACTATAATGTGAAATGATCAGGAAATGGTTGCAAGGAGATTTGCAGTGAGATGTATTTCAAGTCTAAACATTACAACGTTTAAGTATCTTCTTTTGCTTATTCTATATCAACTTGGCAGGGAGATAGTTGTGGAATTCTGGGAGTTAAAGTCCATAAGTCTTAGGGTTGCCAAGTTAGGAGACCCTTGTTCTGTGTCATCAAATTAACAAAATCACAAATCTGTAGTTGCTGGGATCCCATCTCTGGGATCAATTCTGTTTGGAGACAGAAGAGAGCTCTCTTTGAGGAGAGAGGAGAAAATCTGACAGCGGAAAGTTCAAACCTGCAGACGTTTTTGAGACTGACTCTTCACAATGCAGGGCCTCCAAAACAGCATGGGGAAATGAGATGGTGAAGCCACTGAATTCAGTGTTCAATGTTCCTTGAGCTCCTTCCCTATGATGCCATCATCATTAGGACTGCATATTTGGGAAGAAGCACCAGTTTGCAGAGAAATTTCCTCCCCTGATATAGAAGGAGGAGGACATGGATGAATTAAACTATCAACTATGTTGGAACTCTCCAAGATTGTGCCTAGTATTGGTTTGCTTATCAATTATCAGAATGAGGCAATAAATTATGTTGGCCTATGGCAGTTCTGGCAGTTCAGCTTACAATATGATGCCGAAGTAATATCAAAGTTGGTAAGAGAAGAGTCTTGGGAAGAAAGCACTAAGAATGGATTCAGAGAATTTGGGAAGAAGGAGAAAAAATAATTCAGAAATTGTGATATGGACATGGACATTTATATCTGGGTAATTGCCACAGTCTCCTGTCAGACAGTCAGACCTAAGAAAGATTTGAGGGTACATGAACTTTTTTTTGTCAATAGCTTGGTTTAGATCTAATCTTGTTCCATGAAATACAAATCCTGAAATTGCATAAATGTTTGATACTCTGAGCCAGCCTGTAGTGGCAGAGACTTTCCAACAGTCAGCCAGGCAAAATTGCTGCTAGGAAACCATAAACTTAATTTCCTGTTCATCTCCTTACTAGCACTTTTACTGCTAATAAAAACAGCCCTGTGAGGAAACTAAATTCTAGATCCTTGGTCTGGCATTTTCTTTTTAATAATCAGAAACTTATGATGGATATCTAGGCAATAGTTCTTTGCTTACTGTTTGTTCCAATACATGGGACTCTGAAATCCACAGAATGTACTGCAGTAGCAGCAATATTTAATTATACTTGACCATCTGGTGCATTTGAATATTACCAAAAAAGAAAAAAGAAAGAAAGAAAATACTGAAATATTGTCACAGTAGTATAAGGAAGGATATGAAAAACATAAATATTTAAAAAGTAGTAAATAGATAAATTTTACCACTGTAAAAGAAACATAATGATCAATGACCTAATCAAAAACAGAGATGTGACAAATGAATAGAGAGCCAGTATGGTGTAATGGTTAAAATGTTAGATGTAGTAATTAAGATGGACACCAGGAGACTCAGAATATATCCATCTTCCATTATGGAAGCCTATAGAATGACTTTTGGCCTGTCATTCTTCCTCAATTCAACTCATACTACAGGGTGGTGGTTATACAAAAAAAAACAGGACAATAGTTGGCAGTTGGGAGTTTGAACAGTATTTCTTTCCATGCTAAGCTTTGATTCCAGGCGCCCTCTGTCTTCTCTAATATCAAATGTGTCTGTTTCTAGCTTATAAATTTGGAAGCATTAAGTACTTCGTCATGGAAGGCAGGCAATTGTGAGTGCTAAAATCCAGATTTAAAGTTCATGTTAAAAGTGTCCACAGAATAGAGACATCAGGCGAAACCCCAGTGTTTCAGGTTGCCATTTGATCATTTCTGGATAAGCAAAAATTCATTAAAATATTGTGGAAGAGCAGGAGACAGGAAGAACATTTTCAATTTACATCTCTGCGTGATAAAGCTGTCAAAGATAAAACTATTGTATTATAAAAGTTTTAAATAATCTGGGCCCATACAGACACTGGCTCAAACTCTCAGTCCCATTTTGTATCACTGAGCAATTTTTTGTTGTTGCAATCTTTTCTGCAACTCAGCTACCCAATTGGGGACCCCAAAAGATAACTATCAGGCCCCCATTCTTATCCTCATTCTTCCACCTTTGTATTTATTTTTGTGATAATGGAGAAAAACCAATAACCACTCCAAAAGCCCTTGTGAGTGTGGCCAGAAATGATGGGGAATGGGGATAAGCCTCATTGGAAGGCAAGACAAGTGGGAAGTGGAAATCAACCACCAAGAGAGTTAGTCTGGTCCAGTTGTTAAGGCACCAGACATGTCTTAACCACAAGAGCCAGCTGAGTGACTTAGGACCAGTTGCTCTCTCTCTCAGCATCACAAGGTTGCTCTTGGGGAGAAAATAGGAGAATGATCTGTTGCTGCCTTGAGTTATTTGGGGTACCAGTAAATAAACAAATAAACAAATAAATAAATAGCTGTATGGCAGCTCAAGAGAAAACATTACAAGTTGGTGTATGTTTGTAGTACTTCCCCTGGAAGTAACAGTTGGGACAGATGTTAATTGTCTACAAGATCCTTGGATAATAGTATGAACTGGAGACTGAAACAATCTTTGTGTTACAAGGAGATGTGGCTTCTAGAAAAGGCCTTGCAGACTGTTACTGTCAACTATGCCCAAATGTCCAGTTGATGTTCTAAGGATAGATTTCCACATACTGTTTAAACGATAGTATCCTACGTTGAAGAGCAGAAAATAAGATTATGTTATGTTGCCCTCTACTGTTCAATAAACTCCTAGGCTGAAGTTGATTAATTTGTATGACATACTTTCATGTTTTCTTCTCTTTAGATTCTGAAGCATTGTACACAACTAAATTGTTAAAAATCAATCAATCAATTAATAATTGAATAAGAAATGCTGAATAAATTGATCTAGGAATGTAAATTGTAGTTATACAGTAATATGGGCTGTGTATAAATTTGATAAATGCACATTAATAAATAAATAATAATAATAAAAGCCTACCCTGTCCAACATCCCTTATCATGACTTAGCCTGACTAAGTCTGCTGGAAGTTTTAGTTCAATATATGGAAGCCCACAAGTTCCCCAAACTTGCCTGAAAGTAAGTAACCGTCATTGCTACCAGCACCACATGCAAGCATTTTGACAAAAAAGCAAGCTGTTTATTTGTTATCAACATGTGGACATTAAAGGGGTTTCTTCCCATTAGTGATCCATTGTCACATGAGCAAAAATGTAGTTTTGTAGTTCTGTGGCATTAGGATATAATTTCAGCTATTTTGATTGGTGGGGACAACATTGAAGTAACAAAGTTTACTAGTACTTCTTTCGATACTGTCTACAATGTTTAAATCTTTATGAGGTCCCAAATGACACTATATTACACTATAACATCACTCCAAGAGGCAATGGGAGAAGGAGAACATTTTCCCATCCCAATATATTATTCTTTTCACAATTCATTGGAATAAGTCTCCATTGTAACAAGGGCTGGGCTCATTACCTCAAGGCATGGCTTGCTTAACTTTGAGTTACTGAAGAAGTGTTCATACAACAGATAAACTAAAACTAGGCAAGCCACATTACTGCTTAGTATGATATGCAACAACAGTCATTATGGGGTTCTGAGGCATTCTGGGAATTAAAAATATAATTAAGAATAGGTTAGGGGGTGTCTTCAGTAGCTAGAGGAGCACTGGTCCATTTTTCATCCCGAGCCTGAAATGTATTTTTCTAAAATATAAAATTGACAAATTTATCTTCTACTTTCATTATATTCATTCCCTCACCCCCATATATCAAATGCTGGATTTTTGAGAGAGCATGTGATTTTTTTTATTTCAATACTGTTGCTTCCCTCTGGGAGCATTTAATTTAATCCATTGAATTAACTTATTCAGATCTGACTATGGCGAAAAAAAGAGAAGGATTGGATATGGAAGCTCTATTTTGTGCTTTCATTCCTAGCTGTTTAAGCTAAAGCAAGGCAGGAAATTGCTGGAGAAGTAGTGGATGATATTAGCCTTAATGTTCCACTTTATCTATAAAGTCTCTTTCAAACAAGTCTCAAAGCACAGATCTAATATAACATTGCACTACTGTAAATATCATTTAAAATTGGTTTGCTGAATAAACTACAGAAAGATGAATTTGTCACTCAAGCTGAGGTAATATGTGGGAAAAACCTTGAGAGTCTGAGCCAAGAGATACTGCTAAGAGAACAGTCAGATATGAGCTAGTATAACCTGCAACTGGATAGTGGATGGGTCAAGACTCAATAGGATCAAAAGAGACCTCCCTAAGTTTCTCAGACTCTAACGGACGGGATGGGATGGGGCAGGGAGGACTGTAATTTCAAACTTGCAAGATTTTGTCAGTGAAGTGGAATTAGCTCATCTGGTTTATCCCAAGAGGCCAAAATTAAACATGGCAAATCACCAGGGTAAACACATATTATGAGGTAAGCCATGCCATTGGTTAATGGATTTTGGCTTAGTTTGAATATAGGCATAAAAAAAAAGAATCAAGATCACGTCAAGTGTTAATACCACTTTATAATGCCTTGGTAAGGCCACACTTGGAATACTGCATTCAGTTCTGGTCGCCACGATGTAAAAAAGATGTGGAGACTCTAGAAAGAGTGCAGAGAAGAGCAACAAAGATGATTAGGGGACTGGAGACTAAAACATATGAAGAACGGTTGCAGGAACGAGGTATGTCTAGCTTAAGAGAAAGAAGGACTAGGGGAGACATGATAGCAGTGTTCCAATATCTCAGGGGTTGCCACAAAGAAGAGGGAGTCAAGCTATTCTCCAAGGCACCTGAGGACAGAACAAGAAGCAATGGGTGGAAACTAATCAAGGAGAGAAGCAACTTAGAACTGAGGAGAAACTTCCTGACAGTTAGAACAATTAATCAGTGGAACAGCTTGCCTCCAGAAGTTGTGAATGTCCCAACACTGGAAGTCTTTAAGAAGATGTTGGAGAGCCATTTGTCTGGAACGGTATAGGGTTTCCTGCCTAGGCAGGGGGTTGGACTAGAAGACCTCCAAGGTCCCTTCCAACTCTACTATTGTATTATTGTATTGTATTGTATTGTAAAATGAGCTGCTTCAGAATAGTTCTGAAAAAACACAGTGGCTTGGTTCATACGTATGTGTGTTTCATTTATCCATGGTTTTAAAAGTAACCTTCAGTTACTTTGAGTGGATTAGTGTAACACACTAAATCACACATCACCATTAAATCCACCCCAATATCTGAGTTCATGAAATATTAAGTGATAAACAGCCAAACAAATAACACCGTTATGTATCACAAGATTGAAGCCACTCTATGTATATTCAATTGGATTCAAAGCTGTTCATTTCTGTGATTTTGGTTCTTGGCACTTAAGCTCCTTATGCCAGTTCCTAATCCCCAAACACTCCAAATAAAAAAGTGGTTCTTAAAATATTCATGTTCATAAAAACAAATCACTGAACTTCCCCCCACCCCCAAATCTGCACAATGCAAACCAGTCACAAAAATGGAATTTCCTCTATAATGCATCTGGAGGATCTTGATAGTTTTCACATTTTTCTTCTTCTGTTTTTTAATATACCTAATCTATTTCTTTCACAGCCAGAAAATTTCATTTCTCATTTTCTCATCAGCCAATATCTGGACATAGGGAAATCCAAAAGTGATTTCTATTTATGTTTCAAAGAGCTTCATATTCTGTACCCTGTTTGATCACATTACAGGGAAGTAGAATGAGCAAGCAAGATGTGAAGTGAAGATGGAAACTCACATCGTTATAGCAGTTACACAAAGAGTTTCACTTCACCTTTTCTTCAATGATTAATGCATTTGCAAGACAAAGGACTAGAGCAATTCTGTGTCTTAGCAAAGTTTGATCTAATAATTAAAGCATTAGGCTAGAAACCAGGAGACTGTGAATTATTGTCCTGCCTTAGGCATGAAAGCCAGATGATTGACTTACAGCCAGTTACTTTCTGTCACTCCAACTCACCTCACAGGTTTGTGATTATGTGAAAAATAAAAGGAGCAAGTATTGTGTGTGCCACCTTGAGTTATCTGTAAAAATAATAAATATGTAATTTTTAAAATATCTAAAAATAAATAAAAGTAATACAATAAAATAGTAGAGTTGGAAGGGACCTTGGAGGTCTTCTAGTCCAACCCCCTGCCTAGGCAGGAAATCCTATACCGTTTCAGACAAATAGCTATCCAACATCTTCTTAAAGACTTCCAGTGTTGGGGCATTCACAACTTCTGGAGGCAAGCTGTTCCACTGATTAATTGTTCTAACTGTCAGGAAATTTCTCCTCAGTTCTAAGTTGTTTCTCTCCTTGATTAGTTTCCACCCATTGCTTCTTGTTCTACCCTCAGGTGCCTTGGAGAATAGTTTGACTCCCTCTTCTTTGTGGCAACCTCTGAGATATTGGAACAATGCTATCATGTCTCCCCTAGTCCTTCTTTCTCTTAAGCTAAACATGCCCAGTTCCTGCAACCGTTCTTCATATGTTTTATTCGCCAGTATTTCACTAGCATCGTTACTACTCTGCTCTTTCTAGGAATTGACATTATATACTCACTTAGCATCTGAACATAATGGTCTCATTCTCAATCCAATAATTAACATTGTGCATTATTTCAAAATGTGGTAAATACTAGTCCTGCCATGTTAGGCTCTTCTCTTGGTTTTTGCCCCAACGTCTTATCCTGTTGTCACTATAGCCTTCTGGAAATCTCTTTCAAACATGGACTGTTGACAATCTCAACTAATTTTCTGTTGAACACTAAATATAAGAGCTACAACCTGATAATGCTGCTTCTTCTATTGTTTCTGGACTAGTATCATTGAGATGCACTGACAGTTTGTAGTAGAGCTGGCCCAATTAATGGGCAGGTTGATAGTGTGTCTCAAGTGCTAGAATAAATGATGGGATACCACCGAAAATGAACCAACAAGGCATTCATTCATTCTATTTTATCATGATGAGAAAAAACACCAGAAAGTTGGAAAAAAGTCTAGTGTCATCTCTGCTTTGCAGTTACTCATATGATTTAGTTCATAAATCCATGATTTTGATTTAATTGTTACCCTGCTTTCTTGAGGTATTACACAATCACAATTCTGTTTGGTGCCATTTTTCATATCCTATTTTGTCTGCTGTGTACCACACCCTCGTAATGTTACAGTTTTTCCCCCACTGGCTGCAATATTCCAGTTATAAGATGGATCACTTGTGATGCTTTACTCACAGTGATATCAAGATATAAACAGCCATGTCACCTATCAATCTTTCTAAAACACCAAAACTCTCTGCCACCTGATGACAACAGCAAAGTGAGAAATCCTTTTGAAAAGCGGCAGAAGAAAAACGTAAGATTATTTCTACAGGAGAAAATAAACCCAAAACTTCAAGGAAATTGGAAGATTTTAGGAAAGCATAATTTAAGGAACAATGTC
This sequence comes from Natrix helvetica, assembly GCF_964273705.1. Taxonomy (NCBI): domain Eukaryota; kingdom Metazoa; phylum Chordata; class Lepidosauria; order Squamata; family Natricidae; genus Natrix; species Natrix helvetica. Next base: position 47,567,329 of record NC_138554.1, on the reverse strand, counting down.
ATATTTGGAGGTTAGTCATTATGGATGGAGGTGCAATCAGGGGTTCTGTTGCTTCAGAGAAAGATAAAATCTCTCTCTCTTTTTCCCTTTGTGTTTCTCTCTGTGTGTATGTTTTTGGGTGCAATGATCTTCCAAATCAAAAGATTAGGTTTGAGTAAGACTGCGGCATTCTTTTTTCTAGAAACGAAACTCTGAAACCTTGATTACATGTGATCTTATCTTCTTTTTAATATGCATATAGATCAGAAGAATAAGTTGTATGATAGGCATCCATGAACCCACACCCATCTGAATATGTCTGATTTGAAAAAACACATTTACAAGTAAGTAATGCTAAAATGCAGCAAATGAGAAAGGACTGAGAAACGATTCATACACCTATATAACATACATCATTTGTGTACAATCAAGTTTTAAAAGATAGACTACCCTCTTGGCTTAAATTTTTAAAGTATCTTTGAAAAAAATTGTAATGTTCTGCTGTAATAATTTGGGGATAGGAAGTAGGATTTATTTACAAAACATTACAATTTGAGAATACAGAGATTTATGCTCTCTGTGGGGAAAAATATCATTTGTTGAGAAGGCCTACTTTTTCCTTCAAATAAACTATTGGAGATATTTAGTCTTTGGTCTGTGATGTTTCTTCCATTGTTGTAACTTTATGAATGAAAGCGGAGCATAATTTCTTCCAACATTTGAGCTTTTCCCTGTGTGCCATTTGTCAATTATACCAGGTCTGCTCTGCAAACTCATTTTTTTTTAAAAAAAAAACCTGTTTTGTGCTCATCTGGATTATCGAAGCCAGATTTGATAGTTCTAGTCAATGCAATTTCTAAGAAAACTAGTAGTGGGAACTAGTGATTCATATAGAAGGGGAGTTTTTCAATAATCCCAGTTTGATAAATGGAAATGACCATTGACTTGTGGTTGAAGAGTGAAGGCTCAGTATTGTCTTTATTCCTTTTCATTATCTGTCCCTCTGTCTCTGCTTCCAGAAGGAAGGAAAATAATATTTCCTATAGTCTTTCAGTTAAAATGAATTCTACAGCTGGGAGGCAAAAAAAGGAGCAGACAAAAATAGAATGAAAATAACCTCTGCATTTTTATGCAAATATCAGCCAGAAACATGCCTCATCAGCAGCAGGTGTTATTGTTTTAGTTGTTGTTATTGTGAGACTGTAACACTTCCTTTCCTGACTCTCTGCAAAACTAATATTTGGGTATCAAGAAAAACTCTTGCATCTATGGAGGTTTCCTCTAAACGTAAATTTGGAGAGATTTACTCAGGCTTTCACATAGTTATCCCCATAACAAAATAAAATAAAAATAAAATGTACATGAAGGATATGACTACACTTAATCTCATATTGAATTACTTAAGAAATTGCTTTGGTATGATCATAAGAAATCTATGTCTAGGCCCATCATAGCATGGAAAGTGCAAGAATGTGATTATTCTGCAATTAGAAGCATTTAGTGACAATCTTGTATATAGTATTAAAATGATGCATCTGTCTTTCTTTCTTTCAACACAAATGATCCATATTCTAATGTATTATTAATCAACTGTACCATTCAATGTAGGAACCCAAGCTTAAGCCAGATTGCTTTATTTATTTGTTTATTATTCATTAATTTTAAAATGGCAAAGAGAAAAAAAAGACAAAAGTTAAAATTACAAAAGTAAACATTACATGGAAAAGTTTGTGGAATAATACAAGGTAAAATTAAAAGGAAATATAAATCATTCTACATGAAGAAATACTTCACTGTTGTTATTATATATCAACTTGTGCTGAACAAATATAAACACAGCTTTATGGAAGTTTAACATTTTAGCATGTTCACTCTACTTTTGAGGAAATGGGCCGAACCTGGTAGTCATTTGGGCTCCCCCTCCCCCCTAGGTTGCTACAATAACATGTAAATTTCAGAGATGAATGGAAGGAAAAAAGGAAGGGAAGGAGGGAGGGAGGAAAAAATCATCTGTCTGCTTGTTCCTCAGCTTTGTTAAGAAGCTAAATAATTGTCACCAATTTATGACTGCAAGTTTTTTTTCATTAGGCTTCCTGAATGTCAACATTCTTAACTCACTCTTCAACTTTAGAAGAAGATACATCATCTTTTCTGTAGCTATGGCATGGTTCTCCTGTTTAAGATCTGCAGACAGCTTTCTGTAGTTCTCCTGCTTTTTGCTTTTTAGCAAATTTCATCTAGATAAATTGAGTTGGCCAGTGGGGGAATAGAAAGAAGAGTTAGGTCTCTTCAGGTTCTGTGAAAATACTCCCACCAATAAGTGAGACCTATAGGATCTCCTGGTTCAACCTCTGATGATGTGTAATGAAAGCTGTTGCCAAACACTATGACGTAGACATCAGTGATATTGATTGCCCAGTATCTCATGGGGAGAAAGAAGTTGTGGTGTCAGTTTCTGTGGGAACAGAACTTCTACTGGTCTTCTGGTTTGTTGACCATTGCCAGAGCTGCTTTTGATTGATGCAGCCCAGATCTTTAAGAAGTCGGAAGACATCATTGCGGAACTTAACCCCTATAAATGCATACAGGAATGGATTGAGACAGCAGCGGAAGCAAGCCAAGCTGTAAGTCACATCATTAGCCAAATCTAGGGACTTGATGGCATTGCACTGGTCAGTAGTTTGGTTGAAATTTGAAATGGTCCTGAGGACTATGATGCAATTGTAGGGGAACTGAAGGAGAACAAAAGCTATCATGACCACAACAAGGATTTTGATTACATGTTTTTTTTCAAAGCTGTGGGGTTGCAGCAAATTTTTGATGATGAAACAATAACATAAAACCATTACCAACAGAGGTAAGCAAAACCCAAAGACCATCTGAGATACTCTTATACCGATAGTTAAGGCTTTATGATCACCTGTGGTGATGAAACATTGTGGTGGAGCTGAAGCAGTTTCATAAACACTAGTATGGACTACTTCTGGGATAGAAAAAATAACAGCCAATGTCCAAATCAAGAAACAAGTAACTTTACTAGCAAACATTCTCTGTGACCGAAGACGATGTGCTGAAGTGGCCTGAACAATAGCAAAACACCTATCAATGCTGATGGAGAGAAGAAGAAGCATGCCACTGAAGAAACTCATCTGGCAGATGAGGTAAATGCCTTTGCATGCAAAGTCCCCAAAAACCCAGTGCTTGGCTGCACTGACAGCCCAAAATGGGAGAGTCAAAAGAAAGAAGATGTCTGATAAGGCCAGATTGAATAGATAGACATCAGTCATTGTCTTGAGCCTCTTGAAATAGATGTAGGTTGCCATAACCAGACCATTGCCTGCCAGTCCCACAAAGCATATCAAGAAATATGTAACTGGAAGAAAAATAGCACGGAATTTCCGGATCTCTTCTTTTTTGCAGATCTCTTCGAACTGACTGTAGTCAAAAGTATTGTCAGTGCTGTAATCCACTGTTATTTGGCTCTCTGTGGTAGTATCTTCACCAAAGCTGTAGTTCTTATTCATCACAATGTCACCTTTGCAGAACTAGAAGGGAGATACAACATGGGTTATTCTTATCTCCCCATATTCTTTTGATTGTGATTTTTTTTTATTACAAAGGAAATGGCATTCAGGTAAGTATGGCCTGTTCTTTGAGTCTTCTTCCTTAGGAACCATAAACATAATAAACTAATATTAGTTCTATTTCAGTTGAATTATGGTGACTTCCCTCCAAATAATTCTAGAAAATAATGGCTTAATAAAGTTAAGTATTAGAGGTTTTTAGTCTACACTTCCCAAAATTCCCAAAATGAAGGAGTAATGTTTCATCCCATACTTGAGGAGTAAACTTTTGAACTGAGTTTTATGCCTGATGACAATGGGCAAGCTCATGCATTATTCTCATCAACTATTCAAAAAATACTTCATCGCTGATTTTGGAGGTGTTTTTGTCTTCCCAAAAGCTGTGTGTTTCTTGGAGTTCCCCCATTCAAGTAGTAATCAAAACTGATGCTGCAGAATAAATTACGCAAACCCATAAAGTAGAGGTAGGCGTAGTGTGTTTGTGCGTGTGTGAAACTATGTGGAATAATATTATGAAATAGCATGCATATGCTTACCCATAATATTTTTTCCCTTTTGGAGTAAGTAGCTTTATGCAAGGTATAGAAAAATATTGAGAAGCAGGAGCAAAAGAAATTAAAAACAGCTGATAAAAGAAAACCTAGTTAAACCCACCACTATTCACTACAAAACTTCTCTTTTGTTTTTGTCAATCACCCATGCTGCACCAAATTGCCTTTTGTTTTTTAAGCTTCTTGTCTTCCTTTTTTTGTTTGCTTGTTTTTTTGTTTTTGAGCAGCTCAACTATTGTAGCCAGAATACTCCCTTCCACTCACCCCATTTGTACTGCTTTCTTAGATTTACTTGTGCTCAATCCTTCGTTTTAGTGTATGTTTTTGCTTCCTTCCTTCCTTGTTTCCTTCCTTGCTTCCTCACCTATTTTTAAAGTTTTTAAAAAATCATACATAATTCTTAAGCATACCATTTTTACTGAATTCAACCTCCTGTACTTACCCAAATCTCAGTTCCTAATAATGAAAAAGGTAATTTTTCATCATATTATGTTTCGTTATGTTAGGCATAACACAGGTTATGCAGATAGTAAACACAGGATCAATCAAAATGGACTCAAATGTCCATACACCAATGCACAAAGTATGAGGAATAAACAGGGTGAATTAGAAATTCAAGTAAATGAGGGCAGATACGATATTGTTGCCAAAACAGAAACTTGGTGGGATGAAACCCACAAATGGAACATACAGCTAGAAGGATTTAAATTATTTCAAAGAAATAGACCAAATAAAAGAGGAGGTGGAGTTGCACTATATATAAGAAATAATCTTTACAGAAATAGAGCACAACAATGATGAGAACTATCTTGAATGTATTTGGGTCAATATTAAAGGTTGGTGAGGAAACAACATTTCCATAGGTCTATACTACAGGCCACCCAACCAAGCAGAGGAAGTAGATGAACTTTTTACTAGTCAGCTAACTAAGGTATGTAATGGGGGATTCTAACTACCTTGACATCAACTGGGAAACAAACTCTGCACCAAGAGGAAGACCCAACAGGTTCCTAATGAACCTAGCAGACACCTTTGCTTCCCAAAAAGTAGAGAGGGGAACAAGGGGATCGGCCACATTAGATTTAATTCTCACTAACAGAGAGGAAATGATAGAAGGTGTTGAAGCCACAGGAACCCTGGGGGCAAGTGACCATGCAATATTGTAATTCAATATTATGCAAACACAAGTAGTAGAACAAAGTCAAACTAGAGTCTTGGATTTTAAGAGAGTTAATTTCAATAAACTTAGAGACAGCTTGAGAAGAATTCCATGGATGAGAATCCTCAAAGGGAAAACAACTCAAGAAGCTTGGGAAATTTTGAAAAATTAGATTACAAAAACTCAGTCTAGCACAATATCAATGAAGAAGAAAAATAACAGCTCCCAAAAGAAACCAGCATGGCTGCATAAAGAACTCTCTGACAAACTGAAAGACAAAAAAGTTAAGTATAAAAAGTGGAAAGAGGGGGTCATAACTAAGGCAGAATATCAGCAAATAGCCCAAGCCCGTAAAGATGAAGTAAGGAAAGTTAAAGCTCACAATGAAGAAAGGCTTGCCACAAAAATAAAAAATAACAAAAAAGGTTCTTCCAACATGTTAAAAACAAGAAAAAGGTTAAGGAAACAATTGGTCCATTGCTGGGAGAAAGTGGCAAGAAGGTGACAAGCAAAAGGGAGAAAGTAGAACTATTTAACTCATGTTTTGCATCTGTCTTTACACAAAGGGATAAAACAGTCCAACCTATCAAAAACAGCACCACAAAAATCAGATTAGGAACACAAATTGAAATAGGGGAGAAAATGGTAAGTGAGCACCTGTCTACCTTAGATGAGTTCAAATTACCAGGACCAGAAGATTACACCCCAGAGTTCTGAAGGAACTGGCAGGTGAAATCTCAGAACCACTGAACTATATCTTTCAGGGATCCTGGAGCATCGGGGAACTGCCAGAAGATTGGAAAAGAGATGCTGTGGTTCCCATCTTCAAAAAAGGAAACAAAAAATAGATCCAGGAAACTATAGACCTATCGGCCTGACCTCAATACCAGGAAAGATTCTGGAAAAGATAATCAAGCAATGAATTAGCCAACAACTAGAAGTAAACAAAGTAATAGCAAAAGCCAACATGGGTTTGTCAAAAACAGATCATGCCAGACTAATCTTATTGCATTCTTTGACAAGTGACAAAATTAATGGACCAAAGGAATGCTGTCGATATAGTTTATTTGGACTTCAGTAAGGCATTTGATAAGGTAGACCATAACCTACTACTAGATCAAGTAGAAGAATGTGGGTTGGACAGCATCACCACCAGATGGATTTGTAACTGGCTGACCAACTGCAATCAATGTGTGGTCCTCAATAGAACTGCATCAATATGGAGGGAAGTATGCAGTGGAGTACCCCAAGGCTCTGTTTCAGGTCCAGTACTCTTCAACATCTTCATCAATGATTTGGATGAGGGAATAAATGGGGAACTCATCAAAAGCAGATGACACCAAGCTGGCAGGAATAGCCAACACTCCAGAAGACCGGCTTAAGATACAGAAGGATCCTGACAAATTTGAACATTGGGCACTATCTAATAAAATGAAATTCAATGGTGAAAAGAGTAAGGTTCTACATTTAGGCAAGAAAAACGAAATGCACAGGTACAGTATAGGTGGTACCTTGCTCAATAGTAGTAACTGTGAGAGGGATCTTGGAGTCCTAGTGGAGAACCATTTAAATATGAGACAGCAGTGTGTAGTAGCTGCCAAAAAAGCCAACACAGTTCTAGGCTACATAAACAGAGGAGTAGAATCAAGATCACGTGAAGTGTTAATACCACTTTATAATGCCTTGGTAAAGCAACACTTGGAATACTGCATTCAGTTTTGGTCGCCACGATGTAGAAAAGATGTGGAGACTCTAGAAAGACTCTAGAAAGAGAAGAGCAACAAAGATGATTAGGGGACTGGAAACTAAAACATATGAAGAACGGTTACAGGAACTGGGTATGTCTAATTTAATGAAAAGAAGGACTAGGGGAGACATGATAGCAGTGTTCCAATATCTCAGGTGTGCCACAAAGAAGAGGGAGTCAAACTATTCTCCAAGGCACCAGAAGGTAGAACAAGCAGCAATGGGTGGAAACTAATCAAGGAGAGAAGCAACTTAGAACTGAGGAGAAATTTCCTGACAGTTAGAACAATTAATCAGTGGAACAGCTTACCTCCAGAAATTGTGAACGCCCCAACACTGGAAGTCTTTAAGAAGATGTTGGATAGCCATTTGTCTGAAACGGTATAGGGTTTCCTGCCTAGGAAGGGGGTTGGACTAGAGGACCTCCAAGGTCCCTTCCAAGTCTCCTATTGTATTGTATTGTAAAACAGCCTTTTTATACACAGGTCATTACTTTTCTTACAAACCTTATAAACCACATAGAATTCATTATTTCTTTCTACCATGTTTCCCCGAAAATAAGACAGGGTCTTATTTTCTTTTGACCCCCAAAATAAGCACCTGGCCTTATTTTCAGGGAGGTCTGAGGATTTGCCCCCGAGGATTTGGATAGGTGGCGTGGACGGCTGCGACCGACCACATGTTTAATGGACCCGTGTCCCTCCTGGTTGGTACTGGCATCCTGGGAAGTGACACGAGGCTGGCTACTGGGCTTGGTGAACGCCTCTTTGGGTGAGGGGTCCTTACCTGCCGCCTTGAAAGAGGCGGTGGTGAGGCCCTTACTCAAGAAGCCTTCCCTTGACCCGATGGAGCTAGCTAATTATCGTCCAGTCTCCAACCTTCCCTTTTTAGCGAAGGTTGTAGAGAATGTGGTGGCACAGCAGTTTCCACAGCACCTTGAGGAATCCGAATATCTAGACCCACGCCAGTCCGGCTTCCGGCCCGGACACAGCACGGAGACGGCCTTGGTCGCGTTGGTTGATGATCTCTGGAGGGCCAGAGATAGGGGTTGTTCCTCTATCCTGGTCCTATTAGATCTGTCAGCGACTTTTGATACCATCGACCATGGTATCCTATTGCGCCGGCTGGGGGGGATGGGAGTTGGAGGCACTGTTCTGCGGTGGTTCGGCTCCTACATCTCCGACTGGACGCAATGTGTGTTGGCAGGGGGGCAGAGGTCGACCCTGAGGCCACTCACTTGTGGGGTGCCTCAGGGGTCGGTCCTCTCACCCCTTCTGTTCAACGCATATGTGAAGCCGCTGGGGGAGATCATCCGTGGTTTTGGGGTGGAGTATCATCTGTACGCTGATGATACCCAGCTGTACATTTCCACCCCAGACCACTCCAACGAGGCTGTCGAGGTGATGACCCGGTGTTTGGAAGCCGTCAGGGTCTGGATGGGGGACAACAGACTCAAGCTCAACCCCTCCAAGACTGAGTGGCTGTGGCTACCGGCACCCCGGTTCAGTCAGTTGATTCCATCACTGACCATAGGGGGCGAGCAATTGCCCCCTGTGGAACGGGCACGCAATTTGGGCGTCCTCATAGATGCCCGGCTGTCAATGGATGACCATGTGGCAGCCGTGGCAAGGGGGGCGTTCCACCAGGTTCGCCTGGTGCGCCAATTGCGCCCCCTACTGGACCGGGATGCCCTACGCACGGTCACTCATGCACTGGTGACGTCTTGGCTGGACTACTGCAATGCCCTCTACATGAGGCTTCCCTTGGGACGCGCTCGAAGACTGCAGCTAGTCCAGAACGCAGCCGCGCGGACTATTATGGGGAGTACTAGGTAACACCGCTCCTGCGCGAGCTGCACTGGCTGCCTGTGGTCTTTCGGGTGCGCTTCAAGGTGTTAATTACCATCTTTAAAGCGCTCCATGGCTCAGAACCTAGTTACTTGCGGGATCGCATTCTACCACACACTTCCCTGCGACCAATTCCCTCTCACAGGGAGGGACTCCTCCGGGTGCCATCCACTAAGCAATGCCAACGGGCGGCGCCTAGGAGTAGAGCCTTCTCTGTGATGGGCCCAACCCTCTGGAATGACCTCCCCCCCGATATTAGAACCACCATCGACTTCCGCTCCTTCCGACAAACCTGAAGACTCACCTGTTCCGTTTAGCCGGCTTGGCCCATTCATAGTCTTATTCTACCTCCTGGCAGATATTTTAATTGGGTATTTTTTAGGGGTTATTTTAAATATTGTTTTTAAATGCTTTGCTTTATGTACAGTTTCTTATAGCCTCCTCTTTTAGGTACTGAGTATGTAATTATGTTTGTACTTTCGATTTATGTATGTGTTTTATCTGAGTCCCTTTGGGGAGAGGGGGCGGTATAAAAGTACAAATAAAGTAAGTAAAGTAAGTAAAGTCTTATTATTTTTGAGGTGCAGGAGGCGGCGAGCATGGTCACCTCATGGCTGCTGCTGGGTTGCACTATTTTCAGGGAGGGTTTATTTTGGGGGGAGGGCTTATTTTAGAGCATGTGCTCAAAAGCCCGATTGGGCTTATTATCCGGGGAGGTCTTATTTTTGGGGAAACAGGGTACTATTTGCAGAATTTCCCTGAAATCATTTTCCCTATCAAATAGTAGGGTTTCTGGAACATTAATATTCAAACTTTAACATTAAATATAACGTGATTAATTTGACACAATCTAAAGTTCGCTGCAAATCGTTTGGGTTGCAATCCGCAGTGCTGTATTATCTGCATGCAAGCTATCATCACATCTCAATTGTCATCACTAGCATTAAACTTTCAAGGGGATATCCTCAATCATAGCCTTAGATTTTCTGTTCAGTGTTTAATCATTACTTAAGTATTCTATTTATCTTCATATAAACTTTTATTATAATCATATATGGGTCATTGTACTCAGCAACCAATTTTCAACCTCATATTCAGCTAAACATAATTCAAATGCATTCCCTAAATCAACAAATATTCCTTTTTACAAGGTTGTTTATCACTTTGTAAAAGTGAGTAATAACAGCATTCTTCCAAATGTCTGGCTTGGAAGTAGCCTTCAAACAGATTCTAAAATATTACATAATTGTTATATAATGAAATCAAATTCATATTTTAACATTTTTTCCAGTTGGAAAAACTGCTGCTATAATATTTTTAAATGTTGTCATAACAATTTTTACTTTTTCCCATTATTTTTTCCAGGACATTAACACATACAATGTTGATACCACAGACCTCTTTACAATACTCCCTCCTGCTTTGTTGCACTTCAGTTTCATTCCAAATTATTTCATCTTTTATTCTTTTATTCTTAATCCCATTTACTCTGTTGCAGGTTGTTTTTTCAGCTCTTCTCACCTACTTTTCACTTTCTAGCTCAACTAGATTTTACTAATATGCAAAACCTTTCTCAGAGTGGATGTTAGAAGTTTCCATTCCAATGCAAGTATTATATCCAAATGACAAAAAAGATGCTTAGAGTTAGTCAGATAGATTGAGATGGATGGCTAAGGAAATTAAAAACAAACAAGTAAACAAATCCCTCAAACTCCTGATTTATCTCCACACGAATACTGGCTATTTAAAAAAAAAGTGTACAAGGGGAAGAAAAGCTATGCAACTAACATTTTGTCTATCAGAGCACTTAGATTTCATTTGCAGTGAAAGCTTTTATGAAACAGCTGTCTCAAATTGTTACACGTTGGTGTTGATAGCAATTCCCAAAATTTAGAATCTTCTACTGGAAATTGTTAAAGTTTCTATTCCATTATATATAGAGTGGGGAAGAAAGTAATAGAACAAGAAAAAGATTTGTTCAAGATTGGAGAATGATAGCCATATGAAATATGTTTATTTCAGAAGTAAAGTCCTACTGAATTCAAATGGTTTTATTTCTACACGGTAAATAGGCACTGGATTGTAGTCTATGGAACTTTCCCTGCTCGTATTTAACCACAGTACAAACAAGTCCTGAAATTCTCTTTTTTAAATGATCACCACAGCATTTCCTTTGTTATGGTTTTCTCATAAAGCTTTGAAATGTTTTTCTCATTTCTCATCCATAACTGAGGAATGAGAAAGATTTAAGTCATCTTTAGTTATGCCTGTACTAAAGTACTCTTCCACTCATTAATCAAACATTGTCTAAGGCAGAGTTTCTCAACTGTGCTAACTTGAAGATGTGTGGAATTTAACTCCTAGAATTGCCCCAGCCAATGTGATGGTTTGAGAATTCTATGGGAGTTGAAATCCATACATCTTCAAACAGCCAAGGTCGAGGAACAATGGTCTAAAGATAATCACATGGTGTAAAATCTATTAGATCAGTCACTTTGAAAAGAAGTCAAGTGACTGCTGTGATTGGAACAGAAACAGGATTGGTACCATCAATGGAAAGAGCTAATATTGGTATTCTGAGTCAGGCTGAATCAAGAATGAGTGAATAGCACTTCATCTCAGCAGGGGAGTGGAAATTGACAGCTGTGATATGAGCTGCTCTATATATTGAAATAAATAAATAAATAAATAAAGCCTCAAAACAGTTTACTTTTTGGGGAGGAATTAGAATACTTTAAAAAAATGAATTCTAGCAAAACACATAAAGGATCACTGTGTAAAGCTGGAATTGCCTTTTGTCAGTGAACATTTTATGTTAAATTATAAACAAAAATTATTTATGGTCTCCAGCAAGGTAGCTTATAAATGTTCTTCCAAATGTTCCAGAAACAGCTTATTGAAATCATAAATGGCATTAGATATTAACCATGTTAAGGGCTGTTTTTGATTTGGTTCTGACATATCAACTAATATTATGCAAAATTCTAATATTCCTCCCAATGTGAAGGGCAACACCAGATAATCCCATTTAGTCCTTAAAATGAAAAAAAATATGACAATATAACACTTGATTCCTCTATCCTTGAGCACTGTTCTATCACACAGTGATGAGTACAACAAGTGATACTGGCCTTGTTTTAGTGCAGGATAAATTAAGGAAAGTACCTGGTGCTGCAATGGAATAGCGATGTTCGTAGTGATTTCAATTTTGTCCTTGTGTCAGCGGTGCCTCAAAATATTGTGTGGATAGCCATGAAGCCAAAATAAGTGGGTAAAATGGTGACCCCACCCCAATACTGTAGTAGAGTAAAAAGCATTGTCATGTTAAAGCCCTTTTTGGCAAAAAGCAGTTGGAACTAGCATTACATTGAATGGTGACACAATCTGTAGTACTTAAATGACAGCTTTTTCTGACTTCAATCAAGTTTTCTATTCAAAAGCTACCAATCTTTTAAAAGGGGTTTTGTGAAATGCGAAGCTAGACACCATTATGAGAATCGGGTACCAGATTTACCTTGCAGCCTAGCCAAAGTCGCTCAATGACGGGGGGGAAAGAGAGAATTCTTACAGTAACCTGAAGTGATTTATAGGATCTCTTAGTTAACTGCACCATCAGTTACATCATTGTTAAAATGTATTACATTTGATCCAACAAGAAAAAAATGTGTCGGAAAAAAGACAAAGAAAGTTTGAGAATAGAACACCCATAGATGGCTTTAACAGCTTTATAAGCTAGATATAAGACTAAAGCAATATGCCATAACATTAGAAATGTTTTAATGAACATGTTTTAGCTGTGGCTACAGAAACCTATTTATGCTTGAGTAGCAGCACTAAAATAAATTAGATGTGGGTTGGCCAAAGCAAGGAAAACTGAATTTTCTTGTGACAGTTATTCTGGAAAATTCCAGAAAGACATCTAAGATTCAGTTTCACTGGGAGTTTAAAACAGGTAGAAGTGTTAGTTCTATGAAGAAGTTCACAGAATGATGGACAATTTCTAATCAACTGGTGAGGAAAATGACAATTACATTGACCCAATTTTTGATTCAAGATGGAATAAGGATGGAGCAATGAAGAGAAGAAATAATGGGTGTGGAACAGGATAAAGTATCTGAAAACTGGAAATAGAAAGGATGCAAAAGTAGGGGCTAAAATTTTAGCAAAACTGGGGGAGATGAAGGAAAAAAGAGGGGGACCTAGGAAGGACAAACAGAGACATGTAGAAAGAGGACACTGCAGAAACAGGTGGAGGAGAATGAAAAAAATGATGCAATGGGAAGGCACCTGCCTTATGTTTAAACTGTCTTCTTCATCATCACCATCCAGGTTTTGTATGAAACTATGTGTTGGGTACAGATTAGTGCATGACAATGGTGGAAATCTTTGAGGTTGGTTGGTGGTTAATGTTGGTATTGGGATGCTTCATAGCTCTTTACAAAAGGCACAAGGCAATGTAATTTGTATACAGGATGCATAAATCTCAGACTTGATAGGATAAAATGGTACAAAACTAGTACAAAGCACAGGTTTTTATTACTCACAGCAATACACTTGAGACCTTTTGAATTCTAGGTTGAAATGTTTGTACTCCCTTAATGATGGGAGTACAAATGCCACCCTAAGAAAAAAAGTGGTTTAACTTTTTGGTCTCGGTTTTAACTTTGGGTGCAAATCATTTGGTTTGCAGTTACTGAACACTGCTGTACTGGATTGAGTGAACCACATCCTGTGGGTTTATTCGAAGCAGCATTGCCTAAAAAGGAAAGAGGACAAGGCAACTATCCTTGGGCTCTCTCTACCTGTGTGAAAGTGAGTGTGCTGAGAGAAAGAAGAATAATTAATTCACAGTGTTTAAGTGAAACTTTGCCACCAACCTAACCACGTAGTTTTCATCAAGATTAGCACGGGAGGTTGGGAGATGTGGTTTGTTGTTTAGCAATTATACCTGTGCTTAGCAACTTTCACCCCATTAATTCAACTGCAAACCGAAAATCTCTAGTCTATGCCATGCAGGTTGGGATCAAGGGCAAGGAGATCGAGTGAAACACATTTGAAGAATAACAAGTCAGCATTGGCTGGTTTCAAAACAAGAGGTTCTATGTTTTGTCAGGTCAAAAACCTATTGATCTCACTTTTTGTTTGCTAAGTGATGAAAAAGATACTTCTGGAAAGTATAAAAGCTAGTCTTGAGAGAAGAGGACCATCCCTTCTGACAGTGGTTGGTTGTGCAAAGCCTCCTTTTCGTTACCTTATTTGTGTACAAAAAGCACAAAAGACAAGTTAAAAGGGCTTAAAACTTGTAAAACAGTGAGCCAGTGGACATAACCTGTGGTTTGTTGATGGCTCAGTGGCTGGGTTCAACTTTCTTGTTAAGTCATAAGCCATGGTTTACAGATTGTAGTGACTTCATTAATATGACATATTAAGTCATGATGACTTAGGACCTCTCATTTATGCCCCCTAATCTATTCCCCATTGTCACATTTATAACATTTATTACATGGCACCAGTGGTGGTTTCCGGATCCCGTTGCAACTGGTATGGTGCAACAGAGTCGGGCGTCCACCACATGAACGCGCACAGCGCGCACATGCATACTTACTGCCAGCAGCACTCCAGCTGCTTGGCGGAGTGTTGCACAGGCGCCGTAAGCTCCTGCGTGTGCGCTGAAGTCCCCAAAACCTCAAATACTGGTAAAGAGCGCGGGGGTGGGTGGGCCCTCTGGAACACTGTACTGGAACGGTACCTGGTGCTTCCGGCAGGCACCAGAATGCCCATACTGCATAACCCACCACTGCATGGCACCCAAAGAAAAGAATGGGCAAAGAACATAGAGAGTTGAAGAGAGGTGGAGGTGGGAAGGTTTAGACCTGTTTTTCTCCCAGCAGCAACAGCAGTGAGCAACTGAAGGTCACACAGTGTTTTCATCAGTTTTATATTGTACCTGGAAAAGGAGCAGGAGCTTCCAAAGTAATGCAGCTTTCAGCTGTTGATCTAGAGGAAAAGAGAATACAACAGATGCATTAGAAGCCCTCTTGTGAGAAAGAAAAAGAACCATAATTGCATTACTTGAGTCATGTCCAAAATAATAGCAATCACTTGGATGTGGTTGGAGATTTGTACTTTCTTAGATAATTGATTCTGAAATGTTGGCTATCAAATTGATTCACCAGATTGCTCTTTTGTCAGGGGCTGAAAAGTGGGGGATAGGGGACTCGTTATCCCTACCAAGTACATTACTGGCTTACAGACCCATAAGGACAGTTATCTCCCTCCTGCATGACTCCTGCCTCCAAATCTTCGTCTGAAAGTCAAAATTGGTTAAGGGGCTGGATCTGACTGTTATCTACTTTAGGTTCACAAAAGCAGCTTTATTGATGTAAAATAAAATTGATGTACCACGATGTAAAAAAGATGTGGAGACTCTAGAAAGAGTGCAGAGAAGAGCAACAAAGATGATTAGGGGACTGGAGACTAAAACATATGAAGAACGGTTGCAGGAACTGGGTATGTCTAGCTTAAGAGAAAGAAGGACTAGGGGAGACATGATAGCAGTGTTCCAATATCTCAGGGGTTGCCACAAAGAAGAGGGAGTCAAACTATTCTCCAAGGCACCTGAGGGTAGAACAAGAAGCAATGGGTGGAAACTAATCAAGGAGAGAAGCAACTTAGAACTGAGGGGAAATTTCCTGACAGTTAGAACAATTAATCAGTGGAACAGCTTGCCTCCAGAAGTTGTGAATGCCCCAACACTGGAAGTCTTTAAGAAGATGTTGGATAGCCATTTGTCTGAAACGGTATAGGGTTTCCTGCCTAGGCAGGGGGTTGGACTAGAAGACCTCCAAGGTCCCTTCCAACTCTACTATTGTATTGCATTGTATTGTATTGTATTTGTCCAAAGCAACAACTGAAAAAAAAGGAAATGGAAAAATATCTAAATTGGCTTTGTAGGCATATTTCAGCTCTGGAACTATTTTCCTAAATCAACTTGTCTGAATTTGTTATTTTTCAATTTAATACATTTATTTTGACTTTTACTAGTCAAGGGTTAAGAAAGGATCAAGGTTAAAACCTGGCTTTTTCCTCAAGCATTGGGTTAAAATGGGAATTGAACCCAGTGAATTTATATTTGGAATAAGAATGCTATGGAACATTGGTTGGATGGCTTTATTTTCTTGTCTGTTTTGTGTTTTTGTGAGCTGCTCAGTTATGCTGCATAAAATGGTCAGCCATATACCCCTTTTAAATAAACAACTATATCAATAGCAATATTAGCAATGTAACATAAGAAGCAAGTTATGCCCAAAAGTTATACAAATGAATTATACAATTATAAATTAATAACCTGGAAATTATAAGATAACTACAAATCAACATTTTCAACTGGCAATAGCAGTAAGTATAGTCAAGTTAAATTGTAAAATGAATTAAACACTTCCCATCCATATATTTTATTTTTTATTTATTTGTCAAATTTTGGAACTACTCATCTTCCTCACAGAGGAACCTAGTGGTGTACCAATAAAATACTAAAGCATACAAACAGTATATAAAATTTTAAGAAAAGCGAGAATGATTAAAATGCAATGTTAAAAGCTAATTAAAAAGTGTGTATGGGGGGGGGGGGCTTTCAGGACACCAACCAGCCCACCAGCTGCATGCTCCTCTGTGATCTTCAGATAAGACATATAATATATATGCTAAAAGCAATAAAATATTAGGTGCATTAAAATGTAATAAGATAATATATGAAAGTATTAAAATTGAACCATAAAAGCTAATACACTAAACATCTTAATATATAAGTATCAGTGCAGTCATAATGAAGATTGGTAAATTTAAAAAAAAATCTGTTTTGCAATTTTCATTTTATTTCTAATCGATAATGAAATAACATGAAATATATATGTATATGTATAAAATATTTCAATCATTAGTGAACCAAGTCATCCCATATCTTTAAAAGAGAAGAATATTTGATTATAATATGCAAACATTAGATAGATGGAAATTTGTTCCTCTGATTTATCATTTGAAACCGTCAGTTCTCCTCATAATATTAAGGAACCTAAGAGAAGCAATATGAGCCCTTGTCTGATTTATGTGCGCAGAAAAAAGCAGTTATTCTAATTTGAGAGGATTTCACTCTGCACATATGCAGGAGTTGAACTCTCAGAAAAGGTAATGTTCATACTCACCCCTGTCCATGGTCTTTCACAAGCAGATTGCAAAGAGGAAGTGTGAGTGGCAGTTTGTCAGAGAAGAGAAGCTCTGAATAAGCATGAAGAAAAGGACCTGTATATAAGGACCGCCTTTTTATTCTTGTTGACAATGCGCAAGCATGTAAAGTATGATATATTGCCTTTGATGCCAAACATTTAACCATGGTTTCTCTACCTGCACAGTCTGAAGCAGAACTTGGAAGGTGGGTTTAAATACCATCAGATGTTTCCTGCTCTACTGGAGAAAGTATTCTGGTGCAACTGATAAGAAGAATTTACTCCCTTGAAAGCTGAAAAGATTGTTGCAAGTTACATTTTTGTGGTGATGTCTATTAGAGAAATAGCCTTCATGATATATGGCAATGGGATGTACTTCCTTTTAAATTCATGTACACCTTGCGTTTGGGGAGCTTTTTTTAATCTAGAAAAAAACCCTGAAGACATATGGAAAGGAAGGAGACCAAGAGAGATAAGTACATTGTCCCCATGGTGATCATTTTTTTTTCTTAATAAAACACACAGAACAAAACTAATCTACTCTGGAATGTCACTTCTGAGTCCTCCATTTCTCTTGCATTTTAAAAACAATTTTAGATGCTCTTGCCACAAAATGATTTCAAAAAGAATGACAAAAATATTTCTTAGAAGGTATAAGTAGAATTGTATTTGTGCAACAATGGAAAAATGATGAAATACCATCAGAGGAGAGGGTAATTAAGAAATTATTAGTATGTGCAGAAATAAATAGATTGACGCTCATTATTAAGGATAAAGAAACTGAATATTTCTTGACATGGGAAATATTTTACTAATGGATAGAAAATTTGATGATGAAGATGTTATGTATTATTGTAATTGTATTGATATAATTAATAGTTTATATTATTATTATTAATAGTTTTGTGATGAATATTGTAACAAATATGTGGATTTTGATTGTTTAAAACCCAGATATCAAACTGTTTGGAGGAAATAGAATATAAATAAAACAAATAAAACTTAAAAAAAAAAGAATGACAAAAATATTTCTTAGAAGGTATGAGTTCCCCTTTGTAAATAACATATTTTAAAACAAGCAGGAGAATTAAGTTCTCTGAAGACCTCCAGGGGTGTCCAAACATGGGAACTTTAAGACTTGTGGACTTCAACTCCCAGAATTCCCCAGCAAGCAATTCTGGGAGTTGAAGTCCACAAGTCTGAAGGGTGGGGGGTGTCTGGTTGGCCAATTCTGGGAGCTGAAGTCCACAAATCTTAAAGCTGCCAAGGTTGGATACAGATCCCCTAAACTATAACAAGTCCCAATTTAAGGCCCTGGGTCTTAGTTCAGCATCTCCAAGGTGGGTTGGCTCACTGGACAGAGCAACTGCAGCTACCCTATGAGTAAGGTTGGTTGATTTGATCTTGGAAATTGGTGGGACATTTGTGTATGGTGCCTTTGCAGTCTCTGTGATTTATTTATACATTATAAACAAGAGAAAAAGGGGTGCTTTGGGAGGCAGCAGTTCGCCAGAAAAAAATATTCAAAAGTTATTTATTCAGTTACTAGTTGTGTATCCCACCCATTTCCCTCCACAACAACAACCCTGTGAAGTAGGTTGCTTTGAGAGGAAGTGACTGGCTTAAAGTTATCTTGCAAGCAACTATAGCTGGAAATGAACTTGAACTCTAGTTTCCAAGACAATAGGCAACAAAAGCCACAAGGTACAAAAAATCTGTGGCATCATTATGTTAGGCCATCTATTTGTCATTAGGCTGAAGGTGACCAGTAAGGCAGCATTTATTGATCAATTCAGAGATCAGTGAAGCATTTATTGGTCAATTCAGGCTGATGTGGACATTCCTGTCTAGTCCTTGTTGATCTTTTCTGCATCATTCCCTATTGTCTCTTGAAAGAATCAAACAGGACAGTGCTGTGCTTCAAATTTATGCAAGACCAATATAATAGTATGTTTTTACAGTATGCAGGGATTCTATTTGCCTTTCTTTGGAAACTTTGTCCAAATGGTTTCCTACCACAAGGGCATGCTAGTTTGCATGTCCACACCTGGTTTAGCAATTACCAAGTTAGTGAGCATTCAAAATACAATGGTAATTCATTTTCTTACTCACACACACATTTATGACCAGGTTTCATACTTTTGACAGCAACATACCATGCAGTAAGAATAATGCCAGCTAAGCTTTATAAGAACTTTATCCAAATTAGACAGATCAGACAGAAGCAAGCAGAGATCTTAGCAGTTTCTTTCTCTTTATCAGTCATGTGTCTTAACAACTTGATTCTTATGAAAGAAGTCAATCACTAAAGCAGGAGTGGGTGTACAGAATAATAGAATAACAGAGCTGGAAGGGACCTTGGAGGTATTTAATCCAACTCCCTGCTCAAGCATGAAACCCTATACTATTTCAGAAAAATGGTTGTTCGAACTCTTCTTAAAAACCTCCAATGTTGAAGCACCCACAACTTCTGGAGGCTAGCTGTTCTGTTGATTAATTATTCTCAGGCAGTTCTAGATTGGGTCTCTCCTTGATTAGTACAATATGATAGGATGTTTCCATTTTCAGAAATTGGTGAGAGCAGTCAACTGGATAGCCCTTGTCATTCCAGTATAATCCTGAAATAACATTAGAGTGGAAATGGAGGGAAATGTTTATGGAGAAATAGTGCTTAGCACTCAGCTGCCTTTTTGATTTTTTTTTTACTTTATTTGTTTTGGAGTATGATCAAACAGGGTATAGGATCATGCAGCTAGACCTTTTGCACTCCTGCGGTGTCAATGATGGCTAAAACATTTTCCCACTATCTTTAAAAAAGATGGAAAAGGGCAAAGGCATCAATCCATTCCTCTCATGAGCACTAGACACACTAAATCAGAACACTATTCAGTTATGAGTCAGAACATTGTCAAATAGAGCTGGAATAGAAATTAACAACATAATTAACATTCTAGCCAATGTAGCTGAGAAAAAAATGTGGGGACAGTGCTTTAACTCAGGGACTGGGAAAGACCCTGCAGCAAAAAGAAGAAACTGCATATCCCCTAGTGAGACTGAAAATCACAGTGTGGGAGAAGAGGGGGTGGAAGAAGAAAGTGTTTGAGGTTTTAGGTAATGAGAGGAAGAGAAAGGTAAATGTGTTTATGCTAAGGGCTATGATCCTTAAGCTGGCTGCCGCTGTGGCTTACTTATAGAAAGGGAGGAGGGGATTTGAGGCATTGATAAATTGCTTGCTTAGCATATTCTTTATAGGCAGAAATAAAAAACAGTAAAACAGTCCTCATTTAACAACCACAATTGGGACTGATGACTCCATTGCTAAGTGACACAATAGTTAAGTGAAACATTCAGGAATTACAATGTAAGTTCCACTGTGGTTGTTAAGTGAATAGTCATGGGTTGTTAAGTGAGACATCACATGACCACAGCTTGCAATTTTACTGCCAACTTCTCCATTGATTTTGCTTGTTGGAAGCTGACTGTGAAGCTCACTTGTAATTGTGAGTCACTGCAATGGATATAAGTCTGAGGATAGGTATAAAGATACCTTTCAGTTCTGTAGTAACTTGAAGAAAAAGCATTAATCAATACAATACAATACAATACAATACAATACAATACAATACAATACAATAGCAGAGTTGGAAGGGACCTTGGAGGTCTTCTAGTCCAACCTCCTGCCTAGGCAGGAAACCCTATACCGTTCCAGACAAATGGCTATCCAACATCTTCTTAAAGACTTCCAGTGTTGGGACATTCACAACTTCTGGAGGCAAGCTGTTCCACTGATTAATTGTTCTAACTGTCAGGAAATTTCTCCTCAGTTCTAAGTTGCTTCTCTCCTTGATTAGTTTCCACCCATTGCTGCTTGTTCTGCCCTCAGGTGCCTTGGAGAATAGTTTGACTCCCTCTTCTTTGTGGCAACCCTGAGATATTGGAACACTGCTATCATGTCTCCCCTAGTCCTTCTTTTCATTAAACTAGACATACCCAATTCTTGCAATCGTTCTTCATATGTTTTAGTCTCCAGTCCCCTAATCATCTTTGTTGCTCTTCTCTGCAGTCTTTCTAGAGTCTCCACATCTTTTCTACATCGTGGCGACCAAAACTGAATGCAATATTCCAAGTGTCCCTTTTCCAAGGCATTATAAAGTGGTATTAACACTTCACATGATCTTGATTCTATCCCTCTGTTGATGCAGCCTAGAACTGTGTTGGCTTTTTTGGCAGCTGCTGCACACTGCTGGCTCATATTTAAATGGTTGTCAGCTAGGACTCCAAGATCCCTTTCACAGTTACTACTACTGAGCAAGATATCATCTATACTGTACCTGTGCATTCCGTTTTTGTTGCCTAAATGTAGAACCTTACTCTTTTCACTATTGCATTTCATTTTATTAGATAGTGCCCAATGTTCAAGATTGTCAGGATCTTTCTGTATCTTAAGCGTATCTTCTGGAGTGTTGGCTATTCCTGCCAGCTTGGTGTCATCTGCTTTTGATGAGTTCCCCATTTATTCCCTCATCCAAATCATTGATGAAGATGTTGAAGAGTACTGGGCCTGAAACAGAGCCTTGGGATGCTCCACTGCATACTTCCCTCCATATAGATGCAGTTCTATTGAGGAACACACATTGAGTGCAGTTGGTCAGCCAGGTATGAATCCATCTGGTGATGATGCTGTCCAACCACATTCTTCTCCTTTATCTAGTAGTAGGTTATGTCTACCTTATCAAATGCCTTACTGAAGTCCAAATAAACTATATCGACAGCATTCCTCTGGTCCACTAATTTTGTCACTTTGTCAAAGAATGCAATAAGATTAGTCTGGCATGATCTGTTTTTGACATGCTTCCCTCCATGTAGATGCAATTCCATTGAGGACTACATGTTGAGTGCGGTTGGTCAGCCAGTTATGAATCCATCTGATGGTGATGCTGTCTAACCCACTTTCTTCTACTTTATCTAATAGTAGGTTATGATCTACCTGATCAAATGCCTTACTGAAGTCCAAGTAAACTATATCCACGGCATTCTTCCAGTCCACTAATTTTGTCACTAATCAATGGACTACTTGTAAATACATACCCAAAAAGATGGAGATCACAGGAGATTAAAAGATTATAGAAGATCATTAAGAGAAAGAAGGACTAGGGGAGACATGATAGCATTGTTCCAATATCTCAGGGGTTTCCACAAAGAAGAGGGAGTCAAACTATTCTCCAAGGCACCTGAGGGTAGAACAAGAAGCAATGGGTGGAAACTAATCAAGGAGAGAAGCAACTTAGAACTGAGGAGAAATTTCCTGACAGTTAGAACAATTAATCAGTGGAACAGCTTGCCTCCAGAAGTTGTGAATGCCCCAACACTGGAAGTCTTTAAGAAGATGTTGGATAGCTATTTGTCTGAAACAGTATAGGGTTTCCTGCCTAGGGACTAGAAGTTGGACTAGAAGACCTCCAAGGTCCCTTCCAACTCTACTATTGTATTGTATTGTATTATCTATCTATCATTTATCTATCTATTGTCCACCATCATCATCATTTTCTATCCCCTTAAGCAATATAATAATCAAAATTAGTCTTCTAAATGCAATTGTAATTGACAAAAAATCCACTACATTCCTGAAAATCTCAAGTGGAGAAGCCATAAAATAAAAAAAAGTAAAACTTTAATTTCAATCTGCATGGTGGGTAAAAAGTGAGATTATGAATTCAGCATGCCAAGCACAGGAGAGAGGACAATAAAGAAAGCTATAGCCTGTTGATCCCATGGTGAAAATGGAATAGCTGCAAAAACGTTTTGCATAAGAGATGAAATTAAATCACCTTTCTGACAGCTTTGGGGGTGAGACATTGAACCTTGCAAATATGATTGTTTGTCTATGTTAACAGCAGCTTTTCTAACTGGGGAATGGGATAACTGGAGACTAATGGATGAGGTCCTTGGGACCATAGGATGAAATTTGAGACGTGTCATTTTGTTTTAGTCAAATCAAGGATTCTGTGTTTAACTTCTTGCATGATCTCATCTATTCTGAATTATTTTGGAATGGGTCAGAAAAGAGGCCAAAGCCATAACAGAACAAATAATTGGCAGTGATCTTTTTCTATGTGGATGTAATATTACCTGCCAAAACTAAGCTGGATAAACCTACAAAGGTCAAATGAGATCATAATTTGAGCTGCTATAGAAGAATGTCCAAGTTCTACCTGAAGATGTACATTTGGAGATCCTTAATAAAGTTATTATGAATTTAAATTGGATGGTTTCAAAATGTGAATAATCAGAAAAGGCACAAATAGGATACTGAACAAAAGTGCATTTGATGCAGTAGAGGCATTAATGGCAGTTGTGAATTTGTGGTCAACAACCATCTTGCTTAACAACAGAAATGTTGGGCTCAATTGTGTTTGTAAGTCAAGGATTATCTGTAACCCATGTAGTAGGAAGTTGTTGGGTGGAGAACTACTTCAAACTCAGTTCTGCCCAAGGGCAGATATAAAGCAGGTATATTAAGTTAAAATCAATCATATTGATTCTTCCTGAGTCCCAAAAACTGAATTCTCATTTTGGATCCCAAGGAATAGTTCTTTCGTATCTGATGGCTAAAAGATTGGATCTCTAATTTCCTATTGTATAATGCCATTATGTAAGGAATGCTGAGGGCCAAGTTGAAGAAGCTTATCAAATTTAATGCATTAAAATGTAGGAGTAAGACTTTGTCATCTGGTATTAAAATCACCAACTAACATTCCTGATGTTATCTGCACTAATTACATCTGCAGATAACTGTAGTCCTCTTCAGGGTGACCCAATTCCTTCTGAGTAATGAGAATTCAAGCATCTGTCTTCAGGGGCATGCTGGGAACTCTGATTATAAGGCAGATAAAAACACTCATTCAGAATTGAATGCTGGTGAGGACATTGGGCCAATGGAGATGCCCAAGATAGGTTCTTGCCCAGTTATCTGGGATTGTCTTGAGTCTGTAGCTCCTGAAGAAGTGAGCAGGTGGCTAGGGAATGTGAGCTTTGGCACTTATCTTTTAGATTCATGCCTCCCATAGCTGGTAAAAGCCTCCCAGGAGGTATCCATGTGTGGTGTGCATTAGTACTGATTAATGCTTATTTGAGGATGGGGTGATGTCCCAGCCTTTTAAAGGGACTGTGGTTTGCTCCTTTCTAAAGAAGCCATCACTAGATCTCATCCTGATGGACAATTTTAGATATCCTGCCTCCAATTTCCTTTTTTGGGAGAAGGTTATTCAGAAGAGTGTGTGTGGTTTGTGTGTGTGTGTGCGTGTGTGTGCGCGCTGCTGCGGTCCAGAGGATACTAAATAAAATGAAATGAAATGGAACCTTCTCAGTCACGATTCATATCTGAATGTGGAACAGAAATGACACTCACATTGTTTTATGATCACTCGCGGGAGCGGCAGCGGGTAGTAAATCTATCCTTGCTCTATTTGACCTCTCAGTGGTCAATTGATCATGGTATCCTGGAATGGCTCCAGGGGTTAGTAAAGTGAGGTTCACTTCATATCTGTGAAACTGTTTTAGTCAATGTTGTTTGAGAATGAGAGATCTGACCCACAGACCTCTTACTTTGAGGGGGTTCCGCAGGATTCAGTACTCTCTTCTGTTAAAGATGTACATGAAACTGCTGGGGGAGATCGTCTGTCGTCATGATACTAACAGTAGGCTGATGATACTCCATTGTACATTTCTGCTCATGGGGAATTAAACAAAGTCACAGCCATCCTCTCTCAGTGCTCCAAAGCTATTGAGGTCTGGTCAGAGAGCAACAGGCTAAAAATGAACTGGAAAGACAGAGCAGCCTTGGAGAATTACTATTATTGCCTACTGGTTGTAGATGGGGTTGCACTATGCAAGACAGATCAAAATGAAGTCTGAAGATTTCTAATTTGCTGCCATTTCTTCTGTTGATGAGGACATTCAGGAAGGGTGGTGTGCGTTGTTG
Source organism: Natrix helvetica (assembly GCF_964273705.1). Classification (NCBI taxonomy): domain Eukaryota; kingdom Metazoa; phylum Chordata; class Lepidosauria; order Squamata; family Natricidae; genus Natrix; species Natrix helvetica. The sequence goes on along the minus strand of NC_138554.1, from coordinate 47,542,260 downwards.
TTTCTTTTTTCTTGTGAATTTATTGCTATTCTTTCCTGTGTTTTCTCTAATTGTTTCTTTCTTTTTTATTATGACAAAGCTGTCACCTGTATCCTGGATCCATACTTTTGGTTGTATGCATGGAAGTACTATAGTTTCTCGATGTTGCATTAAAATCTCTGCTATGAGTCCTAAAAATGATAATCCCATGGATGTTCCTCTGATTTGTTAGTATATTTGTCCGTCAAATTGAAAGTAGGTGATAAGGCAAGGTTGAGGTTTATGATTTTAATCTTCAATTTCAATCTTGATGTTTTCTGTTAGGTTGGGTGTGTTAGCAATGCTGCCATAGATTATTTCACTAATTCTGGGTCTATAGGTATAAAAAGTGCTGTGTCATTCAATGAAACTATGACATCATCTTCTTTTATCATTTAAAAATAAATTCCGTAGACATTCTAGTAGGGAGTTGATAAAATATTGGTTCCCCTCTGAGATGTCCAAGCCTCTTTTACCATTTACTATGTTGTGGACTGGAATAATTATGTAATTGGGATAGAGAAGAAGGTATTCATTCATTCATTCGCTACCCCTTTCACTATCCAAAGTGACTGTGTGGCTTACAATGATATTTCAGGTTGTATATTTTGGAGTGTCCATAGAAGTATGAAAGGACGAGTCTACTGTTTTTAATCCTCCATTATTTCTCTTATGATTTGACCTTTCCTGGTTAAGTTGTTAAGTGTTTTCTTGATCAGGTTGTCCAATGTTTGTATTAGATTGATGTCGAATGGAGAGTAGGTTTCTTTCTCCTACAGTATTTATTTGGCTTTGTGTATATATTGTGATTGTTCCATGGTAGTAGAAGTGCACTCCATAAGTGCACTGATGTGCCTATCATCCCTGTCATATTTTTATTTTCTTATTCTTGTTCTCATTTTGTTTGACAAATTCTAATAAATAAAATAATAAATAAAATAATAACCATGGTACAGCTTTTATCTGCTGTTATGATGATGATGGTCTGGTCATTTAGGTTTTTGAGGGCTGACTTCTATTTTCAGTTGGTTCTGTTTCCATAAACTTCTGGTCTATGGTATGATTGTCTACTTTACATTTTCTTGGGTTTATAAGTTATAAAGAAACTTATCTCTTTTCTGCTGAGCACCAATTCAGAGTAGCTGTAGGAGGAAAGTCAGAACATTATATGCTTTCCTTAGGGGCTGATTGTGGAAATATGGCTCCTATAGTTCAGTCTAGTGAGAGAGCAGGATTTAGATAAAACAAAGTTTTGAGAAAAATACTGTAAAGCTGGCCTCATTACTTAGCAAGGATTGTAGAAACTGAGAATATGTGATTGCAAAACTTGATGTACGAGACATAACAGATCAGCTAACTGATTTCACAGGAAGACCAGAACTATGCTTTACTGAAGTAGGCTGTAGTAACAGAAACTTGCAAGTCTGCTTGTATTTTATCTTTCTCCCACTTATATCCCGTTGAGTCAGGAAGGAGTCTGCCTGAGTCTCTTCTTAACAGGCATAAACAATGGACTTGACAAATAGAGTTTTTTAAACTTTCTTTTAGGTCGTCTAATCTCTAAAGAGTAATTGCTTATATCATCTTTAGTAGCTGCATAAATGTGTTATTTACCAAAGTTCTTAGGGAGAATACCTGATTTGAGAAAATTAAATGGTCTTTGAGCAAGTCTTCATTATTTGTGATTAAGCATAGTTTATTGTCTAAGTTAATGTGAAGGGTAGGATAATTTTGGGTAATGAAATGATTTGGCAGAGCAGCTATATTTTATAAGGGTAGTCCTCATTTAGTGGCTCCCTTATACAGCGTCCATTCATACAACAGAGATGGGGGAAAAACTTGGTGACTGATCCTCCCATTTGTGATCTTTGCAGGGAAGCAAAGGAAAGCTGAAAATAAGCACAGTCACATTCTCATTTAGCAACCAGTTTGCTTAACAACTGAGGTGCCAGTCACAATTGTGATAACTAAAGAAGGACTACCTGTATAAGGGAGCAAAATTCAGGCACCATAATAAAAGCAGCAGCAGCAACTAATTTGAATTCCAAATATTTTCCAAGCAGCAAGAGTGGAATCAGGGGCAAAATTCAGTAGGTTTTGACAGGTTCTGGAGAGCCAGTAGTGGAAAATTTGAGTAGTTTAGAGAACTGGCAAATACCACCTCTGGCTGGCCCCAGAGTAGGGTGGGAATGTAGATTTTGTAGTATCCTTCCCCTGGAGTGGGGTAGGGATATAGATTTTGCAGTATCCTTCCATTGCCATGCCCACCAAGCCCACAGAACCTGTAGTAAAAAAATTTTGAATTTCACCACTGAGTGGAATAGTTGGAGTTTTGAATTTAATTAAGATTCAGTAGCTGAAGGAGTTAGAGGGCCAATCTTCTGGATCCATATGGGGGATTTTAGCAACTGACACAAATTAGAGTGGCTGAATTGCAATAAGTACATTTATCTTGATCAGTAATACTGTTTCTCATATAAGCATTATTTGATTTTGTTGTAGAGCATAATTACGTGACGTAAGAGAGAGAGATGAGGCATCAAGAAGGCTCCAGGTTGCCATCTGGAGCAATAAATTGGTCTGCTCCCATCTACAGAGTATAGGCTTTAAACTATGCTGCAGTCAGAGGATTTATAAGGTTGTATAGAGTGTCAATTCTTTTAATGGCTGTAAAAAAATTACTGTTCTAAAAAAAATGACTGTTTTGCCATCAGTTCAGGTTGAGAGAGCAGCTGTTAAATTCTTGTGCAGGTTTTCTGTGCCTGAGTGGTTTAATAGGTTATCTGACGGTGAGGCTGTTCTCAAGAATTGGAAGGATTTGTTTTACTACTGCTCTATAAATCTTCAAGTTCACTTCCTATTAAATTTAGGGACCACTTTAAAGTGAATAAATCATTTCTGTTTACTGATATCTGGTCCACAGATAATATTAACTTCTTAATCTTCAGTTGTTCTGAGGCTTTCATGGACATTCTTGTTCAGGATCTTTCTTCTTTTAGAATAGAATAACAGAGTTGGAAGGGACCTTGAAGGTCTTCTAGTCCAACCCTCTGCTTAACTGTCAGGAAATTTCTCCTTAGTTCTAAGTTGCTTCTCTCCTTGATTAGTTTTCACCCATTGCTTCTTGTCCTGCCCTTGGGTGCTTTGGAGAATAGCTTGACTGCCTCTTCTTTGCGGCAGCCCCTGAGATATCAGAACACTGCTATCATGTCACGCTTAGTCCTTCTTTTCATTAAACTAGACATACCCAATTCCTGCAACCGTTTTTCATATGTTTTGGTCTCCAGTCCCCTAATCATCTTTGTTGCTCTTCTCTGCACTCTTTCTAGAGTCTCCACATCTTTTTCTACATCGTGATGACCAAAACTGGATATAGTATTCCAAGTGTGGCCTTACCAACGCATTATAAAGTGGTATTAACACTTCACGTGATCTTGATTCTATCCCTCTGTTTATGCAGCCTAGAACTATGTTGGCTTTTTTGGCAGCTGCTGCACACTGCTGGCTCCTATTTAAATGGTTGTCCACTAGTACTCCAAGATCCCTTTCACAGTTACTACTACTGAGCAAGGTTACTACCTATACTGTACCTGTGCATTTTGTTTTTCTTGACTAAATGTAGAATCTTATTTTTTTTCTCTATCCAGGATGTTTTGATATTATTTTTCTAAGAGCAAGCTTCTCAGAAGTAATTTTAAGAAAAAGGGATGGGGTAAAATGAAATAGGTAAAATAAAATAGGTAAAATAAAATGGAATAAAGCCAATTGTTGAGAATAGGAAATAGATCCAAGACATCCACTTATGACTGACAAAGGCTGAGTTGATCACAAGAACATAGAGTTCTTCCAAAATTGTGGGAAAGTTAGTAGAGTTTTTTCCACAAAGCCTCTTCAATGAATTGAGTAGAATAACCTCGCTATTTTCCAGAATTAGAAGCCATAAGACTGTGTAAAGTATAGATTGTTAGGTAATGTGAATCGTGTATCATAAGATTCAAAGGAATTACGGGGTTTGCCAAGGCTTTCTGATGGCAGTGTAAAGTGAAAAAAGAGCTCACATATACCCTCCCTCTCTCTTTTGAGATGGAGTTTGCTAGGATGAGAAAAACAGAATAGCTGTATAAAAGTTTCATGTCAAGTTTTGAATTAGTGGAGGTAGGCACATCCACCCCACCAGAGTAGAGAGGCAGGATAGATTATGGATCCCTTCTCTTAGGGAGGTCCTTCTAGTGGAACAAGAAAGAAGGGCCTTCTCTCTAATAGCGCCCTTCTTGTGGAACATCATCCATGCAGAGATAAGATTGGTCTTAATACTCTTGATACTCTTCCATTATTTTGCCAGTGGGGTCTAGAGATGCCAGGGTGATATGGAAACCATCAAGTGGTTTATTTGATTGTTGTTACCAGGGGAGTGGGAACTGTTTTGTGTTTGGGGTTTTGTTTCTGTAAACTACACATAGTCACAAGTTGGGCAGCCATATACATTTGCTAAATATATAAATACAAATATAGGCATACATACATATTATTATTTTGGGAGGTGATACCTCAAAACAAAATAAAAGCCTTGTCATTTGCCTGCCGGTCTCTCTTCAAATAAGCCTCTCTAGCCCTTCAGTAGAGGGTCTCAGTGTTTTTTGCTTATTACTGGTCCTTTAAAAAACAGTCTCTAAAAGTGCTATAAAATGGCTAGAAATCAGCCAATGTGGGTAATTTAATAAACAATATTTTTGCACAGGTAGTGTGGCAACTTTACTAAAACAATTAAACTTCTGATAATGTGGCCAAATGCAAGAAATAATTTGTTTTGAGGAATTCTATGATATTTTTAGGGGAAATCCTGCACAAGGTGTGAGTCGATATTTTTGCACCTTGCCTTTGCTCCTATAAAAAGCATAACTGTAATGGTGTAGATGTGCGTATATGATTTTATCATCTTACCATGGAATGACACAGAAAGATTTATATTGCATTCTGCAATCTCTATGCACCAATGTGGTTTTGTTTGCCCTTTTCCTTTATCTGTCACGGTTAAAAAAAAATTATTCAAAGCTTTTAGCAGTTTACTGCTACAAAATTTGCTTTTCCCTTTAACCACAGTACACCTGCTTTTGCACAATATGCCTTTCTATTATCTTCTAGTTTTTTTTTCTGAAAAAAAAAAAGAAGAAAGAAGAAAACCGCTTGCAGGAAGCCGATCTATCAACATGCACCAAAAGTTTTATCAGGAAACTATAAAAATATCTAATCTACAAGCATACTTTTCTCTCCAGGTTTATGATTCTTAATCAGTGACAGCCTAACCAAATTTGATATAGTGATTAAAAGGCACCAGAATAGAAACAAGAAGACTGTAAATTCAGCATGGAACCCAACTAACTTTAGGCCAGTCACTCTTTCTTAGCCAGAGAAAGAATTAAGTGGCATTTTTTTTCCTGAAAACATTGTCAGGAAAACTGCAGAAACCTATTCAGGCAATTGCTGGGAGCTAGAGCTGATTGAAAAGCATAACAAATAAATAACCCCCTTATTATATTTCCAATAAATAATACCTATTTCTAAAAATATTTTTCACTAGAATGTTTCAATATGGTAGAAGCATATAAAACAAATAATAATAATAATAATAATAATAAATATTTATTTCTTAGCCGCACCCTCTCCCGAAGGACTCGGGGCGGCGTACAACAAAACATAGGAAATAAATATATCGACATACATATAACAAAACATATACCAAGACATATATACGACATATACAAGGAGGAGGTGAACTGATAGATAAAAACAAGTAAAAACACAATGTTTAAAAACCCCTAAATAAATTGAATGCAATTAAAATACCCCAAATAAAAAACCCGTCAGGAGCGATATAGTTGGATCAAAGTTGAGCCAGGCCAGCAACTTGAAAAAGGTGGGTCTTGAGCTTTACACGAAAGGAGCGGAGGTCAGAGGTATTCCTAATATCCGGGGGGAGGTCATTCCACAGGGCTGGGCCCGCCACAGAGAAGGCTCTACTCCTAGGTGCCGCCCCTCGACACTGTAATAAAGAAGGGATAGAAAATAAGATGAGAAAAGGGAAGGGAGAAAAAAGAAAAGCTTTTACAATTATGCTTTCTTTTGGGTAATTATCATCTTAATCTTTCTCCCAACCTCTTCATCCATTTAAAACCCCAAATGGTCCATTCAATCTTCTCTTCTTTCAGTAAAAAGTCCGTATGAGAATTCCAATTGTTCAAAAAACAAAAGCAAAACAAAGAACAAAAAGCCCCACCCTTTTTCATTTTTTTCCCTTGGTCCAAACTGATCAGCTTTGCCATTTCCACCAGTTCATAATCAACTTTATAATGCACCCAATTGGTCTGAACTACATTATATTACTTGAATACTTCTATGGTGGAAATCAAGGGTCCAAATGAAGCCCCATTGATTCCAGTGAGAATTTATTCAGTTAATTAATTAACAATCTGAATCCAAGTTCAATAAATATAAAGTGGATTTTAATAGAGAAAGAATCAATATGGTTCAGGTGGCCTTGCCCACAATCTACTTCTAGGTCAGATGGAATGCAACTCCATTTTCAACTAGTTCAAGTATAGGACACGTTGTTGTGAGATTATACAGCTCACACATTGGAAAACAGTGCTCAGATGTTTGTTTATTTACTTAACTTATTGATTTTCTATACTGCCCATCTCACTTGATACAGTGAGGCATCTGGGTGCAAACCCTATCTCTACTGGATCAATCATTCTAATCAAGAGAAATATTCTTACTGGAGGCTGAATGCTGATATTACCAGGGAGATGGTGAAACATCATACATATCAGTATTTGGATTTCACTTAATGTATCGTGGAATACAGCAGGTAGATTTAACATGCTATCACAACATGTTATGATAACCACATGTTATAAAATTTATTTCCTAAGGCATATACACACCAAAAACATATTTTAGTGAATAAGTATATGACCAAGACAAATTTGTTTATGGTACCAGAGGTACTTACTTACTTTACTTTACTTTTATTTAGATTTCTAGACCGCCCCCTCTCCCAAAAGGGACTCGGGGCGGTGTACAGTCAAATTAAAACACAAATACATAGGAATAAATATAAATACACAAATCCTTAAATTAGATGAGGATGTTAAAAGACTGTATCTTAAAGTAAAGCTATTAAAACCATATTAAAAATAACCCCTAAAAATACCCCAGAAAGTTAAAATTAACCCAACTAAAATATCTGGCAGGAGGTGAGGTAAAACTTCTTATTGTTCATAGCAGTGTACAATGCACTGCAAGGAACACTTTGTAAAATTCTTGTAAAATTAATAAATTGGTTACACGTGATTCTGATTATTAGTGCTATCTATGTTCAATGTTGCCAGGCATTGATTGTAATACAATTCATTCAGTTTTTTTGCAATAAAGCTTTACTTCATTTTCCCAAGGCGCTAGCAAGCTAAATTATGCAGCACTATCATCACTTTATACTTTTGTTTTTTTCTTTCCATCTAGCTTTGGGGGAATCCCTGCTGCAACTCAATAACACCTCCATAATGGATCAAACAAAATTTGCATGTCTGGAGACTTTCCTTCACTTCACCTAGAACAATGGTCAGCAAACTCATTAGTCAACAGAGCCAAATATCAACAGCACAATGATTGAAATTTCTTTTGAGAGCCAAATTTTTAAACTTAAACTATATAGGTAGATACATTGTTATTAACTTAATTAGGTGAGGCCTATTTTGTGGGAGTGGCTCGGCGGTCATGAGACCGGGTAGGCATGGCCAACTTGGAAAATGTTGTGAAACTCACTTAACAACACTCTTGCTTAGCAACCAAAATTTTGGGCTCAATTGTGGTCATAAGTTCTCTTTCTTTCCTTCCTTCCTTCCTTCCTTCCTTCCTTCCTTCCTTCCTTCCTTCCTTCTTTCTTTCTTTCTTTCTTTCTTTCTTTCATCTCTCTCTCTCCCATTTTCTTTTTCTTCTTTTTTTCTTTTTTCTTTCTTCCTTCCTTCCTTCCTTCCTTCCTTCCTTCCTTCCTTCCTTTTTCTTTCTGTCTCTTTCTCTCTCTGTGTGTGTCTGTCTGTCTGTCTCTCCCTCCCTCCCTCCCCCTCTGTCTCTCTCTCTGTGTCTCTGTGTGTCTGTCCCTCTCTCTCTGATTCCCTCTCTCTCTCTCTCTCTCTCTCTCTCTCTCTCTCTCTCTCTGTACCTCTGTGTGTCTGTCTGTTTGTCTGTCTGTTCCCCCCCCCCTCTCTCACACACACATACTGTGGTCACCTTGTTGAGTGTTCCAATCACATTTGAAACACTCAACAACTGGCCTGCATTTATGGTTTTTTTCTGCAGTTGTAGGATCAAAATATATGGTTAAAATTACCTGGCAGTGGTGTTTTTCCCTGGGGGGCTCCGCAGAACATCCCAAGACCAATGTCACCACATCTGCCTTCTTTGGGGACAGGTCATCTTCAGAAGGACAAGGCCCCGCTGTTCCTCTCGTGTTCCTCATCTTCCAGCCGTGGCCCCACACCGTGGAAAACATAGGCGTGGGCACCCCTCCACACACAATTACCGCCCAGAGAAGGACCAAAGGCCCTCTCCCAACTGGCCCTTCCTCCCTTGGAGGGCTTCAGAGGGCAGCTTCTGCAGAAGCCCTGGAGAGTGAGAACAAGTTCCCGCCATTACGAAGTCTCCGAGGCTGTAATTGTACTGAGTATGTGCGCACACCTATTTTTTCCATGGCGTGGAGCCGTGGCAAAGGTCTGCGCAGCCGGCAATGACTCTGGAGCCCATCTGGGAAGACGAGGAACGTGAGAGGGACCCCGCCCCCTGGGATGGTCTCCGGAGTGTGGAAGATCCACACTCAAGGGGCCAAAGAGCCGCATGTGGCTCGCGAGCCACAGTTTGCCGACCACTGCCCTAGGAGAAATAAATAAAACAATACATTACTTTTTGTGTGACAATTAAAATTCAGCACACAAAATCCAGCTAAATAGTAAGGCATACTGGAGTATTTAGGCAATGTTAATTCCAAAACCCAAACCAAGATTCTCAGTGAGTCTTTCTTCACTTCCATCTAGCTTTAGCATAGCTCTGGCAACATTTTTTCAGATATATCTGAAAAAATGGAGATATTATAACCTTTAGCCTTTGTTGTTTTCAATAGTAAAATAGTTTTTTCTCTTATCTCCATGTAAGATTTACAATCTAGTTACAATCTGAACTGCTTTATTGACTATCCATGGTGTAGTCAGATGTGAGAACAGCTTAGCCCCTATGGATCAGTATAGTCTGGGGCAGCCATAGCAATCTCCCCTTTAAGAACTATCCCTTATAGCCATTGTTTTTTTTTTTAGACAAGAGGAGAGTTCAATTCTTTTCAACCTAGCTTTCCTCATCTATCAGGTCTCCAAACTAATTCCAAGCTAACTCAGTGTAAAGATTAAATTGGCTTAAAAGTCACTGAATAAAAGTGATACGGATGAATAGCGAAATGGAAAAGAAAGAGCCAGTTTTCTCTCCCATTGCTTCATAATACAATTCTCTCAAGGTCTATCAGCTATTGTTTGAACATGGGGTTAATGCTAAACCCCTATCTCAAAAGAACTGAACTATCAGTTTGTATCAGTTGATAAGTTGCTTTTGAACATATCTATGCAAAATATTTGCAACAAATCAAAGAGAACTTTGGTGGTGAAACCTGCCAATTTAGCTATCTGTCAAAACTCTTCTCCTCCTCCCCTTCACTCCATATCAAGTAGATTGATTTTATGGGTATTTTCTGGCTAGTAAGACTGATAGAGAAATTTGAGGGAATCAACAGTCCTTGTCTTTCATGTGCCTTCAACAATGTAAATAAGGACAGCATAACTTACTTGGGTTGTGCTTGTGGTAAAGTTAATCAGATGGGGGGGGGGATTGCAACAGACTTTTTGTTGATATAGTTTTCTATCGTTTTAAGGATTGCTGTATATTACTTTAACTTGAATATGATAAAGAATAACAGAGTAACAGAGTTGGAAGCAGTGGCGTAGCATGGGGGTGCAGGGGGGGCCGGCCGCACCGGGCGCAACATCTGGGGGGCGCGCTCGCACTCGCAGCTCTCTGCTGTTGACTTGCATGTATTTCAAGGCTGAATTTGAATTGAATGAAGCCGAGGAACGCTTCCCATGTTTAATACAAAAGAGACGCGAGCAGGTCTTCCCCGGGGTCGAGAGCACGAAAGAGGGCCAAAGTTTTCTTCTGCAGATCTGGGTCTCTTGAAGACTGCTGGGCAGGGCGAGGGACGTTAATAACACGATACGTTTAAAATAGAGCAAGTGAAGACCTCGGGCGGCTTTCCTTTTCCTATTTTCCCAGAACCGAGGGAAGAAAATGATTCTGCTTCGGGCCTATAGAGGGCGCTGCGAGCTTTGCTAAGAAGGACAGCTGCTTCAGAGCTCCCTTCATGTCCCGAGTCCAGTGGCGTAGCGTGGGTTGCCACGGGTTAGGGGGCGCAAATTACTTGCCTTGCCCCGGGTGCTGACAACCCACGCTACGCCACTGGTTGGAAGGGGCCTTGGGAGTTTCCTAGTTCAACCCCCTGCCCAGGTAGGACCCTTTAACATTTTAGACGAATGGTTATCCAATCTCTTCTTAAAAATCTCCAGTATTGTAGCACCCATTACCTCTGGAGGCAAGCCATCCCACTGATTAATTGTTCTAACTATCAGGAAATTTCTTCTTAGGTTGCTTCTCTCCTTGATCAGTTTCCATCCATTGCTTCTTGTCCTGCACTCAGGTGCTTTGGAGAATAGATTTGACTCCCTCTTCTTTGTGGCAGAAAGAAGATACAGAACCCAACATAGGCTTCAGATGATGTGGTGGGGATGGGTGGGTGGGTCTATTTTTCACAAGTCATGAACTCTTGGAACTAAAACTGCTTCATAAGTTCTGTGTAAAGGTAAAAGAAGTTGCTGTCAGAATGAAAGCAGAGGAAGAGGGGAGGATGGAGGAAACATATATGTAGATGACTGCTCCCCCTATTTTCTTTATTTTTGCCAGGTGTTAAGGAGTGGCAAACCAATAAACCCTTCCTACTGAACTGACTTCCTCTTGACTCTGGTTTCTGTCATTACAACAGTTAGAGATTTTCTTCATCTCTTTTCTAACTTAGCATTGCCTTAGTTTCTTGGGGCTGCGACTTCATTGACCCCCTAGGCTATTTCCTCCAAAAGGGAAGGTTCTTATATAATCACTGTCAACAGAAACAATTTTGCATAGGATCCTTCATGGTAGGTTTTGCGGTTACTGCATAGCACAAGGTGTTCGCGGTGGCAGTGTGACATGCACAAATCATCAGTCAAGTGTGATGAGCTGAAGCTCCTTTTTCTGTTCCTTCTCTTCTGTAGACCAGATCTACCACCTGTTAAGTTTGCAAAATGTGTAAAAGGCTTGGTCAGCAGCTATATAGTTGAATAATTGCTCAGTCACAAACAATTACGAAATCATAAAATACACATTGAAAAGTTTGGAACAATTTCCCTTATTAACCCCTTCCCCCCAATATGTCAATGTGCTAAAAGTTGATGTATTGTACTTTAGCTATTATGCATGAATTGAGGCATAATGATATATGGTATACCATATCATAAGTATGTATGAACAGGCTGCTTTAAACACAAATCATGGCTTAGTGAGATATGGGAATCTACTCACTATAAATGGCTGTCAAGTTTGGACCATAAGAAAGGCTGTGTGCCAAAGAATTGAGGTCTTTGAACTTTGGTGCTGGAGAAGACTCCTGTGAATCCCTTGGACTGCAAGGTGATCAAACCGGTCAATCCTAGAGGAAATCAACCCTGACTGCTCTTTAGAATGCCAGATCCTGAAGATGAAACTCAAGTACTTTGGCCACCAAATGAAAAGGAAGGACTCACTGGAGAAGAGCCTAATGCTGGGAAAGACTGGGGACAAAAGAAGAAGGGGATAACAGAGAATGTGGCTGGATGGAATCACCAAAGCAGTAGGGGTAAGCTTAAACGGACTCCAGAGGATAGTAGAGGAAAGGGAGGCTTGGAGGAACATTGTCCATGGGGTCATGATGGGTTGGACATGACTTCGCAACTAACAACAACAACAACAACAACAACAACAACAACAACAACTCAGTATGTTAATGTGACCCAGAACAACATGGTCTGGTCTCAATTTAACATAATGTGAATCCAGTCATTTGGACTTATTTATTAAATCAGGGCTATGGACACCATATAAGAAATTGAGAGAAGGTCGAAAAAGAAAGCTCTAGGCAGAGACTACAAATAATATTGGGAGATGTATTTGCTATTAGTTGATCTCATAAATGGTAGTTCAGGATGAAGAAATACAAAATGTGCAAAGAGATACTGCCTTAAGAAAACCAATAATATAAAGACAGACGGAGTTCTGATTCTTTATTGAAGTCTGCATGATACTGGTTTCCTTGACCAAGCCTTGATGTGATTTTATCTCAAAGCTGCTATGAGGAGTGGCCCAAGGTGCTGTGCTGCTTAGAGGTAAAGGTTCTAAGACATTTCATCTGTTAAACCTTCTCTAACTCCCAATTCAGTTCAGTGACACTTTCCTATATACAAACCAGTCAAGAAATTTGTTTCTTATCTTGCCTTTCCTTCAGGAGCTCAAAGTGACATACCTACCACTCTTTCCTCCCATTTTCCCATGACAACAATGCAGAGATACAAATTGGACTAAAACATGCATCTGCCTCTCTTAATCCATTGTGTTTCTCAACCTTGGCAACTTTAAGATGTATGCTGCTCACTGGGGAATTTTGGCTATTGGTCCACATTTCTTGTGGACCTTTACTTGTTGCCAAGTAAAAAAGATGTTGAGACTCTAGAAAGAGTGCAGAGAAGAGCAGCAAAGATGATTAGGGGACTGGAAGCTAAAACATATGAAAAACGATTGTAGGAACTGGGTATGTCTAGTAACTAGTTTACTGAAAAGAAGGACTAGGGGAGACATGATAGCAGTATTCTGATATATCAGAGGTTGCCACAAAGAAAAAGGAGTCAAACTATTCTCCAAAGCACTTGAGGGTAGAACAAGAAGCAATGGGTGAAAACTAATCAAGGAGAGAAGCAACTTAGAACTAAGGAGAAATTTGCTGACAGTTAGAACAATTAACCAGTGGAACAACCTGCCTCCGGAAGTTGTGAATGCTCCAACACTGGAAGTTTTTTAAAAGATGTTGGATATCCATTTGTCTGAAATGGTGTAGGGTTTCTTGCCTAAGCAGGGGGTTGGACTAGAAGACCTCCAAGGTCCTTTCCAACTCTGCTATTCTATTATTTTTAAATATGTCAAGGTTAAGAAACACTGCTTTAACTCCTGGACTGTACTAGCTCTCCTAGGTTAACTCAAGGGCAGACTGGAAATATTTCTAAACATACAGATTTGAGGAGGGGGGAAGTATTTTATAAAATGAAAAAGAACCAGATTCTTTTCTATGGAATTATATCAACGATCTTTTGTCTGCAAAAATAAATGTCTCAGCAATAAATTCACAGCATTATGCCACTAGGTGGGGATGAAGCTGTTTTAATGATGTGAAGCATCCTTGAGAGTGTTGCGCTATCGCCATCTAGCAGGTTTTTGGAGAAAAAGTAAAGTTTTACTGCTGTTTTTAGCAATGATGCTAAAAGATGGGCTGGCCCAAGTGACTAAATGCCTACTTTAGATAGTGGATTGAGATGAGAGTTTAGTGGGACCAAGATGTCACCTGATATCCTTCTGGTTTACCTTTCAGAGCATCTTTTTCATTGAATTGAAGTGCACAATAATCTGCCTGTTGCCTATATGTATTGCTCCAAATATGTCCTTGGAGTGAACCTCTTGTTTTGCTTTGTTAAGGAACCATATAAACTGCTAATATAGGCAGCTTCTGAGGTCAGCACATCATGGATCCCCTATGATATAGGTAAGGGATCTGGTTGAAGGCGAGTGGCATTGCTGCTGGTGCCACCACTAGGTGAGGAATGGGGACAGATTGGGGAGAGATGCTATGCATTCTCCCCCTGTTTCTGGAGGTAATATTTTTGGGTCATGCCTACTTAAAAGCAATTGCTTTCAGCTCATAATGTTTCTTTCTCTGCCATCCTGCCTACAAAACTACCAAGAGTGTGTTACATTGTTCTGGCTCAGACACCATGTTGGTAGGATATCTAACAACCAGGTCAACTCAATCCACACTGGCCAGGAGGAGGATTAAAAAAAAATAAGAAAATTGTTTTTCCCCCCTATTAAAATGGAACCTGAGTTTGAAATATTGTGAATGCCGTAGAGCTGCATGAAAGAGTATCTAAAGGGAGGATGTATGCAGGATGGAGCATATTCTTTTCCACAAAACCTTACTGTCCAAATATTTAAGAGTTTAGAAAAGATCGGATTATAAAACAGGGGCATGAATGTAGTTTTCTTCTTTCTCTACTGTAACATTCGTAATCATTAAAAAGTCTTTCCTAATCTATTGCTTTTCAAATGTGATAGACTGCACATCTGCAGTCCCTAATCAACAGGTGAATGCGCTATCTGAAATTTATGGGAATTGTGGTCCCACATGGCTGAAAAAGCACTTCATTTGAAAAGGCAGACATGCAGGGGACACTGGTGGAACTGACAGACTCAGGATAGGACAGTAGATTCAGGACAGAACCAGAAAAACAGTCATTTATACAATGTCTAGTTAATTATTTGTTGTACTAGTAAGTCCCCAACTTAAGACCACAATTGAGCCCCAAATTTCTGTTGCTAAGTGAAACAGTTATTAACCGAGTTCTGCTCCATTTTACAACTTTCCTTCCCACAGTTGTTAAGTGAATCACTGCAGTTGTTGTTAGTAACATTAAGTTAATCTAGCTTCCCCCATTGACTTTGCTTGTCAGAAGGTTGTAAAATGTGATTACGATGGCCTGCAATGGTCATAAATGAGTCAGTTGCCAAGCATCTGAATTTTGATCACATGACCATAGGAATGCTTCAGGGGTCGTAAGTGTGAAAACAGTCATATGTCACTTTTTTCAGTGCTGTTATAACTTTGAATGGTCACTAAATAAATGGTTATAAGACGAGGCCTATCTGGGTTTATATTCTTTTGAAGCTCTCTATAACATATATAGTTCTTTTCCTTCCTCTTTTATCCTCACCACAATCCTGTGTAGGCTGGAAGAGCTTCTTCAAAGTCAGCCACTGAACTATACTTGACTTGAAACTTTACTAAACTGTTCCAGTCTCAATAATGCTCACTGTACCTCACTGGTTCTGCTTTTTTGCCATTGATTATATTGAATTTGGAAAAGATAAATCATGGTGGCTAAATTTACTTTTGGGGCTTACGTTAATACTGAGAGGCCATTTGATTCCCAATATCAGTTACTGATAGAACATGGCTATTATTTTCGTGTCCTGCTTTTTAATTTTCCAGAGTGGCTGGCTACTAGGGGAATTAAACCAGCCAGAAATTTCAATCCTTATATTTCCTTGTTTGGGTATTAATGTTTGGGGCTGTATCACCTGCATGCCTTTAAACCTACCTGGCATAGGTGTGCCTTACAAAATACCAGACTATTGATGTGGGACAGGCACCAAAATTGCATGCCAGGCCTTACAGAGTTTGTCTGTGTTTATGATAATCTTAACCTAGCTATGATAACATCAGCCCATTATCAGCACGAATACTGTTGTGACTCATTTGACAGGTTGATCTTGTGTTACTGAAGTTTGGCGACTAGCGGCTTAACTACTCATTTGATAATTTCATTCAGACAGTTTTTAGGAGGTTTGGGACATTTTATTTCATCACTTCTATTGTGGGAAAATGAAAAAAAAAGTGTTATTTTCTCTCCTTTTCTTACACACCCTTTTCAGTGAAATATTTCATCTCTGCCAGTAATTGCAGTTAATTAACATTTGTTGTAAAGAAAGGTAATGGTTGAAAATGAAAAACTGCAGTTGAATGAAAGGCAGCAGCTCGCAATGAAGACATCTGGGCTACAGATATTGCCAAATTCTTGGGTTCCATGGAGAATTGATAAAGTGAAGAATCAGGTTTGGAAGGAAGCTTCTAGACTATACAGGATAAAGGGAACCCCTCCCCCCCCAAACTAGAGCATTTATAACTGTAACTCCAGTCACTTGTATATTTATAAGATTGGATTCAGTGGGCAGAGCTCCATTTAGAATCTTCTATACTTAGAGCAGGGGTGTCCAAACTTGGGAACTTTAAGACTTGTGGACTTCAACTCCCAGAATTCCCCAGCCAGCCTGGCTGGGGAATTCTGAGAGTTGAAGTCCACAAGTCTTAAAGTTCCCAAGTTTGGACACCCCTGGCTTAGAGAATTCATTGTGGACATTCTGTCCAGCATATATACATAAAACTAAGTAAAACTGTTGACCCTTTTCAGTTTCTGATTGGAACAATCAATGGGGATAGTTGAAATCAAGCAGGGTAGAGCACACTGTGTCACTTCATAGGTGCCTGCTTGGAGAATTGCAATTGCAGGTAATAGCTCTTCATTGTGGTGATTCAGGCACAAGCTGAGTGAATCTGATTGCTACAAGGTGACTAAATGAAGATAGCTCTACTGAAGGTCATTTTCAGGAGCACGGTCCCAATTTAAAATTCTTGATGAAGATAGATAGTTGATACAATGTCGCTGATGGGCATAACTCATGTAGTGGAATATCCAGAAGACTGGCTGCTGATGTTGCTGCCACTCTTGTAGAGGTAGCTTGCATTGGAAGGGGATCCTATCTAGAAGCAAAACTTAAAAGATTGAAAGTATCCTTTTGGAGCAGCACTAAGCAAAGGGGCAGGCCATATCCTTTAGATGGAATTTGGAGGACCAGAAATAAATGTTGGCCTAGGTGAAATACTGTTGTGGGGTCCAGATAAAATGCAAGAACCTGATCTCCATCTAAAGAATGAAGTAATGTTTCTAAAGGAAATGGGAGGATGTGAAAAAAGCTAGGCAATTTGAAGTCTTTATTCAAGTGGAATACCAATGTTGTCCTTGGAAGGAAGGAAATGTCTGAGTTCATAACTAATTTGTCCCTATAAAAAAGTAAGGAAGACTCTTCTTGCAAGACATGTTTTTCTTCACCTCTGAGAACTCATAACATGGCCATCAGAAAAGCCATTTCCCCTAAGGTAAGATGCACTAGGGCAGCGATGGCGAACCTTTTTTGGCTCGCGTGTCACAAGTGGGGGGAGCGCAGGGGGGTCGTGTGCAGACGTGCCGCACCCATAATGCAACACGCGACCCCTCAGTGCGCATGCCCGCACAATGTGAGACCCCCCCATTTTACATGCTTTTTTCGCCCTCCCCAGGCTCCCCAGGCTTTATAGGAGCCTGGGGAGGGCGAAAAGAGCCTCCCCCGCCCCCCGGAGGCCCTCCGGAGGCTTCAGGGATTGTCTGGAGGCTTCCCTGAAGCCTTCGGAGCGCTCAAAAGGATCCTCCGAGCGAACCAGAAGTCACTTCCGGGTTGCTCGGAGGGTCGTTTTAAGCGCTCCGAAGCCTCTGGAGCCTGGGGAGGGCGAAAAATGGCTTTTAAAAAGGTGAACTCAGCTGGCCAATGCACGCATGCGCACTGGCCAGCTGACAGGGCAGCGCCTCACGTGCCCTGACAAATGGCTCCGTGTGCCACCTGTGGCACGCGTGCCATAGGTTCGCCATCACTGCACTAGGGCTCAAAACATTTTGATATGAACAAAAGAATAAGAGAAAGGTTCCAAGCTGGTAATAAAGGAGGGAGAGTTATAAAAGGACTTTTGTAGAGTATTTCTCCAGTGAGTTAAAGAAATAACGCAGAACTATCATCTGATGAAGGAATAAAGCAGGAAATGGCTGTAAGACATCTCTTTACTGAGCCAAGATTCAATTTTTAAAAAGTTATATTTATTGAGAACTTTACAAAAAATAATAAAACAAATCTAAAAAAGAAAAAGTGCAAAATAAAAAAAAGAAATTATGAAATGACTTCTGACATTAACTTTAACAGATAATTACAATCTTATAATCCTTTCTCCCTCTTGGATATTCGATGAATCCCTCTTGCTCCTAATCCACATTTTTTAAAATATCATCAAACCGTTAAATTATTTTTTCTCCCTTTAGCAAAAAGTCTATATAAAGCGTCCAGTCTTCCAAAATAATTTTAGTTGGGTTTTTTCTGACCAAGTAGGTCAGAAGTTTTTGGTAGCACAAACACCTCAGTTTAAATGCGGGAGAAAACCAACTATGGGATTTTTAAGAGGAGAGCTTTGTTAACCTATGATAGCAAAAACTAAAGAATCTGGTACCTCCTTTCATGTCATCAGATGATTAGAGTACCTAGATGGATGCAAGTTTGAAATTGATGGTAGTGGTCCAAAATGTTGGGAGAGAGTTTCATTAAGCACATTAAGGTAACAGATCATAGTTGTACATCACAAGTACATAAGCAATTGTGTTAAAAACTTTTGTTTGTTGAGACCTTCTAAAATTGCTTGAAAGAGTTTACAATTTGTGAATTTAAATATTTCTTTTTTGATGGTGCTTTGATGCCCTACTTTTCTAAGAGACACATTGAGATCTGGTACAGTGTTCTGGGATATTGAAGTGCTCTGATAATTGTCCTTGTTTTGAGTCCTAATGTCAGACGTGTGTCCATCAATTTTTTTTTGCGCAATTTGTTTCATTTGTCTTATGAAGAATCCAGAGGTGTTGTTGATGTAAATGTGAGGCCAAAATGAATGTGTGAATCTATTGTAGAGTCTAGTTCCCATGTTGCCACAATGTGATGCTCCTGACTTTCTTCTTCTTCTGTTCAATTGTATTTGGTTCTTGGAGAGTGCCTGGACAAACCCCTGCAGTTGTTTCTTTTCAAAAGTGGTTTGCCATCACTTCCTTTCTAGGGCTGAGAGAATGTGACTGGCCAAGATCATCCAACTAGTTTTATGCCCAAGAAAGCAGTTGGATTAAAACTCAGTCTCCTTCTAACCTGAAGCCTTAACCACTAATACCAGACTGGCTCTTGATGAATATGGCATCATGTGGGATTAAATTACTGTATAGATTCATAATAGAAATTTAACCAAGTTTAAGCAAGAATTCTCTATAGATGACACATTACATTGCAAGGCAGATTCAGCATTTGAATTATGGCTTCTAAGAAGAGTCAAACGGCTAATTAAAAACAACAGATGAAATTATGTAAACTGATATGAGCAAAAAACTGGTTGTTTATATTAAACATTAAAACCGTAACATTAATATTATAGTGGTTAGCAGTTGAGGGGAAAAAGAATGTGGGCAATGGGGAATGTGTCCTCAAATTCACCTTCACGATGTTTTTTGCTTGTTTTATTTTTTATTCTGCATTTTGAACCTTTTTTCTTCATTCTTGCATTCTTTTAAGTTTATGCAATGTAATAAATTAAGAGGCTAAGCAGAATAATTTCCCAGGAATGCTGTTGCTTATGAAATGAAACCCTTAAAACTCCAGTATATTCCTGTAAAGGCAGTTTAAGGCCATATTCATATGATACAGAACACCTCAACAAGAGAATAATTTTGGAAGCCATCGAAATAGAGAAATACCCTCATCACAACATGAATAAACGTGATGATACCTCCCGCCTACCAAACATCTTGAAACCAGCCCTAGTCAACAAACGAACACCACCCACCACCCAGGCCGTTACAATACAAAACAACAATGCACACACAGCCAGCACCAATCAGCACCAAAATACCAATCATGATACAACCACACAACCAATCATTCCACTTACTGAAACAAAGCCAGCACCCCATCCCCTCCCACCAAGATTTACAGAAAGACGGCAGCTCCAATCGCATTTTAAGCCCAAGCCTGAAGATGGCAAGTGAGATCTTGCCGAAATGTTGCCAAGACAATCTAAAACCTACACGGGAAAAGACCCGAATACAACAAAACCAGCATACCTACACCTGTGAAAATCTACGAAAACAAATATATATATATATATATATATATATATATATATATATATATATATGTATGTATGTATGTATGTATGTATGTATGTATGTATGTATGTATGTATGTATGTATGTGTATATATATATATGTATATATATATATGTATATATATATATATATATATATATATATATATATATATATATATATATATATATATATATATATATATGTTAGTACTTGTTTATAAATCACTAGTGCCCATAGCTATGATCTTAACTGATTTATTAATTATAGAGCTTTTTTGTGAAAACCAGCTCTATTGTAAAGATTTAGCAGATTTTGCTGTTAAATATGCACTTTCAATGTTCATTTACTTAAAGACAGAGTAAATTTAAGAAACAGTAATCTTTTAGGTCCTCTATCTGCTTTCTTTTAGCAGCCAAGCTGTTGCTGATGGCAGAGGTATCCTTAGGTGAGTACAGTAACTTTGAGGTTTTCAACAGTTTCTGGTTCTTGCCCTTGCCAAAAGTATTAATGGTATGCTTTTGAGATTTTTTTCTACATAGTTCACGGATGACTAATAATTTAAAATTTGGCTGTGTACTCCATGTATGTCTTGTCATAACAGACTAAATGGGGAAAAAACAGTTAAAGCAAAAAATAGAATATATCATATCATTTTTAAAGCCTCATATATTGAATTCTCTCTTTCACTTTAACTAATCTCAAAAGAAAATGAAAAAAATAAAATGTTAAATACCGAGAATCAGAATTGGCTTTTGAGGGGAGTATCAAATATTGGCTGCAGTAGGTTGCCTATCATGAAGATGGTGGCAAATGGTTCCATAATATAACACTGTTCCAAGACATAAATTAGGGAGCCAAGCAACTAAGTCAACATAGGCATGAAAAATAGCATCATATCCCCAAAACAGCCAAATTATTTTGGCACGAAGGGGGGGAAATCAGTTCTAAATAAGCAAAACATATTCTTGCATTCCAAAATTATTTGGAAACATAAAGAAGCAGAAGACCACACCTAGAATACTGCATCCAGTTTTGGTCAACACACTATAAAAAAGATGTTGAGAAAGAGTACCGAGAAGAGCAACAAAGATGATTAGGGGACTGAAGGCTAAAAACATACGAAGAACAATTACAGGAACTGGGCATGGCTAGTCTAGTGAAGAGAAGGACTAGGGGAGACATGATAGCAGTGTCTCATTATCTGAGGGGCTGTCACAGAGGAAGGGGTCAAGCTATTCTCCAAAGCATTTGAAGGCCAGACAAGGAATAATGGTTGGAAACTGATCAAGGAGAGATTCAATCTAGAAATAAGGAGAAATTTTCTGGCAATGAGAACAATCAACCAATGGAACAGCTTGCCTTCAGAAGTTGTGGGAGTTTCATCACTGGAAAATTTCAGAGACTGGACTGCCATCTGTCAGAAATTGTGTACGTTTCCTGCTTGGGTGGGTGGGGGTTGGACAAAATGACCTACAGGGTCTTTTCCAATTGTTATTCTGAAATTCAGAAAGCTATGTAAGAATCATGGATGCCTGTTTGCATTCAGTGGAGGATGCACTTTCAATGTATCCAAAACAAACAAACAAACAACCTGTCTTCAAAAACATGTAAAGGAATCTATAAAAATTAATACCCTATTTTGAAACTATTAAAATCTTCATACTGACCAGTTATCCATTTCTTGACCTTGTTCGTTTACCATCTAAATATCCTAAGAAATGCCAAGGAAACTCTTGATCAGTGTTTCTCAACCTTGATGACTTTAAGTCCTGTGGACTTCAACTCCCAGAATCCCCCAGCTTGGCAACTTTAAGTTCACAGGACTTAAAGTTGCCAAGGTGAAGAAACACTGCTCTAGATCATCATAAAGTCAATAATTTGATAAGCATATTTAATTCTGGAAATTAAGCATGGGGAAAAAAATCAATGGATTACAATAATTTCCCTGCTTCAAATTTACATTTACATATACAGGATTTTGTAGTTTCCCACATAAATCTTCACTTTGATCTTGAACAATTTAACATAACCAGTTTCAATCCTTACGGCAAAACTGCAAATGTCCTAAATTACTCTTAATTTTAATCATTTGTTCTTAATCCCCTTCTATCCAATTTGATACTCCAGACTAGTTTGATGTTACTACAAACCTTCATCTGGCTCCTATATGACTGTCATATGGAGGGGGGGGAGAGAACCAGGAACAGAAACCCATATTGAGTATACCTGAAATTTGTGAAGTCAAGATAGAACAGGAACATGTTGGAACAAGACTACTAGGGCTTTGGGTGGAGAGAATGTTAATGAAATTTTGATAGCATGGATTTAAACTGTCTTCAGGAGCCAATTCCTCCTGGGGTTTTACGTAAGAACACACACACTCTGAAAGTTGCCTCAGGTACTTACAAAAAATCATTTACTCCACACCCAACTTTCAAGGAGCAATTGTGCAAAATGATACAACTACTTCATAGGCTCTTACAGAACAGAAAGCATTATAAACATAAGTATTGCTAAAAATAAATCTGCATTGAAAGAATTAGGAGAACAGCATGGTACAATGATTAGAGCATCTTTCATTGATCTGCATTCCTCCTATTATTTTGGGCTAAAGTTTTCATCATGAGCAGCCACGATGACCAATGATCCATTTGAAAGAATTTGGTTTAAGGAAGACTGAATTATTGTATCAAGCTATGAGTATGGGTGATAAAATTTTAGATTCTTAATCCACCGTGAAAGTTACTGAGTGATCTTGGGCCAAGTTATTCATTCTTTCTCACAGTCTAACCTACTTTACACAATTGTTTAGAAGTAGAGTGAAGAAACTATGTACATTGCCTTGAGGTTCTTGAGAAAAGAAGTGAGGCAAGAAAGTTAGAGTAGGTGGAGGAACACAAATTACCCTAGTACTTGTTTTTGGTAAGTCAAAAAGGAATGTAATCTAGGTTGGGCATCATGACACAATCTTTTACTAAACAAATTGAAGTCATCATTAAAAAATATGTATCTTGCAGGTGAGTCTCAAGCTTTTCAGGGTTACTGCACCAAAAGCACTTGCCTGCCGCTTGAAGAATTTTAAGAGGAAAGATACAGAAGAACCTTAACGAGAATTTTAGAAATATGGATAAATCTTGCATCCACAATACAGAATTCAACTATAAGATCAAAGCCCAATTTGCAAGTTGAGAGTAACTACTGTCCTATGTGCCTCATTCTGTGGTTTCACATAGCTTAGCTGAGTGTTTAGATTTAATGAATACATTCAAACAATAGTATAAGCTTTCTCAATCTTAATTGTTATAATGTTCTTTTGTGGTTTGGCATGTTGGTTTGTTTGGTAAATTTATGATTCAATAGGTTGTGCAAACCAAGAAAATTGGTATATTAATAATCATTTGAAGTGTGTTACGCAAATCCAATCCCTATTTCTTCCAACTCATTTATCTTATTGCCAAGACACTGTGCCAAAGTTAGGAAGCATTTGCAACCAAAATGCTTATTTTATTACCTCAATCCAACAAATTACATTTTTACACTGATGCAGGTTTTTGCTGGTCTAAATGGTTATCTTGACAGAGTTGTCAAAAATATGTTGTTTTGACTTGGGGAGTATACTGGGACAGATTTATGATCCTAACATTTCCTTGGGAGAATATTTAGGGTTTTGCTTAGGGTTTTTTAAAAACATATTATGGACACGGGGAAACCACTTACTAGACAATTCAGGACCACTCAATAATTGGAATAAAAATTCCAAAAAGTTGTTTTTGCAGAGCGCATCAGATTTGGCTGGCAGTATCATCAATAGCAAGCCAACTGGGAACAGATGTGAGAGAAAACTATGGAAACATATACAAACCTTTTTCTGCAAAGAACAAATTTTAAAAATGCAAAACAAATGAGAAAGACATGTACTTATTTGGAATACTGAAAAATATTTCTCAAATATTATGAATAGTTCTATCTCAACCACAACTATGAGGCTCAGCAGTTTTTCACTGAACTGAGTGGACATATTTTAAATATATTCTCCCCACCATCATGTCCCAGGACTGGACTGGCACCAATGAATGTTGGTTTACTGCAAGGAGTTCAGCTTTTTAAAATCTCACTAGTCTGTTCTAGGTTTTCTCTTTACAAGAAAACAGCACTTTA
Source organism: Natrix helvetica (assembly GCF_964273705.1). NCBI lineage: Eukaryota > Metazoa > Chordata > Lepidosauria > Squamata > Natricidae > Natrix > Natrix helvetica. The sequence goes on along the minus strand of NC_138554.1, from coordinate 47,518,062 downwards.
CCATCAATGTGTTCAAGACAAGTACAGACTACTGCAGTTATTTTTACTGTTTGAAAACAAGTACTGGTTTATTATATCAAAAAACATTCGAATAAACAGAGTAAAAAAGAGAGAATCTAAACAAAAGCCATTACAAATCTGTAAACCAACAATGGATTAGGAAATTTCTACAAAACCCAGTGCCTTTCTTTAGTTAAAGTTACAATCTTTTACTTAGATTTCTTGGAGAATTTAACCCTAAAGCAAAACGGTTTCAATGGCTCATGCTTAAAAAGAAAATTACATAAAGGTGCAAGAAATATTTCAGGCTTCCATTGTCAGAGAATTGTTTAGTGAAGACTATATTATACATTTACTGCTTGGTACATATGTGAAAGAGAAAAGCATGATAAGCTTTAAGCAACTACCAGGAATTATGTTCTACCACACATAAAATCATTGTCAACTAAGCTATCAGAGTATTGTTGGGAGGGCGGAAGTGAGCTCTCCAAAAACAATCCCACATTACTCTGAACATAATGAAGGTGAATAACACAATTATATTTTGGACAAGAATGGCCTAAAGAGCCATGTGCCTTGAGAGAATGTGTTCTGTTTGCACAAGAACCTGAATTGCTGCAAGGGAGAAAAAAATAATAAAGCAAATAAGCAAGCTATGCAGTGAATGACAGATGAAAGCCTTTGGGGTTTAGAAGTTATAGGAATTAGGAATATAATTTTATCAATGTTGGCTTTTAGTGCTGAAAGTCTTTAGCATATGCAACAGTGCAGGTGTTTACCTTTTATAGATCCCAAAACAGGGTACTGTAAGGAGAATTAGGTATCCGATGATTTTTATGTACTTGTTTTGATGCTTGTTTTTCTTTTGTGAAGTCAAACATACTATTTTTATTAAAATTAGATTTAAAATTAATATTTTTAAAAAGTATTCTGGAGAGGCAAAAAAATTGATTTTGAATGAACTGCATGGTTCAGTGTAACACTTGTTTTGGATGTAGTAAAAATGGGACATTTTTGTTGATGATGAGCAGTTATAACTATAATTCTATAGTTTCTATAAGTAATAATATTGATCAGGTTTGAAACCTACAATTCGGAATATATAAATCTCATTCTAAGTGGTCCACTACTAACCGAGAACAAGGTAATTTTTCAAAGGCTTAGATATAGGAAAATAATAAAATCAATCATAAAGCTAAATTAAGAAATATGATGCTATTCTTGTAAATCATATTGTTCGGTAACTAATGTTTTTTTATCATAACATATAGATTAAAAATGCATGGGTTATATTGTGCAACAACCTACAAAAAACAATACTAATGACAGCTTACATATCAACTCCACTACAATTCACAAATCTTTTGAAAAAGGGAAGACCTATATGGAAGGAAGTGACTTTTTTTTTACTCTTTCTTTTCACCATCTTCTGAAGTTATTGGGTCAGCTGGGGGTTCTTCAGCTAGGGCACTATTGCTTTCTGAACCAGTATTGCTATCACTTGTTCCTTCCTCTGCCATGCTTTCAACACCTTCTTGCCCACTCTCCTTGTCTTCAGGAGTGGATGTCCCTTCACCATTCTGTTGAGTCTCAATAGCTTCTTCTGGAGGAGGTTCTTCTGTCACACACACACAAACATACAAATTAAGACTCTTAATTTGAATTACTAGAATATTTTTCAAGAACAAGAGAACAGGCAAAAATGAATAGTAGGCAGATAAAAAGGGAGTTTTAAAAACCATCAGGCATACATTTTGTTAGCTCACTGATGTTTTCTACAGACCATTTTCTCCCATATGGATATGTCTGTCTGTCTGTCTGTCTGTCTGTCTGTCTGTCTGTCTGTCTATCTATCTATCTTTCTGTAGTCCTCAATTTACAATTACAATTGCAACCAGAATGTCCCTTGTTAACTAAGAAGGTTGTTAAGTGAGTCATACCCAATTTTAACTTTTTTTTGCCCTAATTGTTAAACAAATTCCTGCAGTGAATCATGGAGTTGTTAAGTAATCCCTTGACTTTGCTTTCTGGTTGAGAAGATTGCAAATGGCAATGACATCATCCTGGGACACTGCAACCATTGCACATACATGCTGGTTGCCAAACCCCTGAATTTTTAGTATACTGTAAGTGTGAGGACCTTTTCAATGTCGTTGTAACTTTGAATGGTTGCTAAATGAATACCTGTATAATAAAATACAATAATTTGGTAAATTGGAAAGAGCTCTTACTGAGGAGATCAGAGATATGAATCAGGTGTTAAACAGATACAAGATACATCCATTCATGAAGAGTGGTCTTCTCCCTTGTCCCAAATTGTCTATCTGAATTAAAGCAAATTCCACTTTTCTGAAATTAACTTCTGGCTTCTTAAGCATTGGGAAAGGGCTATGATGTCAGGGAGCCCTTCACAATTTTCTACTTTTATTGAAAATCTAAAAGTTTTAAAAATTATCATCTCTGAAAAAGATAAGTTTGATTATTTTATATTTATGGAAGGAAGCAAGAGAACAATTTCTGAAAAACGAATCTCCATATGCAACGCACATGGCTGGAAAAAAAAGAGTCTGCTTTATAAACTTGTCCTCCATTAAATTTAATTTCCCGCAAAGAGCCTTCTTAAAGGCACTATTTTCTTTTCATCTCCAATATGTGATTGATGGGCACTGCACACTCCAATCACCTGTTTCCATGGGAGGAGTTCCCTCTTCTTTTTTCTCCTCTGCCTTGCTGGCTGCCTGCTCCTCCTCAGTGGCCATGGTGGTCTGATTGCGTTCAGCTTGCTCTGCAGCCTCTTTCTCCCTTTCTTCCTGCCGCTTACGGGCTTGTTCTTCAGCCTGTGCAATTTCTGCTGCAATTTTCTCCATGTCCACTTCTACCTTCAGGCTGCAGAGCTAGCAAGAGAAGGGAAAGAAATAAGACACTTTTCAATCCAGGATTCCTATCAGAACATTTTCCTATTCTACTACAGGTACTCCTCAACTTATGACCACAATGGAGTCCAAAATGTCTGTTGCTAAGCAAGACAGTTGTTAAAGGAATTTTGCTCCATTTTATGGTACCTTTCCCATAGTTTTTAAATGAATGATTGTAGTTGTTAAGTTACTAATGCAGTTGTTAAATGAATCTGGCTTCCCCTTTACTCTGCTAGTCAGGTTGCAAAAGGTGATCCCAGGACCGTGGGACACTGCAACTGTCATAAACATACGCCAGTTGCCAAGTGTCTGAATTTTGATTACATAACACAACAGTTGTATAGAAATCAGTCATGTCACTTTTTCAGTGCCATTATAATTTCGAACAGACCCTAAAATGAATGGTTTTAAGTCTAGGACTATCTGTACTTCCATTCAAATCTTATTCTAACAAAACTTCACAAAGTGGCTTTGCAACAATCCACTGCATAGGCAGTATGGCAACTTTGCCAATCGAATAAGCTGGGTTTTAACTCCTATTAACTCAAGAAAAATAAGTTTATCAGAAAATGATGATATATTACTCTATACTAAAATCCCAGAAGTGTTAAGAGGTTGAAAACACAACTATACATCTCCAGCTTGACTCCTTAACATTTACTTGTCCCATATACTCTAATTCCAAAACAACAAATGCATCATTTTTATTATAAACAATACAACTGTGCCAAATATATCATGGCAAAATGGAAAAGCCAAGTACCAAAAGAACATAGAATTTGGAGAAGGAACAAAGGAGGTTAATCCATATGCCAGACAATGAAGAAATTTATTTGCCAACAGTGAAATTTCTCACCCGACAAGTCTAAACCTGTTGAAAAATTCTTTAGTGATTCAGTTATAAACCTAAAGTAATATGTAATTCTTAGTCAATACTATTCATTTTACAATACTTTTAGTACTGCATTTATGTGGCTTTACTGAATGCAATGAATTGACCTATTCAATTTGCTAACAATTCAGCACTGGTTATATACAGATATCTACAGATCATCACTTTTCTAAGTTCTTTCTTTGAAGGAAAAGCAAGGAACTTTAGAAATAGGAAATCTATCTATAAGGAAAATTCAACAGTTTGCTTACAATGTAATCTCAGACATGTCTATCACTGAGTTGCAAAAAGGGCTAAAATACAGATTTATAATAATATCTGTAGGAAAATTCACCAACTATAATAAATGAGCTATCATTGGTCATGCAGCATTTAATATATAAACTATATTCAGATCTCAAATAAAGGATGTGAAAACACAAAATGCAATATTTCCCTATTGAAGGTAAAGAGAAGAAAAATATAAGCTATCAAATGAGACCAGAAAGTTAATTTGAAATTGTTTTCCTGATAATTTTCTACTTGATGGTATATTCAATCATTTGAACTTGCTCATCAGATGGCAGGTGAAAGTTATACCGATATATAATGTAGTGAAAATGTAGTGCATGGGTATCTGTCAGATGTTTTAAATTTCCTCCTTAGGCAAGGAATTCTAATTCAAAAATCTGGAAAGCCAACTACTTCCAGCTTAATGCTTTGGTTAGAAAAGCCGTGGATTTTTTGGGCTGTATTTTTTTTATTTTAAAATTAGCATTGGTGCAGAGGGCGGTATTTTACTTTTATTCTCCAAATTATTCAATAGGACATAGGGAATTTTTTTTACAAAAGGTATCAAGAATCCTTCTTCAAATAAAACTAATCCTAGATCCAGGTTGATCCAGGTCATCACTTGGATTTTTTTGAACTCAGGCTTCAATTGTACTAATGTCCAATAGAATATTAGGCAGCAGGATCCAACCACAAATACATTAAAAAGTGAAAGTACGATTTTGCCCCCAGGCAACTTGCAGATCTGGGACACCACAATATTAGATTTAACATGCACGTCTTCTTTCCATCTGAAATGAAAAAAGATCAGGGATTTCTACATACGTTTAGTGAAAGCAGAGATGCTCTAGAGAACCCTACCCGTTTAAGCTCACTGTTAAAGGATTCCGTGCTTTCCAAAAACTTCCTCTTTTTTTCTTGATGACGTTCTTCTATTTGAAGGAGTTCAGCTTCAAGTTTACGCTGTGTAGAGGGGAAAATGAAAGTATTATGTGAAAAAACAAATACATGCTATTTGAAATATAATAGTATATTTGACTGCTGAAAAAGTCATGCAAAAGGGGAATTGAAGTACCTTTAAGGCTTTTCACACGACAGTGCTTCAGAATAAGGCACATATCCATGCCTGATAACGCTTGATACTCCTTTTCATATCTTTCTAAAATATGTGACAAATGGCATTTCTGTGCTTTCTATGTTAATGAAAATGTTTGGCAGTATCTTTAAAAGCAGCAGTTACTTGTTTCATTTAATTCAATAGGTGAATTTTTTTGATAGAATACAAAATATACAGAAATATTTGAATAGTCCACACCTTTTAGTTATACCTTATCTCCCAAAAGATATCATCTAAAGCAGTAGGGCCAACTTTTTTGGAAGCAGGAACTAGTTTCAGAAGACAAATTATTTTCCATGGATCGGGCCGGGGGAGGGGGGAATGGTTTTGCTTGCAACCTAAATCCTGCAGATGAAGCATTTCTCACTCTCCTGCCACTGTGGGCCCAGTTCCTAACAGGCCATGGACCCATGCCAGCCCGATAACCCCTGATTTAAGCTACTTGGGTGAGATCTCATTCTTTATCCCTTTCCCAAAAGCAAGTCAGAGAGGTGAGCAGAAATGATCTTACCATGTGTTTTCAGATATAAGAATTAATTTGGGGGATAATTCAGATCTGCTTCATTGACTCATAGAAAAATGCCCATTTGAAAAGAATGGGACAATATGAAAATGTTAATAGTGGGCAAGAGATACAATCCTTCATGCTGAGGAAAAAGAAAATTCAAAACAAACTATTAATGAACTCCCCACTCCCCCGAACTCCTAGTTATTTTATAACAAGGAAAAAAGATCTGCTGCTTCTTCACTTTTAAAGTGCTATTGCATACATATCTCTGTTGGATATAATAATCTGTTTCATTTGGAAAGTTACTGCTGCTGAATTCATATTAGCTTGAGTTACAGTATTTTTCGGAGTATAAGATGCACTGTAGATTTTGAAGAGGCAAATTTTTAAAAAAAGTTTTTAGACTGCAAAAATGGCCCGTTTTTCGCAAAAACAACCTCCCTTCCCCCCCCCCCAAAAAAGGGCATGAATAGCCTTTAGGAAGCTTGTAGAGTGCTCATTTGGGGGGGGGGGGAGCAACCCAAAAACGAGCAAAAAGTGGCCTGTTTTTTGTGTTAAAGACGCCTCTTTTGTCAAAAAAGGGCAGGCATAGCCTTTAGGAGGCTTATAGAGTGCTCCTGAGGGCTGGGAAAAATTGAGCAAAAAACAGCCCATTTTCTGCTCATTTCTGCCCTCCCCAGGAGGGCAGAAGAGTGCCAGGAGCACTCGATAAGTCTCCTAAAGGCTATGCACGGCCATTTTGGTGAAGGGGGCAGAGTTTTGGGAGGCAACAAATGCTGTATTTAGTATATAAGACGCACCCAGATTTTCTGCCTCTTTTTTGAGGGAAAAAGGTGCGTCTTATACTCTGAAAAATCTCCATAAAAATCTCCATAAGCATCTTTGTGGTTTACCAGCACTCAATTTATAGGACAGTAGTGCTTTACACAGTCACACAGTCTGATTAAGGAGAAGCAACAAAGGTACTGCTGAAAAAAATTTTTTGTGTCATAATGGTGACTTAGACTAAATATTCTTTCGATTCTTACTAAATCTATGTATAATAACACAAATCAGTTTCAAATCTGGTTTATGTAAATGCAACATCTACAGTAAAGCAAACATGGAACAGCAAAACTGTGAGTTTTCTCAAGTTAAAGGCTTATGGAATTAAAAGTCTTAAAGATTGGAGGAAGACATTATAAAAAAGATCTGAACTTAGTTAAAATGAGTGATGGAGATCTATTCAATAGTCTTGCAGTTATTATCATACAATAAGTGAACTACATTATGAGCATTTATGATTCTGGATCCACTGCCTTAAATAAACTCTTCCTAAATCCTACCTCACCACATCCCATACATTTGGTGTTAATATTTTACCTGATGAACCATTAATGACTGGACTTGGCGTTTGAGGACTTGCATTCTTGCTGTAGTAACTACAGATCTAACATCAGGGACTACGCTTTCACTCAGGATCTCACTAATTAAACGATGGTTTCTCTGGAAACGGGCAGTAGCAGTATGTTTCATAGAAAATCCATCATCATAATCTGAAACAAAATCATGCACAGTGAGGACCATATAACTCTGACATAAACTTTATTCTGTTCCTTTATTCCTTTCTATCAATTTAATCCCCTTGATAAAAACATTTCACCTTTTTTTCCTGAACGGCTGATGTCTCAAAAGTTGACATTTGTAAAATAAAAATACATGTAAAATATACTCATACAGGCTACCAAATAGTGACTGTAAAATTTAATTTTCCTTACCAAAGAATGATTCGGTCCTGCAAATATAAAATAGTTGATTTTCATGTAACAGAGAAGCTCAGTGAATAATAAATAACTTTACTAGGTTAAGAATGCATCCTGAATGTGTATTACTACATTTCATATATTGAAGGCTTGGAGACATTAATATGTAGCTTGCAACATATACGTATAGAATAGCATAAATATACTTGGAGTAAAACTAGGGTTTGGCTGCACTTGTGGCATATTAAAATGTGCTATTTTAATTAAAACTGTCTAATATAATCCATACTATTACCAAGTAGTGCTTTAATCAGCAAAAAAATGTCCAAGGGTGAATATTCTGGACTATATTTTATCAAAAATAACCATATTTGGTCAAAAAATTGACCAAAGAAATTGTGAGTAATGCAGGTCAATACATGGGTCTATTTGGTGATGACAATAACATATGGAAGATTGTAATTTGATACGTAGGAGAAATACACGGTAAAGAATATGAATTAGCAAATGAAACAAATAAATGGAATATGTTAGCTGTCTATGTAAATGAAAGAGAGATATAATAGAACGGGATCTGATCCAGTGGGATTGATTAACATATGCAGAGAAATGAATGAAAGTGTAAATTCAATTAGATAGTCCTCATTTAGTGAATGCAACTGATACAGACAACTCCACTAAACAAACTACCATGTTACTGTGAATGATTTACAGTATCATTTCCCATTTGGTCAATAAATGAGTCACCACAGGTTATTAAGTGAGACATTCCATGACGACAACTAATTATTTTACTGCTGGCTTGTCCATTGACTCTTTGTCAGAAGCTGGCTGTGAACTGAGCAAATGTTTATCACGTCACTGCAGGACTCTGCGACTGTCCTAAATACTTGCTGGCTGTGAAACCCCCAAATTTCAATCACATAATTGCTCACTCAGAAAGGTATTAGAATTATTTTCAATGAAAAATTGTCAGGAAATAATTATTACTATTCAAACACGTTTTGTGGCATAATGGATGGAAAAAAGCTGCAGAAAAGGGACTCCGATCTTTGCAATTTCCAAATTTCTAATGTCAGATTTAATCTATCCAACAAATTCATACAAACATGGGACATGGAAAGAAACAATCCAACTTATCTCTCAGGTGGCAAAGCATAGATAATAGTTTTTGAATTTGTATTTGTATTAGCCTTGACCAGCATGAACCATAGTGAAGACTATTAAAATGGGAGTCCAAAACACATCGCATTTAAAAGGGACACACACTCACAACTATATTAAGTCCTGTTAGGGTGTAACCAACAAGTTGGGTAGACAATATATTGCACAAGGCATGTTGTGTATCTTTAAGAGAGGAGATCTGCTAATTAGTAGATTACAGCATATAAATTGCAGCTGATGTTCTCTCTCTCTCTCTCTTGCCTGATGTATGATAACTGCTGTCTAACTGTTATTACTGTTGCTACTACTTACTGTGTGTAAGTTATTGGACTGTTTTTCTCTGTGTATGACTTTTTGGCTGTGTTTATGGATTTTGCTATATTCTTCAGAAAGTAAAGTTTATTTTTGTTACTTTACTATCCATTATTCAGTGTGGTTGCTTTATATATCGCACGCTGCGTATACTTTACAGGGTTGCTCTGTTATAACCTCGACCTGGGGTTCATTGCTAGTGCTTAATCGCACTAGTACCACTAACATTGGTTATGGGCCCAGACACCCTGCCTTAATATTTTATTTTTATGCACCACTTTTTGGATAGTTTATTTTTGTGAATATGGCACATGAACAGTCTGCTGCACTCTCCATGATTACCCGGTTTGATGGAACCAACTATGTTTCCTGGTCCTTGAAGTGTTCCCTACTTCTGCGTAGAGAAGGACTGTGGTTTGTGGTTCAGAACCCACCAGATGTTACAGATTGGGATCCTGCTGATAATGAGGATGTGAAGAAGATTGCGCAGTTTAACAGGGACAATGAGAGAGCTCTCTGCATTATTGGACTAACACTGAATGACCAGCAACTGGTACATATTCGTGGCGAAGAGTCTGCTGCTAGGTGTTGGAACACATTGCGGAGAATTTATGTTCGGGACAGTGTGGGTGCTCATATTCATCTCACACGGAAACTGTTTAGAGCCCGTTTGCAAAAAGGTGGTGATATGTTGGCTCATTTAGACTTCATGAAGAAAACTTTGCAGGATTTGCAAGAAAAAGAGTTAATTTTTTCTGAGCTTCAACCGGTGTATATTATTCTATCATCGCTTGATGAAAGCTACGACTCTTTTGTTTCCTCATTGGAAGTTCTTTCACGAGATGAACTGACATTATCTGAGGTTACCGGGAGATTGCTTGAAGAGTCCAGACGAAGAGAGGATAGAGTTCAGTTCAGAGACAATCAATCACAAGAAGAAACACAGTTTTCAACTGTAAATTTTGTTAAGAAATGTTATTCTTGTGGTGGTAAGGGGCATATTGCTAAGAACTGTAAAAATAGCAAGAAAAGGAGTGTTGCTAATAGTAAAAGAAAAAGCAACAATGTTACTGTAACTGTAGCTAAGGTTGATAAGGCTGTAAACCATAGTTTCTGGGTGGTTGACAGTGGCGCATCCCATTCTATAACCAAGGTTAAAGAAAGGTTTGTTACTATGAAGGCTAGCAAACAGCATATTTCCTTAGCAAATGGTTGGAAAATTAAGGCTTCAGGTGAAGGTACAGCTTATTGTCCATGTATTAATGAAAAATTGAAAATGTTATATGTACCTAAAATGAAATTTAACCTATTATCTGTAAAAGACCTTGTGAAATGTGGGTTTACAGTAACATTTAAGAATGATAGATGCATTATTGAAAAGGAAGGTAATAGTGTTATTGCCAATTTGGAGAATAATTTATTTATTCTACATGAGAACTCTTTAAATATTGCAAGTTCTGAACCTGGTTATAAGAATAAACAGCCCCATGATAACTGTATACATCTACTTCATAGACGTTTAGGTCATGTAAATTTTAAAATGGTACGTCAAACTGTTATTCTATCTAATGGAATCAATTTGAAACCTTGTTCAAAATATCTTAACTGTAATGCCTGTAACCAGGCTAAAAGTAAGGTTACTCCTGCAAACCGGTTTCAAGGATTCAAGACATCTAAACCACTGGATGTAGTGTTTGCAGACCTAATTGGCCCTAAGAAACCTAGCTTAGGAGGTGCCTGCTATATACTCAGCATTATGGACCATTATTCTAGGTATGGTTTCTGTTATGTAATGAAATCAAAGGCAGAAACTTTCCAACACTTTACTAAATGGTTAAAGTTTGTTGAACGTAAGATGGATAAAAAAGTACTTTGCCTAGTCACTGATAATGGGTCTGAATTCACTAATCATAGGTTTACAACAATGTTGGAGAATGCTGGTATAGAACATAGGCGTTCTGCCCCCTACAGGCCAGAACATAATTCATTTATTGAAAGACGTGGTCAATCATTGCAGGCAATGACCAGAACTATGCTAGTTGATTCTGGTTTGTCAGAAAAGCTTTGGGGTGAGGCTATAATGTGTGCAAACCATATTCTGAACATAGTAGTTAACTCAACTACTGGTAAGATTCCTTATACTCTTTGGCATGGTAGGAAGCCTGATTTGAGTTATTTACACACATTTGGTGTCCCTGCTTGGGTGCATATTCCCTCACAGACTAGACGGAAGGATCAAAGCAGAGCTAGGAAGATGGTTTTTGTTGGGTACAATTCCAATCATAGATCGTTTAGGTTCTGGGAACCTGGAACTCGGAGAATTATGCACAGTGCTAGTGCTAAATTTTCAGAACATGTTGGTTGGGAGAAGCTAGAACAAGAGTTTCACAAGGTTTGTGATGATATAGATGTTGATCGTTTGGTTAATCACGATACACCAAATGAGCAGTTAGAGAATCAGGATAGTCCATCTATTACTCTGAAAGGGGAGGAAGATGTAGATGTAGAATCTACTCGTGAGGTGGAACAGGATGATTCTGCAAGTCCTGTATTGCCTAGGAGGTCTACTAGGGACAGGCATCCACCCGACAGATACCAAGCCAGTGTAGTATTGCAAGTTAGCATAGAACCTTCTAGTTTTGCAGAGTTAAGGCTGTATCCTGAAAAGGAAAAGAAATTGTGGAAGACAGCTATGGAGAAGGAGTTGAAATCCTTACAGGAATTGAAAGTTTATGAAGAAGCTAGGCTCCCTTCAGGGGAGAGTGCAATTGGCTGTAGATGGGTGTTTAAAATTAAAAACGATGCTGCTGGCAATGCTATTTATAAGGCTCGTTTAGTTGCTCAAGGGTTTTCCCAAACTGAGAGGGATTACGATGAGGTTTTTGCTCCGAGCTTGAAAGCCTCTACGTTGAGGGCAGCATTGGTGTGGGCTGCTAAGTATCGGTGTAATGTTACCCATATTGATGTTGAAACAGCGTATCTGCATGCTCCATTGCAGCATACCATTTATATGAAGATGCCACCAGGTGTGGATTCTAATGGCCAGACTGGTTGTTGGAGACTTAAAAAAAGCCTTTATGGTTTAAAACAGTCCGGTTTTGAGTGGAACAGATGTATAGTAAATGAACTAAAAGCTATGGGATTTATTCCAGGTTTGGCTGATCCTTGTTTGTTTAGACGGGTGAAAAATGGTTTGATCTCGTTGTTGCTTTTGTTCACGGACGATATAGCTATTATTACTAGGTCTGAGCAGGAAGCTATTGACATTGTTTCACAATTAGAGAGTAAATTTAAAATCCGGAATTTGGGTGAAATTAAGCATTATCTGGGCTTAGACGTGGTTAGAACCAGTAAAGGTTTTAAGCTGTCACAGGCTGGTAAAATTAATCATTTGCTTAAGAAATATAGCATGGAGCTATGTAAGACTGCAAAGACACCAATGGCATTGGAGTTTAAACCTGAGGTTACTGAGGGTACTGGTTTTGATAAGGGAATCTATCAATCTTTGATAGGTAGCCTAATGTACCTAAGTAATTGGTCTAGACCAGATATATCATTTAGTGTGAACCAACTGGCTAGATTCAATGATAGTCCTTCAGAGAGGCATTGGCAAGCAGCAAAGCGTGTGCTGCGTTATTTGAAGAAAACTATCCACTATGCATTATATTTAGAACCGAATAGGGATTTAGTTTTGACTGTTTATGCTGATGCGAATTTTGCAGCTGCTATAGATAATAGGAAGTCAACTTCCGGCATAGCCTTTATGCTAGGTGGTGTACTGATTGGATGGAGGTCGATACGACAGAAACACATAAGCTTATCCACAATGGAAGCTGAGTTTTCATGTTTGTCGTTGACATGTACTGAGCTGATATATTATAAGCAGTTGCTTATAGATATGGGATTAAGTATGAATGAACCCTTTACTGTTTATGAAGATAATCAGGCAGCAATAAAAATGGCGACTAGTTTAGCTATAAAAACGAGGTTGAAGTATACTGATTTGAGGTATCTTAATGTTCGACAAAGCATTAAGGATGGCCTGATAAAGTTGGAATATTGTTCAACTGAAGACAATTTAGCAGACAACTTTACTAAGGCACAAAGTTCAGTGAAACATACCTCATCATGTGAAGGTTATCATCTTACATTGTGAGTGGATATATTGATCTACCCAAAGGGGAGAATGTTAGGGTGTAACCAACAAGTTGGGTAGACAATATATTGCACAAGGCATGTTGTGTATCTTTAAGAGAGGAGATCTGCTAATTAGTAGATTACAGCATATAAATTGCAGCTGATGTTCTCTCTCTCTCTCTCTTGCCTGATGTATGATAACTGCTGTCTAACTGTTATTACTGTTGCTACTACTTACTGTGTGTAAGTTATTGGACTGTTTTTCTCTGTGTATGACTTTTTGGCTGTGTTTATGGATTTTGCTATATTCTTCAGAAAGTAAAGTTTATTTTTGTTACTTTACTATCCATTATTCAGTGTGGTTGCTTTATATATCGCACGCTGCGTATACTTTACAGGGTTGCTCTGTTATAACCTCGACCTGGGGTTCATTGCTAGTGCTTAATCGCACTAGTACCACTAACAAGTCCCAAAGGTGCTTTTTCAGGAGGCAACTGAATTTTCTTGTTTTTAAGTTTTAAATCCAATATTTTTCATTTTAAGTATCACTATACACAACTGCTTTTTCCATATGGGAATGGTAAATGATTTTTAATTAGAGGAAATAAATTAAATCCCATATATGTTTAATTTGGAAGCAAATTGTTCTCTGCTCATTGAAGTCTATTCCTGGGAGTTTGGCATGGTATAGAAGTTTAAAAAATGTATAATCCAACCTATACACACACATTCACTAAGGCTTGATAAGGAAAAATTACTTCTATGTGATGCCCAACAGTTTTTCTCTCTCTTCATCAGCCTATTTGATTACTTCTAATAATTTGCTATTATCAGTTACAAGGTAGTTTTAAATTAAAGATGCTTTATCTCAATATTAGAAATGGCAAAAATGAGCACTGGGAGAAATGAATTATATTTTATGTAAAACAAAATGTATTTTGTAACATATTTACTATATATACAAGTTCCTTAAATAATTAATATTTTGATTTGATATTTTAAACAGAAAAAAGGTCAATTACCATTTTAAAAATGAATGTAGGTGGTTATAGGAATCCTGTATAACAAGCTCTCACTCTTTCTATGACATCATTCCCTATGAAAATAGCTACTTAATGAATTTAATTGTGAATTCATAGCCACCCATTTTCCTCCTGTCAAAACCAGGAACATCAAAGAGTTAAGAGTCAAAGAATATCTCCAAACTGCTTTTCAAAAAACAGAATGACAAATAGTAGATATGGGCTTGGTCTTTTCCAAAACTATTTTTGAAAAAGTGTCTCAGAACAGCAATCTTGAATTTCTAGTTTATCCCCTCCAACCAATGAACCCCATGTTTTAAAAAAAGAACTGAAAAGCTAACTATGCTAGAGATATTTATATATTGGGCCACTAAATCTATTCACCCAGATTATATTTTACTTAAATTTAACTTTTAAAATGATATCTGGGAGTGCAAATTATATTTATATGCCCTCACAGCCCATCCTAATAATTCCAAGTGAGCATACAATTCAAAGATTCTTTCACCCAGATACTGGAGTTCTGAATCTTGGCAGCAAGGTTATAGGTTTTATAATGAAGATACCCATATCACACATCACAAAAGGGGTGGGGGGTCCTTCTATAAACAAGTTATTTCTAGGACAAGATATCTGGATTCTATGCAGTAACTGAACAAAATACCTGATTTAAAAATCTTCAATAAAAATGATTTTTCATGCAGGCGATAATGAAACTTTTGGTAGGGTCAGAATATAGTAAATATTCTGCTGATAGTGAAAGCCTAATAAAAGATACAGAGTAAAACAAGTGGGCAAGACTTCAAGAGAAGATACCAAGCAGCTTCACTAATTCAGTGCTGAAAGAAAATCGGCCTATTCATAGTAGTAATAATAAAGCTCAATGAAAGACAGTTGCTGATCAATAAAGATTGGGAGAAATTAACATTAATAGATGAATCTTTCCAGTGAATCACTACTGTTTGTCATTGTACTGATTCCTTTATCAACAATACAAAACATGTCATGCCATGGCTATCAAATATCAAAAACATCTGCTAGGCTGTTCCACCTACTTTACAATCTGAAGCTATATGGAAAAATACATCTGAAATGGAATCGCTGCTCAACCAAGTCCAACTATACAGCTAGGATATTCCAGTGGAGTTTTGACTGGCCAAAAGTGCCATTCTTTATCAATATAGGGGGAAATTACAAAAAGCTGAAGGAATTAACATGCCTACCAAAATAATATCTAAAGTCTGGATGAAAATGATCATTACAAATATCTGGGCATCCTTCAGGCTGACAAGCATAATAAAGTCAAGAAGGCGGCTAGTGTTGAATACATTAGAAGAGTGAAGATCTTAAATCCAAATTCAGTGGAAGAAATACCATCAAGGCAATTGACACCTAGACAATTCCACTCATTTAGATACACAGCTGGAATAGTGAATTGGATTCAAGTGGAACTAAAAACCTTGGATAGGAAGGCTAGAAATTTTTTTGCAATGAATCATGTCCTTCATCATAGAGCAATGTTGCAGACTCTGCCTACCAAGGGAAATAGATAGGTATAGAATGTTTTAAGTACATTTAAGTTGGAAAAAAGGGCATTGAAAGAATATCTGAAGGGCAATGAAGATGTATTGAAGCTACTATACTATGAGTATTAGAAAGATCGAGCAAATATGCAAGAGAGTCCAACTGACAACAGAAAAGGGACATGGTTAAGCAAAGTATAACAGGCCAGTACATTAAAAAAAATGTATAACAGGCCAGTACATTAAAAAAAATCAGGCAAAGAAAATAACAAGAGCTGGTAATGACTAAGAGAAAGAAAACAGAAAAGAGGGGCTAATTCTGGCTATGCAAGATTGTGCCTTAAGATAAGATGCATACAAAGCCAGAATTAAGAAGAGAGAAAAAGAAAACAAATGCCTCATCTGCAAAGAAGCAAGAGAAATACTGGACCGCCTAGTTAGCTGCTGCAAGAAAATCAGATAAATTAATTAGGAAAAGGCTGCATGACAAAATAGCCACAATGATGTATTGGAACATTTGCAAAAATATAATTTGCCTGAAAGCAAGAACTGACCACAAAATATTTTTTTTAAATGAAGAAACTGGGGCTTTAGAATTCAACATAATCAAAAAGACAAACATCTGCTACATAACATCTGAAACTTAAAAATTGTTGATAATGAAGACAAAAAATCAGTAGTGGATGTTGCAGTACAGCAGAAAAGAGAAAGAACTGGAGAAAACTGCGAAATACAAAGTACCTGAAAACAGAAATGGAAAGTCTTTGATAAAAGAAAACAAAGATAATACCAACATAATAGGCACCTTGAGTGCAAACTCAAAACAGCTCGAACATGAACATCTCAGCACTGACAAAATTATCATCAGTCAATTGCAAATGGCAGCTTTACTTTGACAGACAAATATTTATCTGCAATGACATCTTTAGTAAAAACAACAACAACAATATTTGCCTAACCAGGTTCTTAGGAAGTATTTGATAGGTGGATAAAAATGCTAAATCCTAGCTAAACATCTGGCTGATTACCTGACCAACCATAATAACTGTTGAAAACTAGCAGCTTCTGGGAGTCACATAATAAATACTTGGGGCAGAAATGTGCAGCCTCTGAACTTCTGATTAGTGCACAGCGCAAGATGGGAGTCAATGAAAGGCTGGGAAACGTAAGGAAATGTATGATCACTGTATTACTGAATGACTGTTTATAATATCTCTCATAAGCTATGTATGGTTGCTTATTTTTCTGAATCTCCCATGATGAAAACTGCTGCTTTAGAAAGAAATATACCATGGTTATATGATTCAGCATAAAAATAAATCTGTCTCCCTGATTTTTATCCTCAGCCTTGAACTTATTCCAAAATGAGACTGCATTACATTAAAAAAAGAAAAGAAAATGATCCTATTTTTGTTTAATAGAAAAGAAAAGTTGGGGTTAAAGAGATTCATATCTTTTCAGATGAACAGTTCCCTTTTCAACCAGGTACTGCTTTTTTAAAGCAAATAATTCTTGGAGAAATAAGTCAACTTCCTTTTGTGAGGCATGAAAATGAGAAAAGCTACTAAAAATGACATCTATAAGCAGAAGCTGCTGGATCTATCCAAAGTAAACTTTAAAAAGCAATTCTACTCATAGAATTCATAGATGACTGATCCAGGATAAATCTGGGTATTTTATTTCAAATATATCTTAAAATGTAAATGAAGAACTTCCATATTATATTTAGGGAAAGGGTTGTAATTTGGAAGGCTTGCTGGTGAACTGTGAGAACTCAGTGGGTGGTTTAGGCAAACTATATTGTATCAGTTTCAACCTTCACCCCAATCTGAAACACAGAAATAAAGAATAATTAAAGTTTCTAACAATTCATTGACCTTAACTAGCTTGGGCAAAGAATCTAGATGGCTGAAATTTTTAATTAAAAAAATACTTAGCATTTCAATTATTTTCTCCCTACTTCTTTGAATATTCTGACTTTTTGATCTGATCTGGCTAATTTTGTGGTACATTTCAATTCTGTTTTCAAATTCCTATTAAAAATACTCAAGGCCTTTTAATAAGTGAAGACAGAGTTTATTCTCTTGTATAATCCCTTGGGACAATTTTAGGGATCTCTATTCAATAGGCAACTTCCTTTGTAACTGCCAGTGAAAAACCTAGTTTATTTGTTAAAACTGTCCAGTCTGCAAAAATCTACAAAAACCAAGATGCTTAGAATACATATTTTTCTAAGCAGTATATTAATTAAATCTAGCTGGGTACAAATATTCATACAAGCAGACATCTTGAATTTTCTACATTTGATGATAAAACTATGTTAGTTCATGTAAGAACTATTTAGTCTAATGGTTAAGGTACCAGGCTAGAAAGCACTGTAAATTCATCCTATTTATGTGCGGATCCCAAACTAAGAATTGCAATATTTATATAATTTTTTCCAACCAAGTTGTTTTAAGAAGAGAATAAAAGACTGATTTCTGAATCCTGAAAAATTCCATTGTCAAATAAAAAGAAGCTACATCTCAAGCATTGTGTCATTCTTTGTGGTCAGCAACATAATGTCTTCTGCTCTTACTTACCATCTGGATCCTCAGCAGGCTGGATGCTCATATAAGGTTCACCTTTCTCCATTCGGGATTGCCTTTGCCGGCTTTCCTCCTCCAGTGCCGCTTCAGCACGGCTTTTGGCATTGATATAGGCAAGGTAAGCAGGTGAATTATGATAGGCCTTCATTGATTCGTTGTACTCTATCTACAGATTGATAGATATAATTTTTTAAAAATACAACAAATCTCATCTCCCTTAACTGTAGGAATTTCAAATTATTAAGAAATCCTCACAGTACACAAGGACAACTTCACACGAAGCAAGAGACAGATTCCTCAGGGCTGATTATTGATACTCAATTGCTCTCTCCTGCAAGGGTCTCACGGCCAGAAGCAGGGTACCGTTACATTTTAAACATTTCGGAATGTGTCCATATTTAATGAACAGCAATATGATGTGGGAGGAACTGGAAGAGGGGAGTCTCCTTAACTGTGCTTTATTTCCAGGTACCTTTATGCTTAGATGTTCAGTTAGGGGCAGAGAGGGAGAGTAGGCAACCTTGACTCAAGCTGGGCTCTTTTCAACTCATCCAAAGTATCGTGATTCTATCACACTCTCCTTAAAATTGTTTAGTAGATCTGGCCTTGCACAGCAAAAGTTGATTCAGGTTTTCTTTCTCAATAATTCTCCTGTACATGAGCCCATAAGTGACCTCCTCCAGAACCAGTCTTTTAAATTTAATTTGACTTTAGCTTTACGTGCATGAAAGAGAAAGACAAACTTCCAGAATCATTTGGGAGAAGGAGATTTCTTCTGTGTACCTTTTCTGCTTCATATTCATTTAAGTATTCTTGCTTCTCTTCATCAGTGAGGTCACGCCACATCCCTCCAATGATCTTCCCAATTTCCCATAACTTCAAGTCAGGGTTGGATGCCTTCACTTGGTCCCAGACCTTAATAAAAACATCTGTAGTAAAGCTCCAGCTAACCAAATAGTTACAAAATAAACACATCTTTTGTTAATATAATTACGACTACTGTTCTTTCAAAGCAACGCTACACAGGACAGTTATTTTGGGCAATGTCCACTGTTTGATTATTTCTCTGAGGTGGGAAGACAGAGGTACATTTATCATCCACTGCTTTATTGGCAGCTGCACAGCATCCTCTCCCTTAAATCCTGCACATTATTCTTCTCTTTTGTATTAAGAGAGGCGATGGATGGAACTTTATTTTTTAAAGAAACAGAGGCAGAAAAGCAGGTCCTTTGGATTTAGTTCCTTCTTGACACTGGACGGGATCAAGTCCTGTCTGTAAGACCTAAGCTCTTTTATCAGAAAGAAAAAAGCCAGTGAATTAAAAACAAGGAAAGGAAAAAAGAAGTAGCATGACACTACACCCTTATTCCCTCTTCCTAAAATAAAAGAGAATTTCAAAACAAAAATAAAGAGCAAAGTAGATCCTATTGTCACTATTGCAAAGTGCAGTTAGGAGGTTGCACCAATCCTGCTTTGCCACAAAAAGTGGATACTTTAATATAGAAAATTCTGTCAATAAGGCACCTGATGCATCTTTGTTAGTAGTAGAAGTGGTAGCACACTTTAAGCATTTTTAAAATAATCAATAAAAAAGGGTCTTCATTTCTCCCCTATGGTATGGTGGCCATGTTTCATTCTGTGGTGAAACTTATTCCCCCCCCCCCTCCATTTTGGATAGGTTGCTATTGCCTTCACTGTGAAAGGAGGAACCAATGACTTCTTAATTTTCCCTTAAGGAAAAAAAAACATAAGTAAAGCTATAGTAACAGGCTTGCTTTTTGAATTCAAACATATTTTAGAATAATAATGAAGTAGATTAAGCTGAGGCAGACCTTTAATCAGGACCAAGCATTTTGTACCCACCTTCCTGCTGTACCTCATGTAGGGCATGAGTGGCTTATCTGGAGGCTTTGGGGGTTTGGGGATTGTAATACCCGATGATGCCTAAGGAACAACCAAATAAAACACACTGGTTATATTATTTCAAATATTTAACAATTGCAAAAGAGGCATTTGCTAATATAATATATAGATAATAGAGGTCCAGGTTAACACTTATTAACTCCCAAGGGAACAAGTATATTTTAATATGTGCAGAGTAAAAAATGCTGTAATATTTCTCTTTGTACTTTCAATAAATCTATGGATTGACAAAGATTTTGTATTAAAACAGCAACCTTCAACAGCCCAAATACTTTCTATAACTCAAAACATCAATTTCTTGTCCTAATGAGAGCAGTTGTTATGCTATCTGTACTAAATACCTGAGGTTATATTCATACCTGCATTTTTAACTCCAGGTCGAATTCAAATAGCCACTTTAGTCTGTATTATTTCAATGTCTCTGCATGCCATGTGCACAGCAATATTAACCAGTTCTAATGTCCAATCAATTCCAAGCTCAATTGTTGTAGATGAATGATTCTTTGTATTTCTGAATACAAGAATTCCTCGACTTATGGTCATTCCTTTAACTAATGTTTGCAGTTACAATGGCACTGAAAAAAGTGACTTACAACCGATTTTCACACTTACGACCATCACAGCAACCTCACAGTCATGTGATCAAAGTTCGGGTGCTTGATAACTGCATTCTGTATTTAAGGTGGTTCAGCATACCGAGATCTCAGAATTGCATCTGAAACCCTCCCAGGGGGCTTCCATAAAACAAAATCAACAAGGGAAGTAATGGCAAGAAAGGTTATAAAGTTCACTTAATGATGGCACTGCTTAGTGATAGTCCTGGTCCCAATTATGGCTGTAAGTTGAGAATTATCCATACTACATTCTCATCCAAGATCATCTCAATTATCTTTATTCCATTATGGAATATCCACTATCCTTATTCCATTATTGGAGAGATTCTTAAAATATTTATCAGAACAACATATTTCTCCAAGCTTGCTCCCTTGAATATCTTATTAGTCCAAATTGCATTATCCAAGTGGAAATTTTACAGAGTGAGTTCCTGGAGCAAATTTGTTTTCCTAAAAGATCTGTAGAAACAAAGCTTTTCCCCTGCACTTAGTAGGGAAAAAGAATAGCTAAAAGTAATATGAATGTCTTAGTGGGTAACAGATAATGTCCTTTTTTTCTACAAAAAATATTCTGGGTTCGAAATATACTTTCATATATACACAATTCATCTTTTTCAAAGACGTGCTCATCCTTCATTTGAATCAACACTTTACTAAGAGAAGGGCCCATTAACGTTTATTTTCAAGGAATTTATTAAACATCATAAGATAGCTAATATGCAAATTAATGCATTTGAAGGCATTGGCATTGGCTGTGATACAATTGTCTCTGTATATGTGGGAATGGTGAATGGATTTCTAGGTGACTGGGGATCACTTTTCCAAATTTTTCAATAGTAGTGGAATACCTCTACTCTGGAGAATGTATTCACTATAGAATGAGATGCTTATATACAATACAATAGTAGAGTTGGAAGGGACCTTGGAGGTCTTCTAGTCCAACCCCCTGCCTAGGCAGGAAATCCTATACCGTTTCAGACAAATGGCTATCCAACATCTTCTTAAAGACTTCCAGTGTTGGGGCATTCACAACTTCTGGAGGCAAGCTGTTCCACTGATTAATTGTTCTAACTGTCAGGAAATTTCTCCTCAGTTCTAAGTTGCTTCTCTCCTTGATTAGTTTCCACCCATTGCTTCTTGTTCTACCCTCAGGTGCCTTGGAGAATAGTTTGACTCCCTCTTCTTTGTGGCAACCCCTGAGATATTGGAACACTGCTATTATGTCTCCCCTAGTCCTTCTTTCTCTTAAGCTAAACATACCCAGTTCCTGCAACCGTTCTTCATATATTTTAGTCTCCAGTCCCCTAATCATCTTTGTTGCTCTTCTCTGCACTCTTTCTAGAGTCTCCACATCTTTTTTACATCATGGCGACCAGAACTGAATGCAGTATTCCAAGTGTGGCCTTACCAAGGCATTATAAAGTGGTATTAACACTTCACGTGATCTTGATTCTATCCCTCTATTTATGCAGCCTAGAACTGTTGGCTTTTTTGACAGCTGCTGCACACTGCTGGCTCATATTTAAATGGTTGTCCACTAGGACTCCAAGATCCCTTTCACAGTTACTACTACTGAGCAAGCTATCACTTATATTGTACCTGTGCATTCCGTTTTTGTTGCCTAAATGTTATCTGTAAAATTAATCAAGGATACTTATTCACTTTAACAAAGGAAACAGATACATGTCTGCATTTTTAGACTCAATGTGACCTTCCACATAGAAATTAATGAGGTAGCATATATGCACAAAATTCTATCCGTACTTCAAAATACATGTAGCAATTTTGGGAGGGGACTATAGAGGTTAAAATCAAGATTTAAACATGCAGACAAAGATCACTACATAGATCTCAAATTTTGAATGATCTACTCATCTTATGGCTCCATTGTGATACATATATAAAAATATTTGTACATTCGAGAAGCTCATTTTTAAAATAAAAGGACAAGCTTTTCTCAATGTTATTATTTATGAAATGCCATGAACTAAGCAATGGTGCATAGAACATATCTAATGAAACACAAACATGTTTATGTGATGTATGCATTAGCAAATGTACAGTTACACAAACAAATATATAAAGATGGACCTGAAAACATTCAAGAAATTCAACTTAAGTAGCAATTGGAATCTATAAAGTATAAACCCAAATTGAAACACACGTTGTAGAAAATGCTCAGAATGTTTACTATATGTATATACAATGAAAATTTGTGAAAGAAACAAAAAGTTCTTCTAATATGAATCTGATATAAAAATAATTTGGGTCAGAATTTTTAAAATCCAAATTCATTCATATTTAAAGTAATGAACCAGGTAAGAACACATGAGATTATAAAGTAATGAACCAGGTAAGAACACATGGGATTATAGTTAACACATGAAGGGTGGGTACTCATGATGATCATGTACCACTTCTGAATCTGTTATTTCTTTGCAATATAATATATTGCAATATATTTCTTTTGCTGGTCATGAAGAATAAAAAGAAGGGTCTTCCATATTAGTAAATTAGTGTGTTTTTCAATTTCCTTAAACGTAACACCCATAAAAAGTCTGACTCACAGGCCTAAACTTGATTTTTTTCATTCATTTATTAAAAATGAAATATTAGTATTTAAGCCTGACTCTTATTTTGAAAAATGGTTAATGGACTACCACAATCCATTCTTTTTGGATAGGAACAGTTTGAAAGTATTATCCTTTACAGGTAAAAAAATATATGAATCAGAGCTAAAGTTTATCCTCAAGTAATGAGGCATAATTATATATAATGGCACCAATAGTGATCCTTTATTTACTTGTAGACTTTTTCCAATAGACACAGTCAAATTATGTCTAAGTTACACTACAGCAGATGCTAATAAAACTGTATACTTCTTTCTCTAAGTTCCTAACATAGTGATATACTTACTAGTTTTTAGTTAAATCCAAATGCATACAGTTCTTATGAGGAGATATATAGGAATTGCATGAGTGCAGGTGTTAACAGGATTCTATCCTATGTTTGCTGTCTATGGCATTAGGCAATTCTATAAAGAGTTCTGAAGCATCTTAAAGATTAATACCTTTGTTCCTACCATAAATCACAGCACATTTTATTAACAATCTATATGTATCTGACAGTGGACTTGGATCCATAGAGGTTTACACAATTTCAGTTTGTTTTCCTTGTATCTTTTTTAAAATGCAATTTATTAAATCTTTAGAATTTAAATCATTATTTTGTTTTTGTTATGCATTTTTATACTGTTTATTTTTGTAAAAGTTTGTAATGTTTTTGCTGCAAAAAGAAAAAAGGGTTTATGCAATAATAAATTCATTAGCTGATGAAATATGACAATACTTTTTTTTTTTTTTTTGCAAATACTAATCTCTACCCTTCTGAACATTAATTACAGGAGGGTCTACCATACAATTAATCCAGCCACTACATCACAAACTGAAGCAATAACTAAGTTTGGTTGAACACTAAAACACTAAAACAAAATACCTGGCAGAATGGAACACACTACGGTGTCTTCTGAACAGGGTTTCTTATGAGAAAACTTTCAATTAAGAACACACTATCAGTAAGACATATTGCAGAGTAATATATCAGTATTTGACTGAACTAATAATAGGAAAAATCCAACTCATTTTCCATGCTAAAAGGGCTAGGCCCATTGTAGAACACTGTCAACTTCCACACTATTTGGAGAGGGAAAACATCAACTTCAGCAAACTTAATCTTGAACAAAAGTTTGCAATTTTCAAGTTTCAAAACTCCATCCTCTAATTATTGAAAGAAAACTCTTCTCTTTGGTTCTAGATTTGTTTCTTTCATTAATCTTTGTGTGTGGCTTTCCTTATATACTCATATACACAGCTCCTTCTTTCTCTACTTCATCTAAAGATTTACACAGGTCTTTGCATCATGTTACCCACTCACCCCACCTCCAAATTTAACTACAAACTAGTTGGCGCAAAAGCTGCTTTCATGAATTCTTGTCAATGGTAGCTGGTCAATGAAAACAGTTTAAAAAATGTTGTGTGTGTTCCTGCTGGCAAGTGAACTGACTTGATGCCCATTCCGACTGACTTAGACGACCTAATTCTAAAGCCGTTTCTGGTCACTTCCTGCTGTTTGCCGGATGATGTAATAGTTGATTCTCCTACCGTGGCCCGGCTGTTGGTGCCCGGGTTCCCTCCCAGCCTGTAGTTGTTGTACGCCAGATGGCTGTATGGATTGTATCCCACAAACCCCGGTGTGCTTGGCATTTGCTGATGGAAACAAATGAGACAAAAACACGAATGAGAAATGAGTCTCAATGAGGAGAACACAGAAAAATGAAAATGGTTTGCAATACAGCATGCAAAAACAACCATAAATTTAAACAAGCAAAATGAGGTGTTACAGCAGCTAGATCCCTCTTCAGAGACAGTTAATTTTCATGAAACCTGCCAAGAAAACAGGATATTTTTCTTTAATAACTTGCCACTAGATTCTAGCTTCAAAGCTTCCAACATAAACACTGTTTTATCCCTAGCAATTAAAAGTTAAACAATGTAAAACCAATTTTAGAGGAAGCTAATTTGTACAACACATTTAAATACAATTACAAATAATATGATCTTAACATTTACTGTACAGGAAGGAAGCAGGGAAGTTTCTCTTCCATAGCAGTTAGAAAATAATTCTGTCCATGAATAGGTTTTGCTCCCTCTAAGCGTTAAGGATCTGATAAAAGGAATTCTCATGTTAAACATCTCAAAAAAGGAGAGATCTGACACAGAATAATCAATTAGACAATGACTCCAACAGACACACTAATTAGTATATGAAATCTCTAAGGTAGTATACTGTGCCACAAATGTCACACTGCACATAGGCCAGTAAATGTTTCAGTTTCTCTTGCGTCTGAGAGTCAATGTGGAACAATATTTGATACTGGCCTCAAGGTTAGAAAACTGTCCAATGAGAGATTTTTGAAGACTATGTTCAGAAAAAGTATGCTGATCATTAAAAATGGTTCCTACCTGTGGCCATCTAACGTTTTGCTTAAGTAGAAAACTCTTTCTTTTAAGTCATGAATATACCAAAAATAATTACATAATCAGAGTTCTTGTTTTGTCAATGGAAAATTAATGTCAATTTGAAATTTAAAGTCTTGGGGGTCATTCTTAGAAAAAATTGTGCCCAAACTGGTATACATGTATATCAGGCTCATGACAGTAGGGATTTTTTTGGTTGTATTAACAACTAAATGTATGTTTATAATTTCTACTGTTTCAAAAATCCATGACTACATTGCATTCTCTCTTAATATCCTAAACTCTCAGAATTTAAATGAAAGAAACTTCCTCTCTATTATTGTAATAATGTTCCCATTTATTTTGAAAAGCAAAATTAAAGATGCTTAAATGGCAATTCTTTATGCCATTAAAAGAGAGAAAGGTAGGCAAAAATGACTTCAAAACATTATTCTTCTCCTACCTGCCACCCATCCCACAGGATCATTGTAGCCATATTTTGTAGAACACCCCTGGAGAGCAAACTTCAGTTGTACGTTTAAAAAAAAATCTTCATGATTGTTGGCAAAATTATAAGTTAACCTGTAGCCTTAAAATATATAATAAAATCAATTATATTGCAATAAACATAGGGGATAGCTCCCCTAAGTAAGGACTTGTGAAGTGATGAATATGTAAAAATGTTTTAAAGGGACACTCAACATTATAAATTTTAATGCTTACAACCTTTTAAACTTGTGTAAAAAAATATTATTACCCAAGGTGAGTTAAAAGGATCAATCCAGAACTCAGGATGATGTACTTTGGTTTGACTTGTAGGAATGTATGTTAGAATCCTACCAGTTCTGCCCATACATAGATTTTTCTTATTTGCATAATTTTCTAAGTATATTCCTAAGAGAAAGCAACTGCATAAAATTCATTATTGCAGATACTGATCAACAGTTACTGATACATTATGTTCAAATAGGTAACTTAATGCCAGTGTACTGACACATTTTAGAAAGGCAAAAAATAAAATGACAGTATTTAATGGACAAAAAAAAGTTAAAATCAGGGGGCCAATAGTATCAAAAAATTTGGCATGAACAAAGCCTTACCTCTTTTTTTACATTTGTGACCATGTTAAAATGGGGCTTGATTGCCCAGTTATGCATTCTGTTTTGATACTGTTGAGTTCCTCCTCTCAAAGATGCCCTTTATTGGCTCTATTCAATAGCCCATATACATACAGGAATTATGTCTCATTAATTTACATTCCATTCTTCTCCTCCCATTTGACCCCACAACAGGGGTCCCCTCTGAGGTAGGTGGGGCTGAGAGATCGGGACTGATCCAATCAACAAGTGACATGTCCCAAAGATGTTTTTTCCCCAAAAGAGGCAACTGCTAAAGCTTCTTCAATTCCGTTCTTTGGAACTTAAGAAGATTCTTGAATGAGAAGCGAAACATCTTCAAGAAAAAACAAAATCCATTTCAAAAAAGCACCTTAGCCACTATGTCATGCTCTTTCTGTTGTATTAAGGATATTTCAACAAGGAATTGGAGTATTTAATATATACTTAATGAAAACCTCTTCCCAATTGATTTTTGACTAAAGCCAAAAATACATGTGTCTGTCTGTATCTACACACACACACACACCCACACCCCCACACAGCTGGGGCCATCTTTGCGGCTTCAGGTTTGCCATTAGATGGGAGGGGGAGGGAAATAGTTAAGTGGGGTTTTTCAGTCAAAACAAAAGGTTTTCCTGTGGGAACCAAGATCATTCCAACAGGTGGCTGGGTGAGGAGGAGCAAGTTAACCAAGCAACTGGCCAGCAACACTATTGGACGGTGTGTCTGATAACTTGCGGAGGGGGAAAAACATTCTTTAATTACGGGAACTTTCAGAGTCAGCTTTCACTAGTTGTGCCAATATGATATAGCCAATAAAACTGTTCTTTGAGGAATCTACCTGCCTTGGAGTTTTGCTTTCTATGGGTGCATTATTGGAATGCTAACTTTGGTACATGTAGTAGCTTATTTTGAGAACATTTGGCCATGATGTCCAAGGAATCAATACTTCCACTAAAAAGGCCATTATTTCTGCTTGAATTCTATGCAGGTGCCATCCAAATATGAGGCTGACTCCTCTTGAACTTAGCTTCATTTAATTATGTTACATGGAATAATCAAACGTATTCTCCTGATTACAGATGGTTGATACTTTGTTTTGCTGCTGAAGCCAATGAGTATGTTGTCTTTGTATAGCATACACAGAAAACCAGAAACAACTTTCAAAATAGCTATGTGAACACTTCAAAAAATATAATTACTTTTTAACAATTTAATATTTTTTTTGCTAATGTGACAAAACACATCTGTCATCATCCTATCATTTATGTTTATTTAAACTTAATTTGATGTTTCAGATATAGTCAGATCTTTTGAATTTCCTTATAGCCTGTGGCATTCATGTTATATTCCATAATTATGAATAACAAATTATTTCTAAGGTCAAAAAGACCACATTTTTAAATTTATCAAAAAATTACTGAAAGTTATGACATGAGTATTTTATCTGTTCCTTTTATTTTGTAAGAGTTATATTTTATATTTGCAGTGGTCAGCATAATACTGAATTTTCCAGAATCTGCAGCTGTGCTTAAGGGTTGTTTCCATATCTAAATATTTAGTTTCATGTCATATTATTTCCCATTCTGCTGCACTCTTTATTCTTATATATGCCACCCTGACTTGCCTTAAACCACATATGTAAAAACTATGAAAGAAGCTATAAATTTGCAAATAAGGGTAAATATGCTATGGTAAATGCTATGTGGATAACAAACTGTTAATAATAGAGCAACCTATTGATACAAATATGATGCTGATGGGTGAGCAAAAAAAGAGGGAAGAATAAAGATCATTGGATCAAGGAGAAAAATATTTATAAAAAGAATTGTTGACACTAAGCTTTTTCTCAGGGTCACCTAATTTGTTGACACATTATTGAGCTAAATGTTATTTGAAACAGCGAATATTGGAAAAAAAAGAAGCGTGGGAAATAGGAATTATACAAAACATAACTGAATCAAAGAAACTGAAGACATAAATCAAGGATGAGACTCTGGTTTAGAATACAAATCTATTATGAAAATGAGCCTCAGCAATAAGCACCTTGTTGCTTTCAATAACTAACAATTTATTACTATATTTGACTAAATAAACTATTTCTTTAAAAAAGGAAGATAACTGAAATCTAATTTGTTCATAAGCAGTTAGTACAAACCAAAAGTTGTTTGGTTTCAGATTTACTTAATCTCAAAGTAAAAACTTCTGTTTTTCTTCAAAGATCAGGCTAGGGAATGGGGAGAAGCACACAGCGAACTGACATATAGTTCGGTTTTATGTTCAGATCAGATATCTGTGTAACATGCTACCTTTTTTGAAACTTCAACAGAAATCGAGAATATCTATATTAAAAACAATTCCCCTATAAAATATATTAATTGCTATATCATACTGTAATATTCAATGAAAAAATGGAAATAATTTATAGATATTAAAACATACAATGAGGTACATATACTGGATTTTTTTTTGTAAGCACAACATTGCAGGAAAGATGAGTGCATGGTTAGCTAACTGTTTTTATGATATTAACAATCTTGGAATCACATAATTTCTTGTGTCAACTATTTCCTTTTACTGGCTGGATTTGTAGCCCACAGGTTTGGACAAAACGTTTTCCTCCCAATTGAATAGGAGGAAATATACCAAGAGTAGGAACAAAGAATATCAAATTACTTTGTAAGTCAAATAATGTGTTAGGTCACATAAAGTTTCAACAACTGCTCTAATGGCTGCTATTCTCTCTGGCTGAGTAGAACATTCTACATTTAGTATACAACACATTAACAATTATTACTCTAATCCTAGAGCCATATTTATTAAACTAGATCATCTTCAACTAAGCCAAATGAAAAATGCTTTCAATACATTTGAAAATCATGAAACTTAAATCTTTGATCCATATATTTCATATGTATAATGTAACATTTGAGAACTCATGTGCAAGTGTCCTTGCAGCATACACCCACATATCCAAAGGGATGAAATGCTCAGAGGGCTTTTTCATATTTAGAAAACATGCCTTAAGAAATAAAGTGGTTAAGCACAAAACATTTTTCATGCTATTTATATTAATAGAATTCAGTTTATTTCTTCAACTTTTCGTATTTAAGATATCTATATTACACTTTTAAACAAGCTTTTGAGGACATATATTACCCTTTTAAAATACAAAATACAGCAACATAACATGCATTTTTTTACAGCTGTAACAAAGTCAAGTGAAATCTTTATTCATCAATACACCTGCAAATAAAACACAAGAATCACAATTAATTAGCATAAAAATAAAAATATGGTTATTTTAAACTATCTTAAAAGAGTTAGAATTAATACTACAGTCTACTGTGCAGACTATAGAACAGTACTTGCTGTAGTCAAGAAAATAAATCAGATTGATTCAATAACATCTTCTTGATAAACAAATAAAAGTAAAGAGTGGAAATAATTCCTGGTAACACTTGCATAGAGAAGGCAATAAAGATTAACAAGTTCCATTGATTTAATTATTTCACTGCACAGAAACAGTCTCTGTTTGAAGATGATTTTGTGATATCTTCTTTCAATAATGGCTCTATGGAGAGCACTGAATCTAGCTAATTCTAGCTTTGAATTTTCAGATGGTTCTGTGGCTGGAATATCTAGCTGGTTGGAGAAGATTGCCCAGTGGCTCAAGGAAGTATTTTTACTTCCCTCTTTGAGTGAGTCTGTTTTTCCTGCGTATGCAGCAATTTGAAATGATTTTCCCAAAGCGATGCAGGAATAAAGGATGATACTTCATAAATCAGTGGAAGCAGATTGAAGACCTAGAATAGAGCTGAATTCTTAGAACAAGTACCGGAGATTAGTTGGTTCCAATACTGTATCAAGGCCTGCTTCTTCTTTGCTTGTTTATATTTTCCCTTTAAAAGGGACAGATCCTAAGTTGCTTAGGAGAGAGGATGCTTTTTATATTCCTTAAAACAGGAAATTCGTTGCTTTCTGGCTGCATGGCAATCACTATCAAATCAAGGTTGTATAAAGGAGTTCTGGTGCCTGTTAGTGCCAGATGGATGTGTAGAGAGAATTGGCGGAAGAAGTTGAACTACGGTAGCTGTATATAAGACGGCAAAGTCTAATCAGTGGACCTGTCATCCAGAATAGTTGTATGTAGCTGAAGTGGAATTGAAGTACCACATTGATAGAGAGCATTTGGATTTCCTTGTCTGACCTGTTTATTTATTTGTAGCCTGGTAACTTTTTTTACAAGTACCTCAAGGCAGTAAGAACATATTAAACACTTTTCTCCTCCTGTTTTCTCCACAACAACCCTGTGAGATCAGTTGGAGTGACAGCGTGTGATTGGCTAAAGGTCACCCAGCTGGCTTTCATGGCTAAGGCAGGATTTGAATTAACAGTTTCCCACTTTCTAGTTAACCATCCAAACTGTCTTTTTGTTCATATTTGTCCTTTGGGGATATCTTTAGACAGAATGGGATAAGTATTCAGAAAAAGGCCAACAAATAGCTTCAGAAAGGACAATGTTCATTCTCAGGATAGCTGTCAATATGAAATAAGAGAACTGAGGAAGATACATTTCTTGATGTTGGAGTATATTCAAGCAAGGAGGGCCTTGTTCCTGCCAAAATCAGTAATAGTGCTATTGAAAATTTGCAGGTACAGCTTATAAAATGTCTACAAGATCTGAAAACCCCTTAAGTCTTCATTGTAGTTTTTGGATTCTCTAATTAACCTGGAGGGGTGGTGGTCTGCAAATTAAATGGAATTTTGGAGACTGATCATCAATTTGGGCCTAGTCTGGCATTGAAGTCTCCTGAAATGATATGGGCAGTGGAAAAGTGTAACTGAATACCTCTAATATAATTTTTCACTTTTCCCCAAATTTCAAAAACTCATGGTGAAGGGATGTTTGGAAATATATAGAAGTTAATGAGAAGCAATTTCTTTCCAGTAAAGTTGAGAATAGTTATTTGTATAAGGTTGTAAGATGGGTCTATTGACATAACCTTAGTATTTAGAGTGGTTGAAATATGGATGTTCACACTAGCATGATGTCTTCCTCAACCAATGCTAGGAACTGCTGAGAGTAATAATGATTTATATCACAAATAGAGATCATTTGTTGACCAAACAGAATCAATTAGAGGTCTGGCTATTTTACATGTTGCCACTAGAGATTCTCTCAAATTGTCCAGTCTTCAATAATATTAACTTGTTCTGAATCTGAAAGAGTTAATTCTATATATATTTTTCCCTAAAACGTAATCTGTGCACTGTCTAGCTGTAGGTAAAACTGTCTTTGCATAGGCGATAATCTCTTTGGGGAGGGGAGGGGAGAGAATGAAAGTGTCCTTGAGGTTATCTGAAGTCCAGCGGTCACATTTATTCTTTAAACTGGCAATACTCCCTCAGCCAGATTCGCTCAGGAGTGGACCAAGTTCATCTGAGCACAACACATGTTTTAGAAAGACTGCAAAAGTATGAAAAAAAGACCTCATTTTAAACAAAATATTGGAATTGTGATCTGCATAAAGGTAAGTAAAACTTGCTCTCAGCTTTTGCTAGATGGAAACCTCTCAGCCTGCTGTAAATTAATCAGTTACTTTTTGCAGGATGTAACGGGATTAAAGATAATTGCTCTTTGTTCCCCGGTGAACTTTTTATTCTATTATTTAATATTTGTAAGATGATTTGTTTAGGCTGTGGATGGTATTACAATTTAAATTTTTCTCTCTTTTATCAGAGACTTGTTTCTTTCTCTTTCCCACAGGAGTAATCAGCTCTCTGACTGTTGCTTTCTCCTTTCCTTGAGGTAAGGTTGCCCATGTTTTCCCTCCTGGCTGTTTTTTGGAACACTTGGGTTAGAAAATCTGTGCTTAGCAGGATTGTTTTACAAAAATCTCTTTTAGGGAGTTCACTTTGATTTTAATTGTGGACAACATGTCAAAGACTGAAAACACTGCTTTGTTGGGTTAGAAAGTTAGTTACATTTTCATTCTTTAAGTTTATCAGGTTAATATTCACATTCTCATCCTGTAATAACTGCACAGCTGCAGAGCACATTGCAGCATGTGTTCGAAGGGGGGAGAGTTCTCTTCCATTGAGGAGGAGAGATTTTTAAGCTGTTGACTTTTGAACTCTGCTTGTAAATCCCATTCTAAAATATCATATCCAATTGAGGGGTTTGAGGGAGTAAGAATACTTACACGAGTTGGCTTCCTTTTCTTTTTAGCTTTCTGCTGTTTTTTGCGCTTGGAAGCAGCTTGTGTAGCAGAATGTGTAGGATGTTTCTTCTTACTTTTCCCCATGATGGTTAGGAATGTCCTGGAGTTTTCTCAACTCTTTCTAAGTACTGAGGCTTCCAAAAAGCAGCGGAAGGTGGTATTTAACACAATAATTTTAAAGTGATAAGAAATAAAAATATAGTGATAAAGAAATACTTTTCCGGAGAAGCAAGTTACAGTAGTTGCTGCCTCTCCGCCATCTTAGCTCCTCCTCCTCTAATTGTCTCTCTATATTTGGGGTGGAAACCAAATTAAAATCCCATAGCACAGAAAAAAATATTTCAATTGAGCAACAAAATAAGGCAAAAGGCAAAGGTGAATTAATTTTATTTATTTGCTGGTAGAAATCTCTAAAATATTTAGTTAAGCGTATCTAGGAAAGACTCTGTAAAAAAAAAAGCCCTTCTTTTTAGTCACTTACTTCGCATTTCTAAACCGCCCCCTCTCCCAAAAAGGGATTTACTAATTTTATAACAGTAGTGTGGTAAGAGTTCAAATAGATAGCAAACCAATAGTATGTATATCCAGAGAAAAATATTATGTGATTAGTTTGTTAAACTATTCAATAGGGGTAGCAATAAAATATACATTTTAATATTTCTTAAATAATACCTTCCCTATTTGTTTCTTATGATCTTTAAGTGTTGTTTATTATGATTTATGACCATTACTTTCTGGTTATATGTACACTGTGAGCTTATGTACTAGAGAAAAATTCCTTGTGTGTCTAATCACACTTGGCCAATAAAGAACTCCATTCTATAATTCTATAGTAATTTATCTCTATAGACAAATAAATTACATGGGACCTGCAGACTGTCTTATCAAAAATAAACAAAACCAAGATCACTCTCTTTCACATGAACTTTCCTGTACAATTCAAGTCCATCAAAAAGATCAATCTGGGTGCTTCTCAAAAACCCAAGCAGAAAGTGATTGAAAGAGGAAGATCACGGAGATCTTCTTCTGAGATATCTCCTAAAGTCTGTAAATGTTACAGGATTAGAATCCTCAGCATTAGAATATTTCAACTGCTCGGTAATACTATCTACTGGTTCACTATTCTTGATCCAAAGAATAGAAATCATGCAAGCAATAGGAAAGTTTGAACAATAAATCATTGGCAAGATGCTAAATTTTCTGAGGCTGGAGCATTAATAACATGATACAGGTAGTCATCAGCTCATGACCACAATTGAGCCCAAAATTTATGTTGCTAAGTGAGGCATTTGTTAAGCCAATGTTGCTCTATTTTATAACCTTTCTTGCCAAAATTGTTAAGTGAATCACTGCAGTTACTAAATTAGTAACATGGTTAAGTGAATCTGGCTTGCCCATTGATTTTGCTTATGGGAAGGTCACAACTGGGATCACATGACCATGGGACACC
This sequence comes from Natrix helvetica, assembly GCF_964273705.1. NCBI lineage: Eukaryota > Metazoa > Chordata > Lepidosauria > Squamata > Natricidae > Natrix > Natrix helvetica. The sequence continues at coordinate 47,483,528 of NC_138554.1, read as the reverse complement.
ATCACAAATGAGTCAGTTGCTAAGAATCTGAATTTAATCATGTGATCATGGGGATGTTGCAATACTGGTAAGGATGAAAAGTGGTCATAAATCACTTTTTAGTGCCATTGTAACTTCAAACAGTCACTAAATGAACTGTTGTAAGTTAAAGGCTACTTGTACTTGGGTGAACTATAATTTTAACATAGTAGCAGGGAAATACACTGCATAAGATTCTTGTCCTAATATCTGGCATCAAGGATATGCTTCTGTTCTACTGAGTTTTTTTTAAAACTAGTCTAAAACATGCAGAAAAAGAATCAGGTGACAAATGCATACATCATTACTCAAGAAGGCTGCTTTAGAAACAGGTGAAAATCAAATTGGCAAACATCATTTAAATGTATCTCACAATTTCTCCTTTCCATTCATCCCAGAGATAGCTACAAACAAGAGATTTCTTAAGCCCAGATTTAATTGTAGCTTTCCATTTTTCAAGTTATTTGTTTTATCATCTTTTCACCAGTGTATGCATCACAAATTTGAACATTTTTACTCAAAAAAATTATTTTATATTATTTTTTTAAAACAGAACATTTCAACTAAAGACTGAAAACTTTATATACCATTTTGTACAGTGTTTTCTGTTTTTATCTAATGGTTATAAAACATTTTTCTTCTTTACAAATCTACTTCTCAGCCTTTAGAAATAAATGCAAGATAAAAGTAACACATTAGAAAAAAAACTATCCCATTATTAGCAATACACATGCTTCCATTTAGCATATTATAAAGCATATTATAAAGACAATATCTGTTTTTTGGTTTCCAATGATGTATAGCCACGCTTTTTACAATATATTTATATTTAAGATTTTTTACAGATATATCAACATTGTTCATTTTAATCAAAAGTATAACCTCTGTAAAGACTAAAATTAAAAGTATTTCTAAAATTAAACATTAAAGACCAGATCAAATGGAATTATGTCCTAAGATAGAAACTTGAATTCTGTACAGATGGAAACATCAAATCTGCATATTTGGAACGCTGACACTTTATTTTTTTTAAAAAAGGCCAAAAACATCTTGGTATTGATTTCAGGAAAAGTTTAATCTTACTGGGTGATAGGATCCATAAAATGTCTCACCTGTATTGCCTCTGTGGGGCAAAAATGAAATCAGGAATCAGAGTTTGCAAAATAAGGAAAAACACTTCCATACTTACGGTTGTGGGGGCTGGGGTGGGTGGTGGAGCATAAGATGGCCGTTCTGTTTTAAAAAGAAGTGGGGAAAATGACTATGTAGAGGACTATAACACAGGGACATCAAATTAAGTTTTGTACAGCAAATCAAAATAGACTTATCCCGCTTGTATCTTTTCTCATGTAACTGGACATGTTTAGTCTTTACACAAGGTATGATTTATTTTCCTTTGCCCTATGTGCCTCTGAGGCAGAAAGATTCTAAACCTCTGTCTTTATTCTCCATTTAACAGATAGTAAAACTTTAATGTGCAAATAATTTTGTACAAGTGTCTGTCCACAACAGTACTGTTCAATTTTTATTTTGATTAATATTTTGCAAAAGCTCTCATAGAACTTAAACTTGAAGGAAGACTGCAAAAAAAAGGTTTGTTAAATCTAGGATTAATTAAATGGTGGTCAACATCAAGGTCCACATGAAGGGATCCTAACACAATACAGGGATTTCAGAAAAAGGATGGCATGGATATAACAATGTTTAGAAATGACTAAGTCTGAAATCTATTTTGATGTCTAGTCAACCCATTATACTGGTTTGAATACAGACTTTGATATGCATACAATAGATCAAATGAAAATCAATGACTGAAATAACAACTTTACATTTGACTTCATAAGTTATTTATTGCCATTATTTAGTTATTACATCAGCTTATTCTTTGTCTTTAAATTTACTAAATATGCCATCAGCATTATGATCATCCTTATGCATGTGGGGAATCACAGAGCTAGCTGTGTATTTGACATCTAAAACTAAACCACATACATTCTAATCTTATTTAGAAATAATAGGCTCAAATTCAGGTAGCCCTTGACTAATGACCACCATTGAGTCCAAAATTTATGTTGCTAAGTGAGACGTTTGTTAAATGAACTTTTTCCCATTTCACGACTTTTATTGGCACAGTTGTTAAGTGAATCTTGCTTCCCTATTGACTGCAAAAGGTGACATGATCCCGACACACTGTAACCATCATAAGTATGAACAGCTGCCAAGCATTCAAATTTTGATCACATGACCATTGGGATGTTCCAAAAATCGTGAGTATGAAAAATGATCATAATTCATTTTTTTCCCCAGTTCAGTTGTAACTTTGAATAGTCACTAAATGAATTGTTGAAAATTTAGGACTACTTGTATAGCCTTAACAATGGCTTACTGAAACTTGGTTTGCTGAATAGCCCATAAAAATTAATTTCACATACTAACTGCCTTTGGCAAGATGGATGGCCTACAAGTTTGATAAATAAAAACAATCCCAAAATATAATACTTAAAGTCACACAATATACAGGTAGCCCTCGACTTTCAAACAAAATTGAGGCCAACATTTCCATTGTTAAATAATAGTTAAGTAAGTTTTGCCCCATTTTATGATCTTTCTTGCCACAATTGTTAAGTAAATCATTGCAGTTGTTAAGTGAATCTGGCTTCCCCATTGACTTGGCTTGTCAGAAGTTACTGTGACCTTGGGAAACTGCTACCATGATAAATATACGCTAGTTGCCAAGTGTATGAATTTTTATCACATGACTATGGGAGCTGAAATGGTTGCGTGAAAAATGACCATAAGTCACTTTTTTCAGTGCTGTTATAACCTTGAACAGTCACTAAATGAATGGTTGTAAGTTGAGGACTACCTGTATTAACACAAAACTAAAGAAGCCACATTACAGCGTATTGTGATATGTTGAACACATATGTGTTAAATGGAGCTTATTCTTTTATAAGTTTGCCCACAGGTACTGTATAACCTGTTGAACTATCGAATAAAAAATTCTGTATCATTTCAAATGTGAATACTATAGATTAAACTAAGAAAAAATACAGCTTAACTTACTTGACATTTTGGTAGGTAAAAGTTTCAACCAGAGGAAATTAGATCTGAAAAACAGCAATAACAAAATGCTGTAAAATAAAGTCTATCTCAGTCTATTATACGGTTGGTCCAGTGCAGTTCATTAAAACTTTTACACTTAAAATACATAAATTGAAGAGAATACATAAACACAATCACTCCTTTACTGAATTATAATTTTAAACAACGGTAAACTTATTTGTAGTTTCTGAGCTCTGAAGTATATGAATAATTTACTAATTTAGTAAAGAAATATATAAAAAATCTTATTTCTCAGAAAATTAGAAGCATCTTATAAAAATGAATATGGTGAGACAATATTACTGATGTTCAAGTCCAGCTTGTAGTTCACTTTTTTCACTACTAGTATGATAATGGCCAATTTGGATCACAGAAGTATTCTGTTAGGTATTGTTAGTCATTTTAGTATATATGAAGAAATGGAGATATGGAAATATACAAATAGCACAATGTAAGTTGTATTTTACACCAATCATTATCCATAAGTCATACCGCTTTTATTCTCTTGGTCATTCTGTGATGTTAGTATTTGGGTGAAACCTAAATTAAGGGGATGCTGAAAGGAGATCAGTGTTTACTGTTTAGGGCACTAAAAGATGAAGTGAGATCAGTGAAGTGGTTATTATCTAGTCAAAAAGCTATAGGATTGAATATTTACAGAAATACGGCAAGCACCCGAAGACTATGCAAAGGTTCTAACCAAACAGTGCCAAAAAATCTGAAGAATGACACAATAATCAATTGATTATTGGAAGAGATTATATACCAATATGAAAGAAAGAAGTTTTAATTGATTATGCTATCACAGTATCCAAAATTTCACATGCTAGCAAAATAATGCTTAGAATAACCCAACATAGATTAGAATCCTTCATGGAAAGGGAAATCTAATATGGTTTCAAAAAAGGCTGAATAACAAGAAACATTAAGCTAATGCATGCTGGATAATTGAAAAGCCAAACAATACCAAACAAAATTTGTGATTTGTTTGAAATGTTTGACTGTATTGACCATGACAGGGTGTGGAATGTTGTTAAATGAATGGGAATACCAGAATATATATTGTGGGAAGCTGGATTGGAAGATCATGAGTATGGTATTAAATTTGGAGGAAGGAACATCAATACTTTATACTATGTTGATAACATTACTGTGATAGGTGGAAATGCAAATGAACTGCAAACTCTTAATAATGAAAATCAGAATAAAAATAGGCTGTTAGATATTTTAGATACTGGGGATGGTACAGATGTAAATGAAGAAAGATGAAAATACTAATGTCATTTGCTTATGGAGAAGCTGTGCAACTTCTTTAGTAACTGTGTGAAGACCTCAATAATAAACAATTATTGGAAGAATGAAATGATAACAAGAATGAATGTGAAATCTAATGTAATACTTGGACGAGTGTGCCTGGGTAGGTTGTCAGAATGCTTTTGGTGACAAGTTCAATGCAATTTCAGCAATTACATATATCAGAAAGGAGCATATGCTCACAAACTTTTTTAAAAGGTATATGTCAAAGGAAATACATTTGAATTATGGAATAATTTTCAGTTTTTATTAATATATTTGAATGTTGGTTGATGAGTATGATAGAAATGGTTAGCAAATTGTTCAACACTAATAGAGAGTAAAGAAATGATTGTACTGCCTTGTTTAATATATTTATAGATTTAATAATGCTTATATTAGAAGTTTTATTATTTATTTAATTTGCCCAATTCCACCAACTCTATTGGATATAAGCACAAATGTGTACATACTTTTCTATGCAGATGATGCTACATTATTTATTAAGAAATTCAATAAACTTGCAGCAAAAGATCTTAAAGAATATGTGTAAAAATCTGTATTCTATTAAAACTCCCACTTCTATCTTTAACTTGGCAAAACAGTGCAGCATAGGGCAACAATTTTTGAATCAAGATATTTTAAATGAACTAATAAACAGAAAGTGTCCAAAATGTGGGACCCATGATACCCATGGAATTGAGATTTGATAAATTTTGTGAAATCTTTTATTACATCAAAATTATGTTATCAGGCCATAAAGTGTCATAAGTTTTTTTTCTGTGCTATGCAGTTTAACATGGGCTATTTTCATAGCAAATATATATCTGGATGTATTCCAACTTTTTGAAGGCAATCTATTAGAAGTTCTGTCGTTGTCATCTGAAAGGATGACTCAATGGGTTACGGATTGTCTAGTTAATCTATCAAAGGCAAAACAATCTTGCATTTAACTAGGAAAATAGACTGAACTGTAACTTATATATAAATGGCAAAAATACTAATGCATTTGTGTACTTTGTATGTTTTCTAAAGATGGGGAAATGCAGGGAGAAATTTTAAGTTGAGCAAAATATAGAAACATGGAGGGTAATATATGTCATTGTTGTGTATATGATTGTGCTTTTACTCGTTTTGTTAGACTTGGACATATTAGTAGAAATTAAGGGCAGCGGAAATGTGGGATTCTTAAAGGGTAAGATGACATAGTATAAGGAATGCATGAGAGATGGAGGGCTGTGAATAACAGGTAGAAAGCGTGTAAAATGGTTTGGTCCTCTAGAAAGAAATAACATCATACACAATATAAACAAAAGAAGCAGAGTGAATAAGTCATGAGGAAAGGAAAGACCAGGAAAGTTGTGATTAAACTTGATAAGATTTTAAGAGAGGGAAGTGATAAGCTTGAAAAATAAAAGGTTATGCATGAAGTTGTATATACTGACATAATAGGATAGGAGATGGTTGATGTAAACTAATTTTAACAATGTTTCTTTTTCAATTTATTTTTACTTTTTCTGCTCCATGCATAATGCTGTTTAATTTGGAAGAAACAGTATAACGTTGGTATATAGTATTTTCCTCCAATTCCATAGTTAGTCTTAAGAATAAAATGTTTATTCACTGGGTTTTTTTACTCTCTTCTCTCATTTTTTGGTATTTACATGCTACTCATGGCAAGGATCTGGCCTTTTAGGTTTCACAAATTATAATGAATTTGGATAACCCTGAAACTTCATTAACTTGATTCGCCAAACCTACTTAAAAATGCTACTGAATAAACCTACCTATGATGTTTACACATTGTAATATCTAGACATACGGAATACATTAAACCACAACCAAGCCAACTACATTTTGGCTTAGGTCATACCATCTATGCCATATACTTTAATACACTTTATAGTTTAGAATACCATAAAAAAAGGTATGTAGCAGAAATAAGATTTGATGGTCTTCAATACTAGTTACACTTCATCTTCATTGTTTTTTATTCGTCACAGATGCTACCTGTTGAAACCTCCATGTGTATCCTGGTTCCTTTGGCTTACTGGCATAGGATAAAAAAAAAGGTAACTCTTAAAAACTTTTCAAAACGAGTTAAAGGTACCCAAGATGCGTTTTGCTCCATTATACTAGTAACCTTTGCCATACCTATAACTTAAAAGCATTATACTGTCAACGGGAAACCGAAGATATGATCGTTCGCAGTCCACTACCCGCTTATGCCCGGTATTGATCTGAATCAATACCGCAAGAAGCAAAAAATAAAAGGTAAGGCTAAAGGTTATATCTCAGTCTCCAAAACCAAGGGCTCTGACGTTAAACCGTCGTTTTTACAGAACACAACAGAATCCCCCCTCCCCCCACCACACCCGCCCCTGCATTTGTTCTTCATCTCGACTGGCAGAAGGAAGCAAAGAGTTAAGAAGAAACATTTTCACACGATTACTGCAGTGGGAAGGCCGTCGGTTAAGTGGGGCGTGGGGAGATTTCCGCCTCTCACGCCGTTCTCTTTAAACGGGTTGAGTCCGGCCTCTGCAGACTCACCAGTTTCTCGTCAGACCTCACGGCCTCTTTCTCTCCTTTCCTCGCAGGCCCAAAAGGAACCAGGTAGATTACAGATCGCGGCTTCCGTTTCCGCTTCGGCATATTCCACACAATTCTTCGGATATGCAGGTTGCCTCAGACCTTCATGCTACATTTAAATATATGTATATACGTTTCCCTCCCAGTAAAAAAGAGTTGGATTTTTCGTGTAGCCTTAGCCCCTTATCCATGTCCTTTTATTTAAAGGGTCTGGGTTCACATTCCAACGAAACTGCGAATTCATACGACAACTCCCTCTGCAGGCAGGCACATCTTTGCTGGAAAAAGGGGAGCAGGAGAAACGCGTTTGCGCGTCAGTTCACGTGGAGGCGAGATGACGCTTGGGGGGGGGATTAAATCTCCGGAAGTCAATTTATTTGCTATATACCTCCGTGGTTAACATCAGCTATAGAGCCATCAACAAAGCTGGCTCAACATTTATAACATACATCTTAAAGTTGGCTTAATAAAATGAACTCAAGCAACAATTACAAACTGATGATGACATGTTATCCTCCTTTGGTTATCAAAAATCATTCAGTTTATAGTACAGGTTGTTTCCCGACTTACAACAGTTCACTGGAAAAAGTGACTTATGACCGTTTTTCACACTTATGACCATCGCAGCATCCCAATTATCATGCAATTTACATTTGGATGCTTGGTAATTGGTTCACATTTATGACGGTTGCAGTGTCCTGTGATCATGTGATCACCATTTGTGACCTGACAAGCAGTCTGGGGAAGCCAGATTCACATAACAACTGTGTTACTAATTTAACAACTGCAGTGATTCACTTAACAACTGTGGCAAGAAAAGTCGTAAAATGGGGCAAAACTTAACAAATGTCTCATAGCAGCATAAATGTTGGGCTCAATTGTGGTCGTAAATTGAGGTCTACCTATATAGAAGTTACAGAATGTGGAGTAGCCTGTTTAACAATCTGGATGCATCCACCAAAAAGTAGCATCTGTAAAACAGCCCCATTCATCTGTGGAATTAGCTTCTGTGGAAACTTTTGGCTGTGAACTCAAATTAGTCCTTCCCTTTCTGGTTTGCAATATTGACAATAAGCAACATTCTCTCTGGTCAGTGCCCAGATTCAGAAATGCAGAAATCATAAATTATATCTGCCTATTACAGAGGCTATTACTGCGCACGCACGCGCATGCACACACACATGGAGGGGAGGAAGAGGGAGGGAGGGAGACAGGGAGAGAGAGGGAGGGAGGGGCAGTAGCCTCCAAGATATTGAGTGGAGAGAGGTATATTGTGGACTGAAGGGGGCATGGTTTCGTGTACTGCCAGCATCCCGCAGATGGGGCTTCACTTGTTTGCATGGACCGTTTTCTGGCATGCAGTGGACCGGAGCTGGTCCATGGATAAGGGATGGTGACCCCTGATTTAAGGGATTAGATCTGGTGGACATAGTGCTACTTGAAGGAAACCTATGGCTAACTTAGACAGCATATTAAAAAGCAGAGACATGACCTGCCAACAAAGATCTGTATGGTCGAAACTATGGTTTCTCAGTCGTAAGGTATGGTTATGAGAGTTGGACCATAAAGAAGGTTGAGTGCTAAAGAATTGTGCTTTCGAATTCTAGTGTTGGAGAAGACTCTTGTGAGTCCCTTGGACTGCACGGAGATCAAATCAGTCAATCTTAAAGGAAATCAAGCCAGACTGTTGTTTGGAAAGGCAGATAATGAAGCTGAAGCTGGAATACTTTGGCCACCAAGTGAGAAGGAAGGGAAAGACCTGATGTTGGGAAAGGTTGAAGGTAAAAGGTGAAGGAGTCAGCAGAAGATGAGATGATTTGATACTGTCATCAATCTAGTGGGCATAGGTTTGGACAAATTCTGGGAGACAGTGAAAGACAGGGGGCCTAGCATGCTGTGGTTCATGGGGCCCTGGAGTAAATTTAAGAGTACAAAACAACATGAAACATTTTCATAAATTAATAAAAGTGAAACGATGGTGCTGGGACGACAAGAAATGAAAGGAAATGTACCATTAAATATAGTTAGAGAAGATAAATTCTAATTTTGGGGCAGAAAAACAACATGTTTAAGTGTAAGATGGTGTTGCCTTTGTTAGGGAGCATAAACTGTATCCCCATATTTGATCACATGTGTTTGCTTGATTTTACTTTAGCTTGTTGTGGATGAATTTTTGTAAGCTATTGTTTACTGTGTATGCAATTTTGGCCAAATATGATTTATTCAGTGAACCTAGTGCCATGCTATGGTTTCGTTTATCCTATTGAGCAATGGTTTGTAGAAAAAATATAACTTCCTCAGCTCACATACAATGCTAAGCCATATCACCTAGTTTATAAGCTGCAATGGCATGGGATAAGTGGTACTGTAGGGTTGGTCTTCGAACTTGCAGCCATTGTAGAATCCCCATGGTCATGGCATTTGTGATCTCGGCACTTGGCACTTGGTCCACTCTTGTGGTGGTTGCAACATCCTTTGCTCACCTGATTGCCATTTGGGACCTTTTCTTCCAACTTCCCACAAGCAAAGTGGGGAAACTGGCAGGGAAGGTTGCAAGTCACCCCTGCCACTTTTTGTCCTGGAGATTCATGCAAGATCCCACACCCTGCCGGACTGCACTCATACAATATTGCAGCATCTCTCCCACGTTTGCATGCATTTTTGCAGCATAGCAGCAACCCTTTTCCAGCCCACAAATAGTCATATGGCACCATTCCCAGGTCATTCCTTCTTGCTGCAGCACCCCCACACCACCTCACCCATAGTATTTACTTTGTTTCGCTTGTGGGTATCCAGGTGGATGTCACAAATCTTGGTCACATGAGGTCCTTCCTTAACAATCCATGATACTTGCTTAATGGAAGCAAGGGACCCCTGGGATTGCTGCTGCTAAGTGATGTAGTCATGTGACATTGCATTTTGCAACAATATTAGTTAATGTTGGAAATTCTGGTCCCAATTACTGTTATTATGTGAGGACTACCTGTATCATGTCTTAGAAAAGAAGTATCAAATACTTTAAACAGGGAGTAAGAGTGTGTTACTTAAGAATAAGAGAGTTTTAAGTCTATCATGTCCATTAAAATATGCCTTTGAGTCAGTTCTTGATTCCTAGTGACTGCTTGGACTGGTCCCTGCAGTTCTCTTGGTAAGGGTTTTTTTTGTGTGTGTGTGTGTGAAGTGGTTTGCTATTTCCTCCTTCTTAGGGCTGGGAGAGTTCAGGCAGCCGAGTAATAAATCCTCTGAATAAATAAGAGAATACTACTCACTCTCAGTGACTCTGGGTGGCCTACAAACAATTAAAAAAACAATATAAAAGAACAAAACAATAGCCCTCTGGTGACAACAAGCACTTGATGGGCTCCATCCTACTCTGGGGGCTGCAGGGCTGTTGGTAGAACTAGGTCTTCAGGGCCTTGCAAAAGGCTGTCAAAGTGAGGACCAGTCTAATCTCTGTAGGAATGGTGTTCCAAAGGGAGGGAGCTACCATGGAGAAGGCCATTCTTCTTGGTCCTGACTCTGCCAGATATACCTCCTTAGGAGACGGGACCTGTAACATTCCCTGTCTCCCTGTTCTACTGGTGGTAAGGGAAGTCACAGGGGGAGGTGGGGTCTTATCTCAGTCCATTAATCACCTCCAATTTAACATGTTCTCATCAGGGCCTGAGCCAAAAGGCTAAAAGGGTGGGTGCAGATCTCACTTTGGAGGTGGCACAATGTTCTAGAGCAGTGTTTCTCAAACTTGGCGACTTTAAGTCCTGTGGACTTCAACTCCCAGAATCCCCCAGCCAGCATAGCTGGCTGGGGAATTCTGGGAGTTGAAGTCCACAGGACTTAAAGTCGCCAAGTTTGAGAAACACTGTTCTAGAGTGTGGGAGTCATGAGAGAAAAAGCTCTCACCCTGGACCCCACCAGCTGGAATAGAATAGAATAACAGAATTGAAAGGGACCTTGGAGGTCTTCTAGTTCAACTCCCGCTTAGGCAGGAAACCCTACAACATTTCAGACAAATGGTTATCTTCTTAAAAACTTCAAGTGTTGGAGCATTCGCAACTTCTGGAGGCAAGCTGTTGCACTGATCAATTGTTCTAAGTGTCAGGAAATTTCTCCTCAGTTCTAAGTTGCTTCTCTCCTTGAAATCAGCTGGGCTGCAGGGCAAGCAAGCCAGAAAGTGAGACTAATCTCATTGAAGCGAGGCTGTTCCTCAGACAATCTGGATCGCTGGCATGGAGGACTTTAAAGATAAGAATCAAAACCTTGAATTGGACCTGGAAGCAAACTGGCAATGAGTGCAGTTTATATAACAATGGTATAACATGGGTATACTCTGGCCTATTTATAACTAGTTCTATTTATTTGTTAGACTAAGTACAGTGAATAGGTTGGCCCAGGTAAATCCAAATCAAACTTCGCAAACAATGCTTGTTGTCTTTAATTATAAATGATTTAGAATTCACCTTTGCCTAAGGCTCTCAGATGTGGGTTGCAAAATTGAGGTTGAGCACTATATGGCAACAAAGACCTAATGCTAAATTTTATTTACTGTATGAATTTACCTTAATGTTTTATAAATTAACTGCCTGCTGCTTTTGATTCCTACACAGTGCAACCTTTGAATCAAAAGTGTATTAAAATAAATCCCACCTCTCCTTTGTGCATCTTGCTCCCTTCCCTTCTGTCTTTGGTAATCTTAACTACGTTTTAGTGTCAATATCCATTTTTAAAATGTTTTTAATTCATTGTAAGTTGCCTAGAGTTGCCTGCAGGCGAGATGGGTGGCATAAGTGAAAAATAATAAAAAGGTACTGTTTTTTTTTTAAAAAAATAGGACAATCACAATACCTATTTGTGATCTCAGTTTCAAGCTCAGAGATTAAACTATAAACACAATTATAGTTTTGGGCACAGCTAATTTTTTGTAGTTATTGTTTCTTTGACATTTTGTATTTTTTTTTTTTTGCCAGTTGACTAGATTTTAATAAAAGCAGTCAGGTTAGAGTCAGATTTCAGAACAAAAACAATTAATGAATCAAGTGAATATTATCTGCATCATTGGTTTTTGATAGAGTGATTTAAAAACAACAACCAAAGAACCATTGCTTTAAAGAATCAACTGAACACTTGAATGTACTGAAATCAGTGGTTTCACCAACTGCTTAAAGGAAACTAAGGTATTAACTTACTGAAGCTGCAATAAATACCTAAACATTCAGAAGCAAGAGTTACCTAGATTTTCCAAATTCTATGTTCAATTTCAAAGGTGAGCAACCCAGTGTTTACAAGTTTTTCTGAATATCAGCTTCTGTCAGTCTTGCCAATGACATTAAATGGTAGGAACTATTGTCTATAATTTTTCTGTTTGACTACTACTATCTGTTGTATGCCCTTTGTAAAAAGTGACAAGTACTAAATAAATGATATTTAATATATGCTTTATGCACTAAATTTTTTTATATGATTCATATTACGGATACTTGGGACACTTTTTATTTTTAAATTCACATTCCTATCAAAGAACAGCTAATTACAGGAAGATAAATTAACATCAGCCATGAGTAAGTCTCTTTAGATCAGTTAAATAAAAGGTTCTCAAACTATGGGTGGTGAGGAAATGGGAGAATTTTGCAAAGCAGGACTTTTTCTGCAGCTACCTGAGCACACCATTAACTGAATTGATTGTTCTTGGACAGGTCCGGACAGATCTCCTTCAATATGTACAGAGAAAACTTCATATTGGCAAGAGAAAATGCTGTTGATATGCCATGATATTGGATAAATATCATTTAGTTTTATTCTTCTTTGTTTTGCATACTTTTTACATGCATTGTATTTCTCAGATCTATTTTACAGTATACTTTTTTTTACTTGCTCAGTGTTCTACGTTAGAATAGATTAACAGAGTTGGAAGGTACATTGGAGGTCTTCTAGTCCAACCCCCTGCTTTGGCAGGAAACCCTACACCACTTCAGATAAATGGCTATCCAACATCTTCTTAAAGACTTCCAGTGTTGGGGCATTCACAACTTCTGGAGGCAAGCTGTTCTACTGATTAATTGTTCTAACTGTCAGGAAATTTCTCCTTAGTTCTAAGTTGCTTCTCTCCTTGATTAGTTTCCACCTGTTGGAAGAAATGTCCTTCTGGGTTCGGCTCCAAGTGGGGAAAAAGACACTGGAGACATGGAAGCTGCTTGGAAAGATGGTTTTAATGGTGGACAGGACCACATGGCCTGAGCCCTGAACAGCAAAGGTGATCACATGCTTCAATGTTGGTGGAGAAGAGAAGAGAAGGGAAGAGAAGGACTGAAGAAGGGCTTGCAGGGATTTTTATAATCTGTTCTGCCCCACCTATCTGTTTCCTGTTCCTGTGTAAGAAATGTATTCTGATTGGTTGCCAGACTCACATGGGCCCATGCAGGGGCAACCCTCTAGGCTGTTTTGAATTCAGGTTTGATTGAGTTCAGATGCCATGTGGTCAGTTGAGTAAAGGCTTATTATCCTGCCTTAATCCCATCACAGCTGAAGAGGAGAACTCTTTATTATGTAAAGTGGACTAGCTTGGCCTTCTTAATGGCCCATTGACAAAGTTGAGATGGGCAGGAAGCTGTAGGAATTTAGTGTTTAAAATGTGTTTCTCCCTTTTTCACATCCAGGAAAATATAATATTCTGCCTTATCAATATTTCCTAGGATATTTCATTTTTCTGGGAGAGGGCTAGGTGATAACTTCCTACAATCCCTCCTTTTTTTTTTTCAAAAAAATGTGAGTGGAACGCACATGTTTTTGACAAAAGATAAAATTGGTCAGATCAGGGAAACTTAATTTTTCTGATGGAAAAGCATTGAAAGAGACAGCAGAAGGATCCCTTCAGTGGCTCCCAGAGAGCTTTCAACCATGAAGGTCTTAGCAACCAGGGCACAATTTCTGGAAAGAAATTTACAATATCCAATTTACCATGCCAATTATTTTCAGGTGTTTGATATCACTTTCTGTGAGCTTCCAGACTACAAGCAAGCAGAAGTCCCCAAAAAAAAAACTTCACAGCCATTGAAGGATTCTTCCTTTTAAAGAAGTACAGGCTGCCCATTTCCAAGGGATTTCTTTAACTTGCCCTAGCTCTTATTTTAGTGAGGCCAAATTGAGATTAGCTAGTGTGCAATCCAGACTATTTAGTATTTTTTTTTAAAGTTACACACAATGAGCCCAGGGATTCCTCCTCCTGAGACCACCAGTGCAACATGTCCTGCTTTACTGGGCAACATCATTTTTTTGGGGGGGGGGGAGTCACTGTCAGGGTTTGAGTTTTGAAGATCCTTTCTGCTACTCTTCAAGTGGGGGAATTGCCTGAGGGGAACTGACCCTCCCCCATGGGATTAAAAGGGAGATATCTGCTTTTGCTTTTGTGCAAAGGCAAAAATCAACCTAGGAAAAGCTTTGTGGAGTTGGGTCAAGGAGATAGTTTCAATCTAATTCTGAATGGAGCCCCCCCCCCTCTCTCTCTCTCTCTCTCTGTGTGTGTGTGTGTGTGTGTGTGTGTGTGTGTGTAGCTGCTTCTACAATACAGAAAATACAGACATTTTGGACAAAATTTCCCTCCCACCAGCCAGAAATCTAAGGTGTTCAGAACTTGCTGTGCTAGCCATTCTCAAATACAATTCTTACATGAATACATTAAACTGATTACAATATAAATGAGACAGGAAAGAAGACCTTACAATTTCTGTGAAGGAGGCAAAGAAACAAAACTTTTTTTCAAACAATTTTCACCCTCCCCCGTAGTTTTACAGCTATCTTCTGGGAATTGAACAGTCTTTTGGTCTTTACTTCTTCATCTCCTTCAGGGTTCTTTCATGTCTGCTGGATGGTACTAGGCTTGGCTTGCTGGTAAGAGTGGTCAGTCAGTCTTGGCAGTCTGTCCCAGGCTTGGCTAAGTTTTTTTTCCTCATGTCAGGTTTTATCAGGAGGCAATCACCAGCAGCAAATTGGAGAGTTATGGTTTGAGCTAGCAGTCCTTTGTTTCTGAAGAGTACAATCTTCTAGGGCTGAAAGACATGAGAACAAGGTTCCCTCCCCCACAGAAAAGGCATTGTTGGAGGATTAGAGGTAAGGGAGGGGCGTGGGGGGGGTAGATAGCTTGCAGGCAGAGTTTGAAAAATAAAACCATCAGTTACTCAGCAGATAAACAGATAAACATTATGGGGATATCACAGATGAGAAATGTGGTCTGGATTCACATGCTCCAGGAAAGAAATGAACAGGTAAAATCATTTAGTCACACAATAAATGCAAGGATGAAACTTTTCTTGCAAACATTTCCTGGGTTGTTACTTTAAGGTATAGGCAAGGAAGGAAAGAAAATATATATATATATATCTTTACTCTGTTTCTGCTGGCCAAAACAGACACAAAGTGAAGACCCTTCCCAGTTTCAGTTAGTTTTCTAGGCCCAACAAACTGAGCGAAGGCAATTTCTGCCAATTTACTCCTTTCTTTCTTTGAACACTTTAAAATTCTTGTCTTTTGGATTGGAGACATCTTAGTTACAATTACCTTGAGGGTGCACAAAGACTTAGACATACACACACACAGACAAAGAGGGAAAAACAAAATCATTCCCACCATGAATTTCAGTTAAATTGGGGAAGGCACAAATCTTAAGAAACAAAAACCACGTGGTTACATAGAAGACAGAGAAAGAGACAGACAAGAGAAAAAAAAAAAGAAATCCCACCATTTCCTTTTAAGTACCTTTTCAGCCAAATTAGTTTTTCCTGTATCATCTTTCAGCAAAGCCCATTTTCTACAATCTGCTCTTTTTTTTCTTCATTCCGGCCAGGACGGGCATTTGCTTTTCGTCCCAGGCCCCCAACAACTCCCCTAGGGGGGTTTCCATGGCTACCCTCGAGCTACCGCTTCCCATGATCCCGTTTAGATGTGGGTTCACTTCGTCCTAGCCGGGTTTGCCACTTCGTATTTCCCCACTTTACTTTCGCGTCCTTAGAGGACCTTTCGCGCCCTTTTGAAGGGACTTTCTCTGTTTGCCCTTCGGAGGGTCTTATTGGTGCCCTTCGGAGGGACTTTTCTGGGGGTGCCCTTCGGAGGGACTTTTGACGCGTTCCTCACCGCGGGAACCTTCTCTCGATTCGCGCCCTTTCACGCAGGGACTTTTCTTACAGTTTCAAGTCTTGGGGAAAGAGACCCGGAGGACCAGCCGCACAGTGACCCAGGAGGGGTGCTGTCGGAGCGGGTATGCGTACCTCCCTTTTTCTCACTAACTTTCTTATGGGCTTTAGCTTTTTTTCTCTCACAGGACAAAAACAGCAGCAACAACAAAAAATAAAAAATCCATTCACTTTTCCATCCATTTTCACACACACTAGTCACACACAGGCAGGCATACACACATTTCCCATGCTTTAAAATTAAATTTTAGAGAATTAAAATTTAGAGGTACTCACCTTCTTTCCAGGCAGCCTTTGAGCTCAAACTCAAAACCCCTTTAAAGCCTAGATCCAAATGGCTAAGGCCAAGATAAAGTCCACCCACAGACTCAATGAGGTCTGTGCCGGCATGGGAGGCTTACCTGGGCCATATCCATTTGTTAGACTAGCTTGGAGTCCCATCTGTGGGTCGCCAATTGTTGGAAGAAATGTCCTTCTGGGTTCGGCTCCAAGTGGGGAAAAAGACACTGGAGACATGGAAGCTGCTTGGAAAGATGGTTTTAATGGTGGACAGGACCACATGGCCTGAGCCCTGAACAGCAAAGGTGATCACATGCTTCAATGTTGGTGGAGAAGAGAAGAGAAGGGAAGAGAAGGACTGAAGAAGGGCTTGCAGGGATTTTTATAATCTGTTCTGCCCCACCTATCTGTTTCCTGTTCCTGTGTAAGAAATGTATTCTGATTGGTTGCCAGACTCACATGGGCCCATGCAGGGGCAACCCTCTAGGCTGTTTTGAATTCAGGTTTGATTGAGTTCAGATGCCATGTGGTCAGTTGAGTAAAGGCTTATTATCCTGCCTTAATCCCATCACAGCTGAAGAGGAGAACTCTTTATTATGTAAAGTGGACTAGCTTGGCCTTCTTAATGGCCCATTGACAAAGTGGAGATGGGCAGGAAGCTGTAGGAATTTAGTGTTTAAAATGTGTTTCTCCCTTTTTCACATCCAGGAAAATATAATATTCTGCCTTATCAATATTTCCTAGGATATTTCATTTTTCTGGGAGAGGGCTAGGTGATAACTTCCTACACACCCATTGTTTCTTGTTCTGCCCTCTGATACTTTGGAGAATACTTTGACTCCCTCTTCTTTGTGGCAACCCCTGAGATATCAGAACACTGCTATCATGTCACCCCAGGTCAGAGGTGGTATTCAGCAGTGTTCTGACCAGTTCTGGAGAACCGGTAGGGAACATTTTGAGTAGTTCAGAGAACCGGTAAATATCATCTCTGACTGGCCCTGCCCCCATCTATTCTCTGCTTCCCGAGTCCCAGCTGATCGGGAGGGAATGGGGATTTTTCAGTATTCTTCCCCTGGAGTGGGGTAGGAATGGAGATTTTACAGTATCCTTCCCCTGCATGCCCACCAAGCCATGCCCATAGAACTGGTAGTAAAAATTTTTGAATCCCCACTACTGCCTTAGACCTTCTTTTCATAAGATTAGACATATCAAGTTCCAGCAACTGTTCTTTATATGTCTTATCCTCCAGTCCCCTAATCATCTTTGTTGCTCTTCTCTGCACTCTTTCTAGAGTCTCAACATCTTTTTTACATCATGGTGACAAAAACTGGTTGCAGTATTCCAAGTGTGGCCTTACCAAGGCATTATAAAGTGGTATTAACACTTCACGTGATCTTGATTCTATCCCTCTGTTGAGTCAGCCTAGAACAATGTTGGTTTTTTGGCAGCTGCAGCACTGCTGCAGGGTCATATTTAAGTGATTGTCCACTAGGACTCCAAGATCTCTCTCAAAGTTACTACTATTGAGCAAGATTACCACCTATACTGTACCTGTGCATTTTGTTTTTCTTGCCTAAATGTAGAATCTTGCTTTTTTCACCATTGAATTTTATTTTGTTAGATAGCGCCCAATGTTCAAGTCTGTCAAGATCCTTCTGTATCTTAAGCGTATCTTCTGGAGTGTATGTCTATAGTTTTAAGGTGCTTCTGATGCATACCATATTTCCCCCAAGATAAGACAGGTCTTATTTTCTTTTGATCCCGAAATAAGTGCTTGGCCTTATTTTCTGGGAGGTCTTATTATTTTTGAGGTGCAGGAGGCAACGAGCATGGTCACCTCATGGCTGCTGCTGTGTTGCAATATTTTCAGGGAGGGCTTATTTTTTTGGGAGGCTTATTTTAGTGCATGTGCTCAAAAGCCCAATTGGGCTTGTTATCCGGGGAGGTCTTATTTTCAGCAAAACAGGGTATAAAGAAAGATTTGAACAAGCCAACTATCCTGGAGAGTGGAAGTGTAGTCTAATATGCATAAGTCATGTTTGAATATCCAAAATGTAATTATTAAAATTCACTGATATATTTATTTCTTGCCTAGCTTTTATTTTAATGAAATAATACATTTTTACTCAAAGGTGGAGAGGAATCACACAGCTCATTTTAGCTTGGGTGCCCAATTTTGTTTTTAATAATATTTAGAAAAAACAAGAAAAAAAGGGAAACAGGAAAAGTATATAAAATATAATTGGGTGAATAACAACTCATTAATTTAGAGGGTAAATGTTATCACAAATTTGAAAAAAAAATTATTACTTTGGTTCTAGCTTCAATAGGGCCACAGCACAATTTCATAAAAATACCTATATCACCCAGTGATATGCTTTCATGTGGTCTCCAAAAGTAGTGTTCCAAATGTTTTAAATTGTTTATTAAAAGTCCAGTTATTTTGATAATTGTATTTTTGAATTAAATACCAATTATTAGTCAGTATTTGTGGCTTAAGAACAATGTTAATAAATCCTCTTGGATAAAATAACACACACAGATTTCACAGGATTAAGGTAGGACTAGATGAATAGTTACCTTCTTCATCCCTTGGTTTTATATAGTTTTATCATTTGGGAAGAAAGAAATACATCTATTTGATAATTTAATCATTATAACTATAACAAAGCCAAATGGAATAAAACCTTAATCTTAACCCTTCATATGGTAATCTCTTTTAAATGTAGATTTTACATTTGTTGGTTCTTAGTCCTACAAAAGCAAATATTTGAAAGCATTATTTAAATATTTGTTAAAAATTCTAAATGCAAAGAAATAGTAGTTGGAGGAAAATAAAAACACAAAGCACTTCTTCAAATGTATATAACTGACCTAATATGAGTTTTCAATGCAAGACCTTTAATCTTTTCTATCTTTAGAAGATAGTATCATAATTCACATCATCCCCTAATCATCTGATTCATGAAAGTTTTTCAAAGCATGTAAAGGGTATCAGTTAGGGAAAGCTCTATTATTTGAAACAAAGTTGTTCTAGTTAAGAAGTAATCATATATTTGTTCTAGATTCATACCAATATTTATTTTTTAAACCCATTCCATGAATAATCTTTGAATAAATTGATGTTGATTTAAGTTTTGATTGATGGGATGCTGCAAGACCGTCTCATAACCAACCTCACTTCAATATCAGGCAGACTTTTCTGTTTCAAATGTAAACAATCTTCATCTGTAGCTGCCAGGTGAAGATCAAAGCGCAAAGAAACAGACTTTTTTCTTAAGTGTGGGTTATCCTTGAAGAAAGAGCCTTCCCATTCTTTAATCACTTCATCTACGTTTTCTGTCCTGAAACAATAAATAGATTATTATGTATAAGTATTCATCCAAAACATGTCCTCAGGCTGCGATTTCAAGACATGCTTATACTCAGATATATGTTTATTTTGGTGAAACAAAAAGGGTGTATGAACATCTGTTCTGTAATTGTCTATCCATCCATTTATCTGTATTTCTAATGAATAGACGTGAAAGATTTCTGCTTTTTTTCTATAGAAAGACATGTATTACCAGGCAATACGGTTGCAACATATAATTTTTCTATTGTTTTCCTCAGTAAGATATATAGCTTAGAAAGGTAGTTCTTAATTCACAGCATTCATTTAGTGTTATTATAAATTACAACAGCACTGGAAAAAAGTGATTTGTGACCTGCCTTCATACCACAACGATTACAACATCCCCACAGTCATCTGATCCAAATCTGAGCACTTGGCAATATATTTATAATGGCTGCAGCATTCGGGGGGGGTGGGGTGTCATGGGATCACATTTACAACCTTCCCAGCTAGCTTCTGACAAGCAATGGGGGAAGCTACATTTGCATGGCAAAAACATCATAAAAACGTTAAGTTCATTTAAGGACCCCCTGCTTAGCAATGATCTTTAGTTGAGGAGTCCATGTATACTAGGCTACACCTATTATATATTTTTATGAATTAGGCATTAAAACCACACATACATACACGTATTTAACTTACTGTATTGTATTATGAGTCTCTGTGCTATCCTTTGCAACACCTCCATTTAAGACTGCTTGCTTTGTCAGTATTTCCACTTTTTCAATTTCATGTTCTTTTAGCTTGCTTGCTATGTAGATTAAAAAAAACCAGAATATATTAGAATATACCGTTTTAGGAGATGCAGAAGAAATATTCTGTATTTTAAAATGTGTACCAGGTTTATTTTCAGTGCCTTTTAAATCATTTATACCAGGAAGCCACAATTTTGAACATAAAGCTGTATATGTCACACAAGCTCTGTGTATGCAATTTAGTTATTAAACCAATATTTTAATATGACTGTTCTGACTGCAATTATGCAATTTTTTATAATAATTTTATTATTATTATTGTGATGTATTTATGATTGTTACCTCCTCCGTGCATGTGTATGTATGTGTATGTGTATGTTTATATGCATATTTGTATGTGCTTTTATTGTACGCCGCCCCGAGTCCCTTGTGAAGAGGGAGCGGCTAACAAATTAAATTTATTATTATTATTATTTATTAATTGTAGTGTTTTATAAGCAGCCGTGATGGCTCAGAGGTTAAAGATGCTGATCTTGGCAGCTGGAAAGTCCAAGTTCAAGACCTGAGCCCCATATAACTGTGTGAGGTCCCATTGCTGCCCCAGCTCCTGCCCACCTAAAAGTTTGAAAGCATGCAAATGCAAGTAGATAAATAGGTACCAGTTTGGTGGGAAGATACCAGGGTTTTGGGCACCTTTGGCGTATAGCTATGCTGGGCACATGATCACAGAAAATGTCTTCAGACAACACTGGCTCCCTCAGCCAAGAAATGTTGACGAGCACCATGTCCACAACTAGATAAGGAAACCTTTAACTTTACCTAGTGTTTTATAAGCATTGTTGGGTTATCCTCTATTTCACTCTTTCTCTTCCCACTTCTACTTCTAGTGGTACATTCCTTTTCTCCAATATGACAATCCCATCTATGGCAGTATGCATACATATTTATAAAACACCAAGATTTTTCATTTTTTCTTCACTAAAAAGCGATGATTGCCTGCTCGAAGAAATTTAACATTGAAGAGGGAAAAGATCTATTCTAGCTCTCTTTTTTTTAGTTTCATTTCTCTACTGTTAAGATTTTTTTCTAACATGAAAAAAATCAAAATCTCTTATCGCTCGAGTTGACTCAGCCCACTCTTGACATTATAGAATATCTTTTGTGTGTAGAAATCCTATTGGAGGCAATATTTCCAGTTGCATTTAAATGAATGAGAGCCCCATTTTAAGTCAGGTTTGTATAATATAGTGTATTATTTCATTTTCTAGTGTTAAGTAAACTCACATGAAGGTAAAATAAAAGCTATTTGGCTGGTGGTAGGTTTTCTGATATCTTTTGTTTCTTCGTGTTTTAAATAATGAAACCTGGAGAGAAAGAAAAAAGACAGGGTAAAATAGGAGTGTTATATCTTCTGAGTAAAATCTTGATGAAATCTGTGGGTTGTGCTAGAGTACTTATTAATGTGCAGTGTTCTTGTTGAACATGTTTTCTGTACAATATAATTTGCCCTTTATTCAGGCATTATCAATGCCAGGTTTTATTAGTTTCTTTTCCAGGTATACTGTAGGTTTTGGGATGCTGCTAAGATACTTTCAACAGTCTACAGGTTGTTAGGGTTAGGATTATTCACATAGATATCAGAGGGAAGGGAATTGGGCAGAGAAAGAGCGAGGCAGAAAGGTAGAGAAGGAAAAGGATGATATATACTTCTGATTTTAGATCTGTCCATCATTGAGTATATTTTCCAGTTAACCTCCTTTGGGGTATGGGGGTTC